>NC_083853.1:8910833-9558055 GCF_029169275.1 Apis cerana | reverse complement strand
TGGCGGGGCTTGGTAGCTGAAGGCAGAAAAGAGATCTCTCACGGGTATTGAGGGGAAACATAGAGAGAGAGAGAGAGAGAGAGAGAAAAGAGAAAAGCACTCGAATCTCGGAGAAAAGCGCAGTGCGGGAATTCCCTCGGGCACGATCGTCATTATCATAATTTTTTCTCAATGTCGCCTAACGAAGGTGACACTGAATGCGTAGAAGGCGTGCGTCGCGCATCGAGGCAAACAACAGGCCGGGCGAAACAGGTGGGGGTTCTCGAGCGAGCGAACGGGGTAAAGGGGCACCCGGTGTATCTCTCTGTGCACGGCTCAGCCGCGGGGTGCAACTTAATGAGCTTCCTGTGTTGGTTCCGCTTGTACCGCGTAACTCGCGTCTCTCGCTCTTTCGTTTTCGTCTTTCGCGTTTTCCACCACCACCGCCACCTTCTTCCCTCCCTCTTCCCGCCCCTCGAGCTCAGTTCCGTGTCTGATCCTTTCAAAATCCGACTACTAAGCTGTCGTTTAGGATGCAGACGTTTATGATTGAAGGCAATTCGTGCGCAACGTTTGTTGAAACGCGATCACGTTCTCCCTCCCTCCCTCCTCAAGGGATTTTTTATTTCCGTTTCTGAAGCGATTTTCTACGTTTCCATCTGAAATTTTACCGACAACGATTCCACCTTATTCTCTTCCATTTAATCTTCCTTGACGGATTATCGACGGATTCCATCGCACCAGTATGAATCGCGGCGCGTCTCGCCATTGCATTTGTGCCCGTGTTGAGATGCTTCGCCGATAATTTGCCGCGCACTTGACATATTATTGTATTAGAATCCATAATGGCCTATTTCCGTGTTACCACCGTGTTCATGTTCGTTAATATCAAAACCAATTTACCGTATTGTATGAAAATTCGATCGATCGATCGATCGATTTCTATCCCTATTGCGCTTGCGTGACAAGTTACGCGCGAAATCCTCCCCGTTTTTTTACCCCTCCTATAGATTTCCAGACCGCGATCTGTTACGAATCCATCAAGCCTTATTACCACGGGAGATCGGTATAGAGTATAGAAGCATACCTGATACCCGAATACTGGATAAATCCCCAGGCTCCACTTATGGCAAGCGGAGAAACAAGGATTTCGTGGTCTTGCAAAGTGCCTGCGGTGCACTATGTGCCAGCTTCGTCGCATCCTCTAAGCCTCTTTACGTATGTATCTTTTTTCGCACTAATTTCCTGTTAAACCCCATTTAGCCACTCTTCGGGGAGCTGACCTGATTCCCTCTGACTCGTGATTCTAATCTCTTGCGAATTAATGTATCGTTAACGTTACTCGTCGATTCTATGCTATGCTTCCTTTCCTTTCTCGTTTTATTTCTTCAAATTACATCGATTCGGAGATTCGAAAGATTGGAACTTTCGTTCACACGATCGAGCTAATTCTTCCCGATAATCCGTTCGACAATTAATTTAAGATTAATCGAGTTAATTAATTTAAGATTAACTTGATATGATAATGTACAAAATTACAAGGTACGTAACAAATATATATCCGTGTCGGGAAACAGTTTGCATTAACCACAAGAATTTTAGCATCCCGTAAAATTTTCGCTAAGCTATTTCTACACTTCGAACTCGCGTGCATTCTGTGTATAAAGCGAAACGTTTCTAATTTATCGGTTAACAAATATATATGTGTATATGTACACGTTATTTCTGCGCATTTAATACGTTACACAAATCGATCGAGTCAGTTCGAATGAAATGAATAATATCCGAATAATTAATTTAACTAGAAACTGCAAACAACACCAATTGTATTTTTAATTATTTGCAACTGCTCGATACCCGATTCGTTACAGTTCAAAATTGGTTTCTCAGGAATGTTCGTTTCAATTTTTAGTTAGATAAGAAAAGAATATGTGTCGATTCGTTCGCTCGGACTAAAGTTTTTCATTGATTTTTATCGACTCCGTTATATCATATTATATATTATAAATCACGAACACTTTGACAAGTGAGTCTGAAATAATGCAATTAATACTTTGATCATCGACGAAAAACTGCCTTCGGAGCATTTTTCATCTTCGACGGATCAAAATTTCCATTTCTAAACTTCAATTTCGATTCAATTTCGACAGATGGAATAAACGTTCCTCGTCAAAAATCACGGATTCTTTCTTTTTATCGTGAAAATACTACAAATATACCATAAAAGAAACTTCAAAAGAGAAAACACGGATTAACCGTTACGAAATTTTCGTTAAAAAAATTCGGGAAAGAAGAGGAAAAAAAACATGTTTTCAAACGATCAAATACTTCCCTCCCTGAATTACGATTCATATCATAATTTCACAACGATTTACGGAGAATTCGCGAACACGATTAAACATTTTCTACCGTAAACGATCCTTTCATACAATGAGCCGTAAGCTTCTCCCCACGGAGATAACTCGGCTCCACGGAGAGTCGAAAGGATCTTCGAACTCTCGGAGAATTTGCACCGCTATGCATGCACGGTGCAAACCCAACCAGTGTCATAATTGAATCTATGAGAAACACACGGCGCGAGTGAGATTAGAAGCTCTTCGGTTTCGCTACATCTTGACCATTTCGCGCGCTTACACGATCGTCGTTGAACCACCACCCAACTGGGATACGCAATACCAGTTTCGAAACTGGTTCCTGGATAAACATCCCTCTCTCGGGATGTAGCATATGCATTTTGAAAGAACGCACTTGACTGACGCGAAAGCGCGCATTGACATCTTCGTTTCGAGTGATTAATGAACGCGTCAAACGTAACGTTTCGACGGCATGACAAAATGCGCGAAACACAGGGCCGTGACTTTTTGGTGGTGAAACGCCGCAAAAACCGAGGTTAACCGCAAGACGCGATGCGACGGTTTCGACCACGAATAACAAACGGTTAACAAAATTCGAGGAAATAAAAGCGCGTTATCCCCTGCAACGTTCCGTCGAGAAAGTTTATCCATTCGATGATTATTTGTCGTCGAGAGAGAGAGAGAGAGAGAGAGAGAAATAAATATATCGAAATCAGGATATACCTTATATTCATATTGATTTTATTCATTAGGGTATAAACACGTTTCATCGTACAAGCACGATCTTCTTTCTCACGTGACATTGTACAACAACCGATCGTATCACGGTTCCCTGTTGACGAGATTGAAACATCAATCCTTAAAATCTATTCCGATATTTTCCATGCAATCCTGCGCATCCGAGGTATGGAGAGTGAATGTCACGATGCTGGAAATTCCTAGTCGAAATTCCATAGACAGTAACGGCGGCCGGAAGGAGGGAGAGACGCATGGGTTTGAGACGCATGACAGCCTGGCGGAAGATCGGGGAGGGAGGGGTTAGACGATTTTAAATTCTGGCACGGTAATTCTATCAATCTTGTTTGGCTTACTTTTATATATCGATCTTGATCTCTCGAACTCGCGCCTCGTGCATCTACACGGACAGAGTAGATTCCACACCAGTTGCCGATCGCGTGCCTCATTTCCCTCGATTCAATTTACGGTGTGACGGAAGTGCACGAGTGAATTTCGGTCCACCGAGGCCCTCGTGCCAATATTTTCCGCGCCACATTCGGTTTCGATATCCACGACGGTATATCCTTGGTATATGGTAAACGCGAGGATCGGGCTGGAAACGGGAAGTCCAACTATGGTCTGTCGGTGCGACAGAAAGGCATAAGGGGGCGAAGTCAAGGTGGAAGCAACTTTACAGACAGTTTAAACCGCAATCCTTAAGTTCTCTCCGCGAACGAGAGAAGGAACGAGTGGAGAGAGAGAGAATAGAAATAGGAGAAAGGAGTTTCTACCCGTGCAAACCTAACTGCGGCTATTACTCGGTGGGTGGCAGTTTCTGCTCATCGATAGTCAATTTGCCATTTCGTGGTACGTTACGTGTGCTTGTGCCGCATCTCGTCCAACGATGCCGCGGATACCGCGGCTAACGTTCGAAGACGTTCGATCGATAAGCCTCCCCTGTATGCAACGTGTACGTGTGTATGCATTCCTTGCCACGTAAGACGTATTCGAAGATCCGATTTCGACGCGAAATCATTTTTCATTTCTTTCTTTCTTTCTTTCGCCCGTTCGATTTCGAGGGAAGGTGGAAAAATGATTAAGGAAAAGAAGGCACGGCGTTGGGAAGGAAAACGGCGCCGATTCAATGGTTTTCCGGAACGGGGATGCCACGTTCGCGCCCACATCACAATCCACGATATCTCATCAAAAATGAAATATTACCTTGGTGTGGCTATTAGCTTGGAATAGGTGAGCGTGTATGGGGAGGGGATAGCGAGGACGAAGATAAAATTGCTTTTGAGTATCCGTTCGGATCAACGGGTTCTGAGGCAAATTTAATAAAGCGAGAATTTTCTCTGTGCAAAAGTTAGGAAGGCCTGTTCGTTCCCTTTTTTTTTTTTTTTTTTTTAACGCTGTTAAAGCGACGCTAATTATTATTTCTCGCGTGCGAGGCGATGCACGTGAAAAATTTTAACGATTCACATCATCGCACCCCGTTTCGTTAACAAAGCAAGTTGGAAGGCTCTAGGCCTTCGTCAATTACGTTTCCCAGAAATCCAACGAAAGTTGGAGGTATCGAAGTTGATCCGATGAAGGGTAGCCTGGCTGGGTGTATCGCACTCTTGTGTCACCCTCTTCCGCATCAGGTAAAAAAAAATGTTATTTGTGGACACGTCGGCGGGGAAAGGTATAAAGCGTCCTCTTTAAACACGGATTAAAAGTGTACTTTATATATATATATAATATATCGAATTCACGTCGATGTCTTTCTTCTTCTTCTTCTTCTTCTTCTTCTCTATGCGTGACGCTGTTTTCACCGAACGACTGTGCATCATCGAATCCAACTTTCTTCCCATTGATCGTGCCCGCTTAATGGCTTATAGAAACTTTCACGGTTATCCCCGTATACCGAGGAATTTCAAACGTTCCTCTTAAGTGACCCAACTTTTATCGCGGGCAAACTTGTTAATCGATAATAAAAGTCGGTGTCTAACTTTTGAAAATCCCTGGAATATCGGTAGGTAGGTATCACTCGAACAGAGAGAAACGGTGTTGAAAACGGTTGTAATCGGCCTATCGAAAGTCTCGATGCAAATTGGAATTTATATTTTCGCGGTGATATCGATCTCCAGTTTCGATCTCCAGTTTCCGGCCGTCGAAATCCGACGGATTCGAAATTACTGCTCCAACCCCCTTCCCCAGACAGAAGACAAAAGCGCCATTTTCTACCGCCGCGCGGAAGATTAAACAGCGCAGGATCCCACAGGATAACCCTTTAACCCCACGTGCAATAACGTTCCAAGTAATGGTAAACCAATGTGCATATACATACGTAGATATCGGAGCTCGGTCTAAATTCCGAAAAGTTGTTTGCTTCCTCCGGCTACGGGTTGGACTCTCATCGATAGTCCAATCGACGTTTCCCTGTACCTTTTCGGTACATTAACGAGCAGCGGGCTGAGGGGGGGAGCAGAAGGCCGGGAGCGAAGAGAGAAAATGGTGGGATAAAAGGAAGGCGAAGAAGGAGGCGAGAAGGCGAGCCTAGAAGATGGGGAAGGAACACGTTCCGAAAGGAGGGCTACACACAGTTGCACTTTCCCAGATCACTGGAAGAAGGCAAATGAATATGCCGTGGAAACTTTTGTTGCTCGCATTAAGGGGCGGAGCTTTTTAAAGGGAATAAAAATTTCCTTCAATTAAGGATTATAGGTCATTTTACAGGGGAAAGGAGGGTAGGGGCAAATCGTTAAGCCCTTTTGTACACTTCGTTACGAAACGGGCAAGGAGGATCGATTTTCATTTTTCATCGAAAGGATCGACCGGTTCCAACAAACCAATTTCCGTATATGTATCATGCTCTGTGCAAATTTCGATAATTATTCGAACGGATTGATTGTAACGCCCGGCCAACCTTTAAACAACAGCTCGACCGGTGTTAAAATCGATCGAGGCGCCTACTTAAGTCGTATTAACCAAATGCCCGATTCGCAGGATTCGCCTCGCGCGAGTGTGGTATTCCAGTTGGAGTTGCGGCAAGTACATGTACCGTGTAAACTAATGCCTAATGGAGGTAGCGCTATGTCCGTGCAAAAGTGTAGACATTATCCATCGAGAGTTGTTCGAATTGCAGTCAAATCGAATTACAAGTTGATAATACTTTGTCACGGCTTTTGCACGAGGGAGGGATGCGCACGATTGCGCCAATCTCTGATTCTCTGGCTCTTCTCAAGGCGAAAAGGGGACCGCGAAAATCGATCGATGTTTGACAAAAACCCGGAAAAAAGGAGACGCCTCTGCTTCTTCTGTTTCGTTGTTCTTCTTTCCATTTCCCATCGCGGAAAGATTCGTGCCGCTTAGTTAGTAGTACGAAGGTTGCTTGTTCTTGCTGGCAAAAAACGAGAAACTCGACGAGTAAATCCGGTGAGAAGATTAGCTGAATGCAAAGGAACTGACTTGGCGAGGTAAGGAGCTTCGGCCGAGGGGGGAGAATTCGATGAGAGTGCTCGAAAAGTGTGTACGGTTTTTAAGTGTGTACGATAGAACGATACCTTGAGAGAATGAGAGGCAGACAAAGGATAAGGTGAAGGGAGGAAGAAAGAGGGGAAAATGGGAGCACGAAGAACGCGAAGACAGAAACGAAGCTCGGGAAGAAAGTGGAAACTCGTAAGTAATAGCTCCGACAGCAAACCTGGTAAAATGAACGGATAGACGATGCCATGAAGCGACTCTTATTTCCTTTCGCGCTTCAGAAGTCAGGATAGTGAAGGAAAGAAAGGAAAAAACGAGGAGAGGTAGAGAACTGCGAAAAACTAGTGGAGAAGAAAGAGGGGGCGATGCCAGAGAGAGAGTCGAGAAAAGAATGGAAAGACAAGTCGCGGCCGTTGCTGTGCTATGTGTGGAAGAACCGAAGTTACCTTTCCTTTTTTTTTTTTCTCGTCTCCCACTCCCCCTTTACTTTCTTTTCGCCTACACATCTCGGTACTCTCTTACCGAGGTGTTCTTCTTGTACTGTTGTGGGTGTCGGTTAAGCTCTAACGTTTAAGACCTTCCAAACAGACTTCGAAGCTTTCCAGACGCATTTTACGTTCAGGGAAAACCCGCTCGTTCCCGCGTGTGTAATATTTTTTATCGTTATCCCGGCAACGTTGTCCGACTTAAATATTATTCGAAATTAATGGAAATGATCAGAAAATTTTTCAGAGTTTTCTATATTTTCTTTATTCTTTTTTTTTTAATTATCTTTTCTTTTCTTTTTTTTTAATTATCGTATGATAATTAAAGGTATGATAATGAATTTTAAATCAACTTTTATTTCTCAATTAAATATTTCGAATAAATATATTGGACATACATGAATACATATATACCTACATATATATATATATATATATATATATATTTGATACATTCATCCCTTTTGTATCCGAAACATTAGAGAGTACATTAAGGTATTGATATACGGCTAGTAATTATGCACGAAGAGATTTTACGTAATATTCAAAGAGAGAGAGAGGCGGAATTTATATGGAGAATCAAAGACGCTTTTGGTTAACCAAACCACGTCCAGTTTCCTTCGAGTCAGAAGTGACCAACGGAACGGCTCATTGGATCCCTCAGAGAGACACTCGTTGCCTGTTATTCTCCCGGTAATACAGCATGCAATTCTCGTCCGCGCGTTTATAATACTCTGTACATACACTTTGGATAGATGTGCAAATGTATGCTCTGCGCGGAAATTGGTGTTTCGATGTTTAATTTGCTATGGTACAGCTAATGACGGATATTCAAAAGATCGCGTGATACTGTTTTGCATTTAATTATATTCACGTTCCAGGTAAATAGCCACGTTCGGAATACCTGAATTCTATATTCTCGAAATATATATGCGAATCGAGCTCGAGATGCTCAGGAATTCTGCCAAATAATCGAAACAATTATCGAATCATCGGCCTCCCGATCCCGATATCTCCAATCTCGTTCGCTGGTACACGCGTATCGTTTCGATGAAAGCATGGAGGAAACATGGTTCGAACTAATCGACCAAAACAGAGAGAGAAAAGAAAAGAAAAATAAAAAACTGCAAATGATTCAAAGTTTAACCGGCCTGTAATACAGTGGCAATTTCCAAGCCTGATTAATTGCTCGCTCTGGAATTCTTTCTTCCTTTTCTCGAAACCGCGAAACGATTGCTAATTGCGCTTATGTCCCCGCGTACAACATCCCTCCTCCCTCTCGTGACAATTCACCTCGCCCGGAATCACCGGGCGAAAACGTAATCGCTAAAAGCTTTTTTTCTCTCCTTGTTCTCGGTTACGATGTTGTCCTTCTGTAAATATTGTAAAAACAGGGGAGGGAAAGGGGGAGGGATAGCAACAAAAAGCGGTCGCAAGGCTTGATGGCCACCACTCGGCTGCCTCGTACATCCACCTAAAAAGCGGCGGTCCAGTGAAACGCGATGCACTTTCGTAGAACTGTTTAACGGGAATATGTATGCATGTCGGCCGTCGTGGTTCACAGTGTCGGCGCTACCGTAATTTTCGTCTGTCCACGACGACGTTATGGGGTTACGTACGAGGAAAAGCGCGGGCGAATTTTTAAAGGTTTAACTTCGTACGAGCTCCCGCACTTTCATTTGCTCCCTCCTCCCACCAACTCCCGTCGAATATACGCGTGCCACCGCGTTTGTCACCGACGTTCGTTCTATCCCCCTTCTATACCGTGTTTATCAAAGAAATTTCTTTTAATATTTCAGACGATATTAACGCTCCACCACGTTATATATATATATTCTTTTTTTCAGGGGGCCAATATCATATCCGCTCGATAAGTAAGCAAAACGAATTTTAACCTTACTGCATAAAATGCATATTTATATATATATAAACGATAAATATTGTATACGTAGTATGTTATTAACGATAGGTGGAAACTCGAGTGAAAGATAACAGGCTCTCGTTGAAGAGGCTCTGCGATAAACGATCAATTGCAAATTCGTTTTATATCGTCCACTTTTCGACGTGTACGTGTCTCTTTACAACGACTTTCTCCCTAACCTCTTCTTCCCCGTTGGAACTCCGAGTTATCGGGTATTAAAAATACGAAGCGCGTGTTGTCGCGTCTATTCATCCCACCTGGAGCCCGCCCCACTCGCGCCCTTGCCCCACGAAATTCAAGTATAAATAGCGCAGCCGCGGCCGCGTAATTTCCAGCGATGGAAAGAGAAGGTGGGCCGAAGTCATAAAGGGTAGGCTTCGGCACGAGGGAAATTTTCATTTGACCGGTCTCTACGTGCAAACGTTGGCCCCAACGGCCAACCGGCGAGTGTGCGTATTTCGCGCGGGTTTCGTCTGGCATCGCCTCGGTGGGGTCGCGGAGGATACTCGGCCGAAGGGTGGCGACTGAAAAGGGAAGAGAGCGGAGGCAGCAGCCACCCACCCATTCGAGTATTATTGCGGTGCTGGCTGCAGTAGGGTGAGGATAGGATATATCAACGGTTGGCGTTTATGTGGCGACCAACTGTCGAGTTAATATTCACGCGATTCAACTTGACCCCGCGCCACCACCCCCTTCGAATCCGCTACGACGAACCAACGTCCATGCGAAATTCTTCGCTCTGCCTTTCTCTCCGTCGCATTATGCCACTTCTCTCCTCTCGGTCTTTTCCATCTTCTTTCTCCACGGATTGCCATGTATATGTATGTATGTATGTACGTATCCGTGTGTGCTTCTTTTCGGGGGAGGAAAGTTACGATAATCACTCGGAATGATTCGGATTTTACGTACGATGAACGTCAATCGTTGTAGATCGCAAAGGTTTGGATCAAGCTAATTAATCGTCTTGGGGTGTTTCGAATATAATTCCTGCTTTTACAGCTTTATATAGGGATAAGGACATTTATTAAAAAGTATACGATGCGATAAATTTAAACCGATAACGATGATTCATGACAAGGGTGAATACTAGCGTGAGAATTAACGAGGAGATTTTATTCGTTCTTTTCTATCGCGAAATGAAACAAAGAAAGATGATAAAATAAAGGGAAAAAATTGTTTCTATTTGAATAATAATTAATTTCTGTTGCAGTACGTATGGTGTATGGCTTGCTCTATGGTATGGCATCGCGGGACATTGCTCTTTGCTTTTTCCTCGCCGCCTTCCTTTACTCGAGTTTCGGTAAGAATCAAATGAGATATTCTCCTCTGTTATACTTAAAAGCTGTACCGAGTACCACTCCTCACCCAATCATCCCGGCACACCAATGCGAAGAGGTGTAGGAGACCAAGTTTGAATTGGCCGGGGATACGGGCACGAAAGTTACAAGTTTTTTAATCCCTACAAAATGATACGAACGAATCTCTTGTATCCGTAATAGCATCGTCTCTTACCCCACTCCCTTCTTCTTCTCTCCATGTTTCTTTGCTCCACTTTTCGGTAAGAATCAAATAAAATGCCCCTAAAAGCACTATCGGAAGTCTCCAGAGCTTCCGTAAAAGCATTCCCGCTCTCAAGGTGAACGTGGGGTAGAAATTACAAGAACGTTGCGCGGCTAAACGTTACTTTGCTCTCTTGTTTCCCGCCCCCGAAATATTCGTTTGATATCCAATTTCTCGTTTCTTCTCTCTGATTACGAGCGACAGACACACACACACACACACATATATACGCACTCGATTCGAGAATTCGTTTTTCCATTCGATCGTGGAACGATTTATTATAATATCGAAGATTTCTACGGTTTAAGCCTTGTCGTTACTAATATCTTTCTTTTTTCTCTTTCTCTCTCTCTTTTCTTCAACCCTCGACGACGTGCACGCGCCACGCGACACAAAAAGCTCGGTCGAACAAAGAAGAGAAACTAAATCTGAATAACCGGCGGAAAAAGAATTATTGCCCCATAACTTTGCCTCGTGCAGCCCCTATGAATCTATATAGGGAAGCGGTATGCATGACGAGGTAGATTAAACTGGTTAAGAGAGATGTAAAAGATTAAAGGAATCAATATCGGGTCCCGGTTAGTGAAACTGCAGATTTCGCGAGTGTCATCCGAACTTATGCCACGTTGTCGGCAGCGCGTTGTTTTTCGTTCACAGGGGCGTGTTCGTGTATAAACCTTAAATTAATTAGATGCAACGTTACCGGATCATTAATCCAACGATCGTTAATTTAAACTTGCCCGTACTCTAGGTCAAGCGATGCCAAAGTCTGAGATCCAGCCAGAATTTCTAGCACTTCTGGAGAATCATACGGTCATTCAAGGTCGTGACGTCTCCTTCACCTGCGTCGTTAATCATCTTCAATCTTACAAGGTAATTGCATTCACGTGTAGGTATAATTAGTAAGTCGATTAGGGGCAACGGAAGAGGGTTTACGAAATCGTAAGTAAGTGGCTTAACTCGTGCTTTCGTAAATAGTACCTTCGACCCTTGTAATCCTGATGATCGTGTAAAATCGAACAATGGTGATCAATTTATTTGTCAAGATATATATCGTTTTATTTATTTAGCTTTCCTTTCTTAACTCGTAAATAACCTTCGACCCTTGTAATCCTGATGATCGTGTAAAATCGAACAATGATAGTTAGAATAAACAAGTTGTATATTACATTTTCGCCAAGATATATATTATTATTTGCATTTTGCCTAGGTTTTCTCTGTTTTTTTTCTTTTTTACGTAATTATCTTGCTTCGTTGCGAATGGGGAAATACGATCGAAGCGCACACGTGTGGCGTCGATTATGACAAAGCACGTAGGTTTGCACTTTCGTCGATCCACACCCACAGTTCCGTCCAAAGCCCCTTGCGGGACAGACCTGCCGAGTAATTCACTTTCGAGAAGAAGTCCAAGTTTGATTGCGCGCTCGAATCGACAATCGCTTCTATCGCGAGATGAAACGCTCTTGGCGCGTGTTCAGAGGATTTCGTCCTGCCAGAGGGATGGAAAGGGACACAAGAGTGGCGGAAAGAAAAAGAAGGAGGTGGCGAAGAAGAAGAAGAAGAAGAGGAGAAGAAGAAGGAGAAGGAGAAGAAAAAGGAGAACTTGAAAAAGTAGAAGCATAGGGAATCCGAATGTTACGGCGAGCAGGGAGTATCCGGAGGAAAGAAAGGAAGCTCGAAAGAAGAGACATAAATCAGAGTCGCTAATATACCGTACAACATGAATGGGTCTGATTTCTACCAGTCCAATAGCATCCTTTCCCCTTTCTCTTTCTTCCTCGACATTTCTTTCTGTTTTAAAAGTGGAACAACTTTGTACCAAATTTGGGGATCAAGTGTTAAGATGTAAACAATTTTTTTATTACAACAATTTTTTATATAGAAAATGAAAAAGAAAATCTATATATATATACATATATCGGATTCGAGATGTTTTGCGAAATTCATTTTTCGAGATTGGATTCGAGGGTAATTATTATTCTAAACGATCGTGCATACGCGCACGCATCATCGATCGACATACGTTTATTCTATGCTGCATCGATGGATAATGCATTTTCGTCGATTCAATGTCATTCTAAACGCGTATGATATAACAAATGTTTTGGTGGACGGGATTCGATCCCCGATTGTTCGCGTGAAAAATTTTTCCCAACAGGTAGAATTATTCCGGCGGGCGAGAACAGTCCATCAGCGTTATTTATGCACACCTTAAATTCCATTGCTGTTGGATCAAAACGCCGCTTTTGTTCCATGGATTTAAAAGCCCTTTCACCCGTTCAATAGAACCATCGTTTGAAATACGACAGATCGAGCACGCAGGAAGTATGTTCGTACCAAACGGGATCAAGGGGGAAGTGCGATCACCGATTGGAATTTGAATCCTGGAATCCAATAACAGTGTTCATTCACTCGCGCCGGGATCCTCAAGTAAATAATTACGTTTCTGGTAGAGATAAACGTACAAATGAATTTTCAGACTTATATCCCGACTAAATTGTGATCGATTTCGTACGATAATTGGGAAAATCGTCACTGTCTGTTTCCACTTTTTACGTTACCATTTTATTGTTGTTGTTATTATTATTATTATTAATTTTCTTTTTCTTCTAGCATAGTAAAGAGATATTCCTTTAATTTCGACATTGTTCGTTTCGAGGGTAAGAACAAATGGGGAATAAGAGTTGAATTACGCTGTAATACGAGTCTTTTTTTCTCCAGTCTCTTTTCTTATTGCGGTATAATATTTACGTTCCGAGACTTAACGGTCGCATTTATGTTCAGAATTCATGAATGCAAAAGGAAAATCGGAGGAAACATTTTATGTTCGCGCAGGGGGAAACTTGTTCTCATATATCGCTTAAAATATATATAATTCGCGCGTCTGTAAATATATTTTTATTTATCTTAACGTAACGGCCTGGGAAGAGTAAATTTCTTTGTTTCCCCTTTTTTAATTTTTTCTCTCTCTTTTCTTTTTTTTTTTTCACGTCCAACCAAGCAAACAAGCAAGCATCGCCAGCGGAAAAATAGTTTATTCACATCCGTCCGTATTGAAAACATTTATCCAATGAAAATTCCCTTCTCGAAATTTATTATTCATACCCTCGTAAACGGGAGGGCGGGAGAATTCGAGGGTAAGAAAAGGGTAATAAGGCTACTTTAAACGTGGTAGCCCTCGGCTCTAACGGGGACAACTTTAACTGGCTAATCAAGAAAGTAAGCAAAGTAATATCCAGTGACTTTATTTCGATAAACGATCTACAACTCGAGCTATCGCTCTTGGTGAATTCGAGTTGGGAAACGCGTCATTCTTATTCCTTCATCCTTCACCCATGGAAAACAAACGTATTACATAAACGAGAACGTGTATCTATGCGGATACGTACGCGCATACATACATCCTCTTATTCTCTAGATGGAACAAGAAGCATCATTCATAACAAACTAATTCTAAAACGGTGGTATTATAAAGGGTTGAACGGCGTAAGTAATGCGGGCAGGATTTATAATCGGTTGCTGAAACTGCACGGGAACGTTCATGCCCCCGTGATTATATTATGCAGGTCGCCTGGATGAAGTCCGACTCCAAAGCTATCCTGGCCATTCATACGCACATGGTCGCTCAAAACCCACGGTTGTCTGTCACTCACAATGGACATAACACGTGGAAACTGCACGTGACCAACGTCCAACCGAACGACTCTGGCACGTACATGTGTCAGGTTAATACGGATCCTATGAGGAGTCAGGTTAGTGCTGTTCGTCTTCGTCCATGATTATTATACTTGTATGTGTCTCGTATATATACGTATGTATGTATATATATACATAGTAACGTTTTAATGACACATCATTTCTTTTGCAACGTTCTTCTTTTCGTGAAAAAATTATTTCGATGTTGTATTCCACACAATGGTAAAGTACGTATTCGCACGCCACATTGAATTTTCGCATAGCATTTACATGCTAATTAATTAGATCCAATTATATTTATTGCGTTTCGTATCGTTCAATCAGAAACTTTTACAGCAGAAGCTGTAAAAATTTGATATGAAAATGAAATGCGAAAGAAATATTTCGTCGAAGCGTAAACATGCGGTATAAACGTTTGGATGCAATATCGTCGACACGATCGAAAATATTACCATCACTTAAATATCGACAAAATTAAATAAAAATTTGATCACGAAGAGGAGCGAATGAAAAACAGAGAAAATAAATATATAAAAATACGAGGTGATTCGTTTTTCTCGTTCTGCTTCCGGTTATGGTTACGCTTTACAGTTATTCTTCTTTTTTTTTTTTTTTCGATGATAAACCTAGATTAAAGACGAGTCTTCCCCGGAAGTCAGTCATATTTGTTGAGGTTTGAATCCACGGGTTAAGCTTGATTTAAATGTTCGAGAGAGGGAGAGAAAGGGGAGGAAGCTTAAACGCTACGGGTCAGAGAATCTTCTCTGAGAGCAGACAAATGGTAGTATATGATAGTTTGTAACGATCTTTGTGCAGACTGGTCACATGACGGTCGTGATACCGCCCGATATCATGGATTTGGACGACTCGGCCGACCTCCTAACTGCGAAAGAGAAGAGTGATCTGCGATTACGGTGTCGAGCCACCGGAACACCGAAACCGGTGGTCACTTGGCGGCGGGAAGACGGACGAAATATTACTCTTCGAACAGAGCACGGTGTTCAACCAGGTAACATTTTCGAGAAATATGATTCCTGACAGTTCCCACTGCTGACCTTTAGAATTACTTCGTTCAATCAGCGATTCGGCCAAACTTTACGGATCCGATATGTCATCCACCGTCTTAAATAATATAAATTAATTCGAATGGATTTATTTTTATATCCAATTATTTTAAATTAATATGTAGCTATAGCATATTATAATTTTCTATACTCGTATTTATTAATTTTGACAACACACGTGTAAATTATGTGAAACACATTACGTGGACAATTTTTTTTTTTTTTTTTTTTTTTTAATTAGAAATATCACTTCGAAAAAGTGAAATTAATCCTTGAAGCTTGAAGCTTATTTGTGCTTATTTTTGTTTTCTTTCTCAAAGAAGTTTTCTTTTCATGAAAATGAAAATGAAAGAATAAATTATTCTGTTATATAATCCATTATATTCTACATACGCATAAATTTTCATAAAAATTAAATTTTTCAAAATAGAGAAATTTTTCAAGAATTTTCTCATAAAATACTGGCAAAGACTGACTTTACATGTACACCGAAAAAAGTTAATTATCTAATGAGAAGAGAAACGTCACAATTTGGTATTATAAAATTCTACGAAACACTTTATATAAATCTACGAAACTATTACTAAACTAATAAGTAAATGAATAGAAATAATGAGTCGATAAAATAATAATCTTTATTGATTAATTAAAAACATTAGATTGGCACGAACTTATTTTCGCAGCTAAGCGATTGATAAACAGATAGATAAATAAATATTAGCCCAAGTATTTCTATTCAATTTTATCGAGATATTCATTGAACGTATCAACGCGAAAGCGTGATCACGTCTGGTCCATCGCGTTCCGTAGAAAATCAACCAGCCGATTAGCCTTTCTAACAGTGAGTGATGGATGTTGACTTTACATATATTTCCTCTTCGCCGACCCCATCGATTCGCATACCCGATTGCAATATTCGCTGTGTACACTGCGCCGCGAAAGTGTCTACCACTCAGAATCTATATCGTGCCCGCCAATTCGACGATCTTCCCCAAAACGTATCATGGGGGAGTAGTACTCTCGTTGTTTCGGCCCCCTTAATGAGCTCAACCGAAACCACCCTCGTTTCTCCACCTCCTCCTCGTTGCGTTCCACCGGAAACCGCAAATAAAAATTTATTCACGCGATATTAAAACGGGGATAAATTCGTATTAACAATTTTTAGAAGAAATCGATAATCTTGAGTCTTCTTTAAAAAAAAAAGAAATTGCGTTAACGATAGACGTTAACAAAGTGTTAACTTTTGTCCCCTAAAACTATCTTACTGATAACAAAATAAGTGAGCCAGAGAATTTGAAATAGTGAAAAGTTAAAGCTAGCCCGGCTCACGAAAAACCCGAGTTTGTTAGAAGGGGAAGAATATGGTGGATTTTAAGTTAGGAAAAAGAAAAGAAAAAAAAGATCCGCTCTTTTCTTTAGCATTGAAAATTAAAAATTTTCCATACATTCGATACAACGATAATATGAATTAACACGCATTATATTACATTTTTACCTATATCTACGTGTTTCATGTGACCCACTGATAATGCTTGACGCAGTAAAGTCGTACGAAGGGGAGCAACTACATCTGAAGGGTATTCTGCGGCAGGAGATGGGCTCTTACCTTTGCATCGCGTCGAACGGCGTCCCGCCAACGGTCAGCAAACGATATTACGTGAACGTACGATGTAAGTAAAGTGGCAGGCCCGTTAAATTGGCGGGCACACCGAGGAAGAAACTTCCAAATGATTAATTATAGTTTTCTCCGACGCAGTTAAACCGCTGATTAAAGTCTCGAACCAATTAGTAGCGGCACCTGCTAACAGCGACGTCGTTCTTCATTGCTACGTTGAGTCTTGGCCGAAAGCGCTAAATACATGGTACAGAGACGATGGTGAGCATAATAATATCGCGCGTGTTATTTCTCAATGTCTTTCCCATGTCTGACCACGATCGTTTCTATAACGATCGTGCACCCGAGTGGACGAATGTTCCCCGAGTATATCATCTTGCTATAAATTTTCTGGAACCAAACGTTTCCAAATTTTGCGCAGATACAGCGTGAGAATTTTTCCCATTTGTGAACGTACATCTCGATACATATGAATAACGCTTTATCTTCTGTGATCATCATTGTAGTATAGGATGTGGAAAATGTCTCATTTTGTTGTCTTCTAATATCTAGTAATAATAATAACGCCGCACATGTAATAGATCTTTTTTCTTTAGAAGTAAATTATGAGAAAAAAAAAAAAAGATTAAACGATCATCGGGTAAAGAAATATTGTTGTTATGTCTACGAAAGATGAAGTTATTCTTCTGGAAGGAACCATTTCATGCCTGACGGATAATGTAAACTAACTTCAAACTGGCGGTCGATTGCAGGTATGAAATTATTATCGGACGAGAAACATGATCTAACGGAGATTTCGTTGAATGATTATTCGTATCAGTTGAACCTGACCGTCAGGAGATTGAGCAGGGACGATTTCGGCAGCTACACCTGTTCCGCGGAGAATTTACTTGGCAAGGCTGAGGGAACGATAAGATTACAAGGTAAACGCGCTTTCGACTTCTACGTTTTGTCCGGATTACTGTTCTGGATTTTCACGCTTGAAAACCCTTAGTCCACGACTTTCCCAGACACCTTTCCGCGGAAAGCAATTATATCGGTTATTACGTTTCCCGTGCACTATAAAACGAGATTTATGTATCAGAGGGAGAGAATCGAAAAGATCAGAAGTTCAATTTTCAGTGGATGATACAAATCTTGATGTTCTATTTATGGTGTGAAATATGGTAGAAAAATTCAATTGGTTCGATGAAATTGATTACAGAGTTACATTTAACGAGAACAACTTCGATACCTATCCGTCACAACACAGACTTCACGGATAAATACGGATCGAAGAAGCAAATGGACAAAAAGGGGAAGCACCATGGATACGGGCGGGAAGGTGGTTCATTGTCGAAAAATATCGGGAATGTGGGTCACATAACGCCAGTATTGAAGAGAAACATTTCGAACGCTTTGACGGATGTTACGATGAAAAAAGCGAAAGTTTCATCATATCCGGCGCTCGCACCTGCGCCAGCGCATTCTACGCCGACCCAACTGAGCGTTCAGAATAGCGTCACGTCGCTGCGACAACACTCGCGATTAAACTGCGTAGGATTAATGTTCACTTTCCTAGTGATAGTGATCTGTAGCTCGTAAACGGTCGATCGTTTCGAATGTACGAAAGAGTACAAATCACTTTTCATCATAGAGATTAAACAGAAATAAGAGGGGGGGGGAAAAAGGAAACGAGGAAGGGGGAAAAAGCGATATCTCGAGAAAGAAACCCATCCTATCCTAAGTAGCCTTCGTTACTTTTTAGGTTAGATATCATGGTTCAGGTTCATCGACAATGTTTTTATATTTTTTATCTCCGAACCGAGAAATCGACGCTTCTATCGTGTAGTAAAGTGCACGCACAATCTTCGGGACTTGTAGGTGTTGTACACGTGATGCGAGATCGTGTTGAATCGTTTGTATATCGTTTTTTGTGATGCAAAAATAACGAACGGTTTTTATGACAATAACTATAGCTGTATACGATCGATATTATAAATCGTGATAAAACGCGAGCAGTTTTATCAGTGATCAATGATCGTTTTATCGATTTATAATATCCCGTTGTCGTTGCCAGATTACACGTATAGGAAGCGCGGTATCGAAAATCGATGAATATTCGTTTTTGAAAGTCCGATATTGTCACACTGCCGAACACAAATAATTGTACAGTTATTTTCGAACACGAACGAACGGAAATGTTAATTGTTTATATACGTATTTTGTGCGTGTGCGTGTTGGAGGAACCGTTGTTCACCGCTTTCCAGAAATTCGTTTAGAAGAATCGGTTGCTCAGGCATGAATGTGATCGAACGAACGGAACATGATCCCATTTTCGCATACTCGATCATCGATTCATCAACGTTCTCATTAGCAACAAATGAATGTATTGTTTATCAATGTTAACGTCTGAGTTGTGTATCCATGTATGTATGTACGACAATAAACGTTGTTTTTACCAATGCTATCTTTTATCATCCCCTCTTGAAATACCTCCATCCTTTAATACATGGATCAGATATATCGTGTGTCTTATTATCACTATGAAATGATAGATATGTCGATGGATACCGAAGATTAATGAATCTCTTTTAAGCATTTGATAATTAATAAAAATTTCTTTTTTTTTTATATATATATACATAAAACGATACTTATTAAGAGAGAAATATTTCATTCGTACTAGATAAGATTCTCTCTTTCATGGATTCAAAAAGATAAAAATCAGATTCGCTAAATCGATGAAGTAAAATAAAATAATATGAGCGTACGATGATGTCTTTATTCTTTATGCGACTTTTTTAATTGGATTAAAACGTAGTCCGATTCTCTTATCAAAAGAGGAAAACGGGAGTCGAAGGATACGCCGCCCACGCGTATTCAGTTGCGCATCGGTTGAAATATCAGAAACGTGCAGTTAATTGAACGCTTGTACTCGACGTCGGTATTCTGTTTCACGGGAATCATGAAGCATTTGTTAAATGTATTTTTCATCTTTAATCTATTGGCAAACATCGCGGCGGACGAGATCAACTGTCAAATCATAATCGATTCACAGTATAAAAATGAGATGTTCCGTTGCACGGAACTAACGAATTTAAATGCGTTGAACAAAGCGAGAACCAATACTACGAATATAGAGATTTCGGATTCGAGAATATCTAATGTTCCCGGGTAAGAAGAAGAGAATTTATATACTTGTATTATTTATCTATACTGTATTAGCTTAATTTATATATTAATTTAATATACTTATCTCTTCGTTCGTATTTAACGGAAATAGTTTAAATTTAATAAAAATTTTTAAAAAAATAATTAGATGAATTAGATAAATTAGAAAGATAAATCATTTAAATAAATATATGACAATTGTGCGCGTATCTGAAATATTTTGAATAAAGAAAGTAACGATAAAAATAAATAAAAAAAAATGAAACGTAAATTGGAAAATTACATTACTTACAGGCATAGTTTCGCAAGATTCGGCGCGACTCTCGTAACTTTGGATCTACACGGATCAGGTATAGAGACTATAGATTCTTTGGCGTTTATTGGCCTCACAAAATTAGAGAATTTACTGTTGTGGGACAACAAATTGAGAATCGTGCCTGGTAATTGGTTTATGAACATGTATAATTTAAAAACCTTGGATCTATCGTTCAATTACATCACTGTAATCGACTACGTCGTATTCACGCTGCTTCCCAATTTGGAAAATTTCTATTTTGATTACAATCAAATAAAAATCATCGATTACAATATGTTCCAACAACTCAGAAACCTTAAAAATGTGAAGTTCGAGAAGAATCCGCTGGATTGGGGGTAAGCATCTCTGAAACTTTACCGTTTCCGGTTTCTGGTTTAAACGAGTTGCGGAAAAATATGAGACGCACTTCTCTTTCTTTTAATTTCATTATTAAGCGTATTCTTAAAAGCTCAATTACACGTGAACTAGTATATTTATTATCACAGTAATGATCTGAGTAAAATTAAATTTCTATGCAACTTTATATCCTCGTATTTATATATGATATGATATAAAAATTATATTTTCAACATTTATATTCACATTATGTTAAAAATTGGAATGTTTTTTAGTTTTAAGTATTGGATAGTCATTTGTTTTTTAATGCTTATAAATTTAAAAATTGAATTACAACACACTTCAACAATTAATACAATTTATAATTTAAATAAACAATTATTTTGAAATCACTAATTTTTTCCCGTAATTTTATAGATTTCGTGCTCAGTTAATATGGCAATTGGAAAATCAGCATGTAAAATATGACGAAGATTGGGAAAATTGGGGATGGATGAACAAAATGATCAAAGAGTGCTCGGAAAATGTCTATGAAGGAATACCGAAAGATAAGATTCTCGATTGTATCGTTGAAAAGTTACTGAATTACACGTACGAAATATTTTCTACGGAAATGATACAACAAAATGTCGACTGTCTCATGAAAGCTCGACAGTTGGTACGCTGTATGAGACCTAAAAATGTCACGGGAAATACGGATAACGAGACTGCGAGAAGTATACTCGAAGATTACGCGACGATTCTACCGGTAATGTCTAGATCAAACGCTCGATTTTCATCAACAATTTAGAAATTCTTGAATTTATAAAACAAATATTATATTATATTATATGTTATATTTAATTAAATAATAAAATATCTATACATAAAATTGTATGTTATATGTTACATACGTTATATATTATATATATATATACATATATGTATGTATGTGTAAATTTATAAGTATATGGAAATAATGAGAAGTTGTATACGAAAAGAAAATCTCTTTGAATATGATATGTATCTAATTTCTTTTATATTTTAATTTCAATAAAATTTAAAATTATAGCTCATGTGAATTATTATTTATGATGTATGATATTTCCTGATTAAAATTGCAGTTAAATAGATTGAAGTGAAATAATGATCTCTAAACGTGATTGTAATATATTTTTAAATAGTAAAATATATATTTTTTACATACTTTATTGTAAATTATATTAGTGTGTAGATGTCAATCGGTTGTAACAGTATATAGACTGGAAGGATCACATTTAAAAGTTCCAATTTCACATTTAGAAACAGTTGGATATTTAAAGCAAAAGATATCCAAATTATTGGATGAAACAGATCATAGTTGGAAACCAGAGAGAATGAAACTTTGGCTTCGAGGAATTTATATGGATAATAACCGTATGATTTCTGATTATAAATTAAATCCTAAAGATCAAATAATATTGCTTCTTGATTATTAATATGAAAAGAAGGTAAACGTTTTATCATATTTTTTAATATGCAAGGAATTCTTATTACATTAATCATTAATGAAATATTTAATTTTAAAAGTGTAATGAACTACATTAAGTTTTATTGCGGTTCTAATAGAATTTTGAAACTTTTAATGGTTAAATTTCGTTTTTTTTTATGTTATTGTTTAATCACAAGTTTTTTTAAAAATATGGTTTATTTGACAAGTTTGGGATTTCATCGTTCTAAAAAAGAATGTAAATACTTTATTTTGAATTTGACTAATATATTTAAAAAAATATTGAACAAAAAATTAAATATGCATACTTGTAATTACAGTTTTGTGAATTAATTACAAAACAACTAAATGTATCACGTATTAATTACGTACAACTTTGAACATAAAAAATAATTACAATGTTTAAATCTGAATTTATAAGAATAATTTAAGAATAATAATGATTTTCGAATAAATTTAAAAATAAGATTATTATTTAATTATTAGTAAATAGTGTATAATTTAACGAATAAGAAATATTTTTGCAATATCAAAATATACTTGAAATATAATTAAAATATAATTTAACGTAGAGAACCTGCGATTATCAGATTTTCTAAGTTTAAATTTCGATTTTTAAAAGTCAACAGTTAAAAAATATATTTATTATAAACTTCACTAATAAATATTATAATTAAAATTTTTATAATTAAAATTTCGTTTATTTTATTATGATATTTCATATCATCATTAAAAATGTATTTTATATCGTAACTATATTGTAATTAAGACCATGAATATATATATTCAGATCAAAGCGATCATTTTTATACAAATATATTATATATTTTAAAATTCGGTTAAAATCTATTTCAATTGTAAAAATTTTCTGTTAAAATCTTAATTTCATATCAGTGATGTAAAAATGAATTCATGTTTATATTGTTTCTCGATATTTTTGTCATCATGCTTTTGGATCTCTACGTTATAAATAATATAAAATTTATACATGTTCAATTATAAAAATCTTTTAAAAAAAAATTTAATTATAATCTATATCCCTATTCCAGCTGACTGGTGACCCAACCGCAGGATTAATGTTTAGCTTTTGTTCCATGCAATAGTGCTCGTTATTCAGTAGCACTGTTTGAAAACATACAAAAAAATATCTATAAATCATACTTATGTAACTATCTTTATTTTGCTAATTTTTTAAGCAATTTTAAAAAATTTGTTAAATAAAATTCATTAAACTAATGATTAAATTATTATTTAAATTATTGAAATAATGTATATAATTTGTTTTCAAGATTAACTACAAATAAAATGTCTACAAAAGTAAGTCTTGAATATTGTTTGAAATTTCGAGAAAAATAGAAACCTCAAGTTAAAACATTATATTATATTCGCGTCACGAAATTACTATTGATTATATTTATCAAGAATAAATTACATTCACAAATTATAATTACCCATCTCCATGAGGACTTAATCTAGTACTCACATATTTTTATCTAGAGTACTCACCGTAATTCTGAGCAATAAATTGATAGATCTTTGTGCATGCAGCGACAATTGCATTTTGTTTCGTTGGCATTGATTCTCCATGATATTCAAACAGAATATGTCCATCTTTAAAGATAATTATCTAAGGAAAAAAGAAAATAATAAATATAATCTAAAAACTAAAAAAAAAAAAAAATACTAAGTGAATAAAAATAAATATAAGCGAATATCATGCATACTTTACACATAAAAGCGGATTCATCCACTGCGTGTAAATAATTAAAAGTACAAGTAGCATTAAATTTTTCTTTAATGAAATATTGCAAAGCAGTCATATGCATTAAGGCTATGTCGACTACATTAGCATTCAAGTCCATGACTTGAGATTGAAATTTTTTAAGATTACATTTTTTTGGCGATATATATTTACGATTTTGTTCAAATTTATGAAAACTTGATTTTGCTACAGCTTCATTGATACATCTTTGTCTTTCTAAAATTTTTGCAGCTCCGATTGGTTTTGCCCAACGTATTTCCCAACCTTCAGAGTCAGCAATACCATTAGATCCTATTTTATAGGCATTTTATTGTAATAAATGAGATAAAATAATAAAATATGATATAATAATAGAATATATAAATATACTTGTCATAATATCCATTACAGTTTGTGCTGCTTGACGACTTTCATAATGTACGAATGCAAAATGATTAATTTTTTTTAATTTTAAAATGGGAATTTTCGTATTTTTCTGAAAGATATCTCGAACTTTTTGTTGTGACATATCCAAATTAAGATTTCGTACAAATAGAGCAGTAACCTAAGAATAATAATCAATGCTATATATTTTTTAATTCATCATTAAAATAAAAGATACAAATAGATATATATTTTTTTTAACAATATACAATTCTATATATTCGTAACAGATTGTATAGCATATACACGTAACATATTTTTAAATAAAAATATTTTTTGAATAATTTAAAACTTACGCTTTCCATAATTTCTTCATCGATAGGATCACCAGGTTCAGGATCAGCCCAGTCAACTGCAATTTCATGATCCCACAACATAACTCTACCAGGTATTAATTTTCGTCTGGCCATTGCAGCTGCTCTATGATCTTTGAATTCGACGAATATGAAACCACGATTCAATGTTTTATCATGTGCACTTGGATATAGATAAATGTCAATAATGCCTTCAAGAATCTTAGTTAATTCTTGCATAAATTCTTCTTTGCTTTTATTTTTAGGTACTCCACCGAAAAATAATCGACAATTATCAACTGACTTAACGACACCGATACGATGGCCCGGTCTAATTTCATAACCGTCAAGTTTTGCGCAGGCGCGTCTTGCTGTTTTTACATCTTCGAATGAAGCAAACGCATAACCGCGAGTAGATCCAGAAAAATCTAGCATCAATCGTAATTCAATCAAATAACCGATTGTTTCTAATACTGGCATTAGTTCATCTTCGTAACAATCTCGCGGTAGACGACCAAGAAAAATTTCAGCACCTTTCACACGTTGCTTTTCACCACGAACAATCTCTGGAGCAGTTAAACGACGTTGTCCATTTTCCTGCACTAATTCATATTTTGTTCTTTGTAACATTTCTAACAATCTGATTGTCAACTGACATTCTCCTACAGAATTTGCACTTGTTTTAACATGTATTTTCTTTATTTTATCCATTTTAAAGTACAATAAAATCACAATTTCAATCACACCTAAAACGACGTAAAGAGGTAGACTGTCGAGGACTAACTGATCCTTCTAAGCTTTTTTCCTTATCCCTTCTTTCGTCTCCTTACCCCCACAACTAAGCAGAATTCGTCGAAATATATGGAACCTTATTCCTCAAATAAGCCAATCGCAGTGATCGAATATCATTGTCAATACAACTGTATGTTTTTAAAAAGAAAACGATAACGAATACATCAAACTTATGTTCGAACATAATAAATATCCTATAGAAAAATATATATTTCATATTGTTTTTAATAAAAATCTTATAAAAAATAATCAAATTTTTTGCAAATCATAAAACTTTTATAAAATGTCAAAAGATTAGTTTTAGTTCTTTCAATTTTTTTCTTTCGTTCTAAATAAGATTTTGATATGAAAAAATGTCATTAGAACTTGTTCCTTAGATGAACATTCGCAATTCATTTTTTAAAATTTGGATTTTGATAATCTTAAATGAATATCAAAAATAGTATGCAAATTTCACATTTGCAATCCATTTTAAGATCCTCTTAAAATCTTTTTTCGATTTTAGAAGAGATATATTTTGAATATTAATATTAAATTCGATAATCTATTCTATATTTTGATAAATTTTAAACAATAGAGATTGGATTTGAATATATTGAATTATATACTGAATATATTGAATTAGTATTAAGCAATTTGTAATCCGAGATTTTCAAATAAATCTTTCTAGACATATATAATTATATATGAATAGTTTGTAATATTAAGATTTAGATTAAGTTAATTCTCATGATTATCGAATTAATAACCAATCTGAAAAGTAAACAAGAAAAAAGTTATGTATTTAATTTAGTTTTTTATTATTTTTCGTATTGAAATAAAAATTTGTATTATCTGTACTGAAGTAGAAGTAAATAAATCATTAAAGTGAATTTTGTCTCAAATATTCTCATATATTTCTTTTCTAAATATATTTATCTATGTTCAACTCGTCTAATATTTCTGTATTTGTTTTGAATATTACGTCCAAGGCTAAAAACATCTGTTATAATACAGTCCTTCCAGGGAATTGGCAGTCGCGTTCGTGCCACGCTCGTGCCACGCTTGACTTGTTGTCAAACTGCCGAGCATATCCCCTCTCCAATTTGATATTCGATAGGTTAAATCGAGGTGAGGGGCGTCATTCTGTTGTCGAAAATCGACGCGATAAGACGTAATATTTCGTTTCAGGTATGTGATTTCTCTATTGTCTATTATTTGTATAATTATTTTTTTACATTTTATATAATTATTTAATTAATATGTGTTTATTTATTTATTTATTGGATATTATTATAATTAATAATTTTTTGAGATAATTTATTTTTTTTCTGTTTGATCATTAATTAAAAATAATTTGTATAATAAACTTCTAAAAATAGAATTTAAGTTTTTTTGTGTTGTTTTAAAAAAATTGATTTTAATTCAATTTTTTTTATACATTTTATACATTTATTTTGAAAATTCGATTTATTTTACTCAAGTGCGTAATTTGATTGTAACGTAATTTTCAAGGCGGGAAAAATTTCAATAACGTTACAATGTGATGAGTTTTTATGCATAAATAGTAATGTTTAATTTTTTGTATTAAAAATAATAAATATAAAATAACATTTGTATTTCGTTTTTAGTAAATCATTAGTGATACACATATTAATTAAATAATTTGTTACATAGAATTTTAACCTCTGTTGCCATATTTATAATTTATAATTTATAATTTATAATTTATAATTTATAATTTATAATTTATATATTTATAATTTCATCTTTTATTATTTCAATTATTTTAAATAATAAATAATTTTAAATTATGATATTTTTAAATTATGAATTTTTTTCTTTTATTATAGATTTTTTTTTAACTTCTTTTCTTATTTAATGAATCTCGTGATGAGCCACAACAACATTGATGGTAATATTTTTCATGTCTATTGATGAACTTTTTTTTTTATTCCTCTTATTATATTCATAACTAATATTTTTTTTCTTTAAAATTATTTATTAATATTTATTTATTAATAAAAATTTTCTTATACATCGCGTTTTCGTGTAATTATTTATTTCAAAAAATATAATTTGAAAAATCGAATAAGCTGATCTGTATGTTTATTTTTGATTTTATCTATCGATTTTTTAAATTTTACAATTACAATGTCTTGAAACAAATATATATAATATAATACAATAAAAATATAAAAATTTCTACATTTTTGTATATATGTTATATATCTTTATCGTTCCATGATTTAATTTTTTTTCTTTTTTTTTTCTATTTAATCTACAATAAGAAATCTCGTTTGATCTAGTTCAATAGATTATATTCGAACAAGAAAAAAGCAATCAATTCATTCTTTTGATTTTTTTTAGATCTGAAGAATGAAAAATCATTCTTTTTTAATAATATCTAATAGTAGTTATTATGATATTTTCTAACCTATTTTCATACTGACCATGATTATTATTCAATAATAAGTAAATTGCAGATTTTTTTTTAGTATTATTATAAATTTTAATTTAAATTAATGATGCAAGAAAAGAACAATCACATTTTAATCTAATTTTGCTATTTAAAAAATTTTCTAGTTTTTTCAAATTTGTTTCAAGAATATTCTATGTTAAAAAAAATCAAAAGGATGAATTGATTGCTTTTACATTTATATTCCATATGTTTTTTATTCTTTATCACATATAGATTTTATAGATAAAATTTATAAACAGATTTTTTAGTTTTTCTTTAGATAGGATTAGTTTTTGATGGGTTTAATAGGTTTTTTATTTGATAGGATTTATTTTTGTGTAAATGGATAAAATGATTTGATTCTTTGTGATATATATTTTTTTTATTTAAATTTTTAAACTATCAATTATTTTATATTCTCATGATGGTGAAAATATAAAATATTGATAGGAAGTAGTATTTTTTATTTCCAAATTTAGCCTTTTATTTGATTGCACCTATATTGTGACATTGTGTTTTAAAAATATAATTCTAGATTATTTACATAGATTTTATATTGATTGCTAGAGTACCAATATTAAAATTAAATTTAGAAAACAAAATCAAATTTCTTTTACTAAATTAAACGATTTTTATAACAAAAGTTTTTCTTACATTTTTAATAATTAAAGAAATAATATTATATGTACATATAAATTTAAATCAGACATGTCAAAAGATGTAGTAAATGTTCTGATGTTTTTTTTTTCAAAGTCAATATTTCACATTATTATAATATATGACATAAAATCCCATAAAATTTGTCTATTTTATATTTTATATTTTATATTTTATCTGTGTGTAAAAATTTTTCAATTTTATTATTCGTGTTAACAACGGATGGTAATACTATTCATAATTAATAATATAATCGACTGTTGATATGTTCTCTTGGCTACCAATGGTTAATATATTATTAGAAAAGTATCCTTGTATAACATTTTTAATCGATTCTTTGAGGTACAGAAAAATAATTTAAATAATAATCTAAATCTTAAGTTAATAAAATAGAGACATAGAATTAATCTAATATACATTACTGAAAGTTTAAAAAAGTGCTCTCCTATAAAAAATTTTGAGAAAGTATTTGTAACTTGTGTTTGAACTTATGCAACGAATTTATTATCAAATGAATAAATGCAACGAACGCTATACAAAAGTAAGGATTGTCATATACAGAGCGTCAAGATAAGCGTGACTGAAATTTTTACATTTAACGTTTACATAATGTGCACCATTTGTTGGAACCGACAATATTTTTGTACAATATTTATTTTTTAATCTATAATCTATTGATTGTAACGGTTGTTAAAAATCAATGCAACGACGTGTATATGTACTAAAGCTACCAAGCTAATTCGAAAAACAATACATTATCCTTGCACTCTCAACAGGCATTCGTGTCCACTCATAACATTATACTTTAAAGTCAAATGAAAATATTATATTTATTTGAATTGGAAGCACATATAGTAGGAAAAGAAAGAGAGAAAGGAATTAATTCTAACAATATGCCAATCAGTATATGTGCTTTCAACCCATGTTTTTTTGTCGATTTTCTACGGCGATTCTTAATAACATTATTTCTTTGTTATTATACGTAAGGTACCTACATACATATCCTTCTTTCGTATTTCGAAAGATGATTTATCAGTGCCATTTCTGTACACGATCGAGAAAAAAACTTGCGTACATGGCACTAAGCAACATTATAGAACACGGATTTAGTTATCTTAAGCATATAAAAATAAATTATAATAATAATAATCATATATCTCTGAACTTATACATGTACAATGAATACTAAATTATGCGTACGTATATATATATAATATATATATATAGATATATAAATATATTTTAAAGTACAATATCCCTTATAGTTACTCTTGATTTAGAGTACAATTAAAATGCTCTTTTTTTTTTTTTTAATAATACGTACCAGAACATCTAGGAGAATTATCTAATTTATGCTGCATAATCTGAAAGTATTTTTTTATACATAAAGAATGCCCATAATTAAATTTTGACAAATTTTTATAAAAAAACAATATATAGTAGATACAAAAAATGCACTTTTGCTTATTATATTTAAACATGAATAATAATATAATTTTCTTTTTCGTATCATTTCCAAATCTTTGATTGCTCGAATAATCAACAAGCAGCAGTAAAAAATTTAGGTAATATCTTTTTGCAAATATTATTCTAGAGAACATATTAATTATTTATCTCTTGCTTAAAATAAATATAACTAATATATTATTTTAAAAAATATATTACACCAGCAATATACAGTTCTCCTAGACATTCTTGTTTCACTAAACCCACCATTGCATTTGCTGGTGTACGCTTTGGCTGCAGCAAATTACCTGCGTATATAAAATTGATATGTTATTAATCAATATCTTAATATTTTTCAATATATAAATCAAAATAATTGTATATAACAGATATACCTATAGTTTAAGGAGTTCGGTAAATTACAGACTTGTAAAGGCACAGGACGAAACGACTAGGAATAGTGTTGCAATAGCTAAAGCAGGTTGAGATACACCCGCTGACGGTCCTCTAACTAGAAACGCATTAAACATTCATAAGAGATATGCTCATTTACAAACAGATGGTCTATTGCATAATATATTACGATATTTACCATTCTCAGCTTGCTCATCTGCGTATTCTGTAAAGCAATTGAGAAAAGAAATTTAATAAATCAACAACTTCGTTATATAATGATTGATTTCAAAATATATCATCTTCGTACCTCCTACAAATGTATGCGGCTTCGAGGGTAAAGACCACCCAAAGTCATTTCTAGCCATAACGATTGCTTCGTACGATCCAGGTTGAAGTCCTTCAATTGTATGCTCGACAATGAATTGATTTCCTCTGCCATTCGTTACCGTAGGCTTCACAATAATCCATTCGGGATCTTCTTTGCGACGATATTGCAGCTATGTCACGTAATTAATTTATTTTAGTCGTAATAATGATACATATAAAAAGAATAAGGTATTAATAAAAAATATAATTACTTTATATTCAATAATCGGCGAATAACTTTCCAAGTGCCATTTTAAAATTAACCCTGATGCGGTTCTTGTCATCTCACTACCAGAAATAATTGCTTGAGAAGGAAGACCTGCAAAGCAATTTTTTTTTTTATATATAATTAACGAATGCAAAATCTCATAATTTCGTTTCACTTTATTTTATTCTAAATGAGAAGACGAGAAAATTACCGGTAAGGGAAATAGTTTTTTCCGTCCGTCCCAATTTGTTCTCCGCTACGCACGTGTAATTAGCCAAGTCTTCGAGTTGGGTGTGCAAAATATCAAGAACGTATCGAGTTTTGTTTCCTTTAAGCTCTATACTGTTTTTCTTCGGTAATATTCTCTTCTGATCCTTGAACCACGTTACGTTAGCATGCGGATGAGCATGCACGATACACGATAATCGCGATTCTACTCCGACTCCGGTGTGCACCCATTTCCCCTTTGTCTCTATTTCTGGAGCGTCTATGAAAACAAATAAACGTTTTTTTTTTTTATGTTTGATTTATTTATTCGTTGAAGCAACATTTAAATATAGAATAGTAGGTCATCCGGTAAGTGCCTTCTGAATTCTTACAATTAACAATGACGTTAATGGCTTCTACAGGTGGAGACTCCATCCCATTCTCGGCCAAACACTGATAATGACCACCATCGTGCCTATTAATATTCATGATAGTGATACGATTACCGGATACGAGTATATTATTATGAACTCTTTCGTTCTGTAACAAAAAAGAAAGAAACGTGAAAATTAAAAATCAACATTTTTCTCGAACAAAAATTTGTATTAAATACAATTTTCGCTTTCCCTTGATTAAACATTCCAATGTAACTTTTCTACTTGCACTTTCGTTCCTAAAATGTATGTATTCTTCTATAAATATGTACATAATACGGTGTTGAGTAGAAATATCTTACCTCGTGGTACCACTTTATCTCAGGTATCGGTTGTATCCTCGTTTCGCAACCGAGGGTGACGTTATCACCAGCGTTCACTTCCACCCTTTTACCGGGGATTACACGTATCTCCGATTGTTTGTGATGAATCGATGGTGGTACCTGAGGCCTTTCAGAAGCAGCATCCATTCGTTGCGTGTCCGTAGGTAGAACTTGAGGCCTTTCAGAAGTAACATCCACTCTCTGCGTGGGCGGAACTTGAGAAACGACCTGCACTCTGTGCTTGATCGTAACAGTTTTTTTAGGATGCATGATGCTGCACTCGTAATCGTCGGAAGTGTCATTGACATTGGCATCGTGTATCACCAACGTATTGTTCGGTAATATAACAATCCTCTTCCCTTCCTGATACATGAAATTGTCGTCTTTTTTCCAGGTGACCGCGAAATTGTCTGAAATATATTTTTATATTTTTCATCAAGATGATTCGATTTCGCATTATCCAAGAGGAAGAAATAATTGGAGGAATCGCGTTGCACGAACCTGCATTTTTCACGAGACAATGAAGGTATATCGTGCTTCCGTTCCTCATTCGTATACTCTCGGGCCTCGATATGATTTGCGGTTCCTCGATAGCACTGGCCGTGTCGTCATCCACGGCGCTGGCGGTATCGTTCACGTCATCGGCTAGATCATCGGTGTCGTCGTTGTTGTCATCGTCGATGTATTCGGACGGTGTATCGTCTTCGGTGTAATCGGCGCTCTCGGATCCTTTAGCCGGTTTGCACCAAACTGTAAATAACGGATAGATAATTAAAAGATTTATCGTAGATTATTTATTACGTGGAAAATTTAATTCGATAAGCTGGGTTTCTAATTCGTTTAAGGAATTATCAACATAACAACGAATGAAGATATCGATATTGAAAAATGATTGAATCGTGCCATTCTTCTAAAATGACTTTCGATGATTTTCCAATGGAAGGATCGTTCGTTAAAAATCCACGGGACGATAATAACAATTTCAAATAAATCAAATCAATAATTCTCTGGTACGGAGAAGAACGGCTCTATTGTTGTTGTATAGAATACGATCTCTAACAGATGTTTTTCGAAGGAACAAACAGCCAAGATTTATATCTCTCGAAGAGGCCTCGAGCAACGATCGAGAAGAAGGACACAGCGGTTGAAATTAGATTTCTAGTGCACGATGCGCGTTTTAATTTCAGGACAGCAGTATGTAAGCACACCGTTTTCTAATAATACGCGCCACCCTTTACGCCCATCTATATCTTTCCTAACAATGCCTCTTCCCTACTTCTTCGCGTGTGACTTACGGAGATCGTTAGGGCACGGTTGATCGAATAAAGAAACGCCGGTGAAACGATAGAAACGGACGAAATGAGAGGTCTACGTTCTCGTCGTAGCTCGCTTCGTGTCCACATCCAATTTACCCCATTTTCGAAGCCATGCTCCGTCCATCGGTCACGTTCGATTTTAACCAGAGAACCACCACACCCTTATTAGTGGTAAAATAGATCCGTGATGAAGATTAACAGTAAACTGCTCGAATCTATTTCAACTGTCTCCTCTATATCTTTTTATTCCAGGCACACAGGTTGGGAGACACAGGTAAAAAGCGTCGATAGCTGACCCACTTCCGGTTCCCGGTTAACCGCTCTCCATCACGCTCGCGTGAACTCGCGTCGTCGATACAGGAGGCTCGAGATCTCGCGGTATCCTTTATTACAGGCTTCGTGAATTTATTCCAGGACTGGGTTAACTGGTCTAGATCTGGAAAAAGCTTTAAAGAAGAATTTAGGCCGTTCGTGAGAACGCCTCTCTAGATAAGATTTGACTGGATTTCAAGAAGATTTCTTTCTAAAAATCGTCGATGAACATGAGATTTTGAAAGATTTTAAAGTATAATTTGGAGAAAGAGAGAGAGAGAGAGAGAGAGATTGGAATGGAAATTCGTTTGGTAAGGATCGTGCTTGAAAAAGTGTGAAATGATTCGTGGAAATGATATTAAAAAAAATGATTGGATTATTTGTAATAATAATCGCGATTAGATCAAGAAAGAATCTAGGTTAATGGTTGACCACCTCGTGCACGCAGTTCTGTTTCCACTTAGTTCGTTACCTCCCTGGTCACACACAACGTAGAGTCGGTATCCCTTGGTAACGGCCTAGAAAAGACGCCACGGTGTCCCATTGCTCAATTTATTCTCACCATGGATTCTTCCCTTTTTTCCCCTCCCATTTTCTATCGATTCTCGATGACGAAACGATAGATTAAACTCTCAAAATGCTTCGAAAAATCGATGAAATAAAAAATCTTCGATTATTAGTAATTAATAACTGATCGTCGCTCGTATTTCTTTTCGAACGCAAGTTCTTCAAATTATTTTCCTTTTTTTTTTTTTTTGAAAGAACTTAAACTTTGCACTTTGTCGCTCGACACGAACACGAACACTGCCAATGCAAGAAACTGGAGGAAGGCGAACGACTTTAAATCTTTTCGTGCAGAAAATTTACGACTGTCCTTCGCGATAATATTGAATTCTAAATCTTCCTCCCCCCTCGAATTTCGCTGCAACGACAGGGACAAAGGAAAGGACATCTCGGTGACGATCTGGACATCCGGCGTTCAAGGTGAAAGAGACTGCAATACGCAATGCATCATAAACCAGGTATTGGAGAAAAACGGAATAAAACATGATACATCTGACACGGGAAAGTGGAGGGGAAAGAAAATCTGGAGAATCCGCCACTTCCCTGTTCTTCCACCTTTTTATCACCTTTGTTCTCGATCTCTCTATCCATTAGAAATTCGAACGGTGACTTCGTGGCAAACAAAACGAAACAATATAACGGACGTGCTTGAAAACCGCAAAACCGTTTTGCATTAGGCGCACGCGTAACAAAACGCGATGATGTCATCCGACAATCCCCGACATGTCCAAAAAAAGGACCTGCCGCCTCGTGCTCGCGATTCATCCTAATAGTACACGTCATCCTGTCCCCAACGTTTGCCCTTACGTGACCACCACTTTTCTTACGTGTCTTCAACCCGTCCCTGCCTCGCCACCCTCCCTCACAAATCAAAAGGATAGAGGACTGTAAATTGAGAGCGGCCAGTGAGATCGGCTAGAACCGCATCGACTGATCGATGCGGCCTGCAAAATGTCAGGGTGTCGTTGCCGGGGTGCAATTACGTTACTATGCCCCGATGGGAGCACACCCGAGGCAAAATTTATGCGTCCTTTCTTCAACGCTCTGTCGTGAATTTCTAATCATCGATTCGTCGAAGAAAAATCGACTTGGATCCGACGGATCATCGCTCTTTTTTGGAACAATAATAACGAAATGGGAAACGATTATTCGATTATCTGATTATTCGAAACGATTTATCGATTTCTCGTCTCGTCGTTTCTTCTTCTTTCTTTTTATCTTTTCTATATATGTATATTGAAGAGACATAAGGGTTATATGTAATTGCAAAATGTCGCTTCGGTTACGTTTGTTCAGATGCGAGTCATTTAATCGTGAGACCAACGCTCGTTTCCAGGAAAAGAAAAGCGAGGGGATCGGTGCACGCGAGGGGCGCGGAGGTTGATCTAAATTGGAATTATGAGCGGTCGGGTTTAGCCATCGGGAATATTGGTTCGAAAATGTCAATGCGTGCTCGTTCTTGTCTCGTATCCTCTGCCGATATATTGTTTCTGCGAAATAGAGTTCGGTCGAGCCTAAATTTAGATTCGATGAATAATCGTGGAAAATCCGGTCAGACACCTACGTTGTGAGAGAGTCGTCATCCGAGATTTGGTCGAACGTGCGCATAGATTCACGTACGGTTTGCGTTCCAAACTGCTACGAAGCATAAACTTCTCGATCGTTGTTCGAGATTTCGATGTGTAATAAATCACATCTGGGAATTTTTCTTTTTTTTTTATATATCTCCATGTTTCGTCATCGTCTCGATGTTTAACCATGCGACCGGTAATTCCAGTTCGGATATCTTGAAATGATTTCTTTCTTACCTAAGCCTTTTTTTTCAAGAATTTTACGAAAAAACACTTCTGTAAGAATTTCTTTTTAAATTCACTTTTTAAGTTACGTCGCGAATTCAATCATTCTGAATTTGAAATTTGGTTTGATTACAGTGTTATTGAGTCAATTTATGATATCTTTCCAATTAAAAGTATAATATTATCGAAAGGGTAAATATATACAGTAACAACATTTCGATAGAAGTTTTATTAGATCTCTGATTGAAAAAATATAAATACATTAAATTTATTCTGTGAAAAAGCTAATTGCGATACCGATGCAACACTCAACAAGGATAAGCACTATAATTCCTATTAGATACCGCTACACCCGGAAGTCTCGAACAGTAACAACCGAGACTTTATGTCTGGTCATATGGAACGCCAAGTGTAAGTACTTACGTGTATCTATGCGGCTATGAATGCTCGATTAGAACGCACATGACTTTCTTCTTCGATTAAATCTTATACACGATGACTAACAACTGTATAAAGCGTGGTGGAAGCTTGAAATTCCTGATCCCGATATAAAATCTCCAAGCCAAACGGATACATCTCGAGTGACCATGTTTCGAGTTATATCTCTATATCGATCGCGTATCTTCCTCCCTCGTAGGAATGCGCCCCTTCGTGTTTTCCTTCGTGTTCCCTTCCCCCGCGAAAGTATCGTAGAGAGGGTGGAATAGTCATGACGCCAGTTCCCATGCTCAATTATCAACCTTTTTAACAAAGCAAACACGCCATCGTTCCGCTCAATTATCGCAACGTTTCGTAATAAAATGTTGAGAAAAAAGGAGGAAAAAAAGAAAATTCCATTTCGCTCGACACGTAGCGTTAATTATTCCTTATTGCGTCGAGGCGAGGCATGGGTAAAATTATCAAACTCGAATCGTCGTTAGGAATCGTCGAAGGAAGCGGTTAATTTTCTGATTTACAACCGTGGATACCGTCAACGACTGTGCGCCAGCAGGAAGTCCGGATTTGCAGAAATTCTTAAACGACTGCGAAAGAAGGAGGAGAGAGAGAGAGAGAGCGTTGCACCGCGGAGCGATCGGAAAGATTGGCGAGATATTAACATTCAGAATTTATTCCTGGAAGGCTGAATAAGTTGACAAGTGTGTTGGATGGATCACGAATGTTGAATGGGATGACGTCACCTCTCGCATTCCCTCACGCCTTAATGGTTATTATTGCTAAGAGGTACGCACTCTTATTCCGAGAGGGAACCTTCTCGTTTCACTCGTCGTATGCCGCGACGAACACGTGTGCGTCTGTAAACATCGGGCCCGCGCATTCGTGGGTGCGTGTAAAATACCGCGAAAGGAGGTTGGAATCACGCGTGTCCACGTATTTATACGATTCGTACTCGCGGGTACGTGTGCGTGCGTCTGTGCGTCGTTGGAATGTGCAATAAGACATGCACCATGAGGCTGTGTCGGGGCATGGGTAATAAAACGGGGAGTGCCATTGGCCGAATTGACCCGTGTTAGCACCCACCCAACCTTAGCGCACACCATCGCGGACCTCCTCCTGAAAAGTTCCTCGCCGTTCGAGGCGATGAATCGCGTGGCCATATCGCTATTCGTTTCGCTTTTGCGAAACCGTAAATACCGAAGACGACGTTTTCGAGCTCGGGGTATTCATCGGTTGAACGTTGAACCACACCAGCTTTCTTCTTTTTCTTTCTTCCCTTCTTCTTCTTCTTCTTCTTCTTCTTGCATCGCCGTATACGATGAATCGCGAAAATCTTTTCCTACGAGTTAACTACGAGGAGGATTCGAACGAAACGTTACAACGATTCGAAAGCGGTTCGACGAGTTTGCAGCCGCGATCGATTAACCTTGGTACGCGGCGAGAAACAACGCTTTTCAACGTATCCTTGGCTGCTGAGGAGAGGGATGAAATGGATTCGCGATTAATCACTCGCATCAGGTTTAATGAAATTTGCTTTTTAATTGCGTAAAAATTTCTTCCTTCTCCCCCGAATGCAAATGCAATTCCGTGACAGGCCGGCAATTAATTAATTACAATTACGAATATCGTCCCATTTAAGAATTTGAAAGTCAGGGGTGAGTTGTTGTAACTGGTTCGATGATTAAACTGGCTCTCCGATTCTCACGGCGTCGTATTTCTAGCATCGCGTTTCTTCCCCTTTTTCCTCCTCGGATCTAATGAATTACGTCACACTTCGAAACGAGGAGGAAGACTCGTCCTCGTCACCTTCGACGTCGCCGTCGTCGTGGTCGTCTCGCAAGGATTGCGCAACCGGAGCGACGAGGGGGGCGAGAGGAAATTCTGGTCGTCGGGGCGAGAACGCGATTCGAAATAATCCGTGGATTGCAGCCGGTTCTCACCACGCGAAAATAACTGTGCGCGGCTGTGCAAGGGATATAACGCGCACACGCGGCGAAATAGCAAAAGGGACCGAGACACCGCGTTGCTGGCTGGCTGCCAAACGGGAAGATAACATAGGATCACGCAGATGCTCGCCTCTTTCTCCCCGGTTCGGGATCTGAGAGCCGAGCTAAACGGCTGCGTGTGACCAAGCGGCAGCGGAGTGGAATGGAGCGGAGGAGGTGTGTAGAACGGAACCACGAAGAAGACTCGGCTACGCCCGGATTTTTTACCCGTGTCCCTAAAGCCGCCTGATTTAGACCGCAGCTCGTTGAAGGAGGAACGATCCTCCTCCTCCTCTTTGCCCTCTCCAGCAACCTCCGACTCTGCTCCGATTTCGCTTCTACGCGTTCTGGGGATTGCATAGGCTAAAGAAATAATTTACACGGACCGTCTAAAGATAAATTCCGCGGGAATAGGCCACACGAATTCTTTCCGCCTGGCCAGATTAATATGTAGGTGAGAGTTACTACGCGAGTTTTACGTTTCTTTTTTTTTTTTTAAGGATAATTTACGTGGAGATCGAGGTGAAAAGAGAAAGAATCGATTGGATATTGTTATAATTATAAGTGAAATTTGGCGTGTCGCGACATGTTGGACATTATTACTGCCAATAAATTTTGTTGTCAAAAGTGACAAGTTTGGCAGTAAGACAAGTAGATGATATATTTTCATTATTCCTGATCTATCTCTTCTCTGAGATTATTTTTGTTAACAAAATTCTGTGTATATTTCTAATATGTTGACCTTCCAATAAAACTGGAGGAATCTTGAAAATATACAAAATTGGATATTTTGAATAAATGAAAAGAAGTGATAATTTCGAATGAAAAAAATGATGAATATTTTAATTATCCTCGATATCTTTTCTCTAGCATTATTTTTATTAACAAAAGATAAATTCTGTGTATATTTCTGATACGTTCCAATAAAACTGGAACAATCTTGAAAATATACAAAATTGCATATTTTGGATAGAAGAAGAAGAGCGTTGAGCGCATATCAGGCTCGAGGTCAAAGTCATGGACAATTTCGAGTGAAAAAATTTATGAATCACGATTTTTTTTGTAAACCAAATAAACCTTTTTCGACGCACAATTATTTGTACCAGTGCAAGCAACCGAGATACCGAAGAATCCAAGATAAACGGGAAAGGAACACAGTAGATAACGAATACAAGTAGTACAGAAGTAAGGAAATTTGTTGAATAAGAAAATTGATGTTACGTAATGCTTGTTTCTCGCCAAGGGATTTTATTTCGTTTCATTTTAAAATGAAGGTATATATACGCATCGTAGAAATTATTAAGAGAGAAGAACGTAATGAAACGTTGGAGAGAAAGAGGTATTCGCGAGGCATTCTCTTGATCAAGCGTAAAAAGTTTCTTAATAACTTAAAACTTCTCGCGGTTCTCAAAGCCTTCGGTATGCCAGCAAGCAGGATGTGGTAATTATTTGCTGTCCGCGTACTCATCTTGCGTTAGTAGGCGAATGTCAACAGTTTATCACTCTTTATATAAACGGTGTGACTACCTTGCTTGTGCGGCGTGATGAACATGGGAGAATTTCAATCGAAAATCACATTTAGTCGAAGAGTATTTACGAGGTCGAGTGTCGTTATTCGAGCTCTACCTTCGTTTCTCTTGGAATTAAATTGAAATTCAAACTAGATCTCGAGTTTTATGGATGTTTTTAATTTTTCGAAGCGCGCAAATTTTACTAGAAAAAAAAATAGTTCAACTATTTTTAACCAATCTTAAATATTCGCATCTCATCGAAACAAACTTTCCATCAATTTACTCGATTGAACGAGAGAGAAAAAGGGAAACAGTTTTTCTATTTACAGATAATATTAATTCCATTAACGTGTACGTCAATGAACACACGGAACAGAATATGAACAAACACGCATTTTCCATTCTCGTTCCAAGGATTTTCGCCTTTTCTGACTCGCGTCATTTATCATTTTTAACTTCTTAATTATACTTTCTCGTAATGCGATCATCAATTAAACGTAATTAAAGCAACAATCCCCACCATCCCTTCTGGTATGGCGCCCCTCTCACGAAAAAAAGACGCAAGATTTGGTAACGCGATATCCACAAACACGAGAGGGAAACCAATCAAGGGTTTTTCACTCGGCGACACTCGCCCTCGCGTAACAACGAACTTGAACCACGGAATCGATCGTGTAATCCGGTCACGTAGACATTTAACCCTACGCACGTTCCCCCGTTGCAGGATCTAATACTTTCCCTTGTTTGGAAACGATGTTTCTAAGAAATCTTGTTCGACCGAAGAGAGAGAGAGAGAGAGAGACTCGCGCGTCTCCATGTTGAAAAAAAGAGAGAAGAGAAGGAAAAAATAGGCAGTAAAAAATAAGAAAAATCTTCGATCGTGAAACACAAGCAACGGGTGAACCTATAAAAATCGCCATTCGTTTGATTTATACCGACAATTACGGGAGGAGCGCATAGCCACGGGATCCATTGTGCGTCCACGATCCTCGATGTCGTGGATCATCCGACGAGGCATTGTGCGAGATATCCCTCGTGAACAAGCCGATCTTTTCTTCCTTGGACACGGTTAAACAGTCGTTAAACAGTGAGTCACGATTCTGAACCGAGTGATCGCGTTATATTATAAGCGGAGATAACGCGATGAACAGCGAAAAGTTGAAGGCGTATCGTTGCGGTGAATACAATTAATTGCTGCTTGGTTATGCTTGTCATTTTTTATTTTTACGTTCCTGTAAATCCTCTGTATAATATCAGGGAGGGACGTGCGTGCACGCTGTCGACACGGGTGACGAGGCTCCGGTGTGATGCCCATTATTCTTCTTCTTCATTACCATTGATATAAAGCTCCACGAAAGACGAATCTCCAGTTATCGCGGAGCGCATCTTTTTTCCCACCCACGACGCTGGATTCGACGCCCACGCTCGGTGCTGTCCTAAATTCGACTCGGACGATCGCAGAAATTTCGAAAAATTCTCTCTCTCTTTTTTTTTTTTTTCGTTGGAAATAAACGCGACTCAAATTCGTCATAAAATTTCTGATATCTAGGACTCGAGTTATGTATTTTCGATTACGTAAATATTGAAATTTGATCACCGCATCGCCGGGACGAAGATCCGGCAAGATAAACACGAGTGGGATGATTCCTTTGCTGTAGAAATTAGTGTCACCAAGTCGATAATAGTCGTCGGTGTGCTTTCTCCCACGCAATATTGACAAGTCGTCGTATAGACTCGTTTCAGCTACCTGATTGAATCTCGACCACGTGCCACGGGGTGATGTCATCGTGAAATCGTCGTTTCTCCTCTTGCTAATCCTCCGTTATTAAGCACGAGTAATTACTGTTATACGTATGTGTAATTAGAGCAACAGGCGCATCGCGGTCTAGCATTATTCACTTGCCTGTCTCGAACTTGGTCGCCTTTTTATATCAATTCTTCATGCGATGCACGTCTCTTCCTCGACGAGTTAATCGAGTCAATTAAAAATGTAATAGGGTTCAACTCTATTTCGAACAAACATATATACAATCCGTATCCATTTCCCACTCCGTTTCTCAATGAATAGATTTCAAGAAGACGTATAAAATCATGGTATAATTAATTCTGCTTATCGTCCAATCTAATCGAATCAAATCTTTCACTTTTCAGATACTTTTTAAACGTCTCCCCCCAAAAAAGGAGTTTAATTAAATATCGGAAACTTGTATTTCATTACGAGACGATGTACTCATCACGAGATATCTGTTGAAGATTAACGATACGATAAATCTCCAACGATCGAAACAACGAATTTACTTGGTGGATCGTTCGTAATCGAGAGAATATATAACGTATACGTGGCGTATATTCGAAGAAAGCAGGAAGCGGCGTGACCCAACGGTAGCTGTAATACACACGAGCTCGAGATGTTTGATGCATCACGACGCTGACTTTTCACTTCTCGCGACAGAAACGAGATGTAAATCGAGAAAAAAAGGAAATAAATAAATAAATAAAAACGGCGGCCACGACTCAATAAGCTTACGGTTAGTCACGGTTGACCTACTTGCGAGTGTCTTCGGTAAATCATGAGCAAAGACACAACGCTCACGGCGCACGGGAACACGATGGATTTCCGTGAATCCTCAATGAAGCCGACGAGCCGTGACTTGTTTAGATAAGCAGTCGCGGTTCCTTGACACTGCGAAATCGACGCGTGTACACCATGCCACTTAGGCGTGTCGAATAATCGTGAACCATATTAATTGACTAGTTACCTGCCTTCGACGTGACTTCTCGTTGGGCGATAGCGTGAGAGATTTATTTTCGCCAAGATAGAGTAACGAGGCGAATCGGAACATAGATTCTTTCTAAATAGATATTTCTTTTTCAGAAATCATTACTTCTTCCTGTCCAAGATATATATTCGAATCGTTGTTGTTTTTTCTCTTTTTCCTCTCCTTTCCTTGATAGGATTAAATTATGAATGGCATTGGCCATTGACAGTGATCTTTTACGATTCCCATAAATCCCGAATGGATTCTTATCGAAAGCCGCGTGACAGATCTTTCTTCCTTTTTTTTTTCTTCTCCTTTAATTCAGGTAGCCGGCCTGTTACACGAACACACAAAACACCTTCTCCACAAAGACTCAATCGACCAGTTTGTCGAGTTTCGTATATGGAGAGGCAAGCCTTATTGGAGAGAAGTCCAGCTTCCCTCCAGAATCAGGGATAAAGAGATGTCCCGATATCGATCGTGGTTCGGGATCCATAAAGAGTTCCATTGACCTTTCCCGATCCACGCGGTTTTGAACTTGATCCCGAGGGAAACGAATCACGTGAGAATAACTCTTATCGATCCGGTTTAACTGTTTACAGCGGCGAAGCTGTTGCGTTTAATCGACCGGTGGACAACACGTTTCTCGTACGTACAAATAACAGAGTTAACACACGGGATCGCGAAGAAATATCAGACCGTCTCCATCGATTTACGATCGTTACGCACATCGACATTGACCTTTCACATCGCTACGAATCCTCATTTCGTCTCTGCTCGAATCGAATCGAAGAGCATCATTTTATACATACGTGATCGTGATTACTTATAACGATACTTACGAGGATTCTACGTATGATTCTACGTTAACGACTCGGTCGATAAAGTTGAAAATTGCGATATCGATAGATGAAGATCGTTTTCACATCGGTCGCGATAAGAGGAGATGATCGATGCGTGACGATAATCAGTTGGAGGTTTATTGGCGAACGATAACACGCTTTAAACAGTTGTGCTTTTGTTAGCCTTATAACTGCTAATGATAACGCATTATGCCGTATTTATGTCTTTTCAAGGACAGACAATTGATAATGCTTAACGAACTAATTGAATATGAATTTTTTTTTTTTCTTTTCCTTTTTCAGTTAGCCAACAAACAAAGATTACCGTCGTTGGTAACTCATTAACGACTACTTTCCTTTCCTCCTTCCTTAAAAATCTTCGTTTTTTCGTCCACCATCTCCGGAAACGAGAATCTTCCTCCACACCTTTTGCTTCCCCTTCTTCTCTTTCTAACAGGGTGCCTACTCGGTTATTCGCCGCTATAAATCAACCCCCGTGCGCGTGTACTCCAGCGCATATATTATCCGAATGCTACAGCCGAATGCGCTTCCGCTTATGCAACCAGTTGCGCTTACGCGGCCGAACCATTGTCCCGTCGTTCACATTTACATCTCGAGGATTCGTATCTTTCGTTCTCGACTCATTCATCGAGACAAAAACGAATCGCATTCACCGATCGCCGTTTCCTAATATGATTATAGAGATTTACGTAACCGCGTCCTTGAATTATTAAACGAACATTCCGCCTCGTAACTTTGCGTACGTATCGTTCTTATGCGAGTATATATTTTTTTTCTTTTTTCTTTCTTCTTTTGGAGAAAGAATTCTAGCGAAACGCGCACGTTATCGCGTCGAAGTTGCAGACGGGCTATATATTCTTTTTAAATGGTACGTTATTCCAGAGAATTTATGGGTGTCGGTCGACGTTTCGAGTCGTGTCGAAGTCGTATCACGGGATAATAAATTACTCATCTCAAGGATGATCGAAAAAGAAAAAAAGAAAGAAGGAAAGGAAAGGAAAAGAACTGAGTAACCGAAATATATATATATATATATATGTTTTTTGAAAAGTTGAAAAAAATCGCGGCTGAGATGATAAATTATGGAAATTGGAAGATGTGTAAACGATGACGAAACGAAACACTTGATGCAAACACGCGATACAAAGTATACGCAATAATAATTAACGGAGGTGGGATAAGATAATCGAAGGGAAAACATTGGCACCAAGAAAGAAAGAAAAAAAGGAGGAGAATAATTTCGTTGGAGAATCCCGGGAGCGAAAAATCGATAAATATAAACGACGACATCGATAAGAGCATTGAAAGCATCGAACAAAACATTCTGTTTATAAATTTATCTTTCCCTCTCTAGAGACTCGCCTGTCTATGGATCGCGCAAATATTTATCCGATAAGATTATCGAGGAGGCGAGGAGAATGAAACTTGTCCGAGAAAAAAAGGCGAGGTGACACACAAGCGACAAGAGAACGACTCTCTTTTCTATTGTGTCCTCCGTTGTTCACCGAGCAGATATTCTTCGAGGAAGAGTCGCTCGCGCTTCCATTTAAACAATTCGTTCAACGAGCTCCTTTAATTCATCCGCTTGAAAGCTCCGAATCGTCGTTATCTTCTATGTTACAAGCCTCGGACACTCGTAGTTAAACACTCGTAATTTCAAAAATAAATCTTCACAAACTTGGAACGATCCATTCTGTAAATAATTTTTAAACGTGTAAAAGGAAAGGAGGGGAGAGAGAGAGAGAGAGGTTCGAGGACATTTCCGTTCTCTTTCGTTTTGTTGGTCGGTCGATATATTTCTCTCGTATTGACCTCTCCTCCCCCTGTATACTCCCTGTACCCGGTGTTTCGAAAACTTGGCCAGGTTCCGAGGACGGATAAGGTTTGCCATTAAAAGCGAGCAAATATTTGCCGGCCGCTTTTAAGTGCTCTTCATCATCGTATCTCGTAACATCCTGACCCGTTCAGGTAGAGGCAAATAAGAAGTGATTTCAGAAAATTCCAACGAGGGCCAGTCACCGGATCGAAGAGAAGAGACGCTTTTCGTTGTTCCTCTCTCGCTATTCGATTCTATATATAAATCTCGCGAGCGAGATCATAATCGAGAAACTTTGAAACGTATGCCAGAGAAGATTCAGCTTGTAAGTCTTGACGGGGATGAGGCTCCAACCAAGAGGTTTTGTACGCGCGTCTTGCGATGTTGCGCAATTCGGCAACTTGGATGACGCAATACGCACAATGACTCTTCGATTCTGAAGATGCACGTACAAGATGCATGTACAAAAGACTTGACAGATGCGCATCGATTAACGATTGTGCGATTCGTTCGTTATTTGTTTCTAATGATTCAAGGTTTAGATTAGAGGCAATAAAACGCAATTGCAATTTTGATGATTACATCGATTTCTACAACGAATCTATCGCTACGATCGATTAATACGATCCCGTTGTATTTTAATTTAACGACGTGAACTTGGATGCACGCGATTTCGCAACTCGATTCGACGAAATTTTATTTTCAACGATGCGATCACCATGCGAGTCTACCAAATCCTACGTCACGATCAAACTTTTCGCACATATACGTGTCTCCGTCTGCTTTGCGGGAATTGAGAAGTTCGGAAATGGAAGTTGGGAGAAATTTCTTCTTGCGACAAAAAATATATGACAAACGTGACGAGTCGCAACTTCTGTGGCCACTGTTTATAATGGTGACGTAATTATTTCGATCCCACGCACGACGTGTCGTAAAGCTGCGCGAAACGTGCATGCCATGCCGGTATACACACGCGTTATATCGGCTGGCAAGCATCGGTACGGTATCCATAAACCACAGGGGGAAAGTTATGCGCTCTCGGAATAGAGGGTCGCGTCATCCTGATATCCGATACGGCAAAAACGACATCCGCAGTGGAACGTTCGGTTGCGCCGATTTAGGCTCCGATTAATTGGCCCGGAGTTAGTTAGTTAGTCGGTTGATCGACCGTGGTTGGAAAGGCCATCGAAGCGCGAGAAGCCTCGACGACAGAGAGCCGCGCAACGTGTTCGCGACGCATCGAACATCTCGAAATTATTAGGCGATTCGATGGAAGAACGTGATGCGCTCGAAATGCCATTGCGAGATGCATCGTTTTCTCCGTTTAATCCGAATTATTTCGCAGGGAAGTAAGAATTAGCAGAGTGTATAAAGGGGATGGAATAGCTTTGGTAAATACACGCGGATCAGAAAGCGGATAGACGTTGAATCATATTGATCCTTATCTCCTCGATTTCATTCATCTCTCCTCGAGCTCGTCCGAGATAAGCTCGTGAAAAAGACACGTAATAGGCGTGAAGCCGCGAATGAAATAGGGAAAGAAAAGGTTTTGGAAATTGAGAAATCGAGGCAATTGGCGAAACATTGTAAAATACTTATATATATATATACTTATGTCAGCTCGACGATTCAACTGTCAATGGCACAAACGTCGATAAGTAGGTAAGCGTACGAATATCGTTTATAAACCGCGATAAGGGGCGTTATCGTTGTATACCCTGGCGTAGAACGTGACGTATACCCTTTTCAAACAGTTATAAATATTCATCGCGTGTAATTCATCGAATCGACTCGAATAGTTTGGTTGCTGTTCGGTTCCATGGTCTGTCTATCTATCGTTTAATTGACACAGGCGTTAAGAATTTATGACAAAACTACTTAAGCAAACGCATGAGTCACCAATTAAACCTGTCAACGGCTCGAGGAAGTTGTTCGAGCGCGAGCTTTCGAGTGGCTCACCGACACAACTTTCATGACGAGTTTCCCTTCCCTTTCGCGCCTTTCGTACACACAGCACTGGACACCACGTGCACGCCAACTTTCCCCATACCACGCGTCCAGGAAGGAAAATGGAGGAGCACGAAAATCGTGGCACACGCAAAATTGGCGGCGGCCTCCCCTGGGATCTCCTCACCTTCCACTTGCGCTTCGACCCGCAAAATGGCGCGCGCAACGAAACACGTTTACGAGAGAGGGAAAAGGATCTGGCATAATAACGGCCGGCTATATCTGGGATACACGGGGGGTTTGCACGTTATTTTCGATGGTAAGTGCGCCCGGCCCGTTGTTCCGCAGGCCATCGACCCGAAAACTCGGAGGAACTAATGAACGAGCCTCGTTTATTCTCTTAATAACATCGGACTTCGCGCCGATTGTTGGAATCAAGTTCGTTCGCTTCGTTTCCATGAACGAGACTCATTGTCGGGCGATCTCTCCAGCCCTCCCCCTCCTTTTCCACAAATGTGAATCGAGGATTCGATGTATCGAGAGATTATTAGATTCATAAATCAATTTGATTTACGAAGTTCGGAATTTGAAATTCTTCCATCGACGGCTCTAAAAGTTAATTATCAAAATTTCTTTTACGTTTGATTTAATACGCGGGACGGAATATTTTATTGGATATTTGATTTGAAGCTTTTGAAGGGGCGAGATTGAAATTTTGCTTATAGAATGGAGAATCATTTTTATCATATTTTTAAGATAATTGTTAAAAATATATTCGTCCAAAGACGTTGTATTGACTTACACCTCTAAAAATCGATGAATAAAGTGGCGATTTAAACTAGAGATGGAATATTTCATCTAATGTGGTGAAATTTTTGAAGAGACGAGATTGAAATTTTGTATCATTATTATTGGACTATTTAGAAATAATCGTTAAAAATATATTCGTCCAAAGACGTTGAATTGACTTACACCTCTAAAAATCGATGAATAAACTGGAGATTAGAACGAGAGATGGAATATTTCATCTAATGTGGTGAAATTTTTGAAGAGACGAGATTGAAATTTTGTATCATTATTATTGGACTATTTAGAAATAATTGTTAAAAATATATTCGTCCAAAGACGTTGAATCGACTTACAGCCTAAAAATCGATGAACAAAGAGACGAGATTGAGATAATTATTAAAAATATATTCGTCCAAAGACGTTGAATCGACTTACACCTCTAAAAATCGATGAATAAAGTGGCGATTTAAATGAGAGATGGAATATTTCATCGAACGTGGTGAAATTTTTGAAGAGACGAGATTGAAATTTTGTATCATTATTATTGGACGATTTTAAAACAATTATTAAAAATATATTCGTCCAAAGACGTTAAATCGACGAACAAAAAATCGATGAACAAAGAGACGAGATTGAGATAATTATTAAAAATATATTCGTGGGAAGAGGTTGAATTGACTTACACCCCTGATCGACGAATCGATGAATAGTTAATGACTCACCACGTCGTCGTTAAAAGCGACATTAGAAGCCGATATAACAGAACGATCCCGATTAATTTGACGAAACCTAACTCGTCCTCGGGTTGTACAAAAGGGACAATTGAGGCGCACGGTGGCCTTAATTGATCGGCACAGGGGCGCACATGGGTAAAACCGTTAAACACGTTTCGTGCATGAAACGATCCGACGCAACAATCGGATATGGGACGATTCGAACAAGAGGCCCCTTTCATCGCCTATTTCCTTGTTTTCACGTGGCGGCCCGCGTTCCACCCACGAGGCTTGCGGCGTACACCGAAAAACTCGCGATGCGTGACGGCTCTCTGTGTACTTATACACGTACTCTCTCCCTCCCTCTCTCGTTGGAACCAGCACGCTTACACGCTTGCGTATCCACGATGCTCGGTGGATCGTGGAAGGTTCGTTGCATTTTTAACACCCGCCACGCGAGCATGCCGGTGGAAATAGGCCCTATTATTAGACGCGGTAGAGAATTCACAACAAAGGAAGCGGAGCCACCCCCTCCGGCGTTCCATGTTATTTAGTTTGGGGAAAATTTCCTGTGAAACAACCGAGGGGAGCTTGCTCGCGCCCCGTGTAAGCGCGTTCCTTCATAAAATAAGAATCTCGCCCCCTTGTACGACGTATAATGCCATTGAAAAGAATTGAAAAATTGATGGCGTGCGATTTATTTTCCAATCAACTCTTGCGAATTCAATTTGTCAGTCAATCCGAGATTACCTCCTTACTCATACGCACTCGTTATATTATTTTCGTCACTTTTGCTCCCCTCCCCTTTTTCGCGTATCGAGGGGTCCACGATGGTTGGAATTCACGATTGACAATCGTTCGTGTACGGATCGTCGGGTGAGATCGTTAATTAGCCTGCTGGAACCGAAGATATCCGCTTAATTGAGGGGGTCGGGTCTGTGTGTAGGAGAGAAGAAGTTTTCTCCGCAAAAGTGGCTCGCTATTGCATGCGTGTCTATGTAAATTATGCGCGCACTTAGACCTCTGGCGATAATGCAAATGGGAGCATGGTTTGCCTTGCCAATGCCGGAATTCAGTAGCGGTAATAGTTCCACGTATTATCGCGAATGCATCCTCGAGGCTAAATCCGTGCTACGCTATCCTGAATCGAAACCCTGTTATATATTTCTCGGCCTAACGATATATACCGCCCGTTGGATATATACGGTACACGATAACGTTAACCCACTTCCGTCCAAATTCTTATATTCCCCCGTTGAAATACACATCTGTTTAGAAAATCGCACTTACCGCTATCTGTCGTAATTAACTACACCTGCGCGATTTCTATCACGCGCGATGGATCGAAAGCAAAGAATCGTTGAAGGTAATCTTTGCTTTCCAACAATCCTATCTCTAAAATAAACCTTCCTTTCACTAATAAACGTCTCGATGAAAAGCCACCTATCTAAACTGTATCCATTACCGATACATCCGTCAATAGGCGACACGCTTATTTACGAAACGAACTTCGGAATCTCTATTATTCCAATTCCTCCTACCACTGCTGTTCGAAACGCGGGCGCTCGTGTAACGGGGAATCGGCGACTGTTGCAATCCCTACAAAAGTTTCGCGCAACAATACGCGGACGAGCCCAGAAATTTTAACCACGCTCACGCCTAAAAACTCTGCAGTTTAACGACCAGAAAAATGATCCGGGTAAATGGAGAAATGACCGAGTATCGGGCAGGTGCCCGGAAAAGCCCCTTACAGGAAAAAAAATTATACTCGATGGCTTGATTCGTGACCGGTGCGTTTTGGATGTATATGTAGTGTACGTATAGGATTAATTAAATTGTGTAAATTATTACATCGAGACACGCGATTTTACGAAGCCGTTCGATAACGTTGGCCAGTGATAAATGTTATCGTTATAGAATTTTTGTCTATCGAGGATTTTATCTTTTATCTTTTTTTTTTTTTTCCATTAAAGCTTTCTATCGAAGAAATTGAACGATTCGATGTAACGGCTCCTCCATGAGCGACAATTAATTTCCGTATTTCGTTGAGAAGGATTAAATTGAATCACGGAGTACGGATTTGGCGTGATTACTATCGATAAGATTGAACACGAAATGATTATCGTGAACTCGTGAGAGTTGGAAGTAATTTGGGAAATTATGCTAATCTTTCTTTAGAGAAGAATTCAATGGAATCGAGAAAGATAATTATTTTCAATAATTTTCACGCGTAGAGAAATATTTTAGATCAGATTAGTCAATTTTCTTCCATTTCGTCCTTTCAATTTTCAGAATCGAAATTGAATCGGTATCTTATTATTATTTCGAGGACTACAGATTTTAATCATTTGATCAAAGTGAAAGGATTATTTTCCACGCATACACAAGTCGTTAACACACTCATGGTCGCGACTTGCGTGTTTATTGTTTAACTTCGACACGATTGAGTATACGACAACGAAAGCGGCTTTAATTCACCGCTGACATAATTTTCCCTGACCCAGAAACAGCTAAAATATTCAATGTACCGGCGACCCTCTTCGTGTCTCCATGTCACTATTTTCCAAGCCTTCCTTTCCAAGCTATGCTTGAAATATTTAATTGCAGTTGACGTATAAATCTCCCGACGTTTCTCTCTCTCTCTCTCTCTCTCTCTCTCTCCTTAGGTTAATCCTCTCCAGGTGATAAAATCGTATATAACACGCGATAGAAGAAGATAAAAAAAAAAAAGAAAGGAAATCAGCAGAGTAACGTTGGCAACGACACTGTCAGATAAAAGGAAACCGCGATAAAACACGATATCAAAGAACTTCAAAGGAATACGTGAGACTTTATATACAGTTGCATCTGCAACTAGGCCTTTCACGAATTATTCCTTTTATCTTTCAACATTTTGTTTGTTTTCTTCGATCGTTTATAATACACTGACGAGATATTGCAACAATCTAATCTAATTCGAATCGTAAGAAAAATAAAAAATACACGATATAAATTTCCTCTTAAAACGGCTCGGCGAGTCAATTGAAAGAGATTCGTTTCGAAAATGATACGAAGAGCAACGATAGATCGCGATCCCAGGCCAGGAATAATCTATTCCTGAATTTGCACGACCATGTATCCCTCCTCTCGATCTTCTCGGACATTTTTTTCACGAGCAGACAACGGCAACTCTGAACGGGTGAACTCGGGCCCTAACCGTGCGCCAAAGTTACACGCGCATCTCAAAGCGTTTCCTGGTATCATCACGTGGCCAAGCGGCAAGCACGTGCGTACACGCGGTGTACGTGCACGCGGAGAGAGGACTGCTCTGTATTCGTCCGGTGATCCATCGTCTACGCCTAAAAATTCATCTATGCGTTCTCGAGGCAGAGGAGAGGAGAGGAAGGAGGAGGAGAGGAGGGAGGAGAGAGAAGAAGAAGGAGGAGGAGAAGAGAAGAAGAAGCAGTACGACGACGGAATGCCACGGCCAGTTCAACGCCCTGGGTGTCTTCGTCTTCCCGTGATCCCAATGTACCGCATCCTCCTGCTGTTACAGTACGCCGTCGTCTTCGAAATAATGGCCGCACTGTCGCCAAACCCTACGAGTCCTCCAGCTACACGGAAAGAAACAAAGAACGCAGGCGGGCAACGATGTCAAGTGCGATCGTCGATGATTTATGGAGCTTGTCAATTCGATCGATTTTCATATTCGTCGCGGATACTCGATTTTTCCATCGAATATATACCTTTTTCGTGGAGGATCGCGATGGGGAAAGTTCGGCCGATTAACCCACTGACCCACCGATGACGTATACGCGTAAAAGTCGTGGAAAAGTGGATTGCGTAAGATCGTTATAAATCGGTTTTATGATTTGAGAAAGAAGATGAATCGTTTAACGTAATATATACGATACGAATCTGTTGCAAATATCGGAATTTAAACGATTGGAAGAATATTGGTAACGAAAACGTTATGTGTTGATCGAATTTCTACCGATTCGAGGAGAATATTGAAATCTCTCTGTTAAGGAGGAAAATCTTTCAAATATTCGACTCGTAGACGCATAATAGAGGATGATTACGCTTCTTTTCTTCTTCTGAAACGGCGATGTCTATATGGTATGGCGCCTATTGCGATTCGTGACGAAGTTTAATGAATCGAAAGCGTATTATATGGCGCGTTGTTCGCGAGACAATTCGATAGCCCGTTAGGGATATGCGCGTACATCATAATAATTATTCATTTGTTCTGCCGTTCCGCGATCCCATTTGTACTCTCACGTACACGAAATGTGAATACTTGAAATATAACGGGGCTATGCCGTATTCGAGAAGAGTTGGAGAATACTGATCGGCTAAAATTTGAATAATTATCGGCAAAAGACGTTACCCCTTACATAATAATAATCCGCGAGCCAAGTTAATTTCAACGATATTTGATAATTTTAATTTCACAATTCGAAACATAGCTTAAGATATCCTTTCGAAGATTCAAAGTTTGGAACGAGCTTGTTGGGAACTCGTTCGTAGAAGGAAGAATAAAATTATGAAAGAGTTGAACAGTTTCTCGATCTCTTCTCTCGTCCCTTCGGGCGAGAGAGAGTGAAGTTGTCTCTTTTATCGCGTTTTACCATCTACACGGCCGGGTACAATGGCGAGAAAAATTTAATACCGGCTCTTCTCGAAACCCACGAAACGAGGGGTTGGGGAAATGATGAATTATCGAACGCGAAAGTGTAAACTCGGGAGAGAGGGGCGTCGAGGTACGTCGGCCGGCCGATGACACAATATGGCCGGCCAGCCAGGTGCTTTAAAAAAAACCTGGAGAATGGAGAAGAAACGAGCGTGCATTCTTCCGAGCAGGTGTCTCCTCGGCCAGGTTAAACGTACCTGTACCCGGCCGGGTCCGTTAGGTGCACCCTCTTGGACTAATTAATTGCTGTTCACCGATCACAACACTTTCAACGCTTCTGTTCCACGATACGCGATACAAATATGTCCGTCGAGGTCTTATATAAATCTTCCATTCAAATTATTGTCGCCTTCTCGACGCCACTCTTCCGTATTCGATTAATAACTTCTTACATAACGATATCATCGTTAATTCATCCTTTTTATTATTATTGGAACTTTATTTCGAGGCAAATCATTTTAATTGTCGAATAATTTGGAATGAGGGAGAGAGAGAGGGGGGGAGAAAAATCGGACGGTGAGAAATAAGGTTGCAGAGGAAATCGCAGAGGATTGAGAATTGGATAGGTGGTTCGAACGACGAGTATCGAGACGATATTTTAAAGATTTGATTCGGAAATTTAACTTCTATTTCTCAGAAACTAAACTGTAATCCTTTGTAAGATTATCGTTTAATGACCGGGAGACATTTACGAAAGCATTTTCGAGGAAGAAGTGAGTGAAAGAACGTCATCTTAGGAAGCTTAACCCAGAATCTCTGCTGGTTTATTAACGAATTCTAGAAAATTACGGACGAGAAACTCGTGCAATTTTTTAAATAACTTTTGCCTCGTCGAGGACGCGAGGAATTTCGAACGATGAATTTCATTTCACACGACGAGAAAATAGGATATATTTTCAATGAACATTCTCGCTATTTAATCAAACGTGTCCTCTTAATATACAAACCGTCGTATAGAGCTTTGTGAGAGACTTTGTATATGCATCTTTGATAAATATTTATTATTTTATTTTTTACAGTTTGAAAAAATTGTAAAGAGTGAAAAATATATAATCGGATATACGAATGGTATATATTATAATGAATTTAAATTTATTTACAGGCCATAAAATTGAAATTTCCACTCGTAAAAAGTAAACGAATACATTCACAAAGTAAATACTTACAGAGCTTAGTTGACAAATTAACATTCACGACAAGTAAACACTCGTTAAATTGTTTATGTATTCGTAAAACGATAAATGAAAAATCGACGAGGATGATGCGAGTTAAAATTAAAATTTATCGTCCAACACTTTCGAGCCGTACTTTTATTACCTCTTCGCGTTCGACCTCATTTCTCATCGATACGCGGCGCAATGAAAACTGTTTACCGGAAAAATTCAACGAACGTTGTACCCTCGATCGAGTTCCAATTACCAGCGCCGTTACAAAAAAAAAATAATAAATTCCACCACGAGATAATCATCTCGTGAAAATCATCCGGATGAAATCCCGCGTGACATCCTTTTCCTCTCTTTCTCTCTCCCTTCCTTTCCCTTTCTCCCAGCGCAGGCATTCATCCCTCGAAAGATAATTAGTCTCCTTCCTTCGTCCTATCCGGCGTGTCGTGACACTGATAATAAATCCCCCGGCATGTGAGTAAACGAAAGGCTCGGTTGTCAACGGACGTAGGTGATGTAGGCTTGGTAGGTCTGTTTTAACGATTACAGCCGCACCGAAAGCACCCATGGACGGCAGTGCGCTGTGAAAAGTCCACAAACAGCGTTGAAGGTTTAAAGTCGCGGTTAAAGGGAAGTCTTCTATTCCCTCTAGACGACGTTGAGAGTGGCGATTCACAAAAGTTTCCCATCCCATAAAAGATAAAGCGAAGACGGTGGTATGAGCTCGAAAATGCGTCCGATAAATCCGATATATATGTCTGATCCTAGCGCCACGAGGAATCTCCAACAGCGGATTCTGACTAATGCGACGTCTCTGCTCTTCTCTCGATGTATCTTGAACCCTTTCTAATGAGAAATCGGGAGGGAGAGAGAGAGAGAGAAGGGTCTGTGAGAGTAAGAGCGCAGCGTGAGATAACGATAGGACCCACACGGTGAAAGTTAGCTCGGATAATAGAAGAAGATAATTCAAGAAACGAATGCCGAATATAAAACCGCGGTGGATTGGAAACTTAAAGCACTTAAGCCGCGAAAGCGTTTGGAAACGTTTCACTTGCGTGTATATGTATATATACATATACACACACACACGGGATAAGATCTGCCATCGCATTCCATCCATCCATTGTTGCGTCCCGTCATTTATTCGACTTTACAAGTTGAGACAGTCGGGAGGGAACACCCGACGAGTAGCCACGCAGCGAAAGAATTCGCGCTCTCTGTGTTGGTTGCAGAGCTCGCGATCTCTGTATCGGTCGTCCAGATAACGATATCTCGAAGCGTGCACGTACACAAAGTCACGAGGAGTGAAAGTACCGCCGCCGCCCTCCACGAACTTTAACCAACCGTGTACGATTCCTTTCCGCCGATCGAAGTCGATCTCTCTTAAAGTCCATCCACGTCGACAAACATTGGCCGCGAACGAACCATGCATGTTGCCTCGTGTCCATTGTCCGTCAACGGCATTGGCCAATATTACGGGCGGATCTATGTATCTATTGCTATGAAGAATGTTCGTTTCTTTCTCTCTATAGTTTTTTCCAGCGGGGCATGTTTTTTGAAACGATTTCAAAGTCAGATTAAAAAATTTTTTCGAAGATATCGTTTATTAGAATAATCGATTTTCGAAAGGAAAGAACGTACATATAAATGTTCGTTTATGGACGATTCGTGTAAATCAAGCTTTAGACTCGATCCTGTTAAATTTTCGTTGTATTCGTGTGTTCGCTCTTTGGACTAGGACTACGAAACAGAAGATAGAGAAACGCTTCTACTTCGAACGATTTCGAGGAAAAGTTTGGATAAAGATGCGCCGCCTCTCGCATATGCATGACCCTCGCGCAGCGGTAATCTCGAAACGCCAATAGGATTGAAACGGTTGCATATTCATAATGGTTCATCCTCGAGAGCACGTGGCGGTAAAAGCACTTGAGCTTGCACGAGCATCGAACGTCGTAACGTAATGCGCATCGTGAGAAGAGCAATGGAACAAAAAGAAAAACTTGAGAATTCGGTCGGGAACACCTTCAAGGAGGTGTTCGTCTGTGACGATTATGGCCAAGCCTTCGAGAGTTTGTTTTTTTTTTACGATCGTCTATAAAGAATTTCGAAAACTTTTCGAAAGCTCGACGATCGATATCGCTTTGATCGATACTTAACAATTTTTTTTCTTGGAATCGTCTTGTTTGCGTTTCAGATAATAAATAACGCGATATTTGGGATTGTCTTAATCGTCCCTAAATTGGCGAATTATCGAATTATCTATCGTTAAATAGATAAAGATAAGGTGGAAATTTTTCGTATCCCGTGTTATTGTTGTCTACCAATCTTGATGGTAATCACACGTGGAAGAGAAACGAGATCTACGAGTTGAATGGCGACGCATAGTTTTAGACTGGTTTACAAGAAGCGCGGAAAGCGTGGCAGAAAAAGAGGTGGCTAGCAGTTAACCGAGAAAATAACATACCGCGATAACCGCTGAAATAATTCCTCGCCGACTCGTTTTAAACGCCTCGATGGTCAACTTATTTGCGCCGTAATACACACGCCCTTGTAATCGATCGTTGGACCAATCTGTGTAACTCGATATAACCGGCGCCACGAAAACTCGATTTTCACACGATTCAAGCGTCGCCTACCTTGCCACCTCTTAATCGCTCCTCTATTTCTTCTTAAACGGATTAAGAAAATTAATTCAAAGATTCGTCGTAAGATTGTTACGCGGAATCAATTGTTCCTTTGGACTCTGGAATTTCTTTTAAAAATTTATCCCGAAGAAATTATTCTCACATATAAGAATTAGCCGAAATTAATATCGAAATGTGCGTACGAAAGAAAAGAATAATACAATTTTGTTGAGATTTTTCGAAGCAAATGGGAAATAATTTTAATTCAAAATTCCTCGATTTCTAAGCAACATTGCACAACGCCAATCAACGCGCCTCTTTAAAAATAACAATTCCATTATTTTTCTCGATTGGCCAATCATATTTACCATATATAGAAATAGCTATCATCGAGAAATCACTAAACAAAAACTAATCAGAAGTGAAAACGTTGCCAAACCATAATGGCTAATAAACGTGTTACCTACTACTCGTTATCAAATAAGAGTTCCGAATTACGCGGAGTTTATTCTTCAGAGAAAAATAATTAATTTTCTCAAAGGCATCGAGTTATCATATTAGACGCGTATCGATCGCCGTGGCAGGCCAAGAACTCCAAGCTCGGCCATGCGTAATCATAGTAATTTCCTGGTGTCGAGGTCCTGTCGTTCCCCTGCCTTTTTAACGACACGCCGACCGAGGAATCCGTGGATCGCTGCACATGCAACCGGCTGACGCCGCGGCGGCATCGGGGGGAAAAAGAAAGTGGAAACGGCATCGGTTGAGAGGAGGAATGGTAAACGGAGAAAAGGGTACCATAGGTAAAGGTATTTACAAACGGTGTACCATTCGTGAAAAGATTCTTTCTTCGCTGAAAAATCGAAGTTTAGAAAGCTTTTTGATCGCGACACGATTTAACGATCAGGTTAAAGGAGGTATAACAGAGAGAATATCGGAATCTAGGGGAGGAATCGTAGCGTTCCATCGCGATGAAAGATGATTAGAATGACTTGTAGAAATCGATTAGATTAATGTAGGCAATATTCAAACGGTCCCGTTTATTTCTAATTTTATTATTGCGTTGATTTGAATTTGCATTTATAACCAGGCAAGAGAAAAATATTGAAATTACAAACATATAAACACGATTGAATCATTGAATGGTAGACAATTATTCTTTAACAGCTGGCACAACCATGTATAATTTGCATTATGTGCGTGTCATTAAGCCGACATTAAAAATGTGTCCTTTTTTTCTTTCTTCCTTTTTTTACATAAGAAGAAAATTAAATAAGATTTACCGCCAGATTATAGTAGCCATTAGAACGGTTAAATGAACAGTTTATATTAGAGTAACGAAACGAGTGAGTCATTGCATTAATTATTCGTCGCCTTAAGTCGATAATAACATCGTACGCTCGACGAAGAAGAAATAATCCAAAGATTTCAACGTATATACATATATATACCAAACCGCCATAAATATATCCACACCAGCACTTGTTATCTCGATCAGTTCGATAGATGGAACGTCGATCGCTGAACGTGGTCCGCGTTATTAACTCGAGGCAAAGTTCAACGGAACGTTGCGTGACCACGGGTTAGGGTTAGTCGACTAATTATCTAACGTTAGGATATTTTACCTCGTTGCGTACACGCACGCGTGTACCTACGCTCTATATATACACGCAAGTTAGAAAGCAGCGTTGAAAGTCGGTTGGACGATTGTTTGAAAAGTGGGTCAACATCGCCTCTCTATCTACCCCACCGAGGACAGATTTATTTAATATTGATACGCGAAATTGTTTCGCGGAGATGAAAGACGGGGGAGATGCATCGACGATAGATGTCACAGATGCCGGGAAAACAAGAGAGATCATTTCTCTGGTTCGCGTGTCGCGACATGCGAGCAGAAAGAGTTGTTGACTCCCGACTCCGTGACACGAATACCAGAAAACCACTGTCACGAATCACTGTTTCACCGCGATTGCATAAAGTGCAATCGCCCTCCGCGAGAGGAGGAGTGGAAGAAAGTTTCAAAGTGGAATTCTCTCCACTTTCGCAAGTTCCCACGAACGTAACGAGCGTAGAGTTATCGGAATGTTGCTTCAATGACAAACGATATCCCGTTGCAAATGCGAAACCATCCATTATCTTAACTAATTCCGTAATGATAACGTTCCGTGATCCTTCACCAAGGATCGAGATTGTGCTTAACGATTTTCACGGAAGGAAACCATGCTTTTCCCTTCGAGAAATGAAGGAGGAGGATCCTTTTTCTTCTCAATTGTCGCGACAAATAGTAGCGATTAATCGGGGGGATCGGTTTAAATTTCAACCAAAGATTCTTCACAGCTGTTGCTCAACAAGCTACAGGGAGGATAATGCAATAGGTGTAGGCGAAAGAAGGAAGTCGAGGAAAGAAGCGAGCTCTCCGCGATTCGCTTTCAAATCGAAGCTTGAGTCCAAGGGATAGTAATTAATCCTCCATTGCATGAATTTTAATGACGAGTTGGAAAAAATATACATAGTCTACTTAAAAATGATAGTGAAATAAATAATAACAGCATTCTTATTTTTTGAAACATTGTGCGTATTTTTCCATCTTTGAAATTTAAGTCCCCAATTGGGAACGGAATGCAATAGAGGATTAATTTTCTTCCATATATGTGTATATAAAATTTCACGTACATTCGTACATATTTTTTTCATTTATATACGGTGCACCATGCGCAAGGGTGCGTTATCGTATCACCTTGGCCGTGTAAACATTTTATACTTGAAATTTCCTGAATCCACCTTGATAATCAAGGTAAATAATGTCGCGACGAAGCGAAAACTCTGATATCTCCATCTTTCCTCCTTCGCCTTTTTTCTTTTTTTCGGTATCCTCGACCAAGCTACAACGAGACGTCTGTCGGGTTTGTTTTTTCAAGGTACACGTTGCACTTTTTACGAACGCGGTCATAATAAATTTCCGGCAAGATACGCCTCGAGATCGAGGAGGAGGGTACCAAGAGAGAGAATCCGTTTGATGCGTTCATCTTCCATCTATATATATATGCATAATGTAGATGCAGCGGTTAATACGTCTATTCTCAATGATGGGCTCGAGGTCACGAGGTTCCTCGTGATAATCTCGAGTCGAGCTCTATGATATTACATTTGAATTGTATACCGGCCGCTGATAAAGTCGAATTAAAACACGGTCGTGTTAAAGGAATGCAACTATTGATGCGTCGAAGATCGCGCTCGGCCTCGGTCCACGCGTTACAGCACCAATTTGACCCTATTTGCCAGTTAACTTTTATGAATTATTCGCGAGCCACTTGTCCTTGATAATAAAATCCTATCATAGGGCAATAATGGGTCTGGTACGTGTTGGTACACAGTGAACCAAGTTCCTCCGAGCTGTTGGAAGTCTTGTGAAACGCTTTCGAAACAATATACGCCTTGTGAAAGTCATCGTTTACGATGTTATAGCGCGGAATCTGTCTACTACCGACAGAAAGGATCGGTTAATAAATGCAGCGAATGCATAATGACGTCCTCGACTTTCGCTCCCTTCCCTCTCGCTACCCTCGTCCGATTCTTAATACCTAGATTAAGGTTGTAGCGTGCGCTGGTAGCTTTGGACCACCCACAGCCTTCCGAGTCCATTTGTCCGATCATTCACTCGACGATTCTAAAGTGAATCACGAAGAGAGAAGGAACGCAGTTCGTGGTGAAAAAGTGAAACTCTCTCTCGTTCGGGATGGAGGAAAGCGACGCGTGGTGGATGGCACAGATGGCAGCGATCCGCGTTCGTTTTCTCCGTGGGTTTAACGATAGCGGCGAAACTCTTCCCTCGACGAGTGCCGCAAGAAGCAATTTATAGTTAATTAAAATCGAGAGTGGAAATAAGGGCGCGCACAGTGGCGAATTGTTGACTTGGTTCGAGGTTTCGAGGAGAGAAGAGCACGAAGCGTGATGTGCGTCAAATCACATGTCAAGCGACATCGGTCTGATTAAGTGCCAGCCGTGGAGAATTCTCTTATCCTCGACCGGTTCATGAATGAGTTTTCTCTCATTCGGTGGAGGAGGAAAGACAGAGAAGCGGGGGAAACATCTGGTTTAAAATTTCGTGGTTGCGTGAAAGCGTCTCCGTCGAGATTTCGTCGAGAGGGAAGAGTCCGTTATTGAACCGCAACTTTTTCTCTCTTTCGGAGAAAAGAGATTTCGAAATTGGGACGCGAGGGGAATAATAATAATGGCGTAATAATCGAACCGCGAGGCGTCTCGTACTCGAGAATGGCCGGCTATCGCGGAAAACTTCCCCGACGATTCCATTCAACGGCATCGAGAGCACGTGACCTCTTGGCCTTATTGTCTTCTCATCGATTGACGTTCCGATATACGCATGAATCATTCTTGTGCGTGTCGTAATACGTACTACGGACGCAATACGAATATATCGGCGATAAAGTAAGAACAATGGAGAACGAAAAGTATTATCCCGTGATAATAATTGATTCACTGTGTACACTCGTAAACGGAATTTTATATCGATATCGGCCACGGAGAGGTCGAAACTCATTCATGAAGTTTGTTTTCAATGTTAAGTGATTCACGGTGCAACCGTGAAAACTTGGACGAGATTTCGAAAGGCGAGAAACGATGCGTGGCGTAACCGCGCGCGAGGCGCCATGTTTTTTATCCGATCGATCTTCGTTTCATCGATCTCCCCATCCGAGCTCCCCCGATGAAACGTCTCACGAGCGAGTTTCGACACCGATCACGTTTCTTTTTCCATCCCTCTCTGCGCGTCGCCTCGAGGAATGCGCGTCATCATCTTCATCATCGTCCTCCTCGTCGTCATCGCACTACCATCTTTATCGAGATTCGTCCAAACGAACCGTCTCGAATCTTTCTCTGGCCGAAAGCATCGATCAATTCCACGAATCTCTGTCGTCCCTTTCCCCCTACATTCACGATTTTCCAGCTAATCTTCGTTCAACGAAATCCCTCCGACGAATATGTCGAGTTACGAGCTCGGGTTCGACGACATTGCACGAACCGTGAACTCGGCAGTTGGAACGGGAGCACGGAGAAGCGTGGAAATTGGAAATATTGAGCCAACTGACCGAGGAAAAACACGGCCTCGATATTTTACGAGTCGAGCCAGCTCTTCCGCCATAATGAACGCGTCTATGGGCGCAATTACGCGAAATTATACGCGGCGACGCGTTCCCCGTCCAACTTGGAAACGGAGACAACGCGGGCGGGGGAGAGGGGAAACGCGTGTGCACCCGATTTTCGCCGAGTATACGCGAAGTCGGGGCGGTTGAAACGGTATTTATAGACAGGCAGACACAGAAAATGGCTCGGAGAAAAGAGATGGGGTCCGTGTTCCCCGTATTCCTCGGTTGAATTAACAACCGAGCCGTGGAACCGATGAAAGTGAAACGGCCCGCCCGATAATCGTTCGTCGTGCGACAAATCTGTCAAGGACACGCATCGATAAATGCCCGCGCGCGCAATCGGTTTACTCGTTCCCGAGCAAAGATTGCTTCATTCATTGTTTTCTTCGACCCGTCTCCTCGCCCCGATTCGGCCCAACACGTCGAAAATAATCGGGCTCTTTGTAAGACGCTATTAATAAAGAAGAGTACTACTCGTAAATGGGGCAAAAACCAGAAGGAACTCGTTGAAACTGAAACTTCGATCGACCATCATCCGGCCTCCCCCTCCCGTTCCGCGCGATTTAAACGATTTATCTCTGCTCTGACCTACTGAAAATTCTCTCCACCTCCCCGTATAGAGAATCGATTTTCTTCTAACTAAATCGACTTTTTTTTTTACCCACGGAACGATAATAAAAAAATGTAGCCCACGATCAGCTGCGTCCGTGCCACCTGGGTTTCCGATAAGAGGCTTGGAAACGCAGTTCGTCGGAGTTCGTCGTTTCGTCCCTGTCCATCCTGACGCGTGAAGCCGCAGAGAAAAATCTGGTCGATGCAGTCGGCTCGATGGCGAGACTTGGTTGAAGCTTTTTTTCTTCGGGTTTGTAGGCACCATGTGCGGGTGCTGCACAGAGCCCTGGACCTTGATGGGCTTGGCAACCATGGCAACCATGGCTACGACGCAGCGTTGCCACGAGGTGAACGAACACGTGAATGCAAAAGAGCTGTTCGTTGGCTTATTGGTCCTTGAACTAGCAACAAACAAATGGACCTGTAAACGTGGCGCAACGATAAAGATAAAGACTCCTCTCCCCCCTTCCCCTCGTCTTCTTCTTCTTCTTCTCTTCCCTTCCTCTTTCTTTCCCCTCCTTCTTCCTCCTCTTCTTTTTTTTTTAGTTTCCCTTCCCGAACAACATGTCTCGACACGAGTTGATAAAGAAAACTCTTCTTTTTGATCGTCAAAGCGGCCTTGAACTTGACAACCTTGACCTTTGCGGTATGCCAGGACAGAAACGCGGCGTCTGCGTGGACGAGGAAAAATTCAACGATGGCGAACCATCTTGGCGTTCTTAGAAACCTGTCTTTCTTGCTGCCTAGAATCTTGCGACCTTCGAGGCAAAATATCCCGAACGTAATCATTCTTTAAACATCTAATTCTTCTTCTAATCCCCCTTACTTCCGAATACTCATTCTATTATTCTTACGAAAAATCGATAGATGACAAAAGATCGGTGGACGTTATTACGATAAAACTTCGAATAAAATACGTATCTCTTATCTATATCGATACGATAGCTCGTATAACGTCGATTCGTATAACGTTAAAAATATTCGCGTGCAAACAAATCGATTCGTTTCCATTTCTGATAAATGGTTCGCGCCGTTGAAACCACGGGTTACACGAACAGGTTACGCTTTTCTGAAATACGAGCAAGATCGGAGTCGAGGATACGAGTGTGCCACGGTTAGTCCACGCATGGGAGTGAGACGTTTTAAGCCGGTTTCTATGTAAGGCACGCGCACGATACTGTTTACACGCTACGATTTCATCGGCTCGGGACAATTCGCTTACGACACCGTTTTGGCACGGTCTGCCGTGATGAGAACATTGTCCAATTTAAGGCCGTGCCAGACGATAGTCCGATATCCGGTTTTTACCGTCACACCCAGAGGATCTTGAAAAGTAACGCTGCTGTCCGACCAGCCGACTGTTTGACAGACGGATTGACATTATAACTTTGGTCGTTCGACAATGTAATCTTCGTCTTCGTTGAAGAGGTAAATCGAACGAGGTGGATTATTTTTAGCATCGATTAAAGGGGATATTCGATTAAAGAGAAAGAAAAAAGATGGAAAAAATGGAAATATCCGGATTAATAAATATTCTTGAAGTCTCGTTCAAACGCGATCATTCAACGATAATTATCAATTTAAAAGTGATTTAATGACAGCAGCATGTAAAATCGATAGTTCATAAATATCAAGTGGTGTAATTATATATACGTATGATGCGAGTTGTAAGTTGATTGATGCGATAATATATGCACATCTGGTTTTTTTTCTACGATAATACGATCGATTCATTATGTAAATGAATTTTTGCCAAAACAGAAATAGCAGTGTTCGACCATCTGTCCCAAATTCATTGAATTATCGTCTATTCATCTTCCTATTTTCGAAACTCGAAAATTCAATGAAAAGGAAATCATCGCGAAGATATTTTAAAACGGACAAGGAAAATCAAAGCTATTTCGAAAGTAGATCTCCTTCAGAAATCTAATCTCTTCGTTTGACCATTCATTGTATTATAGATTATGCTATCGGTGATGCGGTTTTTTCTGGGAATTCAATTTGAAATAATACGAGATATTAAATAATGATTTCTGTAAAAATCAACTTTACAGAAAGATAATTTATTAATTACTATTACTAAATAGTTAGTTATTTAAAAAAAAGTATTGTTGATAAAAAAAGTCTGATATCGATATTAAAAAAATATAATCTAAATTTTATTATTCATCGGACGTATTATCGCGTTTAAAACTATGCTCCAAAGTAATGCTAATGGATTTTCGACGTTAAACTTTATAAGTTTAACAATTTGATCACTTAGCGGTAGCAAAAAAAGCAATTTTGTTAACGTCGTTCCTCGAGCAATATACCTAAAAAATGACCTAAAAACTCGTCTCTAATAATGTATGACTCACAACCTATTCACTTATCTATCTAACCTAGAGGTTTTCAGGTTACGACCCTCGGAGATATACGTACCCATATACCTAAACAGTTGTGTTTCACCCTTCTCATTGCGGCTAAGCACAATTGATACATTTCTGCGGAGCAGCTTGTAATCTACCGTGTAATCTAAACGAGCAACGCGACCATATTTTTCTATTTCATTTTCAAAAAAAAAAAACAGGAAATGAAGAATTTACAATTCTAGTCGAATTGTTAGAGAATCTAAAATATTCGTACGAGCGATTTTCAATGATCTTCAATCGATATGAAAAGTCGATCTCTATCCACGATAGAAAGAAAAGAAAAGAAAAGGCAAGAAAAAAGAAAGAAAAAAATGATCACTCGCTTATAGAATGTTATCGTAGCGAAGTGAAAATAGTGTAAGGCAATCGCTATTGATAATATAACTCGAAACGAGATGCAAACGTACATTTATTGGCCATTACGTATTAATTAAACCGCATCGTACGCTTTATACAGGGCATTGAACGGTTGACTGCTCTTGTCTCCTCGGATAATGCCTGTGTTTATAACGATATTGATTCGTTAGTAGCAACGAGTTACGATCAGCGCGCGAATGGAGATAACCGCATCGTTCCATCGTAATACTTTACTTCCTTTACTTCGTGGATTAACATTAACCACCAAATACCAGGCTTTCTCCCGTTATTCGTCCAGATTTCCAATTTCCAATTTTTCTCTCCAAAACCCAGATTTATTAGAATTTTGGAAAAGAAACGTGTCAAACGTAAAGTTACACCACAAGTGTATATATATATATGTACATGTTTCAAAGGTTGTATAAAATAACGCGCTGTTAAGCAATGGGAATCCAATTACCGGTATTGCAAGTGTGTATAAACGAAAGCTGCAACACGGGCAGTTTTTTGCTCGTATCCTTGCGACATGCGCTCGTTTCTTTTTTTATCGATATAATTAATCCTTTAACACTCCTTTTTAATATGCAACATTGTACGATAAATTTGTACGAATAACGAAAACAAGAATTTTTTAATCTTAAAAAACCTTGTTTCTGGGAATTTAAAGAGACAATTATTTTAATTGAAATCGTGCCAAGGATTTTTCTTTTTTTAATTTTATTAAATATCGAGATAAAACTTTGTACGTAACGCAATAACAAATACGCAATAACGCAACTCCGCGATGTACGCGGTTTCTCTCTACTCCGTCTAATTAACCAAGGACACGAACTTTAAAATTAGCCGCTCGGAGCGGTAGTGAACCGAGACAGCCTCGCAATTTTAGGGCATATCGTCCATGCTACGTGACATCATCATCCCGATATTTATTATTACTTGCTACACCGCTTCGACTGTGTACGCGCACGATACATCTACGTATATACGTATATAAGTAGCAGCACGAGTAGTGGTGAGTCCCAGTGACATCATCGTCTGCGAGGGGTTCGTTCTGGCCCCGTTTGATCGACGATCACGAGGTGTCCTTCGAAAATAGATTCGTCTTCTTTCCATCGTACCGTAGCGGGATTGTAACGCGACACCGATAAACACCCCCCTCGAGGAATTGTACGAGGGATCCTAGAAGAGGGATAAAATCGCAGACCTCGAACTGGAACTTTTCGAGGCGAGAAAACGATCCATACGCAAATTATTACGATTGATTGTTGCCGTAACGATTCTTGTTTTAACGTTAAACGGCGTCATACGCGTTGCGATATACTTGACCCACTTGATCGGCACGTTGCAAGTGAATGAGGATGTTCACGCTTAACATCGGAACGAGGATGTTCACACTTAAGCTCGTCGGTAAATCTGATAATCCAGGCAACTGGTCGGCGATCAACGGTGTGCACGCACAACAGGTGGTGGTTGCTTCTAATTTTAGAAAAAAAAATCTCTCCGCGCAATCGCTATATATATATATATATATATACCGGAGGCACATCGTTTCTTGATCGCCTCCTCGGTTTAATAACGACATTTTTATCGCGATGGTTACGACTGAGGCAAATGTATATCTGCATATGTGTATAGGAACAAGGACATGATACGAGAGACCGGAAGTGAAGCGAACCGTTTCGTATTAGCAGTTTACGAGAATACAATCGACCTACATAGTACGAGGACAGGAATGGTGGAAAAAAGTGGGTACGACGAGGATGATGGCATCGTGGCGTTAAACGGTGGTGGTGGCCGTTCGATGGTGGTTTGAACGGAAATTGTAAATTTTCGTCAACGAGTAATTCCGATTCCAGCCCAGTCCACTGGTGAAAATAACATTCCCTCGTCAAAACGGCTGCTCGTCAAGTTTATAGTGATGACGTCATTTACCCACCATCTGTGGGCCACTGTATTTCGTGCGCGCTTCTTTTTGCCCGAAATCCTGCTTCGACGTTCTCCTCGACGACGTTCACCGATCCGTCCGGTTTTCTCCCCGCGTGTTCTCATGCCTCCGTGTTGCACCAACTTTTTACCACGATCGATTCAATTATGAAATCCTCCCCACTTTTTCTCCTCTAACGTTTAACGTGCAAAGCATTTCGCAGTAACAACGATGCGGAAAAAAAAGAAACAAAATTATAGAGAAGCTCGAAAGCGAAGCTCGTTATACGTTCTTGTTAATTAACTTATCACGAACAGATGTTGCGAGAGAAAAGCAGCGTATTTAACCGAATCCCATTCACGAGAAAGGAGGAGGAGGAGGATAATGCAAACGAACCTCTAATATCAATTTGGAGGGAAAGAAGGACGAACGATCGCTTCTAACATACTTGGCCCTACCTGACCTTTCTCAATTACCACCGATCGATAATGCAACGCCGTAATTCGCCTACTTTCGGTGGAATTTCTTAACGATTCGCGTGGGCGTGTCGATATCTATCTTTTTTGTTACTTGTTTACATCGAAAAATGTGTCTCTACCCGTGTAGAGATACGGCCTCTCGCGAGATTACTTCCGTGAGAAACAATCACTCGGAACACGTTCGGGTCGATAATTAATCAAGCAGCAAAAACGTGACAGTTTCGAGATTACGTACGTTTAACCGTACAAACGTCCTCAATCACGGTAATCTTCGAAGGCGTGATTAATTACAGGAAACCGAATATTGTTTGTCAAACATTTGAAAATTAATCACTCGTTTCGTTCATTTCTCGGTGGTGTAATTCGTTCAACATCTGTCTCGAATAAAACTTACGATACGTATCGCATCGAGGAAACGATTGAAAAAAATATATTCGAAAGTGCATCTCGAGCGGGTAGAAACGATGATCCTTCGATTTGCTAATGTAACGTCGGCCAGATGATGGAAGAGAACAACGGCAAGGAGGGGAAGACTACTCTCTCTCGACCCGACGAGCAAGAAAACCGTCTCATCGTCTCGCCTAATAACGGTTCTAGCGTCAAAGCAGCCAGCGTTGCTTCGTGATTTCAAAGGCTGTACAGGCGCTGGTGGCGTAGCAATCGCGAAAGCCTGCACCGGAGGGAGAGAAGGGGGAGAGAGAAAGGGAGAGAGAGAAGGGCGAGATGAAAGGGTACCGCGGCAGCAATTGCGCGTACGTTTCCACCAGTTGACCTATTCAACTCTCTATTGGATGGCAACGCCGAATTCTAAACGGCACCCACACCCACCCAAATCACACGTGTTCCGTATATTTTCGGCTCATCCAATTACGCCCTCGAGATTCTTCAACTTCAATTATATAATTTCGACATATCGATATATTTCGATATATATTTTGACTTTTCCGATGTGATGCTCGACGCGTAAAAATAAAGTTTTTCGAGGTTGGGAAAAAATCGTTCGAAAAATATACGATTCGCTCAATTGAACAGGTTTCGCATAATTAATGCGTTTTCTTCATAAAACAGAAATTAGAAAAATGATTGTGTCGAGTGGCGGCCTTCAACAAGTGCGCTTAATCGAGGATACTGATATTGTCATCATCGTGGAAAAAAAAAAGTGGAACGCTTTATGTAAACGAATTCAAGGTCTCGGGTAGTGGTCGGGGGCTAGGTTAGTCGAGATAACGCGAAAAAGCTAGAACACGGTGTATATAAACGCCGTTTTAACCTGGAAACAATGGACTCGTGGTTTCCTTGCCCGCCGCCATTACTTAATGCGTGTACACATTTCACGGCGAGCAAGATGGTGTTCGCGGTCACGATGCTGGAATTCCGCGCGTAAATTTACTCGATGCAAAGTAAACTCTGTATGGATAATTTAATACTACTTGAACCACCTGTGCTACGAGAAACGCGTGAGATAAAATTGACAAACTACGTCGTGCACTCCGATTCGACGTGCGCGATAAGCCTTTGAAATCCTTGTCGGAACTCATCTAGGAAAAGTTTTTTTACGAGAGAAAGAGGAGCACGCGAGGCGGCGTTCCTTCCACTCTAATCCGGCATAATTAAGACCAGTGGTGTTTAAAAAGAGCCGCCTCGTCGTTTGTATTTATCATTTCGAGCATGATTTTTTTAACTCCCCTCTATGGGACAATGAATCTTTATAAATACCGAGTGTATTTCCTTCTCGCGAAATGTTTCCAGAGGAAACGAATTTGTATAGTTTATAGAAAAGATATAAAATTCTGAAAAGAAAAATATTACCAGCTCGGCTGGGAGGAAAAAATGTGTGCAACGATCGTGATAAAGGGAGCGAATATAAAATATGTTTTTTAAACGTTTTTTAAAACGTAGTTAGAATCTGTCCGATTTGAATCGGTAACACTATTTAATATTTATGCGAATCTTTATGCAGAAATCATTAACGTTCGAGTAAGGCCACTTGAATGTTACGTTAATGTCAAGGACGTGAAAGGTTGTCTCGTGCATGGCAATGCTGTTGCTTTATGGTTTGGAAACTCGATGGTTAGTTCGATGCAGCGCGACGCTTTTGGCCCACTTGTCTAGTCTAAGTACTCTTTAAAGTGGTTCGAGCACGAGTAATCTTAAACTGTGTCTTCCAATTAAACTATTCTGTCTTGTTAAAAAAAAAAAAAATATAAGATGAAATAATAATTCGGATTAAAAAAATATTAAAACAACTATTATTTTCGACAATATTAATCGCGTTAACACGATTGATTTATAAAGAAAGGTAATAATAGGAAAAAAATAAAAAAATAAAAAATACACGTTTCAAAGTTTAAAGAAAATGAACGACGCAAACATATTAGGTGCTAACGCGAGTTCACGAGACTCGAGAACGATAAAGCAAACACGATATTCACAGATAATTTCATCCGTTAACCCCGTTAAATCGGTCCATTTATTTTCATCTACCGGCTCGAACATAGAACAGAAGAGACAAAATAGTTAAGGACGAGAGAGATCCGACCGAATAAGACAATTAATTGTAATTGCATTCATTCTTTCATCGATCTTCTTTTCTCTCTCGATATAACGACTCGATCCACGTGCTATTCATTTAACGCCGCCAGGAAGAATGAATAATTACTCAACTCTCTCTCTTTCCCTCTCTCTCCATTCTCTCTATTCTCTTTCCCTCTTTTTATCCATCGACTTATCGAAGGCGATAGAATATTCGTGTCAAAGTTGTAAATATATTTATATTTTCTCTTATATATAATTCTCCTTTCCCCTTTTTCATTTTTTCTTCAATATGTATATATATATATATACATATAAAATGACAAATGGATTCAACGGTTATCTGGTACAATAATACGCGTATCGCTAATTGCACGAACGGTTCGAACGATATCCTCGTAATAACGCCATCGTCGTTATCGTCGACAGACGCTGTCGATGAAACACATGGATGGAATCGGAGCAAACGTATAACGAGCGTTCCGCGAACGCGGGCTCCTCTTCTCTCGCTGTACACGTTGCCGCTATGTGGATTCCTTCGAGTTCAACTCTCTCAATGGATCCATTGCGTTCAAAGAAACACGCGGTTGAATCACGAGTTCGCTCGGTTAACAAGTCGGAGAGGAGATCGGGGCTGACACAATCCTCGGAAGAGAACGAGGAAGAGATGTTTCTCGTAATTAAAACGAGAACGCGACATTTGAATTCTGATCGGGAAAGAAAGGAAAGAAAGGAAACGGAGAAAGGGAAAAAATGGAGAGAAGCGTTACCGGTAGTCCAACTACTTTACCGATCGAGTACTCCTTTCTCTGTTGCTAAATAAATGACGAATATTGATGCATCCGTTGTTTCTTTCGTTTTTTTTCTTTTTGTATTCTCTTCTAGTTATGCGCGCGTCGAACTGAGTTACATAGGCATTCTTTAACTCGGGGAGAGAAAACAGTGGGATCGAGTAACTTATTCCTTCTTCGTCCAACTGGCCTCGCGCATAGAAAAGAAGATGGATGATCCTCGAAGCGTAACGAAATAAATTCGTCAACGTCCGTTTTTTGTAGGCCGCAGTTTGAAATCCTTCGATGCAAATAAGCGGTCGGATATCGTAAAAGGGGTATAACACGAGGGAAATACGAAAAGGCTATGTTCCCTTGTGATAAAGCGTAGAATAGATTTCGGTTGACGCGTGTCAAGAACGCGCGATTGCGCAATCGAATTCTTGATCTCGATGATTATCGAGCGTAAAGCTTTCACGTAACACTATCTACCGATATCAGCCCTGATCGTTAATACAATTTACGAAGTTTAATAACGACTAGTATCTAAGATCGTGTTATCGTACTTTTATCATTTTATTGAAAATTATTTATTCAACGAGTTATTAGCAATTTAAATCCAATCAAACTTCTTAACATGTGTTTCGTCATTCTCTTTATTGGAAAATGTGAAATATGAAATTTGAAATATTCAAGCATAAAATTTAAAAGTCAGGAATCTATTTGGAATCTATCTGCATTACATTATATAATTGGCCTTATGTAATTGAAATATAAGAGTTTCAATTTTCTTGATTTATCTCGAAACGATTACAACTATTTCAAACTGATTAATAAAAAAAAAAAAAACAAATTGCGTAAAAACAAAATAATACGATATCGCATCGAATCGTATAAAAAAAAGATACAAAAATATAAACTTTGATATCATAAATAACCGATTTAACCTTTGTCTAGCCTTATATGCATACAGTACAGTATAATTCTTCGCGATCAATTGCTCGATCATCCCATTTAGCAGTAATAAATTTCCAACCAAACGTCGTCTGCTATTTTCGAATTTTCCATTATTTTCTTGCAATTAACGATACAAAAAAAAAACAAAAATAAAAAAATAAACCAATCTTTTTTCATCACGCGTATTCCACAATACACTAACCAGACGGACTATCCACACATGGATGGTAAAAGTTTCACCTTTGCCCGGAATAACGGTACCAAAGTCGCTGTTATCGACACAATCGAAAGCAATCTCGTCGGCTTAAGTCGCAATCAACCTCGTTATTCCAAACTATTATCTCGATTCGAAAAGGAGAAACGAAGACGAATTCCTCGCGACAAATCGACTTTCTCGCTTATATTATATTCTATAGCGTTACATTATACGCTTCCATATTATATATTATACTATATTAACCCCGTGACTCATTATCCGCATATTACAAATGATCACGGTCGCATGACCGCATAAATCAACGGAGAAAAATATTTGGACAACTTTCGCTCGTGCAATAATACCAGCGCGAAACCAGTCCTCGGGATCGTTTGAATCTACGTTCGCGTTCGCATCCTTCTAACGCCGTTCAGGATCGAGCGATTTATTTAGAAAAGAAAAAAGAATAAAATATCGTCAATCGATAGGCGACGATAGAAACGATCTCTCTATCAATTGTTCGATTATTGTTCCAATATACAGTTACACGTCATATTGGATATATTAGAGGAGCGCGAATACAGGATAACTATACGGGTGGAACGTATAGCAGTTATCGTGGTTGGGAACCGGAAAACTAAAATAAAACCTGCATCACTGTTTCGCATACCATTAGCTAATCCCTATTTATAAGATATATATTAAGTTCGCTCGAGTACACGCATGTACATATCGTGATCTAGGCTAGAAAGAAATAGACGGTGAAAAAAGGGTTGGAAAGGGGGAAGGAGGGGGGAGAAAGAGAGAGAAGAGGAGTGTTGTGCTCACATATGTGCAGCACGCGCAAAGCACACGTCGATGGTTAAAACGGCACGCATGAACGAAAGTATAAGCGACTAAAAATACCCGAAACGGTCGAGATAAGTTCCAAGCCCTAAACCTGATGGCGTCTGGTGGGCGGTTTATTAATGGAGTCGGATTACTAGAAATCAAAATTATCGTGGGCGTTCGCTCCGCGCGGATAGTATCTAAAATCATTGGCCTAAAGGAGAAAAGAATTTTTTGGAAGAATTTTGATTTGAATTTGTCGTGGATAAGAGGATATTGGAAAAATTTTACATTGGTCACTTTCTAATTTCACGTTCTACTCGTTCGTTATCCGGTATTCCGATGAACGTTTTATTTAACCCTTTCTCTTTCTCTTTAAACACGTTACCTAATAAAATTATTGCCTTCGTATCTTTTATATTGGCGATATATAAATTTTAATAGTTTTAAATTGCGAAAGAAAAATATTTTGTTCGAAAACTTCGGGACTGTAGGAATTTTCAATGCTATTTGATCGACGAATTTGTAGAAACTATTAAATCCAAAAACACGTCGATTGCGTCAATTGGTAATTTTCGATACACAAGAAAAAAAATAAACGCGATTCAATTTGAAATATCTAGATCGGATTTATGATCCACGCGCGTAATAACACGAGTGAATGTAAATTGAAAAAAAAATTCGAATTGTATATCTTTGCGATGTCAAAACACATCATCGTGACAGCACAACGCATCCTTATATAATTTTTACATCGACGTCATTGACGAATGCAGTTTGTTTGGATGACCTTGATCTCGTTTATCATCCGTTCTCTTTCTCTCTCTCTCTCTTTCTCTTTAGTACTTGCAAATAAACCTCTGTATGTTCATAAATCTCTAAAAGGATTCTTCAACAGGTCCGACCTATTAAAATTCCAGGACAACAGCTGGATAGAGGATGAGGGCCTCGATCTCAACTCCCTTAACAATTTCGACTACTATCTACTTAGAAATGATAATAAATACGCTGGTTTTTGTGAACCAGCCTTTGGCGACCTGTTTCGAAATCCCTTTTTTTTAATATCTCCCTCCCCGATTCTTCATCTCGTGAAATTTGGTTGCTTTACTTATCAAAAAAAAAAAAAAAAAGGAAATCAATGGTAATTGAAAACGATCGAAAACAAGATTTTTGCGACAAGATTTTGTCGATAAAAGGATCGAAGATAGGGGGGAACCGGATGTGAAAAATCTAACCCCGACGAGCTGTCTCAAATTCCTGAGATCGCAGGTACGTAGACGAGGCGTCCGTAGACGATAAATAAAACTGAAAGGATTGAAAAGATCCACGACTTGTAGATCTCGGATCGAGCGCAAGAATTACGAGGCACGGATCCATACCGCTCGGCCTAAATACGAATTGGGAACACCGAAATCGTGTCTCGAACTATGCTAACGTTTGTTTCTGCTCGGAAATAAACGCGAGAATCATCGACGTATGTCAACGTGAACGATTTAGAATAACGGAATGTTTCATCGGAATTCACACGCGTGATTCGACACGCGTGATTCATCTCGATTCATCGGTTATAATTACGTATCAGGAATAAAAACGAAGAGATATTTTCATGGAAATGAATTACATCGGGATTTACGTTAGAGACTTTTCTCTAAAGAGAAAGATTGACGCAATAATAGCGGAAATTTCGTAAGATCGATTATCTGGAATGTATACCCGGTTTCGGGTAACGAGTCAAGGGCAACACGAGAGCAGCATACGAGATGTCTTGTTTTATTTTTCGTGTCGAAATCAGGATATCCCTTTACCCTCGATTTGCCACCGTTTTCCTATCCGTTCCGGCAAATCGGAACTGCCTCGTTTCATACTCGTAATCAAACGATTAATCATTCGCTAATTTAGTCGCTGAACCACAGCGACTACTTAAAAGCGCGTTTAACGAGCTACCAGATAAGATTCTTATGTAAATATGTAGCGCAAGAACAGTGTTATCGTGTCTATTCACAAGCGGGGAAGAAAGGCGCAACGAAAGAGGCAACGTTTCTGACAATTCCACGATTGCATAACAACAGAGAAACTCAGAAAATCGATCTAATTTTAAATAAAAACAACGAAACCTTGAATGTATAATTTTTACGGTACGATACGATACGATACGACTTTCAATAGTCGTATAATAGTCTACTCGAGGTATCTATTATCTACGAATATATACCGTTTAGCGAAACTAGTCGAAGAAAATATTGAGAGCATCGATGAAAAAGATAGACGAGATCGTATGATCGAAGGTGTTCTAGGTATAAGAAAAAAAGAAAGAAAAAAAAATTCCAGAACGTGTCCAAGCCTTGATATAACAGCTGAAATCACGAAACCTTTTTCCGTGGAAAAAGGTACGACAATCTGGCGTCAAGGTATCGCGTTTCTCTCGGCTGCGCGAGTGGGCGATGCAGGTATACCGATTGATACTTCTTCTTCCTCTTCTTTTTCTTCTTCTTCTTCGTTCTCTTCCTCTCTGATCTTCCTTTTTAGATCTTCTCTATGAAAAATCCTGAGAGATTCGGGAAGATCGTTTCCTTAAAAGATAGCCACGGTCCAAAACTATTTTTCTCATGCGGGCCTCGACCGACCTTTCCTGTGTGCCACCTCTCCCCCACCATTCGGCCCAATGAAGCTCAATTAATTAATTACTCCGGATAAACGGGGATGAACGTGACGTAATCTTTGATAAGTGTTCGTGTGCCACTTACACGAATGGCCACGAATGGCCCCGATAATTTTCGATGATTGTGCGTTTAAACCGATTGCGATTATTAGGTCCACGCTAATAGCCTACGATTTAAGGAATTTACACGGGCGACCGATGTAAAACCATATTTTGAAAACCGTAATACGCAATGTCAATTATTCAATCGATGTAGAGACCCCACATAATTTGTGCATACGTTATCGTTATAATTCTAGGCTAAATAAATTGTTATTATAGTTCTATAATTCTCTTTGAATTATATAACTTCACAAAGAATTATGTACACAAAGAATTAGAAAAAAGTGCTCGTTAAAACAAGGAATCAGGAAGAAGAAGCTCGTCAGGCGATCGTATCACGTAGTTGTAAGATCTGCATTAATTCTACATTAATTCTATCTTGCACGTTAGGAAGGCAGAAAAAAAAACTAATGATTCAAGGAAACGTGGTCTTTGCAAAGAATTGCACAATGCGCGTAGCATTTTTTATACGGAAAACTATGCGGTAAAATCAAATGATATTTTTTTCTTTCTACGTTTACAACGTTTTCGAGGTATGAAAAGATACGGGGGGAAAAAAACAAGAACTTGGAATAATATAACAGATACGAGCAAGAAGTGCATGGAATAACTGTATTTTAATCAATTCATTTGCATACGGTCACGTATAGTATAATGACAAACTGCTCGGTTATAAATACATAAGTTTACCGTGGCAAATGCTATCGACTGATCCTCAACGATAACATCCATCGCTATCCAACACGATCAGTGATGGGTAAGCGTGCTTGTTCGCACGCGTTTGTTGAATTTCCAACTGTTGCTGCCCCGATTCGTGGCTCGCGATAAAAAGAGAAAACCATAAACGCCACCGTCACCGTCAGATTTCTCGATCGTGTATACATACGTTTCCACGGTATTTTAATACTTTATCAAACATTATCGACCCTTATCTCGAAGACCATTGAACTCTGATTTTATCGTAAAAGGATTTCTACGTAGCACGCGGACGTAGAAAAAAAAAGAGAGAAAAGAGAAATTTTCTCGTTTTCGATATAGATATCAAACGTAAATTCAGATACTATTCAATCGTTAAATATTTTTAGCAAAAGTGATAAAAATTTTCTCTCTTCTATTTACTTATACCCGATAACTGGTTATCAAGAAATTTAAAAGCTATCCAAATGATCTATTAAAAAATAAACTCACTTATTAATTCGAAACCTGCATACATTTTTTAAAAAGATTCATCTCTTTCAGAATTATCTTATTATTTCATACTACTATACACACGAATATTCCATGATATATCTACATAAGATCTCGGCATCTTAGTTTTTCCCGGTTGGAATTTACATCACGTACGAACCGAGTTGGGCCTAGGATATTAGGGATAAGAGGAAGCCGCTCCTATTATTAAGAAAAAAAATGGAACAACCTCCTTCGGGAGGTTGGCGAGCCATCTTTTCGAACGAGCGAGTTACCAGAAATCCGTGAATGCCGAAGCTGGACACGGGGCACAAACGTCTCTCCGCCATCCCACCGACCATCTGCCCCCGGTCATTCTCCTACCTGAAACTTCTCTTCACCTGGCGTCCCTTCCACCTACCCCCCGTGTTACTTTCGTTTATCTTATTTTTCGGACCATTCAACAGACTCTCCGCCAACTACTGCCACCGGTTCTTTGTGAGAGAAGTGGCTGCTGCCTCCGCGAGATATCGTGCTCTCTACCGCATATTTTTCTCAATGGAATTTGCCAACAGCTGGAAGCGTAAGAAACGGGTCTTCCTGCTCGTCGAACCCGCGAACTTGTGCAAAACGTGACGTCTAATTGCAATTCGGACCATGATGAAATGAACGATTAATGTAAGGATAATTCGAGAGACTACGAGAAAACGAATTTCAAAGAAATAAATAATGGGACGAATTTAATAGGGAAAAACGAACACCTCGTGTTTTTCAAAATAAATATAGAAAACGATAGGATCGGTAAATTTAATAAACCTCTTATTGCAAAGAATCATATACACCAATGATAAATTAAACGTGTTCCAAATGATCGAGCAGTTTACTGGGAAAACGAAAAGTACATATTGCCCTCTGATAAATCAATATTTGGTATTGATAATTCTTCTTTTCGAGTTTTTCTTCATTCAGAATTTCCTCAAAATTAAACTAGGCAGATATATATCGTCACCTTTTGATACCTTTCCCTCGACTCCCCAAACCCTCCGATTAATCGACCATTCGCTCGTACAACTTCATTGCTTGTTTCAATGGTATCCGACACTCGGGAATCGCAAAGTGAACTATGCTGTTCCTACGGTAAACTCCATTTCTCGCGCGTTCGCCGCGTAAATAAATGCATGCCGATCGAGCATTAAATGCACACGCTCGAATATGCACAGGAATGTAGTTTACGGGGAATGTTAATGAAACAATTAACTAACATTGCTGGCAACGTCTGGCCCCCAAGGAGAATCGAATGGATAATTCAACGTTACGAATCCCAGATGGTTTGAAACATCGCGTGGCTATTTATCGAATACGGCCGATTCGTCGAATCGTGTCGTACGTAAGCTCTTATGAATGTTGGTTCGTTAGACGAATCGAAATATCCGATATCTCTCTACTACCGATTTCTAACTTCTGTTCGTTAAGTGAAAAAAACTCGAACTCGTCAGACGTCCCGTCGACTGGGAAAACTTATCGAATTCTATCGCGTGGAGCAGCAAACATTGTAACGTTAAGTAAATGTTTCAAAAATTGATAAATCAACATCTTGTGCGATTAATCAATAATCATTGGATATATATATAAGGAAAATCTCGTAGATATTTTAATATTATACGAGAAGTAAGTTTGCGATGATTCGTTTTATAAGATCGTCGATAACGGTACAAAGATATTTATCTATTAGAAATATTTTTTAAGATTTGATATATCATTCCAACGTACGATTTTAATGTAGTTACGTATATATTATATGACTTTCCAGGAAGTACTGATTGGTAATTTTCAGGATTATAATTTAAAACGTTTATGACAAGGTAATTACGTTCGAAGTATTGTAAGAAATTGTCTCTTCTCTCTTAGAAAGGAATCTATCTATTTTTATGGTGAAACTTAGCACATGTTTGATTATAAATGGTACAAGTTATCATCATAAATCACTCAAGATAACATTATACCTATTGCTTAGATGTAGTATTTCTTATAAAATATCCAATGATTGTAATTATTGTCTCGTTATTAATGTTCTAAAATAATATTCAAATTAATTCTGAATCTTATCAATTAATACTTTTTTTTTATATAACAATTTATTTCAATACTACACAACTGGTGTAGATCTTGAATTAAATTGAACCGCGTGGTGAGTAATGTATAGACGAAATTAAACTGGAGAGGTCTATTATCACGTGTTTTATTTATCCGATCATTGAATGAAGGAATTATTTTTTAAATAAACATCTCTAGAACGAAATATTGAAGTACTCGATCGTATTAATATAGTGAATTGAAGTGTTTATCAAATAACGCTATATTTCTCGTTAAACTGGCGCACCAGGAAGAGTAATTAAGCTTTTTTTAAGACAGAGTAATTGTTCCTTCCGCAATGAACGATTACTGGACACAGTGGTCGATGCTACCCACAATGGTAACTATTGCTGCAATTGCTTATACGGAGCGGATGGTGAAGTAATTGTTAGCCGTGATGCATGCAAAATTATCATGCGAGTGGATCCTGCGAAGACCTTAAGGTCTTCTAGCACGATCTTCTAATCACCCACGCTAAGACGAAAGCTTCTGCAGCCGTTAAATCTAAATTTGATTAACTTAATTGAATCTTCGAATAGATAGTAGATGCATGTTCACCACATGGAATAACGAAGACACGTGATAAACGTTTTTTTAATCAGGTTTTATAAAAAAAAAAAGAAATTTTAACAAAATCGAAAAAAATAAAAAAGAGAAAAATCTTCAATATGATCATCATATCAAATTAATTATCTTTTCTGCGATTTTCTCCGATTTCGAATAATTTATCACATGATAATGTTATATATGTTAAAATTCAAATTGAAAAAGATAACTCACCCTGCGCGGTAAGAAGTAATATCAAAAGACCAACAAATCGCAGCGACAGCATGTCGTCTTTGTTTCGAAAGCACTGTCAACAAACGACACAATTGGCACTATAGTCGTCGTTGAATTTGAAACTTTATTTTCAGCTTGAAGAACGTGCTTGTAGAATTGGACGGTAATTTCACGATTTCAATATAATGATTCGATTGAATTAAGAACCGAACGTATCCACCAATACGAGGTGGATACCGAATACAAACTGAGAACAAGCGCGCGTGGTATCCGAAGAGCGGCGACGGAACCGGGCCCCCGGCTTTTTACGGGACTGCGCCGACCGGTTGCGCATTGAACGAACTCGACACGCGCCTGAATTTCTATTGGAATATACTTACACACCTACGATATATATTTGTGTAAAGGCACCGACTACTCTATACAAACGCGCGCCTATACGAAAATGAATATGTATTCGATAGTTCAATGTCGCATAAACGTTGCATTTTTTGCACGAATTTAAATCCAGTTTTTTAATAAAATTGTACTTTCATTTACAATTATTCGAATTTTTTAAATAATTTTGACTTATATTACATGTATTTGCTTTCAATGATTAATAATAAGAACTATTTTTTCCGAATAAAGATTTAATTTTAATTAAAAGCATAATAATAATAAAAATATTTTTAACTTATTATAATCATATAAAATATGATTTTGTATTGATTAAGTTAAAATATAGTTAGGGCAATAAAAATTACGTCTTGAAATGAAAAAAGAAAAAAAGCAAATATTTATAGGAAATCATGGCTAAGCAATCAATTTGCACGGAAAGATAAAAAGAAGGAATACATATCGAATATCGAATTTATATGTGTACAAAGTTTTCTGAACGCATAAAGTATAAGCTCACACATATATATGTACGCGCGTGAGAAGCATGTATTTGCACGATACTTTCGTCGTTCGCTTACCTCTTTCGATTCATCCATTCACTTTGTCATTGTACATAAGACGAAAGCCAAAGAGCATTCACTTTACATTCTTTTTCTTCTCTAAACAAATTAAAAATAACATCCATAGAATATATTTTATTTTAGAATATTTTTGATTAAATAATGTCAAGTTAATATCACAGGAAAATTGTCATTACATTAAATTTAGCAATTTGAATAAAACAACATAATTTATATGTAAATATAAATTCGTAGAAAAAATGAATGATATTGTAATTATGAAAATGAAATATAAAAATATATAATTCGTAATAACATTAAGTATATTATCATATAAATGATTCATACTTTTACAAAAAATGGCGATGATGTCATTTTATGAAGTATATTACAGGTTATATCTATATAGGTATTTTAAATATTGTTAATGAATATGTTCATTTTAAAAAAAATTATAGTTTTTTCTTAATACATTTAATTCTTTTAAATATAAATAAACAATAAATTTTGATTCTTTTCATAAAATAATATGATCGAAATATAATAGTATTTTTAAAACAATCGTTAATTTTTAAATGAATTTTATACTATATATTGTATTTATTTTTATGCTTTAACTAAATTTCACTTAAAGAAGATTAAATAAACATATAATAATAAAAAGCAAATTAAATTTTAAATTGTTGATAACGCAAATAAAAAATATTTGAATTTTATATCTTTTAATGTCAACAAAAGACTAACATTTTCATTTCCCTTTCCCGTGATAATAAACAAAGACTTTATTTTATTTCGTATATGCGATACTCTTTTTTAGTAGAAAACAACTATATATAATTTATATATAATTTATATATAATATTTATTTTTAAATACGTACTGTTTATACAAAATAGTTTTATCAAAGCTTTTAGAATTATAAAATGAATCTAAACTATCGAATTGTTTGATACGAATTATAAGATAACCTACTATAATATTTTATTTTTCTTAAGTTCCTAGTATAGCCATCTCGTGATGAAATTGTGAAACTGAAATGTAAAATTTATATAACTATTCGTGATATGTGTTGCTAAGCGTATAAAAAATGAAATTTAGTATTTGAAAATAAGAAAATATTTTTGTTAAGATTATTAATATATTAATATAAACTGAAAAATATGAAAAAAAAGGAATCATATGTATTTTTCGGTGTAACCGGAACAGTGAAATTTCATTCGCAAAAGATGTCATTTGATTGGTTATTTTTGAAACAGGTTAAAATCCCGCTAAGAAACTCCGATGTCTTTACGAACGCAAAGGGACAAAGGACGCTGTCGTACGCAAGCAGATGGACGCCATGTTCATTTGTCAACGGACGTCAAGGTGTGATCATCGGAAAGAGTAAGATTGCTTCAAAAAATATGAAGATATTAAGTGCTTTCATTGAATAATTCTACAAGTTAATGTGTATTTAGAACGATATGGCGTCTTTGGATTTACAAGATCGGAAGCTAGAAGAATATGAAATGCAGCTGTTTAACTTTCATTCAAGATCCGTGTACGCTACTTGTAAGGCGCCGCCGTTTTGAGTTTCACTTGAATGCTTTTCAGATTTTATGGCATTCTTGTTGTGTACAACTATATATTCTAATCGTTGGACGGGTGCACTCTGGTATCATGTGGATTTGCTCATGACTAGAGTCACACTCGTCCATTGCTTGGAATACTTTCACCAGCCTTACGGACGAAGTTGATCACAAAGACGACTACGCTTCACTTCTTTTCTCATCTCATCTCATCTCTTCTGTTCTCTTTTCTTTTCTTTTTTTCTCTTACATTTTTCTCACAGATACCAACAAATAAAATTTGACTTTGAATCAATATATGTATCAGATTTCTATTACATTTCTTTCTTTTATTTTTATGTGTATTTCTATCATTTAAATGCCTGAATTAAACTGAAAAATATATATAAATAAATAATATAAAAAAAAAATTATATTTAATAAATTTATTTTTAAAGCTTGAATGATGGACTTATAAATTTTTTTATTGCTAATTCTTTAGTAATATACTATTAAAATTAGGATATAATAATAGCACAAGTTATACATTCCTTCTTTTTTTATAGTGAAATATATTGTGAATGAAAGGATTCATTGTACAATTAAGAAGATGTGTGAGACAATTGAAAAAGCATACAAACTAAATTCTGAAGATTTAGCAGTACTTAAAACAAATCAAAAACATTTAGAAAAAGCATATTGTAAAGGAGCAATACCACATTTAACAAATATTAAGGTAATTACATTAGCTAGTAATGTAAACAAAAAAATAAAGATATCTTTTTTCCTTAGTATTTGTGAAAAAGTATAACTACTTTGTTTAGACTATTGTAAAAAAATGTATTGCTGTTCCAAGTAATGTTTTGTTAGAAGAGGACAAATGTCAGAAGATACAATATAATGACACAGAATTTAAAAACATAAATCAAAAATTAGAAGATTTACAACAAAGAGCAAAAAGAGTATGTATTTAAGTTTTTCTATTGAGACTATTTTAAATAATAATAAAATCTAATTTTATATGAACATTATAGGCTACTATTTTAAATTCAATATTGAAAGAAGAACTGCAGTTTTTAGAACAATTTCCAATCACTGAAGAAAATATAAATGAAATGTGTTATATAACAGAAAATATTGTACAAAATCCTGATGTAATTGAAAAAATGTATCAATTAGTGGAAGATTATAATCAATTTTCCACAAATCTTAAACCGACATCAATAACAACAAAAATGAAGTATAATACAGTAGATAATCTTAAATGCAAAGAATTTGATGTAAATAATTTATAAATTTAAAATTTTTTTATAATTTAAAATGATATTTATATAAAATAAAATTTTATTTGTTTAAGATAATTTTTCTACAAATAAATTTTTACAAAAAAATGTTAAAATTTTTTAAATTGACATTATGTTATATTTTCATTTTATGAATATATTTCTAAGAGATTATTCTTATCATAAAATTAAAAATTCATATCACTTGAACAAATATCTAGCAAACTGTACATATTTTTTCTATTCGAACAAATTATTTATATTTCATATGTTAATTTTATTATACTTATTTTAATTAACATAAAAAGAAATTTCTATAATAAGGAAATATTTAATAGTAATCAATATATAATAATTAAAAAATAATAAATTAACGTAGTTAATAGTTAGATAAAAAAAAATTGTATTATATAACAACTAATTAATATTCTACATGAAATTTATTAAAACTATGAAAATCTTAATATAAAATCTTAATATAAAAAAAAACGAAAATAAAGTGGAAAAATAAAAATCAAAAATTCATAAAAATTTAATAATTATAAATATACTGTTAATCTGTTATTGACTCGTTCACTTCCAGCATAAGGTCACTTACACGACTCCCTTCTTCTTAGATATATAAAGAGGGGATATGTTAGACCAGCTACCCACAGTTAGGTTTCTTTCACATAAGCAATGAAAGCTTGTACATATACGACGAGACAGGAATCTTTTTTGTGTCCACTGTGTCTTGCGTGCTTGTGTATAAACTGGCATTCCCGGTTTTAGCTTCTTTCTTTCTGCTTGTCTTGATAGTCTTATATTCAGCTTCCACGCATTTGTGTAGAAAAGACCTTAGAGTATACTAGCGCTTCTCCATAAAGCATTTCGGTAGTGGGGCTCGTCATAGTGGGGATGTTCACTTCGGCGCTTAACAAAGATTTACAAGCATTATTCCGGCACGTTTTGCTGAGTATAATTGAATGAAATAAGGTGTGCTATTATAACTTTTTATTTCTTATTAAAATAATTTTTATTATTACATTAATATCAATATTATTGTTAAGAAAAAATAATATTAATAAATTAGTTTAAAATGATTATTAATGATTAAAATAAAAAACATGTTTTTAACAAAGGTTATATATAAAATAATTTCAATTTTTTTCAAAATTATTAATATAATTTTGAAAATGAAATAAAAGTTGAAATGAAAATATTAAAAAAATAATTTACATATTTGAAATTGATTTTAATTTTATAATATTTAAAATTATGATATATTGAATATGATATATGATATGTGTGTGTGTATATATATATATATATATATATATATATATATATTAAACATATTAAAATATATATTAAATTTTTATTGATAATTAAATATTATAAAAGTAAAAAAAAATAAATTATGTAATAAAGTAATTATCAATTTTAAAACTAAAAATTATAATTCTTTTTTAATTATTTAAATATTAAATGAATATGTTAAATTTTAAACTTGATAAAAAAAATTGATCACTTTTTGATTTGAATTGATTAATGTTATTATAATGTATGAAATATACATAATAAATGATAATATATATGAATATATTATCTATGTTTTTATAAAATATTAAAGAAAAATCAAATTGAGCAAATAGAGCAACAATCAATTGTTTTAATGTTTCATTTAAATTTCTCGGTAACAAGATTTAAATTTGTATTTCGTTGTATTACATATATATATATGTATACACATAAGTATATATGCTGAATTATTTTATACTTATATAAAATTTGTGCTTATTTTTTTAAAAACATTTTATATTGTATATATAATTATATGGAAAATATATTAAATATTTAAAAATTTTTAATATTTTTTTTTAGTGAAAAATCGATTGTATGAAAAATGAACCAATGATATCGAGGTATACTTGCTTTTCGTGTAGCATGTTGAATAGTTCCTTATAAATGATAGGGTTAGAGTAGGGATGAAAATATACAGAAATTGGTGTCCGGTATTCCATGTTAATGAATGTGTTGTCATATGTTTGATAATACTTTTAAACATCAAAATAACTTTAAAGTCTTAAATTAACCGTAATATTGTTAGGTGAAATAATTGTTCCACAGTAAAAAAAAAATTTACATTCAATCATCTACATTAGGTTTGTATAATCTATATCTTTACAATAAATACTGATTTTCTTTAACTCATAATTAGATAATTCATAAAATAGTTATTTAATAATAATATTATTATTATTAACACAGTTTCATAGTTATTATTCATATAAAATAATTAATTTTATTAAAATAATTTTATATAGAATATAATTTTTTCAATAAATTCTTATGTTCAGCTAGATAATCAGGATGTCAGAACAATTTGTTGGTTGTACAGTTTCTGTAAAGTGTATTGAAGAAGTTGGAACTTATCAAGGACAAATATTGGATTTAAATAAAGATTGTATTATACTTTCAAAAGCTTTTTGTAATGGGGTACCTCATAGTTCACCTATAGTAGTATTATGGTATCTTACTAATGATAATTTAATTTTAATAATTCCTTATTTTTAAGCTTTTGATAATTTTCATAAAAATATAAATATTAAAAAAAATATATATTTAAGAATTATTATTTTTAAATTTTTTTGTAAAAAATATATTAATTTTATTTTTAAATTTTAGTGCAAAGGACATATTAAATGTAGAATTTATATCAATTAATGAAACAGCACTCAATACAAATGATAATAATCAAGCACATAATAATGTAACTGTAAAAAGACCTATTGCTAAAAGAGCTGGTAGATCATTTTCAGAAAGTGTTTCATCTTCTGTTCAATCTACATCATCACAAACACAAACAAATGTTAAAAAACCAAATAGTTCTCAATCTATTATAGAACAATCTGCTAATGGAAAAATTCCATTAGGTATAATAATAAAACAAAGTTTTTTATATCAAATAAACATTAAATATTACTTTATAAAATATTAAATATTGATGTTGATTTATTCTTTCAGCTGAATCTGTTGATAAACCAATACAAAAAAAATTAAGTAATAGACAAAGAAATTTAGGACGCGATGAGGATACATTTGGTACTCAAATTGATCAATCGTTGAATCAAGATTTTGATTTTGAGAAGAATTTAGCTTTATTTGATAAAGAGGTTTGTGTTTTTTTATTCTTCTCTTGATACTTGATTGTCTCTTTAAAATAATTTTAAAAGTTATGTATATTTAAATTAGTTAATTTTATAGGGCATGTGGCAGAAAATAAATTCTTTAAAACCTAGAAAACAAAGGCAAACAGGAAACTATAGGCATGATGAAAATATTATTGTTTCTGAACCAACAGATCTTAGACAAATAATGGTACCCAGTGCTGGTGAAATAGAATATGTAACAGACAATGGTTTAATAATTCCTAGTATAACACTTAATCTTCATCGTCAATTAATAGGAGCAGCAGATCGATTGGGGATTAGTTGGGAACGTAGAGTATGTAAAATAAAGATAAAAAAAAATATATATAATATTTTTTGCTAAATGAAATTAATATTAATATCAGGTAGAACTTCTTGGTCGCGCTGGCGCAGAAATTACATTACAATTATTAGGAGGAAGTCATCGATTAGATCCAAATAATGCACATCAGTGGCCAACAGTTATTGCTCTTTGTGGACCTCATCGTTCTGGTGCTGCAGGTGTTAACTGTGCTAGACAATTATCTAGTCATGGTATTAAGACAATAGTTTTTGTAGAAAATTCTGAAGATGTTTTTCTCCTACAAGAATTGTCTTTATATAAATTAACTGGAAACAAAGTAGAAACGAAATTTAAAAATTTACCGTCAATGGTGGATTTAATAATTGTAGCTCTGTGTGATGAAAACTCACCAAGAATGATTACACCTATAGCAAAATGGGCAAGTAATAATAGAGCACCTATTTTAGCTATTGAACCTCCAGCTACAGGAACACCTGGTATTCTTAGCAAATGTAGTCTGCTTGGTGGATTACCATTATCTCATAGTGTTGACAATGGCAAATTATATTTATGTAATCTTGCACTGCCAAACGAAGTATATGCAGACGTTGGTATAACATATAGGTCCCCTTTTGGACCAAAATTTGTCATTCCTTTGCATTCCAATAATTCTTAGCAAATTTATAAAAAGGATCATGCTTCTAATAAAATGTTATAATTTAGTGTACTTTTACTTTTATGCCTTGCTAATAAATTTATACTTACATCGCAAGAATATTGTCCGAATTTAATAATAAAAATCATGTGTAATGTAGCATTTAATGTTATACAGTTGAAATGTAGTTTGTGTATAAACTGTTATAATTTGGTGTGCAAAGGCAATTGTGTGTAATATTCTTTTAAATGTATAAGTATACAATGTATACATGAGATTAATATATAAAAGATGAATATACAATGTTTGGTTTTGTAAGTTACATAAAAAAATAAATGCTTTTAAATAAAAGTAATAAATTCAAGTAAAACTAGTACATCAATTTTTAAACATTATAAAAGATATATAGAAACTCTACAAATACTACAAGTATTTGTTACGCAAATGTATTATTTCGTATTACAAGTATATAATAACAACATATTATGATAAGTAAATATTCCTTTTACAAAAAAATATAATCATACAAAAAGTTTTTTACATATGCGTATCTCATTTTCATTTATAATTATAGGAAAATATTAATATTGATGATATTTTTAAAAAATATTAATAACATAATTTAATAAAATAAATTTACTATTTAATTAAATTCGAAATGAAAACATTATTCATTATACAATAAGAATAAAATTATTTTTCACATGTGATATATTGTCATATAAAATTTGTAAAATATTTACTTATAAATTACTCATTTTAAATTTTGAAATATTGCTAAAATTACAGTTAATAATAATTGAAGAAACAAGATTCAAATATCTGTTAATTACGCGATTTCCATTTTAGCTTTTATTTATTTTCGTAAATTGAATAATTTAAAACAATTTAAAAAATATTTCTATTGCTATAAAAAAGTTGCTTGTAGCCATTTTTTATTGAATAATGTACGAAATATAGTAGTATAATTCAAATAATTAGTTGTAATAAATGATTGTATAAGATTTATTTTAATTATAGATAGCTTAAGTAAGTTATTTATATTGTATATGTGTAAATATATATTTATATATTTTGGAATTTAGTCTTGAAATTTAATGATGATAAATTCTATAAATAATACTAATTTTTTTTACAATTATATAAAATATTTTAAATACACTTATACATTAAAAATATAATATAAAAAAATATAAGTGCACTAATTAAATAATAAATCTAAATATAATAAATATTATAAATGCTAATGTAATATATGATATATGATCTAAAAATTAAATAAATTTTTCTTATAATTATATTATAGATAGAAAATAAGTGATAAAGGAATTAAAATTTTGATATTAATAGTAATTTATATATTTATTTTTTTTTTTGTTATAGTTTTGTTATAGTTTTCGAAACTTTTACAATAATTATATTAGTGAAATAATATGTTTCAGAAGTGTCAAGAATGGTGATTAATAATAATAGAATTATAATTAAATGATTAATCGATTTTAAGTAATTAATGATATTTTTTTCTATTTATTGTCAAGTTTTATAAATGCAGTGCAAATTAACATCCATTACAAAAATATTTTAATACTTTAGTTCAGCTCAAATAAAAATTAATTTATATATTTTTTTCATATATTTTCTAATAATATTCATAAACTTGTACTATCAATGTTATATATAAAGTACTACAATACAATAATTTTTTATATGAAAAATTAAAAAATATTTTACAGAATTAGTAATGTTTTAAGTAAGTTTACAATAGTATTGATAAATTAATATTTTTTAACAATACTTATCTTCAAAGTTATTATTTTTAATAAAATTTAGGAGCTGAACCATCACATATTTATTTCAAAAAAGTTTTGTTTCCACGATTCTAAAATTGATACATTACTTAATAATAAATTTTATTACTTTTGAAAAATCTTAATGATATATAGAATAGAATTGTGGAAACAATTAAGACTTAATTTTGTCATTTTATCAGTCATAAGATCTATTTTCAACTATTAAATCTTTTTAATACTTATTTATAGAATCATAATATGAATAACCATGACTTCAATTACAAGTATCTTATTAAAAATACTTCGTATATAATATTTACATTCGTATTCGTTATTTTAGAAGAAATAATGATTTATGAGATTTGATTACCTCGAATTATGTGTTGTCTAAATCTGTATTTAATCATACTAATTGAATACTAAACTAAAAATTGACCTCACATATTGATTAAGGCATTTTTTATCTAAATTCATTTCTATTTTACTTTATAATATATCTAAAAAAAATATAATTACTACATTTATTATGCAATGTGTACATCTTTATTTCTAAAATTCATCTTATTATAAATTGTATTTATTTAAAAAATTAGGAAATGATGATATTTTAGCATCTATTTTAACATCTAAAAAATAATAGGGCAATATCTTAGCACCTTGCAACAGTTATAAAGATTCTTACATGTATTCAGCCTCAGTCAAAATATCACTAAAATACATGACACGTTTTTCCCATTATTTTTTAGTTGAACATTATTTTTATAGTTTATATGATTTTTAACTGTACAAAGATAAAAACTCAAAAACGCGTCATTAAAACTTGTATGATGCAAAATATTTTTTCTTTATATATGATAAATAAGTAATTTAATAATTTAAAAATAATATAGAAAATACCACTATATAAATTAAAATTTTTTAATAAATTATAATTTATATAATTATAATTTAATTTAATTATAAAATTATATAATTATAATTTTATAAATTATAATTTAAGTAAATCAATAAGAAGCTGCTAAGAAGTGATGTTTTTCATATTAGATAATCAAGCTTCATTATGAAGTCTAAAATTTTATTTAGAAATGAAAAATATTTTTTTATACTTTATTTCTTTTCAATATGAATAATGAATTTATTATATATATAACTACTAATGACAAAACGATTTTCATATAAACGTTTCATCAATAAATATAAATTTTAATTAATTATGATTAAATATATTATTTACTTATATTTTATTAATTGATTTCTATATTTATTTTATATTTCTGTGTTATCAAATGTTTAAATTTGTATCACGTTGCTATTTAAAACGAAAAATGCATCATAAGAGAAAATATTTTTTAAGTATTTTTTTTCTTTGTAAGTAACAGTAATTATGCTTTTGTAATTTAACAATTATAACTAATTAGCATTTTAAAAATGTTTTCTAGAATCATAGACAAATATGTAATAGTATTTATTTATGCAATTTATTGTTATTTCTAGAGTCAGTATAGTGGAATTCGTATTATTTTTTAAAATGGCTTAGAATGCAACTTTGAATATAATGTCTAATATTTTAGTGTATATAACTTTTTTCAAGATTATTTTGCATTGCAATTTTTGATATTTTTCATTATATAAATATCAAAAAACAATTCTCATAGTAATTATATTATACCTTATACATCTTCGTAAAAAAACATACCAGCGTTGATTAGCTCTTATTGGGTCTTCCTAGGATGCTGGCGTAGGATTAGCAGGTGGTACAGCATTCGACTGTTTCGCTCGTCTGCGTTTGTTTAATAACGCATTATTCGTATGATCTAATTGTTTTAAATTTGCTGTATCGTAGTCTACACGCATCGTAGCTAAGGACCGTGTCATTTCTTCTTGAACTTCTGGCCAAAGTTCTTCACCTTCCCGAAGTACACGACCAGTATGTAAAGGTGTAGGAGGTACTTCCGTATATTGCTATACATAAAAAATAAACAATAATATATATTTGTTATTGTACAATATGTATATTAACTATACGCATTGATAAAAACAATACTTACAGCAATCCATTTATTGCGCATAACTTCATCAATTTGAAGTCTTTGAGCTGGATCTGTACATAGCATACCTTTAATAAGATTTTTTGCTTCTGTGCTCACATTTGACCATTCAGGAGCTGGAAAATCATATTGACCTAATCGAATTCTTTTCTTCATTCCTGGCGAAATTGCTAAACCATGATTACTATAGAAAGGTGGAAAACCACATAATCTAAAATTATATAAAACATAATATAAATATTATAAATTTTTAAAATTTTTATTCTTTAATAATTAAATATAAAAGTAATAATTACAGTATATACATAATAACTCCAAGTGACCATATATCACAGCTTTTATCATATTTTTCTGGTCCCAAAACTTCAGGAGCTATAAAAATTTTGTTTTATTATTTACATATATTTATAAAATTTAATTTGTAAAAAATATTATAATTTTGAAAATAACTTACCAACATAATATGGTGTATAACATGGAGTTTGTAATGTATCTTTCAAATATGTTTCTTTTGCAAAACCAAAATCAGTAAGTTTTAATATTCCAGTACTATCTAAAAACAAGATATGCAACATGTTAATAAATATTAAATCTTTTTTATATAATTTATTTATTTTTTTTATATTTGTTTTTATTTACCAGGTTTAGAATACAATAAATTTTCTGGTTTAAGATCCCTATGTGCAATATTCATGTCATGTAGATGCTTTACAGCAACACAAATTTCATACATTATTTGTGCAGCTTCTGTACAAAAATTGCATATAATTTTAAAATATTTATTATATTTACCAAATACGCGAATAATATATTAATTTATTTTACCTCTCTCTGTGAAAGCACCATCTTGCCTATCTTGTATTCTTTCAAACAATTCTCCTCCTTCCATGCTAAAAATATTTTAAATTTATGTTTAATTTTGATCTCTTAATTAATATCATTCAATTAATATTCATACAATTTATACAATAAAATTGTTCAATTCAAATATTTAAATTCTCTATACTTACCATTCCATAACAACTAATAAACATTTATTTCCACTATATGTATTTTCATACACATCTTTGACTTGTACTATATGCTTGCAATTTGATGCTCTCCAATGTAATTCAACTTCTCTTCGTGCTTTTACACAATCATATAGTACCTATAAAATGTAATATTTATCAATATTCAATATTAACAATTTCATATATAATAATTATATATAGGAATTTTAGCTTATAAGAATTTTCTGAAATTATAGAATTAATATTGATGCTTGAATGAAACGAGATAATATAAGTTAGATCAAAATGAATAAACATTAAAATTGATATACGACTTGCAATATTAAATAAACGTTATTCAATTTGTAGATAACAAGAGTATGCGAACATACGAATTTTAAATATCTCTTCGAAAAGCGTTCATAAGAATCCTGTATATCCGCTTTAAAACGTTCTGGTGAATGACCTAAAAACAGCTGACGTCGCCGTTAAATCGATAAAACGTATTATATTTTATAGTGCTTTGCGACCTAACATTCTTGACTTAAGATATCATAGAACATAATCGATGAAGTATTGTATTGTAGTATTTGAAATATTCTAATTATAATTTGTTGAAATTGATTTTAATTTTTATTAAATTCAAAAATACAATTAAATATAAAGTCACATAAATTTATCAAGAATTGGCAAGATGAATAAAAAGATTATTTAATATACTAAAATTGCTATTGAATTTAAATATCTTTTATTTTAGTAACTTTAATCAAATATATTAGAAGTGAATATTTGAATAATATATTTTTCAATAATCTCTTTCTTTAATCGTAATTTATAATTTTTATATTTTATCCTTATACAAATTATTTACAATATTTATATTATTTATTAACCATAAACGAAATACAAGTCAAAAGATCATAATATCTGCTTATAATTATATACTTTAATATATGAGAATATTAAATATATTATGAAAAATTTAAAATAAAAGTAGAAAAGAAAAAAATATAATTAAATATAATTAATTTTAGTAATTGATATATTGAGCATCCTAAAAATATTCAAATACAATTAAAATAGACTCAACGCAAAAATTTAAACCGATTTCAAATGGAAATCATTATAAAAAAAAGCGTTTGAAAAGATGAAAAAGATAATTTTCACATGTATGAAATTGTAAAAATTCATTACATAAGAAGATATATTTATTTTCAGTACATAAAAATTGCTATAGTAATAAATAAGTTTATGTGAAAATTTTTTAAATCCACGAAATTTTTATTTTTTATTTTTTAACTTATAAATTTTTAACTTTTTTCAAATTTAAAATCTTAAAAAAATCTGACAAATCTATTGTTTTGCAAGTAAATGAAAATTTTAAACAATTTCACACAATGCAATAGCTAACAAGGTTCAATTTACATGATTTTTCACGATTGTTTGTCGTGCTTCTTAAATAAAAATACATGGTCATGTACTTCAAGCAATCGACGTTTTGTGATAATGTGATTAGCGTTAGCACAAAATAAAATGTTCATTATGATAACAAATAGCAAGCACATAAATGAAATACTGAAATTATCATTAATAAACCGCAATCAGATTATATTCAATTTAAACCAAGATATTTTACGCGGAAAAAGAAATGCATAACTCATTTCTGACATGAACGTGTACGAAAATTTACAATTATTTTGTTTTTTATTCTTCTTTCATTATGTACAAATTATATATTTTAATTATATAAATAATATAATTAATTTAAAACAATTATATTATTTTTTTTATGTAATGTTTTTTAATCATGAACTTACATGCAGAGATTTCTTTCTTTTTTCTCTTTCTTTTTAAAAGAAAATTTCAAAGAAATTTTTTTATGAAAAGAAATCGAAACGGTGTTTCCGTCACTAACTTCTTATTATTAAGATTCTACTGACGAATCGCAGAAATATACAAACCATTCCTTTGCACAGAACTCAAGGTATAAAAATTCAAGTATTCTTGGAATGCTACGTCTTGTCAAGACAAAGAAATATAAAACAGTGATGACAATGATATAATTTGTTCTCGAAACAAAAAGATAATCAAATAATTCATAACAAGATTAGATTATATTATATTAGTCTTTGCTACGATCTTTCAAATATTGACTTTTTTTTAATAATTATATAAAATTATTTAAAGAAATATGATCTCTTAGAGCATTATTTTTTAGAACAAATACAATTCTTTTTATAATATTCATATAAAAATCATCATTAGTTAACTTTTATTAGTAATGAAGTAAAATTGCAGAATAATTTATATATTATATATTATTTAATATATTAATATATTAAATGAATTGTGTTAAATGAATTCGAAAATTATTATAAAGAGATAATCATAAAATTGTATAGAATAATAAAATTATCGTTATTGCTGTCAGATTTCAATTTCTTTCTCTCTGTTGTGCCGTGTAATTTAAAGTTTTGCTGACTTATAAGTATATACATATGGCTCGTTTCCTATCATTCGATTTTAATAATTAGACATAATAAATTGTAATTAAATTTTGCCTTGCTTGCAAATTATTTGTTTAAAACTAACTGTTTTGCAAAAATTTTTTCTTCAATGAAATGTTTCTCGTTAATTTCATTTGTATTATAAAGCATACGCATTCGATCGATATGGAAATAACCTGTATATTAATTAATATACAATTAACAAGAAATGACAAGAATGACTCATTCTTATACCATTACGAATCATTTTCATATAATATTTTACTATTACATAAGAAAGAAAAAAAATCTAATTTTGCGATAATAATTAACAATCTATTTATGATAAGAAAGATATTATTAACACTTTGGATTTATTATTATTATTATTACAAATTAATCTTCAATTATATTAATAATTTTATTGTAAGCAAAGAATAAGAAATCGATATTATATAAACAATGATATATTTTCATTGAAATTTATAAAATTATTCTTATTTATAGAGATATATGTCCTCACTCACAAGTATATGTATATTTTTTTTCGTACACAAAAAGGAAAAATTATAATTTAAGAAAATTAAATTAACATAAATTTATAAAAAATGATGAATATAAATATAGAAAAAAAAAGAATTTCAATATTATAATATAAATAAAATTTTACACAATTACATTATTTATAATTTGCATTATTAAATATATAAAAAAAAAAAAGATAAAATTATTACAATTTTAAACTTATTATTAATTCTAAGATTCACTGATTAATTCATTAATTCTATGATAATTTAAATTATAATGATATTTCATATTTTACGTTTCTCAATATTGTATAAGAATGAAGATTCAACAAACCTACTACGAAAAGATGAAAACATAAGAATCCGTAAAATTTTTTTAAAGTAATATAAAAAAAAAATAAGAGACAAACAGACTTCGATACACCGCATGGTCGGAATCGTCGAATGGGAAATCACCGAGTATAAATAGAGGATGACTCGTGGTCTGGACTCGCTTGGACATCGTTAGTCGATGATAATACTTTAGCACTGCTAGCTAGATATTGATACATCTCCGATCGATAGATCTCTCTAAACGCGTTAAGAGTAAGTACATTTTGCATCGAAGGCATCAGATTTCTTTACAGTATCATATATTCAAAAAATAACTAAGGACGGATGTCATGTTAAATTTAAAAATATAAAACATATTTTTTTATTTATATAAATTGTTTAAATTATATAAATTGAAACACTTGAAATCATTATTGTCATTAAATCACTGTTATTAATTCATTCATCATTATATTGCAAAAATTAATAAATCTAACTTCTATCTACATGTGTCATTGTACATCATTGCTTTTGTAATCATATATTGAATATATTTTATTATTCGTGTATAAAATTTTAATTAAGTCTCTCGATTTCATAAAATGAAAGAAGAAATAAAAGCTAAAAGATCCGATCAAATTTTATTGCACCATGTTTTAATATGTCAAGAAAAATCGAGAAAAACATTATTTCATTTTTTGTAAGTGATTAGTTTTATATTTATATTTCATTGAAATTAAAACAATTAAATTAAATTATGTTTCATTAACATTTCATTTTCTTTGTACACATTGATAATTTTATAAAATTAATGAAAATTGATAAAAAAACGATTGATGCTACGAAAGAATCATTCATTGTTATCTCACCTTGAGCGCATATTTTTCCCTGGTATTTTTGTCATAACATTGAACAACTTTTCCGTTTATTCCAAGACCGAGCACTTGATTACTGATCTCATAGTCATCAATAATTGGTGTGATTTTTGGTAAACGAGTATCGCATCTTGTTAGCGTGTGTTCCATGGTTTTCCGTTTCGTTTCCACAGCCGAAACCTCTTTTTCCTTTGTCGATATCACGATTTCTGTTTCCGCTGCTCGTTTCCGTTTTCCTTTCTTATTCTCTTCGTTCTCTTCGCCAACAGGTCTCTTGCACTTTCTAAAATGATAATCGATTGTCAGTTACGTTCTCATCCCACAGGAAAGAAATTCGTCTTTTTTTATATGTATGCATAGAAAACATAATTGTACCAACAATATAAAAAATATACGAAAAAAATTTAAACACTTCATGAGAAATATAGAAAAGTACAATTTAAATGATACGTTAATAAGAGAAACTTTAGAATAATAGCATATTTCGTGTTGACACTTGTGAATACGTCACGTAAATGACATATGTAGTAGGTAAAAAAAAATTCTCCAATAAAAAGCTAATTTATCGCTCGCATCGGTGCCTATTTTATCTTTAAGAGTTACCGACAGAACAAGGTTTATATCCGTTCTGAAGTTAATTCTATTTGATATGATTCACGATGTACTTATATTAAAGAATTATATATTTTATATTACATTATATATTATAAATTTTATAATTTTTTTATTTAAAATTGATTCTATCATTATTTAATCAGAATACAATTCTTTTATTCTTACTGTGTATATTATCATATTATGATTGATATTTAATTATTAATTATTAAATATTATTTATATATATATATAATTAATAATTTTTATAAAATTATATAAATTAAAAAAGCATTAAAATATTTATCGCAAACAGAATTAACATAAAAATTATTATCAAAAAAGTATTATAAGTATATAAGATATTAATTAATTAATATGTTGAATTAATTTACTTTATTTTTAAGAAACATTAGATAAACTGTTCCAATTATGTCTATTATATATACATATATTATAAACTATATATATATATGCGCACCTTTATGTATTATACAATCACTTATTAAATTGTAATAAATTATACGTATATAATTCAATGCATATAAATGCTGCATTTTTAAATTATTAATTATTAAATGATTATCGAGTATACCAAATATATATATAATTTTAATGATATTGATAAACATAATAAAAAAACGAAAGGAATGATTGTTCTATAAATTAAAAATGAAAAAAAATCAAAAAATATTAAAATTCAATCGTTAAAAAATTGGGCGGAATTACTCATTACAAAGAAGTGCAAATTTTAAGTCAGCACGAGATTAAGTAACAATATGCAACTGTTATGATTGCAATCAACAAAAATGTATAACAATGATGATATATAATGTTTATCATTATATAATTAAAAGATTGCTTTATTAATAATGAATCGATATTATTATTTAAATAATTTCCAAATAAAGATAGATCGAAAAAATAAAATATAATATGACAGAGACCTCCAAAATGTCCACTTCGTTGCCGATTTCGGCATTTGTGTAGTTTTTTAACGTTTCAAAAGATTTTTAATCGAATCGTTGAACGAAGATAGAAAGCATCGCCTTCCGAAGAATTTTCAGAGTAATACAGCCGGTAGTGGTGAGTTATGGATAAACTGTGCGAGTTCCGAGTCGTCGAATAAAATAAGAATTTGTTTCTAATCGTAACTCAAAACTCGATATCCAAAGAATAATTGCAGAGGAAGGCCAGCTGAAAACCGAAGATAAAAAAAACTAATCAAACTCATCCTCAATAATGAAATGATTGCCGATGAAAAGAAGCGTGCAAATAAAAAGGCATTATAAAAAAGCAATTTTGCATATATGTAAGGAATAAACACGATGCGGTGTATCTCAACGCGTCTAATAAGATGAATCGCATTTCTATTACGCAAATTATACTGCAAAGATTCGTTGCCAGAAACACAATGAGAGAAACAGAACACAAAGTAACTTATCGAAGATCTATTTGCATAAACTCATATACATCGCCAAATTTATCATTTATATTTTATTAAGATTCATTGACTTATTATTTAAAATAGCAATCGTAATATGACATATGCAAACAAAATCATATATTAAAAATAAGAAGACAAACTGAAATGCAGAAAAAAGAAAAAAAAAAGAAACTCCTGCACTGTTATAAAAATAATCTTGCTTTAACGTACCTGGTGACGTCTGCTTCTTCAAAAATAAATTTCCCGCCACGAAATAACGTATATTTTAAAAAAAGAACACCACTATTACAACATTTTATTTCACACTGTCATGAGAACACTTGATTATAATTTCTTCTAAATTGTTTTTATTACGATACATTATAATATTGATCCACAATTCATATGTCAATTCAAAAATATTAAAAATAATGCTCACAAATATTTGGAATACTTTTTTTTTGTATTTTGTAAAAAAAGAAAAGTTCTTTGGAGGTGTGTCACACAAGTTCTAAATAGTTAAAGATAGGAATACCTATCGTAGAATAGCCGGTTTTATCACGAATATTAAATTTATTATTTTATGACGCCGTTGGAAACCGATTTTTCTGATTATTGAAAAACTTAGTAATAAGAAACTTAACCAAACACGATCTTGTCTATACCCACACTTTCCGTGCATTCGATCAACCACTACTGAACTCAACGTCTCATACGAACTCAAGTCTATACAATGACTCTGACTTCATACGAAACCAATTCACAAACACTAATGGATAAAATGGCTACAGCGGTAAGCGCCTCTACAAGCAATCTTAGGATGTGACTCACTGCACAGGGACGACTCTATATTAAAACTTATTGGGTTCCTACATCCTACATTTGCACTCCTATGTTTTTGCAAAAATTTATTTTTTTAAATTATCTTTGGAAATGAATCAATAATAACGAATGTTGAAGCTATCAATTATTTATTTTTTTTCGATTAGATTATTTTGCATTATGCTACAGTTAAACATATACGTATATACATAATTTTTCGATGTAATAAAACTGAAGGAGCAACAATCTTCAGGTCTCTCTTGCATTTTTTTTTATCACTTAGATAATTACAAAATTATATTTAATATAAATATTTTTTTTCATACAGGCACATTTTATATTTATATACAAGTTTCTCTCATCTTATAATTTCTAATCATATTGTCCATTAAGTATTTTATTAAATAAAAATTGTATCACACAAAATATATATGAATGCCAAAAGATAATTTTCATTTATAATTTGTCATTATAATATTTGTTATTATACATGTGTTATAACGAGAGTTACACGAGCCCTTTTATAACATACAAATAACAATTCCATGTATTACAATCAATATGACTTATGATATAAAATTAAATTATTACTAACATCATTATTGGTACGTGCACTATAGTGCCACTTTATGAAAAATTTATCATTTTTATTAAAATATATAATATACTATTGGTAATTACTAAAAGTTATATCAGATTTTAATCAACAAGTATAATTTACAGGAATATCTGTAAAAAAACGTATTGCGGTTTAATCTTTGGATTATCGAATTAGAGAAAATACTTATATTTAACTAAATATTAAACATTGCTAGAAATATTATATATACATATTATAAAAATGTTTAAAGAAATATTAATCATTTCATCAGCAAAACATTTTTATGAATATTAACAATTATGAATAGTTTTAAAAATATTTAACGATTCATTACAATAAAACTCGAAAAAAATATCGATATTCTACATGTTATTGATAACATTAAATATACAAACTTATCATCTAACAATACTACCATTAATTTAATATTTCTTAATTTTCAAGTACATACAAGTAATGTATTTATAATCTATTTTTAATATTATAATTATATTATTATTATTATAGTAATAATAATTATAATATTAATATTATAATGAATATAATTAACAGCAAGATATAAAATGTACATTTCATTAAGTAAACATTCATATTTATTTCTTCATCTCTTTTAACTTGATAAGTATTTTTGTTTCTCATAAAAAATATATTTTTATTGTCTGTTTTAAAGTAAATAATACTCGATGTATAACATAAATTCAATTTATAAAAGAATTATGTTTATTTTTCATAATAAAAAAAATTATCAATTATTTTTTCGTTTATATTTTACTCGAATTAGTTCTATTGCACTATTTATATTTTTTAAGTAAATTCAAATATAATTTTTTCTTTCAATTATAATGTATTTTTCTTTCTTTTTAATTTATAATAAAATTAATCTATAAGTTTAATATTAATTTTTATGAATAATTTCTAGAAAAAATAAGTAAAATATGTGCATTTGCCGACTCATTCTTAATATAATTACGATATCATTAGAATTATAATGAAACGCAAAATATTTGTACTAATACTTATATTGAATTATGTTCTCTTTTACTAAAACATTAAATTTTTAGTCGGACGGAAAATGCAGCAATTATAAAGAAATAATATAGCTAACATTTTGATTTTCTTTCAAGATTTTAATATATATGTATGAAAAAATTTTTAGTAATTTTCTTACATAACATTTTTATATTTTTATATGAAAATAATTATAATACTTCAATTAAATGTTATATTGATAAAATAAAAGATTATTAATTCGATTAAGGGCTATGTTCTCTAATAATAATAAATTATAGATTATAATATATATTGCCCCATATATTTTTTTACATTAAGCCAATACAAAACTTTCCAGGTACTTGTTTTTACTTGAAAATTCAAAGCTAAAATTCTTTTCTCTTTTTGCACTTCGATCAAATAATACTTTTCGAAGATATAGCATATATCTCAATATAATATATAATGATATAATGCTGTTTTATAGTAATATAATTTTGATGAAAAAATAATATATATAAAAAAAATGTATATTAATTGTAATAGTAATAATAATATAATTTTATAAATATATTAATGTTTTTTTACCAATATTTTATGTAATACGGAAAGTTTTGTACAATAGGCAGTGAATTTGTAATAAATAAAAAAAAATGTAAAACATCAAAATATTGTAAACTAGATATTATATCTGATTAACAAGTTAAAATACATCTACCCTGAGTTTTAACAGCTTTATTTAAGAAGAGGCAAGTGAACAATTATTGTTCATTATGAAAAATAAAAATCAATATTGCCTCGTTACATTTTTTTCTTTTCTTTTTTCAATATATAAAAATATTCAAGGCATTCAATGTTAACATGTATGTATATATTTATAGATATCACTTTTTTAGGTCACGACTTACATTGCACAACTAGTAATTGTCACCCCATATGACTTTCAGGCTCAGCTTTGTAATCTTGCATAGTAAGAATATAAGGCACGACACTAGCTACGCTTACCCTACCAATAAGGCCTGCAAAAAACAAATCTTCCAAAACTCTAGGGTTAATCGAACGAAGTGGTGCGAGCCTTAAAAGAAGGCGAGGTAGCCTATTAGATCCTACACGTTGTTGTAATTCTGTCCATGCTGCCTCTTGTAAAACTTCAACTTTTTTACGCCAAACACCGGCTAAGACATTGTCTAAAAAAATATCATTTTCAAAATAGAGAACTTTTATATAAATAAATTATATTTTACTTACCAGCACTAAAAAGCGTTAAAGCTTTAAGATACGCATATTCGATAGAATCCACTTGCAATTTATGAAGTGAACTTACACAATCTTGTAGTCTACATATATGTTCTGTGACAGACTTTACTTTACTAGCTGTAATTTTTTCCTGTGCAATACTAGCTTGCAAATGATTTATTATTGATGTTAGAATACTTGGAAGAGATAAAGTGTACGCACATTGTGCAAGGCCTAATGTAAAAAGCTGTCCCCAAGAACTGCGCACTAATGTTGTTTGAACTTCAGACCTATAAATATTAATAATTTTATCAAATATTAGTGTTTGTAATTATAATTAATATATATATATATATTGTTTACTTACGGTAATGCTTGAAATGCCGGAATTCCTCGTGCCCAATGAACTGACAAAAAAAGTAATCTAGCGGCACTTTCGCAAATATAATGTATTGATAAATATGCAGGAGCTGGACTAGGGGCTCTTAATTCAAATAATGTATGTCGTTCAGAAATTAATTGCCCAGTCCATTCTTCTTCTGGTTCACTTGAACCATTAACGCTCTATATAATAGAATTATATAATAGAATTATATAATAATATAAAAAATGCTATATATTGTAATATGAAAAATATGCTATAAATAACATACTTCTCCAATAAGTTTAGCCATGCTATCCAATGCATGCGAAATAAGTAAACGTTCTCTTGCTAATGTTAATGCATCACTGAGATCACTATCACTGCTTTGATCTTCCATACTAGGACTTTCAGGTTGTTCCCAAGTTGGAGGTGCTTCAGATATTGATTGTTGTGGTTCTGGTTTAACTCTAGGACTTCTATTTCCTACTTTTGTTCCTGCTGATTCACCTAACACTGGTTTTCTCTCATGCTGAACAGCTATAATATAATTATAATGATTATGTAAAAAAAATTAATTTTATTTTTAATATTTTCAAGAAACTTACAATCACTTCTCATGCCCATAGCAAGACATTTCTGAAGTCTACAATACTGACATCGATTTCTATGGTGTTTGGTAACTTCACAACTTTTGCTTCCTCTGCATTGATAACCTAACTGTTTTCGAATACTACGTTTAAAAAATCCCTTACAACCTTCACAACTTATTGCTCCATAATGTCTTCCACTAGCTCTATCTCCACAAACTACACATAATTCTAATGATAGACCCAAACCTAAAGAACCACGAACATCTCTCGCTAATTTTACCTAAAAAATATTGAATGTAAAACAAATAAAATATGCGACAATAAAAATTAAAAAATAAATAAATAAAAATTTTACCTCTACATCGACATTATTTAAATGCTCAATTCCTGAGTGTAAATGAACTATACCAGTATGAGAACCCAAATTACGAAAATCTCGCCCCATTTTATGATCAATTTTATCATCATGCATATTATCAATATGATTATTTTGATCTCTTTCCATGTCTCTCTAAAATATGTTTAGTATTATATAATTAATAAAACTTATCTAAAAATAAAAATTTTATGTTATTTTCATTAAAATTTATAAATCGAAAACACACCATAGCGGGATGATGCGCTAAATTATGAAAATTTCTTCCTATATTTTGATCTAGTTTATCATCTTGTAAATTTTCAATGCGATCATTTTGATCAACTTCCATATCCCGCTGTAATAAAAATAATATATTATTTTATATATAACTATAAATTAATTACTCCAAGAAAAATTTAAAAATATGCATTAGGTCAATAATATTCGATTTTTTTGAAGAGAAATAATTAGCACCTCTATTTCAACATCAGCCACATGATCCACACCATGGTGACGAGATAAATTACGAAAATCCATTCCTACTTTTTGGTCTTCCTCGTTTTCATTTATATTATCGTGATCGTGTTGTTCCCTATGATCTCTGTCCATTTCTACCTGCAAAGATAGAAAATCGCGTTGAATTAAAGATTCGTGTAACGTGTACAATATTTCTGCAGTTACATCATAATACGTATACTATATATTTTCTAAATAATGAATATCACTTGTTTAAAAAAATTGAGTATATACAAATCAATAACTATAAATTTATTCATTAATTATTAATTATATTTTTTGGTTTCTTAATACTTAATAAGGAATAATAACGATATTATATTTATATTTAAACAAATGAATAAATAATTAAATATTTATTTCATAATGATTAAATTGTAATATATCTAAAAGAAAATATTTGGAAAATCTTTTCTATAAAAATTGTATAACACATAATAAGAGTATTGTATAGAATAAAATTGGATAAATCATGATATGGTTTGATTTCATCTAAACAGAACATATCGTTTAAAGGCCTAAGTATCGGTGCGGTATAAAAATGAAAACTGGAGCATTTGCCGCCCGCCCCTACCTGCCGCAACCCTTTCCCCCTACCATTTTAAGAAGTGAAAGAGATGGTCCCGAGTTCTTCGGTTCGTAGGTTGCTACGTGGTTAGGCGCATGCCGATACCATAGCCATGCTACACTGGCTGTCATAGAGCGAATGGTCCATTTCCATACACTCGTGATCCGACTTCGTCACCACTGTCAGTGCAGTAACATGAGAAAACGGTGCCTATACCGTTGCTCCAAAATAGTCAACATTTTTAAACCTTGTATTCATTATGCGTCGTAACATCAAGCGTACTCTCAACCTTTCTAATCGCGATAAATTTTTAACTAAGGAACTGTAACTACTTTCGAATGAAAATATACTTTTACAAATTTTATATTTAAATCTAAATTTTTGAATGGAAATCAATGTCTATAATATTATCTTTGTAATCAATAATATTACACATATCTGATTTCACGGAAGTTTCATACACGAGATTCATCGTCTTTCCATTTTGCGATCAAGAATTTAACGATAGTAACATGATACCTATTCTCTTTTTTTTTAAACTCAAGCCATTGACCTGTTTAGACACGTGTCACCATTACATTTACAAATTTTATCGCGATTGCCTTTATCTTTATATTTCAAAGATCATATCTTAAATAGTATCTGATGCGTCATAATGAATAGTCTGCTAAATAGCAATTCAAAATATGTTATTAAAAAGCAAAAAGGTCAATCTTAATTGAAATTATATATCTAGAATTCTAATTTTTTCATAAATTTATTACTTTTATTTCTTTTTTATATATATGTGTATAATTTGAGATTAATTATCTTAAACATTTTATAAGATGAATTGCATTTTCTTTACACCGATCTTAGAAAACACGCGACGTGCTTTACATTAAAGTTCGAGGACGGTACACACAATACACTACCTGTTGGGTCGACCTGTATCACCGCATTTGCGTGTGTCGGCGGTGGCGCTCTCACAGGTCACGCACAGTTCTGAAAATATAACGTAGCTAGCCACGCGATAATACGCACGGAATAATATTCACGTTTCAAAAAAACAATGTTTCAATAAACTAAAATCGTGGAAATATGACAAAATGACACATTTGCTATATATGAAATCGTTTCACTTAGTATAATCGCTAATGCACAAAAACACCACGTCGAAATTTAAAGGCAACCTTGCGCAGGTGAACGCAGGCAGGCCGTTCGCTGTACTGGCAGGTTGGCAGGTCACTCTCTTGTATACCGCCAAGACACACCGGCCAGGTGCATTCTCGCCCCGCTTGCCTGCTTTTCTACCTGAGCGAGAGCATTCGCTATAGAGGATCGCATAGTGGCCTCTCGACGAGCGTTACAGGTTATGTCACGTAATACACGCCCGCGATGACTTATCGGTTGAGGCTCGAGGTCGCGACGTCAATCGAGAATAGGTCAAAAGCAAACAGTAGCAAAAATTTAAATTAAAAATATATATTATGCACTACCAAATATCCTATGTATTGTTTTTAGATATAAATATAAAGCCATCATTTATATTCTAACTACGTACAAAATACATAAATTTCTTATAACTAACAAAACTGAAATCCGATTTCTATTGACAATTTTTTATGAAAAAAAATATATATACAGTGTGATATTAAAAACAAAATAAAAAAAAAATGTAATCCTAATTATAACTTAAATTCGATTATTAGTATTATATATCATGATTATAACCAAAAAATATATAAAATTTATAAAATAAAGAAAATTATATTTTAATATAAAATAATAATAATATAAAATAATAAAATAATATAAAATAAATTTAAATTTCGATAAATCGTCTAAAATTATAATAATAATTTTATAATTCTAATTATTTTAATATAAAAATATAAAAATTAATACTAACTTTTTTTGTTTTTTTATTAAAAATAATGTTTTTTTTATTACTTAAATTCGTATTCTTTAAATATATTACGTTGGCTTATAACCTTTCGAATGATCATTCCAAGTCAGTTAAAGATTTCTTGGAACAGCATCAGTGAAGAAGAATAGTCATTCGAGAGTAATTATTTCTATACGACCGGACTTCACAGGTAAAGGTCGCTCGTGGGTCCGAAGGTTACCTCCTACCTACTTGATCATTGTATCGACACAGATTTATCTTGTAATTCTATTCGCTGCGTTAAAATTATATTACTAATCGCATATTATTGTTTCCTTTTTAGTTTATTATAATTAATTTTTTATAAATGTGCATCATTTTTTTTTAAAAATATATAAAATGACGTAAATGTTTTTATTTTTAAAGATAAAAAACAATAGAAATAATTTTCAAGATTTTTAATTGTTAACATTTAATATTTTCATTTCTAATTTGTACAATATAAAATTTTAAATTTATTCTCTTCGTAAAAAAAATGATACTAATATTTGAATTTGTTGTATGTATATTATGTATATTATAATATTGTGTATGATAAATATACAATATTAATTTGAAAATTCTTTAATATTCAAGTCAAAAAATGATCAACAAAGTAACATTATCAACAGAGTTACAGAATTTCATAATTACACTGTCAAAATATTATATGACCTTTACGTTGTCATTAAGCCAGAATGTTTTATTTATTACTATTTTATTTAAAGTAAATAGTATAAATAATTTGTACTATATTTACTAAAGGAATTGACATGATGTGAGTGACCCAGCGTTTGAAATTTTAAGTATCGTTATCGACGAAAGGATAACAAAAAATTAAACATTAAAAAATATGTTTTTACAAGGACTCACCTATATTATTAATAACGATGACAAATTTGACTATGCATCATTTGGGCAATTCATAGCAGCAACTAAACTTCGTCAACTATCCGTGGATTAGAGTTCATAACCTCTTCTAACCTTTACCTTTCCTTTGCCTCCTTCCCCCGAATCTAACCCCACTGTTCACCTTTATAGCTATTCAACAATGCATTTGCTGCCATCGATGTACGGTTGCATACAGATCAACGATTTCAAACTTCTATTGTAGAATTTGTATATCGCGCCGGATCTTCGGTGATCTTGAGAACTGTTTTCAGTATTGCTATGATGGTAAAGGATGTAACCATAGACGAAGTATAAAACAGAATCACATGCAATATTCTTTGGAATTTGAAGGTTATATACGTAATATGCATGTAACCTCCTTATTTTTGTTTCATATACGATGTTATTAATACAATACAAAGGAACAATTGTATATTTTATTATGAATTTCATTAATATATTATTAAGTATCATTAATATATTTTTGAGATATATTTTCATATAAAATATATGAAATATAAAATAAAATTATATAAAATAAAACGATATAATAAAAAAATTTATAATAAAAGAATATAAAAAGATATAATAAAAGAATTTTATCAAATTGATTTATTTAATGCAAACTTTAATTACTTATAATTAAAAAAAAATTAAATTTCAATTATTAATTTTTGTCATTTTTTTTTTTGTTTTAGCCTCCTTCAAAAGTATTCAAATATATTAACATTATAATATACATAATAGACATGTTTAATTATATATTTTCAACGATATTTTCAATAAAATTTAATTCCATGGACTTTATTAAAATTTTTTAATAACATAAATGAAAAAAATAATAAAATATTATGTCTCATTATTGTCTCTTGAAGGTATAAATGTAATTTCAATATATTTTAAGAGCAAGTATAGACAAGAGCAACATATAACGTAAAAACAGAAATTGGATAAAAATCGAAGAATTAGTGTTATTTCTATATTGTTATAAATTAAACAAATATAAAAAACGGAAAAAAAATAACGAAAGAAAAATACAGAATAAGAATTGACTATTAATGCTATCTCTTGAATATTAAAAATATTTTTTCAAAGATAAAATAGAATTAAAATTAATTTTGTGCCATCTCTTGAATATCAAAATTATCAAAAGTTCTATTTTAAATATTTTTGATGCTCAAGAGATGGCGCTGACGGTTCTATTTCAATTTCTATTTCTATTCGTTTCCTACTATTTGCTTTTCTTGTTTATATTAATTTCACGGTATTCTAAAAATGGCGCTGATTTTATAATTTTTTATCTGTTTCTATCTTTTTTTTATTATTTGTCTATATTTACACTAGTGTATTACAAAAGGTGGGAAATGTTAACTAATGTTAATACATTTTCATCATTTTCCTTTCAGAAGTATAATCTATTTATTATTTTTTTATTTTTATAAAAAATATAGATATTTACGGTTTTACAATATCTTTCAATATTATAATATCTCGGATAACGATCTCATAAAATAACTATATTTCAACATAATACGTAATATATTATAACATAAAACGAATATTTGACATAATATTAAGAGAAATACTAAAATGTTCAGGAAATTTTGATATTCTTGGATAGAGATATATAGGATAAAAATTATATGAAATAGTAAATCTATTTTATATATCATCTATGCTTAAATAAATTTTATTTCTAATCAATTTATATTTAATTTTATAATTTCTCCCGTTGTTAATAACTGAAATAAACAAATATAGTACTAATTATAGAAATAAAAAATATATAAATATACAATGTACATACAATACACAAAAATATAAAAACATGTGAAATATGTATGCGAATAGTGAAATTTAAAATATATATATAATTCATGAAATGATTCATTTATCTGATATTCATATTCATATTTATTCATCTTTACTTAATTTATATTTAAATTTATTAAATGTCGAACTTCGAAATAAAAAATTATTTAAAATACAAATTTAGTAATATATTCATTGTATTGCAAAAAATTATTTATTGTAAATATTTTTTATATAATACATAAATTCATCATACAATAATAACCTTTTATTAATATTGCTATTTATATAATATATATAATATTATTAAATCAATATTACTCAATATCATATTGAAATATTCATTTATTTATGAATTAAAGGCTTATTTTTATTATTATTATGGAATTAAATTATTATTTAAAATATAAAAGAAATTTAAAAATGAAATTTAAAAATTAGAAAGCTATATTTTTATATTAATCATTTAAGAAGTTTAAGATCAAATTAAATGTAAATTCAATTTGTATCAAATTAATATCAGAGACAACTTATTATTATATAAAATATTTGAAAATATTTTTATTGATATTAATAAAATCAACAATACTGAAAATGTTGAATTTTTAGTCTTATATTGTCTCATTGATGCAATGATCATTATTTTCACTTTTACAATGCCAGGTACTTTCTGTTTCTTATTTAATTTATGCAAGTCAAAGATAACTGAACTTATTTTCAATTTTAAGACAAGAATTAAAATAATTGTCATAAATTGTAAGTAACAATAGAAGATTCAATTGTATATTATAATATAAATATATTGTAATAGTAATAGAACGATATGAATATAATAATATTATCACATTAATATAAATATATATATATATATATATATATATGTATGTATGTATGTATATATATATATATTATATGCATTATTATATGCATGAACATTCTCATTAAATATGTTTATGAATAGGATATGAATAAATTAATTATAGAAGATACATATTTTTTTTTTATATGAATAACAAAATATTTTTTTGTTAATTCTTTAAAATTTTATGTATCTATTAACAATTTAATTTATTTAGAATATAAATGCTGTAAATTAAAATGATAAAATAAAAATTAGAATATTGATATATATAATAAAATACTAATTATATATATTGACATATATATAATTGTAACATTTCTTACATAATTTATATAATAGTTACAAAAAAATGTAAATAAGACTTCACTTTTTGCTTATAAAGATTTTTTACAATTTATTATATGTAACTGGCCACTATTTATTATTGTATTGTATGTAATATTACTCTTTTTTCATAAATATTTAAAATCTATCAGATTCATATAATGAATTCAAATTAGTTATAACTAACTATAAATATAGATATTTCTATTATCTATTAAGACTGATGATTGATATAGTTATTATCTATAACAATCAAAGAATCATAAAAGTGTGTTTCAGCAATAAAATTAATCTTATACTTTAGCTTATGTAAAATATACTTAATTTGTGTACCAAAGCATTATAATAATTTTACACATAAATGACAATCTTGATTGTTCCATTAATTATTTCAGCAGGTACTGCAAGTCGATCACAAAGATTCTGCATATTTAGTTAAAGGCAGATGTAAGTTATATTAGATCTCAAGTTCTTCTTAAGAATCCTTAAAAATATTTAGCACATAGTATATCCTAAGAAAAAATTTTCTTACCTAAAAAAAAAATATTACAATATTGAAAAAATTATTAAATCTTTTATAATATTAAAATAATATTTTTTTTATTTAAATACCTAAATTTACTTTTAATCTAAAATGATGGAATTTAATGGCCAAATACTTCTTGGCTAGCAAATACTATATAAAGAAAACCATCTGCATCTTGTTCTCTTTGATAAAGTTGTGCCATAGTCATACTACCACTAGCCATACTTCTTTGGTTTACTAATAGAAAAAATGCCTGTGTTGGATGTAGCTGTAGTCTACGTCTATTAATTATAAACAATTAATATTATTTACAATTTAAGAATTTTATAATAAACAAAATTTAAAAATATATACCTAATAATTTTGATGAATTCTGCCACTGTTAAATAATCTGGTACTAAAAATTTAGATCTATCTAATACAGGTAATTGTTTCTCTCCATAGTATCTTTCAACAATAATAGGTATTTTATTTGGATGATGTTGTCTAATTAATTCTACATCTGCAACTCTTTGTGCTAAATTTTGAGATGGAATTTGTTTAAATTATCAATATTTTATAAAAAAAATAATAATGTATCTAAAATTATTACATTTAATATCATACATTATGCATTAAAATTAATAATAAATTTTCAGAAATGAACGTAATTCTTTGAAATAATAATTATGATAGAATATATAATTTAATCAATAAAATATACAATTTATTAATAAAATAAAAATATTAAATTGTAAACTAAATAAAACTTTGCGAAGAAATACTTTGCATTTTGTTTTAGTTTTTTTTTTTTTTGTTTTAATTTCAAGTATAAAAAACTTATAGTTAATAATTTAAATTATTTGCTCACCAAATGAACGTCTTTCTTTAAATGATTTTGGTGTTAAATTCATCCTGGATTCACTATTTGTTATTACGACGTTCAAAGCAATATCAGCTGTAAACGGAGATATTCTTGACGGGTCAAAATAATGCTTGTCTCTATGACTTGTTTTCAGCTTAAGTTAGGTTCAAAAGATAATAATATATATTCACATTGGTTTGTGCTGCCCTCTTAATATTTGTCAGTAATTTTTATATTTTGTTCTTTTCTTATTATTTTTTCGAAAACGAAACTTTGTCACGGATCATTCAATGGAAAGATATAGATTGGAAAATAATTTAATAAATTTAATAATGTGATATTTATAATATTTTAATGTAAAATAGAATATAATTTTTTGTATTAAAGAATAATTTATTAAAACAGAAAATTAAATAGTGAAAGTGATTTGCATTATATTTATATGAAATAATAAAGTATTGCGTTTTCGCGGAAAAAACAGGAACTAATGTTGAAAATACGTACAGCTATCTAGAGTAATACTTTAGTCTATGTCCTCCCTTTTGCTTTGAAACAGGAATACGTGTGGACACCTGTGCGTACGGCAAGCAGCAACCGTCTGTATACGTGAGAGTGCATGCGTGGGTGTCGTAGCAGGCGTTTCTTTATCAATAGAGAAATGGTGCTCCCGCCTTGAGTGTTTCTTGAATCGGCGAGTGTGAATTTCTCAGTGAAAACTTGTGTCGGAATTGAGTAAAAAAAATTAGTGTTATTAAATGTAACCTGAAAAACGTATCTACCGTTCGTCGGAATTGAACATACAACTTGATTGATGATACATGCACGCCAAACGTCAAAGGAAGGGAAAGATAACAAAAACATCTGTATTGTTAACATAATAGATACATAAAAATGAAAAATAATCGCGTCTTAATAATCGTAGAAATCACGATAGAGGGTTTACTACCGGAAGCGTCATGCTACTTCGTTTAACCGTTGAAGATCTGTGAAAATCTCTCTCATGCGATATCATTTTTATTCGATTTCAGAAACCAGAAACTATATATATGAGAAATTGTACATGAGTTAGTTACTCTGACTGTTCATCCGTTTGCCTGGTCGTCCACCCCTTCCAAACCGTCCTGACACAACGTTTAACGGGTGTATAAAAAGAATAAACATGATGGCGGCGTGAGAGAGATAGATAAGTGAGCAAGAGAAGGGAGAAGAAAAGAGAGAAAGAGAGAAAGAAAGAAAGAAAGAGAGAGAGAGAGAGAGAGAGAGAGAGAGAGGGAGAGAGAAAGAAAGAAAGAAAGAAAGAAAGAAAGAAAGAAAGAAAGAAAGAAAGAGAAGTCAGCCAGCCAGCCAGCTAGAACCAGCCAACCAGTCAGTGTGCCAGAAGCGACGAACTTTGTTTCGTGCTATCTTTGTCTCAATGAAAAAAATTTGTCGTTCCTGAATATCCATCTATTTTTTTGCATTTATCCGCCTTTATAAAATCAAATAAATCAACGAGAATAATAAGTTTTTATAATTAATGCTGAGAAAACGTTTCGCTTGTAAACAGTTATCAAGGTGCGGCCACGTTCATCGTGTTCGCGGTGTTTGCTTCGATTTTCATGCATGCGGGGTTCACGACCGAGCGTGTGAGAAATTCAGTATATCGTCTGGTAACACGGTGGCTTGATTTCGATTTTTTAGTGTTTTCCTAGATGATAAAATGATATTTCACAGCCAGAAATATCCTATATGATTCGATGCCACTGATAACAACCGTTCGTTGAATTATAACACGAGGAAACTTTGTTTGAATTTATATAATGTGAATGATTTAAAGACAAAGCACAGGAAACACGGTGTTGATGCATGTAAATAAAACACGTGATTAGATGAATAACTGCCCGAGAAGACTTAAGAAGTTGCTCTTTTTTAATTAGAATTCATCACATAAGCAAATTCTGCATTTAAAATTCATCGAATTGAACTGAATCTATAGCTATTAATAGAATCGAAAAGGCGTTTGTAGCAATTAAATAATTCTCCATCGATCATTAATTGTTATTTGATGAGAATCCATTCGAAAACGATTTATTTTTGAATATTTTTCATGGCAAATAGTTCGAATCGAATCGTATATGGCTATTTTGATTAATTACGCTTCAAGAGAGGTGAATTTCGTTGAGTGTGAAAATCTATTATATGAAAAACAACGACGCTATTATTTCATTAAAGATTGACATCGAGACTTTTGTTCGAGAAATTCATCTGTTTAAGGGAATAGGATATTCGATGGAGCGAAATCGTCCGTGTTGGCCGGCCTGGTGGCAATAACCTCCAGTCAGAGGTGGCAGACAGTTTTCGCACGATGCGTTTGCCCTCGTGCGCGATAGATTATAAAATTAGACGTTCGAAACTTCGTACGAAGGAAAAAGGAATAAAAACACATCGTTCTCATGCGGTAAAGAAGGTGGAGACACTGACTGGTGATAAGGAACGAAGGGTCAAGCGACGAAAGGAATTAATACAAGTCGGATGAATAATTTCGAGGGAGGTAGACAGCTGTGCATAGTCAGAAGTGACGTCAGTCGCGTTGGGTTCATAGTTCCTCTTATTTTTCTCATTCGGAGCTGCGTACAGAGACCGCGTGCGAAGGGGCGACAATGAAAGCGGCAAATAAGCGAAAATAAAGAAAGAGCACGTCAATGACCAAGCGAAAATAAGAAAAAATATAAAGTCAAGTTTTCGATGAACGATAATTATCTCACTCGCACTCGTTACAGTGAAAAGAATCATCACAATTTCTAGTCTATTGCATTTACATCGAGAAATCTTTTTTTTTTCATTTCTCGATGAAATATTTTTAAATCGATTATATTTCAAACTGCACGTGCTATGTATCATCGCCATCGCGGATCGAAACACGTTCGATGCGCTCTTGTAACGATGCGCATTTATCGAGCACGCATCGCAGACTGTAATGCTTCGTCTTAGAAGATTTGATAATTTCATTAAATAGTTATTGTGCGAAGATATACGGGAAAAAAAAAAAAAAAAAAAAGAAAGAAAGAAAGAAAGAAAGAAAGGAAAAAAATGACATTTCATAATTCAGCAGTTTACTTTGAACACTGAGAATGAGACTGAAATTCAATTAATAAATCTTTTAGTCGATTAATTTATTTGAGGCGAACGAGTTCGTTGAAAAGTAATTACGGAATCGGCAAGTTTGACCAAATTTACTTCTACAATATAAATATTATATAGAGATATAAAGTAAATTCATATAAACCGCATAAAACTCTAACAAATTCTTAGAACAAGAGAGATCGAAATACGACAAGCAATAAACGATTGCTTTTAAAATTAGGATATTAGTCTCGACGAACCAATATGTTTTTTATTCAAACGACAATACATCGTGACACGTTAGAACGAATGATAATAGTTGAAATTGGAAAAAAAGAAGGATATTAAGGGGGAAAAGGGGCGTTCGCGATCGATGCACTTCACCCTGCCGAATTGTATCTGTACGAGTAATCATCCAATGGTTGGCTATTTCGTTTTCTTTGATACACGACCTATCGGTCTGTCCGAGAAGAAACGACACACGCTTCAATATCATCGTCAAATGGACACAAATGACTAGCTTAACATTATCTTCGAGCACGTTCGAGATGCCCCGGTCTAGATCAAAACTGTTCGTACCCGCGAACGCGATCTCAACACAGACGTACAACACACCATCAACTGAGAACAATCATCTGCCACCGTTGAAGGGTAGCGCATTGGCACTGAAGCAGCCTGCAAGTGAGTCGTCGCCTAGTTACTTGACCCGAACCAGTCACATGGCCGGTACTCATCTTCCGAGTTTAAGTTCCAGCGCCAACAACAGCTTGCTCAGCCTGACCGGGAACTCCGATAGCTTGAACCTGAGCCTGAGTTCGCACACGAGCCACAACTCGAGTCACAACTCGAGCCATAATTCGAGCCACAATTCGAGTCATAATTCGAGTCACAACAATTCCAGTCATAACTTCACTCATAATTCCAGTCATAATTTCAGTCACACCACCGCTCACGAGTCACAACACGCGCAGTCGAATAGCCAATCAAGCACCGCGTCAGTGGTGAAGAATGGATGTTCGAACGGAAGTTCCTGCGGCAGCGGTATCCGCAAGCCGAAGACTATCATCGCCACACCGGACGTCGTGTTGAAGATCTACGTGGACAAGCTGACACCGTACGAGCACCACGAGATTTTCAATTATCGGCATATATATTTTATCGGGGCGAACGCGAAGAAGAGGCCAGGGATAATCGGTCGACCTCATAACAATGGCTACGACAACGAACATGGTTCCTACATCCACGTGACGCACGATCACGTGGCCTATAGGTACGAGGTGCTGAAGGTGATCGGTAAAGGTTCGTTCGGTCAGGTTGTAAAGGCGTACGATCACAAAAAGCAGGAGCATGTCGCCTTGAAGATGGTGAGGAACGAGAAGAGGTTCCATCGTCAGGCGCAGGAGGAAGTGAAGATATTGCGGAAGCTACGCGAACAAGATAAGGACGACACGATGAATATCATTCATATGTTCGATTCGTTCACGTTCCGTAACCACATGTGCATCACCTTCGAATTACTCGGTATTAATCTGTACGAGTTGATCAAGAAGAACAAGTTCCAGGGGTTCAGCATGCAGCTTGTGAAGAAGTTCGCGCATTCGCTGCTACAGTGCCTCGATGTTCTCTATAAGAACAGGATCATACATTGCGACATGAAGCCGGAGAATGTTCTCTTGAAGCAGCAGGGACGCAGTGGTATCAAGGTGAGCGCTGTTCCTTTTTTTTTTTTTTTCTTTTTATATAACGTATTCATGCAGATTCTTATACATTTCAGATAACTTTTGAAAAATATTCTACAGAACGTAAATCGTAATCATTTATTTTTGGCCTTTCATAAATTTCCAATTCATAATCAATCTTATTAGAATAGAATCTTGTTCTTTCGAATACAAGTCTTCGACGTAAATTACGTGCTCAATCGATTCGCTTACTATTAAACAATTAACGCGTAAAAGTTGCGTAAAGTAAAAAAAAGAATTATAATTAAAATAATCGAAGAATGAAAATAGTTTATCACGTATTTCAAGTTTCGTAATATCATTTGGACTCGAATGGAAGAAGAGATACGATGGAACAAAGAAAATATCATAAAAAAATAATCGAAAATTAAACGGTGATTACTTTATCAACGGATTAAAAATTTATATCCATCGATTTTAAAATCAAACATCGTGTACATCCTGTTATTCGAAGAACCACCTCCGATATTTTCAATCGTTCCCTGGCCATCTCGATTCGGGGAAGGTAAACAACCATCTTCCGTGCCAATATCCAATACGTTGCCCGTTCCACGCGGCTGGATTTTTACGCTCTTCGTTCGCCGAGATTAAACGGCATGACTCCACTCGACGGACAGGGAATACAAGCTCGTCGTTAGCGTGAATACCGGCAGGCATAAGCGGAATAAGCGGACAAGCTGGCTCGCGTGCTCATGATGCGCTTTATACACATCATTCGCCGTACATGCGTACGTATATCGTGTGTGCCACGGGGAAACAGACGGATTTCGTGTGTCATCGTGCACGTAGACGTTGTATCTGCGATATCGTACGACAATACGCGAAGATTAGCGTATTGACAAATGCAATCATGCACCTATGCAGAGATATACGTACACGCATATAGGAGGACAGACGAAGCTTGTCCTTGTCCCATGTAATAAGCTCTGAGAAACGTGTTCGCGTCCAGGTAATGTCGCTATTATCTCGCCGCGACGGTCTATAGAATTTGCACGCAATATCGTGAACTTTCTGCCCGCGTATTCGCTTTCTTCGTCGACCTTGCGAGGTCGAGCGTATTAAAAGTATACGTTTTCGCTTCGTTCCAACTTTTCGTTACAACTCGTTAGAATTATTCACTACACAATGACCGTGATAGGCAGTTAAGAATAGTTTCACTTTGAATTTTCGTCGATTAGGTTATTTTTGTATGGATGAAATGGAAAGTTATCGCTTTTGTAACGTAACTTGTAATTATAACACAATTGAATTACGAGACATTCCATTTTTATAATTGGAGTAGTAGTATATACTAGATGTACAAATGATAAACTGATTTCTTAAGGGATTAAATTATGTTATGACAGAAATGATCACGTAGAGATTAATTTATTAGCTGTTTGTTTAGGATTTAATCTTTTCTGGTTATTAATGATTCAAAAATTTCCGATGTTATAAATCGCTTCGTCATTTTTAAGGGAATTAAAATAAGAATAATTGGAAATATTAGTTATAAAAGTTATAAAAAAATATAATGAATTTAAAACAAGCTCTTGTTGCGATAAGAGTTAACGCATAAAGCTATAATCGAGATAAACGAGAAAACAAATTACTTAGTAACATAAGCGAGAAAATAATTAATTTTACTATATTTTTACACTTTTTAATTTTATAAACAGAAAAGAAAATATAACGTTGAAAAATTTTGAACGGTTTTAATTCAATTAGCCAGAGGCTGTACGCTTTATAGTTAGTATGCTTAGTAGCAAGACAAGCTTTACATAAATTGATTTGAAGATGTTTGAAGGATTCATAAGTCGGGTAAACGTGGTTGTTACCCAAGCTTCCGGGTATAGACCGTATTCTTTTGAACGAGTACCGTAGTTATCGGAGAATAGAGGTATATAACGTCCAAGTGGTTGGAAAGAATGGCTCGGGGCATTTTAATAATTCGAATAGTTCAAAAGAATCGGTGGCACGAATATAATTAACCAATTCTCGTTTAGCTCGATAAACGAAAATGAAAATTTATTTAAACCGTATTTAAAACTTACTTTTCAGCCGCAACATCGCGTTGTTGGTAAAATGAAAATCTATTTTCCATTCTTCGCGATGCGTGTCGTTTATCGGTCTTAAATCGGTTTAATGAACTGGGGAAAGTGTACACGCGACCGATCGGCGCGAAATCACGATTAAGTTTCATTACTTGCCGGTAATGGTATTCATCAACCGTTCCGTGGATATTTCCTCGAGCGTGCAGATCCAAGTTCTCGGTGTATTATCGGTATATTATGAATAAGGTCGCGAGGGATGGTGTATCACGAGTATCAATCACGATCACCCGTGTGTGAATCAGCCGCCTGAATAGGAGAAAATAAGTCAAATTTCCTTCCAGAGAGATAGAATATCCAATATCCATGAACAATTCGTTTTCCTTTCTGCTCGATACTGTGCTATTAAAACGAAAGGAAGAATTTATCTTAGAGGGAATAATATTCTCTAATCGATAATTTTACGCTTTTTCTCGAACGCGGAAAATATCTTCGAGATAATTTTTCAAAATTTTTTGTCCTCGCGATTATTAAAACCGACACGAATGCAATTTGTATTGTTCGATCATTCTCAATTTCGTTTTCCTAATATTTAAGTCTTGGTTTAATGCAATTCTCAGCTCTGAGCATTGTCCTGTCATCTTGTCTGAATATTCATTGATTTTTTAAAACAAGGAACTCAAGGACGCATAAGAAAGAAAGAGAAAGAGAGTATCACATTTTATTTTATTTAATTATATTCCTTCGTGTTCCATTGTTCTCGATCGTATACACGATGGTTCGTTATCTCGTTTTTTTTTTCTTTCAAGTTATCCACGCCGACGCGAGGGAGATTGAAAAGAATTTATTCGCCTTTTCATAAAGTTATACGATGGAGAGCAAAATCGGTCGGGAGATGAACGTCGCGACAAACTCGTAAATTAGACGATGGTTGGCAAAGGAAATGTGTATAACTGAAACACTGTTAAAAGAGAAAACAGCGGTGTATACGCAGATACACGATGACATATACAGGAAGCTAAAAATTTATAATAATTTATTCGTAAAGATTAAAACTTGTATCGTATAATTTGTTATACATGGTACGATGATGATGCTAGTAGTATGAATCAGATTTTACGACCGATCAGCATTCTGATCAAGCAAATAATTTCATTTCTGGTTTAACGGCAACAATAACATTGAATAATCCACACATGTATCTTCCATAACTAGATTTTTTTATTCCTCGTCCGCTTTACGATCACGATTTAAGTACACTTTCATGGATTTAATATATATGTTTAAACGAGTTATAGCATATTATAAAATTTAAACGCAATATAAAACGCAACGTAAACTGTAAACAATGTAAACAGCTCTGTTATTATTATCTAAATTAAGAATTAAGAAATGCATCTCGATCGATCGAAAAGTATAGTCAAACTTTACGAGAAATTGAAATTCTTAACCGATACGATATTATCGAAAGAATCATTCGTTATTCGAAAATTTGGTGATGGTGGTCGGATGCCTTTCGACCGAATATACCTTGTTTATGTGCTAGCTTCCATTAACCACGAACTTGTGGGTTCCGGTGGTCCGTGCAAATCACCGATGTCAACCGGAACCACGAACCTTTCATGAATGACATAGCACCTTCTCGAACGGTATTCGATTCGGTCGATCAACGACATCGGTATCTCGCTAACGAGACCGCTTTTCACACGTTAACCCACCTACGAGCTAAGATACAGTCGAATAGGAACCGAATAAGTACGCCGATACGATCGTTCAATTTTTAGAAATCGATTATCATACTAGATTGATTAATTGCATTAATTAAACGCATTATTATCGTTTCTCATCGTTGAAATACGATTCAAAACAAACGCGAGGATAGAACGTTTTCAAGGATATTTATTCTCCACGTATATACGGGTTTACGATCATTTGGACAAGAATATCCTGTCACGGTGTGTAGGAGAGACACTCTGTTACACGCCTCGCGCGAGAAATACGAATGATCTCACTTTCCAGATCGCATGACCCGTGAACGGTAACAAGATCGGGCCGCGGAGTTTTCCACGCGGTTCGTTTCGACTCGATAAAAGCGCAGGAAGAATCGCGTTTCCGTACCGTGAGCGTATATACTTATAGGTATACTTTTCTACTTCCGTCGAGGATTTTCTTGGAAGCTCGAATGCGTGTTCGAGAATGGACGCTGTATATACGCCATATGTGCACACTTCTTGGATATCCATGGCGGGAATATCGCGATAGAAAGCATAAGATATTTCTTATTGGTTGGATCATCTTCGATCGGATCAGAGAAATAACTTCACGCAAGAGATTTCTGAATTTCCAACCGTTCCCAGACCTTGTATCCTTTTCTTTTCTTTTACTTTCTCTATTCTGGGGTCCGAGGTTTGATATTTTCGAAATATAATGATTCGCATTATTAAACAGGCATCTAATAATTTAGACGTGTTTCTTCTATTCGCATTTAACAAACCCGTGATATTTGCTCGCGAATAGATTCTCTCATCAAAGAATTGGCAGGTATTGCGTCAGGTGTCGAACTCTCGTCGAAAGTGGACGTTTCGAGCACCTCTTCCCCTCCCGTGTTACTCTTTTTTGCCCTCCTTCTTCCTTTTTTTCCCCTCTCCCTCTTTTCTCGGTACAGCGATCGTTTGTTCTCTGCCACTCGACGGATTATCAGCTGGTTCTTCCCTCCCATCCTCTCCCCGTTCTCGTACCGGTTATTTTGAAACGGAAGATCGTTTCAAAAAAAAAATCACACATCGATTTCAGGATGGAAACACGGGCTCGTGGAACGAAGAGAAAATATATCGATGGGCGCGAGAGATACGATTTTAGAAACGTTTAGAGTAGGGAGAATTCGTGTCGAGTAGATGGTCAATTAATCGGTTAATATCGACTCTTGGTAAAGTTTCGTGAATTGCACGTTAAGTATCTATTACTCCGTAGTTACCCCCACTGATGATATGGATATGGGTGTGTGCGGGGACACCGAGGCGATCGTCGCATTCGTGTACGCGTGCCATTATGATCGATGGATGTGCGTATGGAGAGGCATGCACGCGTTTCGATCATTCAATTTCGGCTTTCGTGTTGCATTCGATGAAGACATCGTTAATTTCGATACGAAACTCGGGGAGCCGACCTTCCAGAGAGCTCGCTTTTTCAACTCGCGTGCAACTATCGTTCCCTTTCCAGTTGCATTACGGATGATTATTACAACGTTACTTGTACCGTATATTTACCGCTTGTCGAACGATAATATGCAATTAGGTCAAAGCGATCGTTCGTCGAAAGTAACATCGGCTTATCGGCGGATCCAAATATATCGTAGTGTAATCGGAGTGGACGTCTGACCGATAAAGATAAAAGGCGCAGGACGACGCTACCGTAGTTTCGCGTTAGCGTCCTATTAAGGTTGGAGTGCTTGATGTTTCGAGGTAAAAGGAATCCTTGAATGCCTCGCGCGTATTGGCTTATCGAGATTTCCTTTCCTTTCCTCCCCGTGTTTTCGAAGGAGGAGCGCGAAACTACGATAAATTCGGCGGAGGATATGTTTACGTATCGGAGAGTTTAATTAAAAGCTCGTCAGTTTATCGAGAGGGTATTAGATGATTTTGCTTTAACCGAGAGTGGCAGGATAGTCCGATGGAAATAAGAATTAAGATTGTGCAAACGAGAAAGCAACTTTTTCCTTCCTAAATGGGAATTGGAACGTTACGGTTGTAATCGACCATTGCACTATCGCGCACCGTTTACATGGGGTCGAAACGATTTGTCTCGATTTATTGTTCCACGAGTCGATGAAAAATTATTTAAAAGCGATTTCAAAATATTATTATACGCGGGTCTTACGTTGGTTTTGTACGGCAGCATCTCGAAGCTCGAGCTCTCCTCAATGCTTAAGCGTTACTCCCACATTGTACAACTTCACTTCTCAGCCTAAATATAAGTTACACGTTCGCTCCCCAACATCTATTTTTGAGTTCGTTTCTACGACATGAGCCTTTCCCTTCTTCCGATAAACAGTACGACTGATCCTCTTTTCTTATCCTTTCTTTTTCTCGTCTCTTATTTTTTCCTCTCTCGGCCGGCTCTTACCTCCCTTTCGAATTTCGTTTCTTCGAAACTTTTCTCCGCTCATTCAAGAAAAACTTGCCCGTGACAATAGGAGGGCGAAATAAAAGATCGAAGGGTGTTTCGAGGAACAGTCGGATATAGTCTTTGGAAAATTATTTTCCAACTTTGAGAAAACACGACCCCCGTCAACAATGCTGTCGTCGTAGCTCGATCCATTTCCTCTGCACACGGTCGATCATTTATTTTAGTTTTTCGAACTTCGAAGCTCCTCATAATTTATTACGAGCCTAGAAACTCGACGTATTTAATTTACGGATCAAAGAAATTTTAGAAATTTTAAATTTAATTTGCACGGAGAAGAAGCGACACGTTGAGAATTGATGAATAAAATAAGGGATGAGAATAATTCTTTCTCTTCTCGTGCGTGTTAAATAAACCGAAAGGAAGAAGTTCTCGGCGATTTCCTCGGTTCCTATAAATTTCTATTCGGAAGCGTTTTAAATAGAGGTGGCCGCAATTATGCGGAAAACAGGATAAATATACTTAAACGAGACACCACGGTCTAAATGTAATTGGCGAGGTGGGGCGGGAAAAGGTGGTTTCGAAGGCACGAGGAAGATGCACGAACTAGCGGGAGCTCGGTTGTAAAAATAGGGGACGAATAGATTTCTCTGTTCGCTATTAATAGTAATGGTGCGTCGATACCCGACGACTTAATTCGCCGACACCGGTTTATCGAAAATTTACATCGCTCGCCTAGACGCCGAACACGCATTCTCAACAACAACAATCGCGTATCCTATCCTATTTCCATCTTTTCCGTCATTATTTACTTATTTACAACGATGTAACCTGTAATCACAATTTATCGCCGTTAAGATACTTAAGTTAAGTTAAATAAATAATTGTTCTTATTCTTTGAATCTCGAAACGAACGTAATTTTAACCTCGGTCATTTTATGAGTTTTATTTTAGGACTCTTAAAGGTTAGTTTGAAATGTTATTCGAAGCTGGTCAGTCTTTTTGGAGTGGCGAAGCGACACGCTACCCTTTAGATAGCGGTTACGATACGGGGATCTTCGTTCGGACAAATATTATCGTTCGAAATTTTTTTTTACAATTTTTGAAGCAACATTTCAACGATATTTAATATTCGATGCTCTCCATTTAATTTTCTCCTTGTATTTATAAACATCGCGATGATGCTTTTTCTCTTTATTTTCTAGATTTTTCACGAATAAATGTAAGAACGATGCGTGTCAGGCAGATAAAACCCCAAACGTCCGATCGGAACTGCTTCGTTTCCTGAATTGTAAACCAATCTTAACCAGCGCATCGTATCGACGATACCGCTACTTCATCTCATAGTTTTGTCACAGTGTATAGACGCGAATACGCGTCGTGTATAGCAGGTCACTGGTCTCTAATAGATAAAAATAGCGGAGGAAAGCTATTATAAAGGGGATCAACCGTGTACGATTTTTCAGAACGCTGTTTTGTCTCGATTTCGTGGATCCTTATTACAATCAACTTGTTCAAATATCATACGTACACGTGTATGTACACGTACATGGGAGTACACATTTTTCACTCTTGCTAAAACTGTTCTATTCGTCGCACGGAAGCAACCTGGATATTTACTCGCGTCGTTAATGGAAAAATGGGCGAAAGCGTGAACGCGAAATTGCAGCTTGTGCGTGGTGCAACGGCAAGTCGGCTCGTGGCAAGTCTCGTGTTTCCATATACGCATGTACCATATATTTTATATATATATAATTTCTTTTTTTTGCGAAAGAAAGAAAAGGAACAAATTCGTTAACGCGTCGAGAGCGTCGAGAAACCGGTTCGCTGAAATTTCCCTCCCTGCCCCCGTATTAAAAACTTCTTAATTACCGTTCGACTTTTCTTTCTTTCTTTTTCTCTTTCTTTCTCGGCTCGAGAATTTCACCTGTGCAGCGCTCTCGTACACGGGTGTGCACTTACGGAATTGCAAGTAAAAATAGTTCACCGGCCTCGTTTTAATGCATCGCTCAAAATAATTAGCGGCTCGCCGGCCACCAATCGGTTTATCGCTCTCTAAGGTGTTCCTCCGATGCTTTATGAAACGATCCTCGAACGATTCCCCGAACGATTTTCGCGCAAACATCGTACGAAACGATACCGGTTGGCGGAGGCCGGTGCACCAAGTCGCGTCGCGTTACTTATCTTTTATCTTGGGATATACACCGGAATTCCATTTTAGTCGGTGCTCGATTAAACGAACTGCCCGCTGATTGAATCGCACTTACGATAGAATTCCATTTATGCGAACCCATCGGAGGGATGAACGATTCGCATAGGAATTCGTGCGCATTCATACAGGATTCCAGTTCATCTGCAATTCCTATATATCTGTCTATATACATTGAATGAACTTCTGTCCAACGTCGAAGTTTAAGTTACATCTTTACCTATGTTTACCTATGTTTTATATTAGAATAATTTATTAGTTTCGATTTCTTCGTCAAATCGACGAATAAGGAATCGAATCCGTAAGTTTCTTTTTAATCGAAAAATAATTAAAATTTCATTCATTATTTACAACTGCACCTCGTTTATTACACACTCGTTATTTAAACGAGAAGGAGGAGAATCTTGTTGAATTCTTGTTACATAAATCATATTTGCACTTAAATAGGAATTTCGCATACTGTTTATCTTGGAGCACGTTTAGATCTACTAGTTAACTCTCGAAGAGTTGGAAAAATCGATCAGGCACTCGAATCCCCTAATTGTTTCGCGCAACGTGTAATTTAAACGTCCATTAAGACGTTTGGCTTGTAAATAAGATGTGACTCGAGATTCAATAAGCACACGTGTATCACATGTTTAACGTTTCGATCGTTGAATGAACTACTCGGCTCTCCTCATTGTTCCGTGGCTAATTGAGCTGCGCCCACTTGAAGTGTCGTTACACGAGCGATACCACTTCCGTGGCACTTAAATCAGGACGTTAAGTGGTCGCGTAAACGAGTGTTCCGCGCGGTTTTAAGTTTTACGCTCATTTTTATACAGTTGTACCACCGCGTCTTTAACGGCCACCACTTTTCGAGATCGATCGTCGGACAATATACGATTCGATTTCACTCGCGAGAAAATGCGATCCAAGGAATTTGTAAAAAATGTACATCAGAATGATAATGCGTTTTTTTTTCGAAACGATTAATCTCCATATGCTCTCACTTCCTGTTCCCCTAATTATTTTCAGGATTGTCCTCAATCATCCTATATATATATATATGCTTCGATCTACGTGATCCTGTGACCTTTCAGTTTTCTTCTATCCATTTCTACTATCTCCATCTCTAAGATTTAAATATTTTTTTACTCTTTAAATACAACGTGTAACTTTGAAATAAAAAAGTAACTAACGTTGAACCAAGTTTCGATTGCAAGTAGAAAATTGCATAAATTTGTTGGATAAATTTTTGGGCGAGAAATATGGTATATACGATGTCCTGCGTATAATTTGTCGAATTTTTCGGCGAGGAAGAACGGTTTACGACGTCTGATGTTCCGCGCGATGTTGCTTGAATGAATAAATATACGATATTCGCGAGTTATCGAATAGCCGAAGGAGATTTTCATTGAATTTATTAGCCCCACGAGTTCGCGTGAACCGCGATCGGGTAAGTGACTCGTTTTATTCGAGTTCAGCTTTCTCGTTCGAGAATGAAGATTATTGAAGTACACGGGTGGAACAGCTTGTCTTTTATTTACGAGAACCACGGCCGTTCGTTTAACATGTGCATAACCGTTTCTCGTTTGTCGTATTCCGTTCCAGGTATAAAATCGGATCGTTCGCAATCGATTCGATTCATGCCGTTTTCTTACATAAATCTCTTAAAGAACGTTTCATTTGTACGTTTTATTTCTCAAATCGATTGCATTTGCTTTATTTGGGGAATAATCAGCGTTCTTCTCGAGGCGCGCGCAATTATACGAAGCTCGCAAAGGATGGATGTACGATAATTCATTTGTCTTTTTTTATTCTTATCCTGTTTGCTGGCTGGAAGAAGATATATTTAATTTAATTTCAAAAAATAATCGAAGGAGAGATCATAAATCCAATTACAATTACCTTGCCATAGTAAAAATTGTAACAATGTTATAACAATGTTTTAATTAGGCTTAAGAGTAGTTACTCCTAGTAAATTATGTTCTTTGTTGAATTAATAATTAATAATTTTTATATAATTTCATTTCAGAAAAAGGATATTTGTTTCCTTTCTCTCTAAAATTCCTGCTATCGAGACAGGATCTTTATCGAAAGGATTGATTTTTTTTTAGTAATCCTTCTTTGTCATATCTACTTAGCGGTTGGCGTTGCACGTTAACGGAGCCAGCATCGATCGGTGAATGAATCGAGCCTCCTCATTGTTTCACTTTAATCGAGCATACAACGTTAGACGTTGGGACGTTACCGCAGACCAGGCTGTGGCACTTCCGCGACACGGAGGAGTGGACCGGTTTTCCATGCTGGATACGAATTGCTCGTTCGTCCTTTTGCTGCCTCCTTGTGCGCTGCAACACGACATGCCATATACCTGCACGTCAGTTCGAAAGTATTCGAATCACATGTAACTTTAATAAAACAGTGAAATAAAGTAAAGCGTGTAATGCGATTCGTATTCATTATTTTCGCGATTGGATTTTAAAACTTTTGTTTTATTAATAAGATAAAAATAAAAAAGAAAGGAAAGATATCGAACAAAGCAAAAAAATGAAAGCGCGATATGTATCGATGGTTTATTTCGAAACGACGAAATGTTTGTTTCATTCTGTGAAACATACGATCAAGTATGTACTGTTGGATATTGCACGTGTATACGTACTGGACTCCGCTTGTTGGAATTTTGTTTCGCGAACAAAAGGTTCATATACACTCGCAGTGCTCAATATTTCATCTTTTGTTCATTGTTACTTGTGTTTCTTGCACACGTGATCGTGTCGTGAATGCAGGTCTTCGAATTTTCTGTCGGCAAACTATTAGGAACGTTCCAGTTTTCCTCCTCGGAACATAATTCCGGGGTATTGTCTCGATCGGAAATTTAAAGTTCGTGTCATTTGAAATATCGATAAGATGTCGCGATCTTTCCCTAATAGGATTTGCCAGAGGTTAAAACTTTTCTTTATCGCATTTTCATGCGATATAGACTCTTATCGAATTATGAAACTTATCGACAAAAGAGAGAAAAAAAAAAAGAACCTAACGTTCTCATCGTCCCTTCCCTTCGATAAAATCATTTTCCTCCGCAAAAAAAAAAAAAAAAGAAAGAAAGAAAGAGGAAACTACCTTTCTTTTCTCTCTTTTTCGCTTCATTCAACCAATCTTCTTCTCGACTTGGTCTCGAAGAAACAGCATTCACCCAGGATCGTTTATCCGTCTGCTCCATATACGCAATATCGTTGGCGACTTATGCAACGATTCCTGCGTCACGATAAATAGAAGGATGGCAGGGTGGCATGACAAAGTATAAAAGTGAGCGATACGAGGTAGGGGAGGGCAGACGAGAGCCGCCTCTTCTTGCGCTGGATGGATGGATTCTCTCTCTCTCTCTCTCTCTCGCCCCTCCTCCTCCCTTGCGACGATGTAGAAAGCTGATCGTGCGTCAAGTGCAACGTCGCGTGACTAACGGAAATAGAAGGGTTGAATTACGGTCGTGGTGGGTATATAATTGAAAATTAATTGGGGCTTCTCCCCGGTTTGTGTTTTCCGCGAGAGAAAAATGATGGAATAAAGAAGCGCGTGGCTCGATCGCTCGAAGACGTCGAACGGGGACGAACGACGTCTGGAAACGGCGATGATCGGCCATTACGTTGACAATGAGGACAATTTCATCGACCGGAGGGTAATTCTCTGCCTCTTTGCCGATACATAAATTCCACAGGGCAGCCCTGCTTCTCTCGTGCCCTCGTTCGCTTCACCGAACCACCAATCCCTTTTTCATCCGCTCGAGGCGATGAATTTTTTAAACTAATCGCGGGGACTCGAAGAAGCTCGTCGTAGAACGGCCAAGTAGGCCGTTCCCGGATACGAATCGGCACTTCTTGGCAAATCCTTTTTCGAAAAATTCCACGCAATTCGTTCGTTGCAGAAGAAGAAGTTTCGTTCAGCGAGGATGAGATCGTATAAGAAAATTGTGTAATTAATCGTAGAACCGATGATTGAATAAATATTAAATATATATATATTAAAAATATTCCTGTTCACGCTCGTGATCGACTTTTCGAGAAACCATTCTCGTCATCCTCGTATCATAAAATGTAACGAGAAATTGTGTTTCGACGTCAAATTTACGAATACACGCGTAATTTACAGTGGATCCGCGATTTCACGATGCCTCGAATTCCTTGTGTTTTTAAGCCCGATTAATTATTCGCCGATCATTAATTACCCAATAGACGCATAGCGAGACAATTAAGCATGAATGATATCGGTACAATTGATATCCGTTGAAACTGTCGTTCAATCGTTGCTTTTCAATAACCGCGATCCGTTTCCGCTCCTCTCTCTTTCGTTCCGCCGCGCGCTCTTTTAAAAACACAATTTCCACTTGGCCGTTATTCCGCCGTTATACGCGCATATTAAAGCATCGATTATAAGTTGAGGCGGGGGATCGGGAAACGCAGAGAGGCTTTGTGGAAACGTCGGACGAATCCGACGGAGAGGAAAGAATAGTGCAAACTGACAACGGAAACAAACTGCGTGTATCGTACAATATCCGGCTGCTCGCCGTCAAGAGCACCCGTCCGCTGTTCAAAACACCGTCCACGGTTCGTTAAATATTGATACTTCAATTTTATGTTCACGCGCGTATCGCGAGCCGAGAGCTTCTCGTACGGTTCCTCTCGTTTTGTTCTTGTTAAGCCTGTGAGCGAAGCGTTACGCAAAAAATAAATATATTTGAAAAAACAGAGGGGCCAGACGAGAGGCCTCCCTCCCTCCCCGCCTCCTCTATTATCCCCCCGTATCCGTCTCTATTATCGCGTTGCAATTGTACTCGTTTCGCGGATATCCCATAGGTTTTAATCGTTTTTCCCATTTCCAACGATACTGGGAAAAAGGATACTGGAAAATGGAGGGGTTGTCCTCCTCTCCCTTCGTGCTCCTCCAACGATCCGCGTTAACTCGTTACCGAGCTCTAAACTCCCGTAAACGGGATTTTAATTAATAAGTTTAATGCGAAAACGGTTAATGGAAGTTCGATTGACCCGGTTCCCGAAAGGTTCGATTCTCGAGGGCAGATTAGAAGGTTAATCCGTTTGATCGGGAAAGGGAGGGCGGAAAAGTTTCCTTTCCGCGTTTATCTTCATTAACGCAACTCGCTCCTTCCTTCGTTTCCGTCAAACGTTCTTCCGGTTGTGAAAGGTAGTTTGGGAATTTTAATTACGCCTCCAACTTTCCAATCGAACTCGCTCTCTCGAAACACGTGTACTTTCTTGTTTGTGGATGTTAGAACACCTGCCCGTTTCGTACGTAACGTGGTAACCGAAGCTGACTATTGGGGCCAATGTTTGATCGATCGAAAATTTTTATTTATAGAAAAGGAAAAAAAAGAAAAGAAATTCTCGGAGGAAGTCTAATCTTTCGAGATCGTGTTCGAGATATCAATAATATATTTACGTGCTCGTATCATTTAAAAATCACGTCGATCCCCCCCTCTGCTTATTCGAATTCCACGTAAATCGAATTGCGTATTTCATATCCGTTTAATATGAATATAATAAAGGGAGAGGGGAGGGGAGGGTAAATTAAAATGCCGCGATACGCACGATGCTTAAATACGATATGCCGTATACGCGTGTCGATTGTTCCTCCGAGATGCAACCGCAACGTTACCATAGGGTCGAGGCAGCCCAAGCATTTCCGGTCAGATGTAATGGCCGACCTTGACAATAACTTTCTGTTGTGTTCCACGGAGAGGCCAACCTGTGCACGCTTGCGGCGAGCCACGCTTGCTCAAAACTTATTGTCGAATCATTGTAATTCATAAAACATGGACGCTATCTGGACGTGAATTACAACGAATGTCGCGCGATCTGATTAAAACACACGATTTAAAAAGCAATAACTCTTGAACCTGATTTTATTTTATTCCTAACTTCGTGCTATCAATTTTTATACAAAATTTATTTCTACGCGGAAAACGAGATACTGCTAACTTACAACTATTTTCGAATTATTCGATCGATATAAGAGCACAAGGTTGTACGTGAATTTATTCAATTAATCTTGAATAAATTTTATAATATGCTCAATTTCTGTGTCACAAAGATCATCATAATTAAACACATAAATTTAACTAGTAATTTATTCGAATCCAAAGTTTTTCGCCATAAAAAACGAATTAATTTGCTTTCCAAATTTCTAGCCTAATTTCAAATCTAATATACACATTACAATCGTATAATCGTGTCCATATTAATATTTATATCGAATATCTAATACGGTGTGTCGAAGATTTTTATTCCATTAGTGGAATATGCGCACGAACAAAGCGATAAAATTAGTCGAATAGATAGCGCCACGATTATTTCCAACAATTAGTCTAATTCTCTGTTCCACGGATGGGCTGCGGAAAACATTAAGCGTAATAATACCCGTACAACCCTGTGATTACCATTAGTAGTTTTCGTTCAATCATCGTAATAGAAACGTGAGAGTGGTTTAACGAGGTAGCAACAGACGAAAAAAAAAAAAAGAAATTGTTCGATCTTATCGCGAAAGCATCCTCCTGTGGGACAAGAAGCGTTTATCGATCGCGGCTCAAAACCAGAAACGTAACGAGCTGCTGGCCTAACATGCTGGCTTTCCCTGCAGTGGTCGTCAACGATGACTCAGACCTCCCTGTGGTTATCGTCTCGAGGGACAACGATTCGACAATAAAGTTCGTCTACGTGGAATCATAATGTTCGTTCGTCACCATGCGTTTTGTAGCTTTATTTTTTAATTTTTACTTAAATGACTTTACGGAGAAGTCATAAAGATCTTGGCGAGGAAGCGAGAAACGAAAGGATAAAAGTTTATCCAAGAGTAAAACTTTGATAAATAGATGTTACGTTGACTTTGTAAGTCTCGAAACGGTCCTTATTATACACTCTCGAGAGTAATTCTTGTGAGAGAAGTATAGAATCACTGGTGGAGCACTGAGTTAGTCTCGAATTTGTTTGAAAAATACGTTTGAAATGAATTTGAGGATGTGTTTTAAAAATAAACGTTGGAAAAATTACTATCAATGTCTACTTTTCTCTCAAATGTATTTTTATATCACGATTTAAAAATTTTGTACGAGATATTTTCGAGGGGCAGATTTTTAGGAATAATTCCAATTCCAGTGAATGAATAATATATCCAATATCGAATACATAAATCCGTTAACGATACTCGATTTTTAAGATACAAGATCAGATTGTTTAGATTCGATGTATGCAATTTTGAAACCATTAGAGTTAATGCGGATAACATTAGGATTATTGGATCCGATATGAGCGTATTACATTCAATACAGCCAACCGCTGGTTCGTCGAACTCGATGCAAGCAACGTTGGCTTTATTATACTCAATATAAATCATAATATCGGATTCATTGGATTTGATTTGGACACATATAGGTCATTCAAGTCTATACGCATCGTGCGGTATGCGTGGGATTTAATTTAGATTGCTCTTAGAGTAAATGCAAACTATGCAAAGGGTCGTAGAAATTGGTCCCAAATCTCCACAGACACGTTAATAAAATTTCTCTAAGATTTCACGATGCAAAATTATATTACAAGACAGATATTGTTTTCAATTTGTGAAACTCGACAAATGAAATTCTCAAAATGGAATAGAAACGATCATAATGTTAAAAATGTTAGATTATTTAATATGTAGATAGGTTTTAGAATATTGACAATTCAAGGATATATAATTATATATAATATTTTAACTGATTCCACGAAGTGTCTTTTGGTCTTCAGAGATTCATCTATCGCTGCTCTTAAAAGATTGGATATTCAGATGAATCGAGTATTTAAAGTATCAGATGAATATTTGAATTTGATCGAATTAAACTCTATAGCACTGTCAGAAATGCAATTCCTATGTTTTTAGGACAGATTCGTATATAAAATCAGACGATCTTCCTGGATTAATGTAAATTCTGATATCCCACGTTGTGAATTTTATGAATTTACAGTTCGTTTTTTGCAATGAATAAATTCGAAGTGATTAAAATTTGCAAATTCATCGAGCAACGCCAATTAATTGCTAATTATGTTTAAAAAACAATAAATGTGAATTACACGATACTCTAATTAACGCGGTAATATATTAATTAAACCATTACGTAAAGTGATGGAAAGTATTAACATAAAAAAAAAAAAGAAAAAAAGAAGAAATCAATTTTTTACACTCATATTACCAAAAAAAAAAGAAAAAACAATGGAACAATTCCAACAGAGCCAAGGGTGCAGAAAAATGCATCTTACGAAGCATTCGACCGATGCATATTAATTACACCTGCAACGGGCTTATTCATCGTGGAAATATTCAATTTGCCCGTTCTTCCTGTGTTACGACTCATTATGAAGAGCGATCTCGTTCACTTCTTCGATTACGCGTGTATAACATTGCATCGACGCTGTAATTTTAATCTCTCTTGATATAACAACGTATATATATATATATAATATTACACAACGTTACGTACGAAAACGCTTTTCTGTTATCTATGTCAAGGTAAATCAATTCTCGTGCGTATCATCTTCCTTATTATAATATATATATATATATTAATGATAATATAATATCGACCCGTTTATTGGTCACATTATTGTCCATTCCCCTTTTCCGCGTGTTTCGAATTCCTAAGTAGCCATAGGAATTAAAGAGAATAATCCGTAAACGAACCTTGACCTTTACACGCGTTCTCTTGCCGCATTATAATCTCTGATTTCGAACATTCATCCTTATATTCGATTCATACATCAAACGGCACTCCGTGTCCGCGTCTCCACGCTCGAAATTAATAGCCATTTCTAATTTTAAACCGAGGTTTGTAGTCGGAAAGACCGCAGGGAGTACACGCGATGTATAATCTTAAATTAGAGATATAAATTTCCTTTGCTATACTTACCGGTGCAATCTCGAACGAGGTATATAAGAATAATTATAATGTAAATCTGTCGATTATAGACGTATTTAAAGTGAAATTTCGACAAAGGTCAAGGCTCGTCCGATCAATGAGAAAGATCGATCGTCAGCCGACGACACGCTCGTATTACCCATCAACGCGCGACACCGTGCTTTGATTGAAATTTCTTCAAACGTTCTCCTCCCGCTTTCAATTATTATTCCAATTCAAAAAACGCTCTTTCCAACTCGCATTTATTAAGAGAAAAAAAAATATTTATTTAAATCGAAATTATTCTTATTGATTATTATATATTACGTTTGTCGTGCTTCTTAAATTTCTATTTCCATATTTTCGCCCGCTCGCACGAAGAGAGAATTCCTGCGGTTGGATCGATAAACGAGCATCGAGGAAAAGGTTACGAAAGATATTGGAAATAATTCTAGTTCGTCGCTCGACGAATTCCAATTCCATCCAGGCGGTGGACGTTTCCCAGAGAAGGGGGAACACAACAACGCGGGTAGAACGAAAGATTTTTCTCCGGTGAAGCTGGGCTCGCGTGAATAAGTAGCGCGCACAGGTATACCACCTGTTACCTCGAAAGCTAAACAGCTCGCTCCAATTAGGGGAACGAGCTTCTTTTTATCGCTGTTCCCGCAACGGAATGAAAGGGAAACCGCGAATAAACATTTTTCTTCTCGTATCTCATTTCGCGATAAAACATCTCGACGGTTCCTCGTCCCTCATCCCGCTAAGCTTCCGTTAATTTACCTCCGCGTTATTATCGATCATCGGTAATTTCAATTGTATAACATCCTTCGTTTCGCTCGAGGCAAGTAGCGATATCGCGATATGAAGAAATGAAAATGAATGCGCGAGAAATTTCACGATTCTTTAAATTTCAATCCAACAGATCTCGAAAGAGAAACGTGGACCGTTTGAAAATTTTTTCCGGCTTAAACGAGTAACAAAGATAAGATAAATCAGCGAAAGGAAAAACCCGTTAAAATTCGCAGCCTTGGCAGAAATGGTTCCACGTTAGTGTGAACGAACGCATAAACTGTCCCGTAAATTATACTGCTTATACAAATCCATCGAAATATTCCCGGGAACGTTTCACGTGGGTCTGTGGTTCCTTTATAAATATTTCCTTTATAAACTCGGACGTCGGTTTGTCTGAGACGAAAGAAAGAGAGAAAAGGAAGAAAGAAATAAAGAAAAAAATAAAAATGAAACGAGTAATGGATTCAAATCGAATTTCACCGACGTTTTATTCGAACACGTTATTTTACAGCGTACGCTTTCAACCGTGAAGAAATATCGGCGAACGTGGAAGAGATCGTAAATCCATCCAACATGTATCGTGTGGAGTGACACCACGTGCCCACGATTAATTAAAAATAACGAAGAGAAAAAAAAATCCCTAGATAAGTTCGCTCGCGGAAGTTGGCACTTGTTTACACTGTTCCAAGAAAGTAATTTCACGATGGGAAAAGATCGGTGAACGGGACCCACATTCGAACGCGTGTTTTCTAGCGGAGTGACAGGGCGACGTCCCTTCGGGGCGACTTCCGTCAAAGAACGTACCCTTCGGCCGGGCTTCCGGCGCGGCACCCGTCGAAATCGATCAACCGTGTCACTTTCTATTTACGTTGACGCGCGGGAACCCGATCGTACGAATCGTTTTGCCACGTCTTTTCGTGTGCATAATGCGCGACCCCCCCTCCCGGTGTCAGACATATCTTGGCCGCGTGGAGGGAAGACGTTGGTTTTCGCGCTAAAAATCAATATCTTTTCCAGGCTTTGCCGCTTGAATTTAATAAGGGAACGCTCCATCGAGAAAACCGTGTTCATGGCAAATGTTTTTTCTTTTTCCCTCCAAGATGAATACGTGTGTAAGGATTAAATTGTTTCTCGGAGCTTGTTCGAGCGATGATATGTGGATATTGCAGCGTGGATGAGAAGCGTTTGAGAGAATCGAATGGAAGAGGAGTTGGAGATTTAATGCTTGAATATCGGATTTATAGCGATCGAGGAATACGTTTCGCAGGAATTGTGCGTTGTAGAATTTGCAGGATCGTAAGTTGAAAAATTGTTGTATAGAAGTAATACTTGGAAAATTGAAGTAATTCGATAAATTTGGTTTGGAATACACTGGAAGAACGTCTAGACAAAATAATGATCGATGTAACAGAGAAATGATAACGGCTAGAGAAATAATTATCAAAGATCCAAATATACAACGTTCTATTAATTTAAGACACTCTATTATTCATTTCAATCCCGCACATTTATGTATCTTTATGTTCTCCGATATATAGAATATCGCGTTCAAAACTAAAGCTTCCTAGAAATACTAAGTCTTTCGATTACGCGTAGCAGAACTCCATTTATCTGAAACTATATTTGGAGAAAACAATAGGGAGTTCCATTATCTCGTTCGAAGAATAGGGATCCACGTTCTGATAAATGAATTCTATCCTCTAACCAACGTTCGCCTCTTAATTAATTCGTTCGACGCAAATACGCGACGCTCTCTAAGCGCAAAGATCGTATACTTTTGTGAAGAAGGAGACATTCCAAATAAAAAGATTATATTGTTTATCGAGCAGAAGGGAATTGGTCCATTGGTGGTGGAATAATCTCTTAATTGTCGATATCACGTCTTGTTGAAATTTGCACAGACCCTAGCCAATAAATCGAGCTAACCGCTATAACCCTGGATAAATTCCAATGTGACGTTCTTGTTTGCCGCACATCCTGAGAGAGAGAAAGAGAGAGAGAGAGAGAGCACTCGATGTTACCCGAAATATTAAAGTAGGCCGGTAGCAAAAACAGATATGATCGCACAAAATTATCCGCTGCCTTGCTCGATCTTCTCTAGTCACGCGTTTCTCTATTCCACCGTACAAACATCTCAACGGTTTGTAATGATAACGTCGAATGAATATTAATCAGCGTAATCCTTGTACGAGAACCATGTACGAATGAAAAATGATCGTATCGAGCCTTTATGCGTTTGTGCGTTAGAGGGAAAAAAAACCGGTTCTTTCGTATCATTTTGTCACGTTTCCCTGGAAAACGTGTCCCATAAACGATAGACGGGCTTCGATTTCATTCAGTCCACGTACGATATTCATGATACGATTCAGTAAGTTGCAGGATTTCGAATTGGTATTAGAGTTTGTGAAAGATATAATAATATTCCATCAGCGTGTCTGTTTAGGATCGTTTAGAACTATTAAAACGATATTATTTGTACCATCAATAACGGTATTTATGTCGCGATATGGGACACAGTGGAGATTTATTGGTATCGTTAACGCGTTTTAATTCTGTCGTGGACGGAAATAAAGATAAAAGGAAAGAAAGAGGGAAGAAATGATCCCCCAAACCACAGTACATATCAGAATACACACCCGAATGCTCCATCATAATCGCAATATAACAATATCATTGTGTGAAATACATCCTCAAACCCGTTTCCGTTCGTTGTTCCAGGTGATAGACTTTGGTTCGAGCTGCTACGAGAACCAACGCGTCTACACGTACATTCAAAGTCGCTTCTATCGCGCGCCAGAGGTGATCCTGGGTGCAAAGTACGGTATGCCAATCGACATGTGGAGCCTCGGTTGCATCTTGGTGGAGCTGGTTACCGGTTTCCCGCTGCTGCCAGGCGAAGACGAGTCCGACCAGCTGGCCTGTATCATCGAGTTGCTAGGCATGCCGCCGCCTCAGCTGTTAGAATCCGCGAAACGGTGTAGGCAGTTCATCAGCTCAAAGGGTTATCCACGCTATTGCACCGTTATAACGATGTCCGACGGTTCGATCGTGTTGAACGGCGGTTTCTCCAGGAAAGGCAAAGACCGTGGCCCGCCCGGTTCCAGGGATCTGAGGCAGGTATTGAAAAATTGCGACGATCCATATTTCCTGGATTTCATTCACCGCTGCCTGAAATGGGACCCGGAACAGCGCATGACACCTGGCAAAGCGTTGAAACACAGATGGCTGCGCCGTAGATTGCCAGAGCTTCCAAAGAAAACGAACGACGCTTTGCCCGCGTTACCGGCAGCCTCTGCGCCGCCTACCTCCGCTTCCGGCCTCCGTACTTCCGCGTCCGGTAGCAAAAGTTCGACCAAGTCGAACACGTTGCAGACCAACAATACGGAGAACACGAACAAGGTGAAGCAGTTGAACGACATCTTCCATACCATGTCTACCATATACTCGGCATTGCAACGTAACGACGGTGGAAGAGGAAGAGGAAGAGATCAAACGGTGGCAACCAATCATCAAGCGACCGTCAGCAGTCATCCGTCGCTGAACTCTATTAGTGGTGATGCTAGTAGTAGTGGTGGTGGTGGTGGTGGTGGTGGTGGTGGTGGTGGTGGTGACGGTAGTAGCAGTAGTACTAGTGGTAGTCAGCAGCAACCGCAGCCACAGCAACAACAACAACAACAACAGCAGCAGCAGCAACAATCGCAACAACAGCAAACTCAACAGCAACCGCAGCAACAGCATAGTCATCAATTGCAAACGAAACAACAGCACAATAACGGTTCGCACGGATCTCATGGATCCCATGGATCCCAAGGATCGCATGGTTCGCATGGATCCCACGGATCCAACGGATGGAGCATATCGTTTCTCGAGTGGCTCGAGACGGTGGACAATGATTAGCAAGGACATTATCGAGCAACTGAGACGATTCATCGAAACACGAGATCCCTCTTATTACTTTTTTCTAACACGTTTACCGTGGTCGATGTTGCCGTGATCGCTGACCTCGTGTCTCGCTGATTTGTCGGATCAGATCGACTGACTATCTTGACGATGTCGTCTTTCGACACGCGTTGTGAGTACCCGTTGTCGAACGACACCGAGATATTAACGGTGTTCCTGCCTGTGTGGTAATATATGGTCGCTCGTTACGAGAAAAAGATTCCTCGGAGTCAAAGGAGAGATAGCAGTGGCCTCATCTTCGACCTCCGGATACTACTGTGATCTACTACGCGATATGTTACTACAAAAAGCGAAAAGCGTAAAAAAAAAAAAAAAAAAAATAAGAAAAAACCGAAAAAAAGAAAATGGGGGAAAATAACGACAAAGAGAACCGCTGAAGGGGGTGAAGGAACTGGGAAAATCAATCGCGATACCTCGAATCATGTACCTCACCTAGCTTGGCGACGTTGCTTCGCGTTGCTCTCCAATTTGCTTGTTGTCTCAAGATCCATTTCTCGTCGCCGTTTGCTCGAGAGAGGAGGGATGTGCACGATCCGTTTGCTTAATCGAGGACGATTGCTTTTTCGGCGTTCGTTTTTCTGGTCGACTCGCTAAGATCAGCGGCCTCCCTTGTTGTATACACGTTAACAACGAGTTACGTATACGAGTTCGTTCGTTCGTTCGTTCGTATCGCTGCGTCACGTTTGCATCCTATTATAACGTAAATAGGGAGGACGGCCACGGAGGTTATTGTGCCAAGGGGATGGCAGAGGGGAAGCAAAGATTTGCGCCATGTCGATGAATCGATTCTCCCGAGGTGAGAAGTAATAATCGAGGTTTATTTAGTTGACGCGAACCCGACCTCTATCTTTCTATAAGTATATATATATATATATATATATATACACACACACATATACATATATACATATATATATATATACACGGGGAAGGAAGGTCGCGCAGCGAACTTCGTTTATGCGGATAGATCTAGACGTTATACCGAGGCGTCGCGATGCGATGAGGGTAGCTTTCACGTTCGTTCAGCGAGAGATCTAATAATCAGAGGGCATGCCACCTCGTTGAATAGAGTCATCCAAGATGGTTTTTAGGTCAGAAGATTCCACCGTAATGCTATCAATATCGAGCAGAAGGAAAGGTTGATTTTCCATCGAGCGGGCAACCGTAATTGTTAATTAAAGAAGGTCAAGTTTGTCCCCCTCGGTTCGAACGAGTCGTCGATCGAACGAGAACGATGTCGGGGAAAAAATCACGATGCTCTTTATTTATTTATTTTTTTGAGAATATAAAGGAACGATCATTGATATCGGATTGAAAGAAACTGAAATTAAGATAAGATAGAATATATATGGAATAATATACGTTATGCATTTATGTTTCTTTATCCGTGTTTGTTATTTTTTAGTTATGTTTTTATATTTATTTAATATTTCAAAGTAAATATTTATCCGCGTTAAATTATTTCGTGCTAATATGAACTTTGACCCTACAATTCCGCGAGGAATTCTTTCCCTGTCAGACTAAAACAGATTGCAAGGGAATGAATAATGAATCGCGCTTTTGTAGCTTGATAAACACACATGTTAGCAATTTATATGGCTAATATTTTTATGATAATATTTTTATGATAATATTTTATGATAATACTCATCCAATTTTAGAATTGGTTAAGAAGACTCGCAATCGCTTCATCCTTGAACTTTCTTCTCATTCGTTTCTAATAATGCGATTTAGACAAATATATATTTTTTTTTTAATTCTTTTCTATTTTTTTAATTCTAATGTTATTCGATATTTTTAAGATTTTTTTATCGACCAATATTTTTTTATATATCTTAAGATCATCATTTAACAACTGCCCCGAATTACGCATTACATATGTTTTATAATTCGTTTTTTATCAGCATTTACGCGACATGAATTCGCATTGGTAACGGCAACGAAAGACTCGAGGATTATTATTCTCTTAATCTTGCATTTCATATCAATCTCTTGTGCAACAAAATGCATTTATCGCGAGAATCGATTTCGCATCGAAAAACGATTCGCGGGATTCGAATTTCGCGCCTTCACCGTTTGAACGCTGAAACCCTCCCGTGCCCCGGGCGAAAAATTCGTTTTGCGATTCGATATCGTGACGATAGATTGCCCGATTTATTGCATTTTAACGGGAATTTTTCAAAGAAAGGCGGGGAACGATCGAATCGACATGCGCAAATCCCTGGGAGGAAATCCTTCGAGTGTAATCCGATCACGACCCCGGCACAAAGCGAAATCATGCTAATTTTAGTTCGATATGGAATAGATATTGAAGACGAAGAAGGGGCGATCCTCGATGTATTATTGAAAGGAAACGTTGTGAAACGGGAGGAGGAGGCGCGTGCGAGATATGGATGAGTGACTATCGCAAGGAGAGAACGATGGCGTAATAAGCAAGGATGTGACGCATCGATGATAAGGGAGGGGAGAAGAAAAAAGAGAACTATCGAGGCGAAAAATAAGAAAAGATGGCAATAAATTAGCCAACGATGAATTATGTGAATTATGTGAAAAAAGGAAAAAAAAAATGGGAGTTGAAAAGCTTGATAAAAAGAAACGAATGGGGATGGGTGGGGGGAGGGAAATAAACGCAATGAACACAGAGGTAATTAAATCGTGATACTGAACAAGATATCTTGTGATATGGGATTTAAGTGTATTGAGGTTCACTTTGATGAACGCTATAGATAAATATAAATATTATATATATATAGATATATATACATAAAATGCGTCTATATATATATTATAATACGTTGTAACGCTACAAAGAGAGAACAAGAAAAAAAGGGAAAAAAGTACTACCACGCGCGTAGTAAGAAGTAGTCAGCTAAAATAATAATAATAATAATAATAAAAAAAAGAAAAAAAGAAAAAAATGAAACGCGTTACAAGGAGTGAAAATGAACAAAACGGTCTCGTGAAACGTTGCACGATATTACGTGTAGACAATAGTATAATCTTTCACGATTCCTTTTTTTTCTCTTTTATTTTTACTTTGTTTTTTTTTTTTTACGATTACGAATCTTTATTCCTTTCTATTTTGTATTTTTTTCTTTTTTTTTTCTACTTTCTCTTTTCGTAGAATATACATGCTTTCGATTAATTTTACGAGAGAACGAATATCGATTCGTTTCTTCTTCTTCTTCTTTTTTTCTTTCATATTATATCTCCTTTCTTTTTGTAACGTGTATATAACATGTAAAGGCTCATCCATCCGCTGGTCGAGAAACGTGGAGGAAACGCAATAAGCATCCGCCGATCGATCTTTATTGGTCGCGTCGGATTTAGTTTCACCTGGATTTTTCGCGTATTACGTTATACAGCAAGCAACCGTCTGCGTGATCAAAGATCGATCATCAATACCACTGCCAATACCTTCCTATATAAGTTCGGGCTCTTGTTTTCTCGTAGATACACACAAGCGATCGCATGTATTATTTACGATCCTAGTCGTCCCCAACAAGCGAAATTTTCAATGAACGTCGTCGTTGTTATCATCATCATCATCGTCGTCGTCGTCGTCGTCGTCATCGCGTTGGCACAAGAAATATTAAACAAGAACGCGTTGAACGTGCTTGGAAACGTGTGTGCGTCATTGTTGTAAAATAATAGTAGCACTTTTCTTACTGGCTCGAAAAAAAAAAAAGAAAAAAAAGAGAAAAGTGAAAAAAAAAGACAAGACTAGACGCAGGTCCACCACTATACTCAATTTTATTTTATATTATTAATCAGATATAAATCGCTCTCGAGTGTTTACGTTCGACTTAATTTTAATCGATCACTCAACTGCGCTTTACTGTGATCTAGACGTTGTCCATGCTCGTTATCGGTGCAAACTTCGGCTCAAAGTAATCATGTGTATACATTATTGACTGATCTCGAAGAAGATTGCGCAGAAATTTGTTCAGGATCATTTTTTCCCTCTTTTTTTTTGTCTTTTTTTTTTTTATTTTTATTTCTTTTTTTTGGGGGGGAAAGAAGAAAAGCGAGATGTATCTATATATATATATATATATGTATATATCTATATATATCTATATATATATAGACACGTACAATTGTAAGCGATTAGCTCTCTTCCGCATTTTTCGTGAGTGTTTTCTCATCTCCTTTCCTTTATCTTTTCTTTTTCTTTCTTTCTTTCTTTCTTTTTTTTTCCCTGATAGCTTTTTATCACTCATGCAACGCGCGTCCCGTCGCCAATAAGGTTTAAGCGATAGCTTTAGGCTTATAATACCGTACACACCGCCGGGATAGCAGTTCCAAGGCCGAGGTTTTAATTCAAGGCAAACGAGGGTGTGTTTCGATTGTCTGCGAGCAAGATTCTTCTCGTAAAAAAATTCGAAGAGGAGAAAAGGAAAAAAAAAGAAACGAATACGCGCGATATTTTTTTTTTTTCGCTCCTCTGTTATCCTCATTATCTATATTTTCTTTCGTTTGAATCCCAAATTACAAACAAAAGTTATCATAGATACGGGGATGAAACAGCCTTAAAAGATGAAATGAAACACGATCCATTTTTTTTTATTTCGCGATTGAAACTTATCTGACATCGATCTATGGTATTTATAGGCGTGGTGCGAGCTATCCGGACGGTGAATTTTCTAAAAGGACCCCGGGCGAAACATCAAAGCTGCCTATTAAAAATAAACGCCGTCACCAGATTTTCACGATATTCACCTGGCGGAAATGCATATTAAAGCTTAACAAAACCGGCCATCCCTGCCGCGTGTTACCTATGTATCGTAACCGGTATGCACTTCGGCTTGTATGAACGCGAAAATATAGGACGCGCGGCGTTCAACGATACACGATGAAAAAAAAGAAAAAAAAAAAAAAAGGGGCAGAAAAAAAAAAAAGGTTCGATCGACCGAAACGGTCGATGAATTTTTGCATTTTCAAACCGCTTTGGCATGTGCTCAACCGCGTGCTTCCTTGTTAAGATTCGACTGATGATCCGCGAAAAAATTTAAAAGAAGGCAAAAAGTTGGGCGCAAAAGTTGTAACAAATGATCATTAAAAAAAAGAAAGAACTGTGTGTGCTTTGGTAAATCGCAACGATGCAAAGTGAGATCGCGTGATGAAATCAGGATGAAAATTGTTATATATTTCTCAACTGCTTTTTACCGTTACTACAATTGCGTGATAACGACGAGTAAAAGTCACTGTCTACCACTGTTGAATCACAACGAAGCGGAGTAAATAACGAGGAAAATAAATGTGAGGAACAAAAGTGAAAACTATGCGACTTTCTTTGTATAGAAACGAAAATGGAAATTGATCTACTGTGCTACACGAAAGAAACAAAGAATGACGATTTATCGTATCCGGTATAGAAAGATCGAAGATTGATTGTATCCATTCAAAATGCGAAGAGAAAAATATTATCACATTGATGTATATGAGCGACAATGATCGTGTTAATACTTTTATTATCCGTCTGTGTGATAATGCGTATGTGATACGCGTGTTAAAAAGTACGCTCTCGATGCACGATAGATATAATATATACATTTATATATATAAATACATACATACGTGCAATGTACAATACCGAACAGTAGTATCAAGGTATATATTTTAATATGCACATTGAAAGAAAGTTGTTTGATTTATAAAACAGGGTCGAAGCCTGGAACGACATCTTGTCCGGATTGTCACGAAACTCTGTATAAATCGAAAAATTGTTAATCCTTAGTCTGTTCGAGTGTTTGTCTCTGAATTATTCAAAAACAAAGACGAATATTTCATAAACCGTTATCGAGAACAATCAAATATATCCTGGTTGAAACGAGGCAATAGAAACGTTCGAATATATCGAGCATATTTCAACTTTACCTTGATGTTTGTACACTGTGCTATCCGATATTAAATAAGACTGGTAAAAAAGAATATCAACGAAAATGATAAATTATAGAGGGAAAGAGAAAGAAGAGAGAAAGCACGTAACAAAGGATCTTGTCGAGATTAATATATATATATATATATATATGAAAAATAATTAATATTACCAGTTAACTGCCGAGATCCTTTCTTCGAAATTTTTATATAATTCTACAGTTTTTAATTAACTTTCAACTTATATGATTGATTTAATTCATGAAATTTTTATTCTCGTTTCAAGATTATGAATGAACGTTGTAAAATTTATACAAATTTATTTTTCTCGTTCACATTTAAGGATCGTGACAGCTAATTGGTTAATAATATATATATATATATATATATATTATAAATATATATTTGTATATATATATTTATAAATTATATATAGTACGATAATTAGGAAGTTATCGAATTAATTTTTGAGGCTGCGAATTTATCGAACCGATTATCGCGGCGTGGTGGCACCAAGTTCGTTGAACGCAGCTGCCTCGTTCCGTGACCTTCCCTCTTTCCGATCTCGCCATTCCGGTGAATCTCGATGCCTTCTCTCTTTTTCCTCTCTTTCTCCCTTTCATTTCACCAGTTGTCACCGTTTGAAAAATGAAACACGATTGGAAATCCGTCTTACTCCGCTTCTAATACTCGTCATCATCATCATCATCATCGTCATCATCATCGTCATCATCATCGTCATCATCATCGTCATCATCATTTTCATCATCGTCCTCGCTATCGTCGTCACGTTCGATCGTAATATTGATTTTTCTTAAAAAATCGAATGGCCAATTACAGCGGCGAAAATAACGCTCGTCAGGTGAAAATTCGTGTCGTTTTAGCGATCCGTATGAAATACGCGCCCAAATTGCACGGATTCGAGTTTAGAGGAAGTAATAATGATTTATAATCGTTAAGCGAATAGTGGTAATCGATAATAATAATAGATAAGGGACGAGTGGAACAGGAGGTTAGCATTAATCTAATCGAATTTGCACGAAAAGACGAAACGAATAGCGAAAGAAGAAGAAAAAAGAGGAAAGAAAGAAGTAACGGGAAATAAGCGAAAAAGAAAAATGAAAATCGGGTAGATCCGTACATTGCTCCGCCTATGTTCTCTTTCTTTATGTCTTCTTTTAATTTTGTATTCTTTTTTCTTTTGTTTTGTTTTATCCTTTTTTTTTTTTTTTTTTTACTTAGTGACGAGAACGATGTGTTTCGATGTGTATTTATTTTAGCCCGCAACTCTCTTCCGGAGGGAACGACCAATTGATCGTGCGCCGTAGCGTATCACGACTTTTATTTCGTGTCCAACGAAGCGTGCATTTTTATTCGCTGTGAAACGTTGCCTTTCGCCGCCACTGTGTGTTTTATTGGCCGAACAACCATGCGTCGAATTCGCTCTCGCAGATTCGAATTGGTTTCCACGATAATTAGTTGAACGGTTAGTCTAAGATCTGTGGCAAAAATAAAAGTAAAAAAAAGAGAAAGAGAAGGGGGAGAGGGAGAGAAGAAGAGAATTGAAACAAAAAACAAAAATCCTGACGGATTTCCCAAATCTGGATCGTAACCGCGATTGAATTAATTACGTTTGCGAAAAAGCTTTTATAACAAATCGTTTTCATACGAAATACAGATAGATAGACTCGTATTTTATCGATACGCAATTGATTTTTAATCTCTAATACAAGTGTATGAATGAAATCGATATCGGATTTGTATCTCGTCTTCTGTTTCTCTCGTTGGTTTTTTTTATTTTTTATTTTATGTCGAAAGCACGCGATGATCAATGTACGAAGCGATCGTGTTACGGCTCGATAAAACACATAGTTCGCGAAGGTAAGATTGATAGTCATATAAACGAAGTGTCTGTATCTGAAAAGAAGAAAAGAACAAAAGAAATGATAAATAGAAAAAAAAATAAACGATCGAAAATAAGCATAGTGCCGTTAGAATTTCGTGAAAGAATATTATACCCGGAAAACGTTTGTACAATAAAAATGAACAATACTCTGTACAAAATATATATATACACGTACACTCACGACATATGCATATGTATAAATATTATCTCCGATTTAACGATGTTCTTTTCGCACGCGTACGTTTCTGCACGCACTTTTAATCCTTGTATCCGCGCATCGTCTTCTGGAAATGGTATCATTCGTTCCACGATAATATGCATTTTGTATTATCGTTCATTTTTAGTCAACTACCCGCTTAAGGCCTTTTCTATAGTTTTTAATTAAGTAAACTCGCTGCGAATGCGCCATCGCAATTTTTTTCGATCATGCGCCGCTGCAACAGAGAGAGAGAGAACAAAATTTTTTTTAAAAAATAAATGAATGGAAGAACGACCGTGTATGTGTATATGTATGTATGAGAAATATAAAAGAAGAATAATAAACGTCTTTCACGCGTAATGATATTTTAGCCTATCATCGTTCAATTGTATCATATGTGTAATCTCTCGATTCGTGCATTTTCATCATTGCGTTCATATACTTAATTTTAATTGAATCGATATCTATGATCGTCTTGTATTTGATTGTATACCTCGATTTGTATATATATACATATATAAAGAAAGAAAAAAAAAATTTAAAAAAAAAGTGAAATAAGAAATGAATTGTCCCCAAGAACGGTGGACGATTTTAAAATGAAAAGTGACTTTAGTACCTTTACGATTACAACACCCTTTATAATTATCTACTATCATTATTTTTTTTGAGAACAATAATTGTCGTTTGCAATTCATGGTTTGGTTGTAGCGGCAGCTTGAGATTACTGTCATGATCCCCATCGAGTTACTGCACGCTTTTATACATCTTTTATCTCGCGAGAATGTGTGTTTCCGTATCATATTCTTTTTTTTTTATTTTCATTCATTCTCTCTCCCTCTCACTTTGGCATATAATTAACAGCATTAAGTTTCGTAGGATAAAACATGATTTCTTAAGCGACAATGCAAACTTTTGATCTCTAACACGCGCGCATGTTATAATAATATGCATATACGATGCGCGCGTAAACATACGTGTAAGTAAAATACGTAAATTAGTAAACGAAATGCGAAAAATCATGCTCGTGTTGCGTCCATCATCTCCTTATTGATAATCGCCCCTTTTCTTTGTGTTTGCCTGTTCCCTGGAAACAAACGAATAGGGGTCGAACTACCATGTCGTTGTACATCTTACGGAGGACACTGCAGTCTATACAGGGTGTTATATATAATATGTTCATGGAACATCTTTGAAGAATTGATTCAAGAACTAAAAAAAAAACAAACACAAAAATTAAAAGATCGGTTTTTTATAGAATTCTAAGTAATATTAATATTTTTCTTAAATGAAATAAGATGATAGAAAACTATCTTACCATTATTTTTACATTATTTTATATTTTATTCCGCGGATTCACGGAAAGTTCGGCATTGGATTTGCAATATTTTAAATCTATCATAATCTATAAGAAAATAGATTTTTGATTAATTATTCGTTATTTTTTGATTATTTGGATGTATTTGTAGAAATAATAGATAAATGCTGATATTATACATTACCAAAGTCGTGTATGTATAGATAAAATTCAATATATTATAAAAGTTTTTTATTAATATCTCAAAAATTAATAAAGATCTAAGTCAAAATTTTAATTTGTTTGCACTTTCTAAAAGGGGAAACCGTACTTATTACTTATAATCGTACTATACTTATTATTTATAACTTAATAAAATAAGATTCAATTAATAACTTTTGTATTTGTTTAATTTCTAGAGTTAATCCTCTAAAGATTGTTTCATATATAACATCCTGTATATATAAATATATATAAAAATATATATAAATGGTACGATTCGAGCATTTACAATGATTCGACGTGTAAATGCTATACACACGGTGATATACATGGAATACAATCGATAATACGCGTATAATTATTATAACGGGGCATAGAATTGTGCCGTAATTACGTTACGTCGGAAAATCTCCTTGGTAATCTCCGATATATAAGCGTAATTGTAACGCGTTCTTGTCACAAGTCAAAAAAACGAGAAATTGATTTTTTAAAGAATTGCTCTGACTTGATTAATAAGAAACGAAATAAACGCTGCTTAAGACAGTTATGAACTGTTGTAACTTCTTTCAATTTTCGATTGAATAATTTTCAATACAGATACAAGAAAATACATATATGTATACCTAGATATATCCCATTTTTCCTTCCTCTTTCTCTCTTTTTTTTTAATTATACTATGGTATGATCAAAATTTCGATCTGCATTACAATTTTGCAATGAAAGAAAAATTGATGAATTGGTTAAATTTTATAAAGTTGAATGAATTTTCTATAGTTGAATGAATAAAAAAAAAGAATATAATATCGAAAGTTCCATGACATCTTAGAAAGATAAACGTTAATTGGGCTTTCTGCCGAAGCATTAAATCTTCGTGATACGTCATTGATAGAAATTTCCGTCTAAAAATTGGTAAAATCAGTCACATATTAGGATTACGAAACTCAAAAATTATCATAAAATCTTTTTTCTGTAGTTTAGATAGTTTAAATGAATATTATTAACCAATCAATCATCAAATTATTATTAAATTTAAAATTTTTTTCACAAGAAAAAAAAAGTTTCAATTGAAAATTCCAATAAAAATTAAATCAAAATTCACGAATAGATCGAAACAGCGAATTTATCGAATTGCAAATGATCCATTTTTTATAATCACATATAAAGACTAATTAATTAGAATATCGATAAAATATCTTACTTTATTTCTCGTACAGTTTCTGTTAAATGAGTCGTTAATTATTAATACTTAACATAGGTCGACATCGATTTTTATTTGCATCTAAGTATGTCACACTTGCGAAACATATTTTTATCTTGATAAAAGAATTCCAATTTAGAATAAATTTGGATTATAAAAATGGCTTTATCTGGATTGTTTTGATATGAAATCAACGAGAAGAAACGTCGTAAATCTGAAATAAATTGAATTGCAATTATCTAAATGCTTTTCTGGGTTGCATTTATTTTTAATTTCATGATGTACAGTTTACAAGAATGACGTCAAGCAAAATATGGATGATTCGCTCTTATATATTAAAAATAATATCGATAATATATATAAATATAATAGTATATCGATGATTGGTAAATCATTCTTTTAATACGATCTAATCAATGTAATATTTTCTTTTCTACTTGTAATAGTATTTAAAAATTTTTATAATAAATTTTGCTCTAAATATTTTATTCAACTAATATTTTTTTTTATACATATTTTTTTTAGTTTATATATATTTACGTTAAATGCTAATTTTGTAATATATGTAAAATTATATACAGTTAAATTGTTAAGATGTTTAATATATCATAAAAAAAATTATATAATTATATATATCATAAATATTATATAATTCTAATCTTGCAAATTTTTTTTGCCAAATCTCTTTAATATCAAAATTTATAACATTTATGTTGTTATTAAAGAAAACATAAATTATATAATGTTTTTAAAAATTATTTATATTAATGATATTTTTGTAGTATATAAAATTATATATTCAAATTTTTAAAGAAATCTATGTATTATAAATTTATGTATTATAAAACCACTGATGATCCATATAAGAATTGCATTCCTATATTCCTAAATAATTATTATACATTTGTAAATATACAGTTTAAATCAATTAAATTACTTTATTTTAAGAATTGACTTAATTAGATGAAATGAAAGTGAAAACTAAAAATGTTAGTGAAAACTAATATTTTTTCTCAGTAAATATTGAAACAATGATCTCGATATTAATATTTTGATGCTTATTGAAAGATAAATTGATTTTTAAAACTTAAAAGAAAAGATTGAACCTGTATCACTCTTGTTTCGATTCTGACCATTTATTTCCGGTTTGTCCAAATTCAATGATAGAAGATATTGGCCAATTGCCAACAACGCTTTTGTAGCACGTTTTTCAAGCTCCTTGGGAATTACATATTCAAGACAAGAAGAAATATGTAAGAAGTTATATTTTTTTGATGATTCTTCACAGAATTGAATACTATGAAAGAGGAATTAAATATATTTCAGTCTTTGTAAAGTAAGTAATAATTTTTTTTCTCTCTTTTTTTTATATGATATACTTTATAATATCATTTAAAATACCTCATAGTATCTTAAATTAAAAATTTTAAAACAATTATGATTATGTTATTCTTTATATTCATATATCTGATATTAAAATTAAATATATACATATTACCATACAAGATTTAAGTGCAATATAATAAGAAATATATATATTGACATTTGAAATCGATGTTATACGATAGACTACTTGGTGGCGCACTAATCGAGAACTTCATCATGTTGTTGAATATTCTATGACAAACATGAAATATAAAATTATATTTGAATAATTTATGGTTTTTGAAAATTAAATATTTTCTCATATATTTAAATGATTTTGATTTTGAATAAAAAACATATTTGATAATATGAAATATTTTTATTTTACTTTGCATATTCTACAAATGTAAATTTTGATTTATTTAATTTTTTTTTAATCTTTTATTAAATAATTATCGAATAAAAGTTTCGAATAAAAGTATCGAATAAAAATTATAATATTAGTTATAATTAAATCATGAATTTATACTATTCATTAAATGAATATATGATTTGAAATCATTAATTTTTATATGAAATTTGCAATAAGAAATGTGAAGTTTGAATAATAAGAAATTCTTACTATAAAATCATTATTCGTGGCGAAGAAATTTATTAGCAAATTTTGATTGTTGCGATTATTCTATAATATGATTATTTAAAGATTTATAGATTCATTTATAAATTTTAAAGATTTTAAATGATAATAATGTTTAAAAAATGTATATATAAAGAGAATTTGTTTACATATACTATTTTTTTAGTCATATTTTAAAACTTTGTTAAAAATATTTGAAAAAGCGCCTTAATATTTTAAGTCGTTACAAATTGAAAAGTTTATTTTCAACATTCAATTCCTATAATATATAATAGAAGTAATATATTTTTGAAATTTTGCATTTGTTAAAAAAATTTAACATTTTATAAAGTGGATTTTTATTTTTTTTTATTAATGAATATGCATCAAAAAACTAATATATAGTAATTTATAGTAATTTAATATTTGACTGCATATAAATTTAAATTTTTGAACATAACATGAATTAAACAAATTATATATTGGTATAAAAAAGTATTAATATATAAAAAAATACTAATATATAAAAGTACTAATATATAATATATATATAAATAGTTTATTTATTATAATGCATATATGAAATAAATTTAAAAAAAAACGTACATTATGTTAACAATAAAAGTATATAATTTAAATATATTCTTGTTTTTTCCTATTTCTTATTTATTTGCCATTGATGGAAGTACAATATTAAAAGAATTGGGAGAAAAACAATATCATTTAATTAAAGGTATATATTATTTAATTTCATATATAAAAATAATAAATTTTATATTTTATATTTATGTTTATTATATATATGTATATATATATATATAGCAAAATCATCATTATCTCAACATGGAATTTGTTGGCAAAATGCTATTAAAACAATGAAAATTGATTGTAATAAATTAAATGATCAAGAACATTCTCTTCTTGCCTTAAAATTAACAAATTGTTTTTTAAAAGATAGTGGGCATGAGGCATATGATTGTTATCTTATTAATTCAGAATATCAACGCAGGTAAATATAATAAATATATATATATTTATTTATATATATAATATATAATAAATATTATGTAAACTAAATAAAATAATAATGAATAATAATATAAATCAATTTTATTATATTTGATAATTTTTGTATTTATTATTTTTATAGAAATTGTATTAATAATATGTCAGATAGAGCATTCAATGTATATAATGAATTTTATATACACACTATGCACATGTGTTTTTATTTAAATTATGAAGTTTGGCAAGTTCAAACTGATAACATGGTTAAACAGTAAGCTCTTTTATATATAATTATTAAAATTTTTTGAAGAAATTAATGATAATTTTTTTATAGATTATATCATGTTTCTTCTCGAATGAAAGAACAATTATTAGAAGCTTCAGAAATGCAAGAAATTATACTTGATAATCAAAAACAGAGTCTACAAATGCAAAATAAACTTTTAAATCATGGAAAAGAACTTGGTATTGTATTGAAATCTTCTTCTGAAAGTGTTAATAATTTAGTTAAAGATTTCAAGTGAGTATTTAAAAAAAATTTTTTTTCAATATAATCTTATTATAAGATAATTAAAAAATAATATTGATTACAGAGAATCTGCAAAAGATCAAAGAGAATTATTGTATGAAATCTTCTCATACTTTCGTTCTTTTCAAAATTGGATTGTTGGAGAAGTTTCTTGGTTTCAATCAATTATTTATTACATAACTAGTTGTATTTTATGTGCGTTATTTAGTTCTTCTAAAAAAACTACAGATGCAAGAATCACTCTTTTTTCAATTTTAAGTTTGAATATAGTAATAGAACGAATGTTAGTTCAATATTATAATAATATGCATTATTCTAATAACAATCAGGTAAAATAGAATTAGATTTTTAAAGTAATTTATATTAAAAAAATTACATAAAAGTAAATGATTTTTATTTTTTAATTTAGAACAATTTATTGAATACAATATGGATATGTAGAAAAGTAGTTCTTACTGTTTGTGCCATTACATTATTCTGTACATATTATTATTATAAAGATGAACAAGTAGAAAATAATAAAGCATTAAAACGTATTGAACATCAATTAAACACTATACAGAAAGTTACATCTATTTCTACTAAATATCCAATTCGTAAGTATTATTATTTTTTATAATTGATATTGTAAAAAAAAATTTATTAGAATTATTTTAATTTTTTTCATGCACAGGTTATTCTACACGATTAAGAATGAAGCATTTACAAGCACAGGCTAATAAACAGACTGATAATGAAATTTTTTCATGATATAATATTTTATTTTATATTATTAATTCATTATAATAATAGTAATATGAATTTTAATAGTGATAATAATAATGTAACAATAAAAATATTTTTTATATAATATTCTAATATTTTATTCAAAATCATTAAATATTTGGATACATATGTAAAAGATACGTTATTTGCTTATTTGTAAGTGTTTTACTATTAGGAGTAGGAACATCAACTGCTCGTAGTTTCTTTTGTATAACTGCATTTTCTAAATAGTTTTTATAACAATTATTTAAATTTTTAACAAACTTCTCACATACATTACTATCAAATGCATTTTCTTTCCAACATCCAAATAAAAGTGACATTTCAAATAAACATTTATTTTCTGAAATATATATTTATTTATTATAATATTTTTCTCAAATTTTATTGTATTGTAAAATACATCATTTTACCTGTGATATTTTTTGTACCTCCTTTAACTGAATTTTTTAAATGTAAAGGTATAATTTCTTTAAATGGTACTTTTTTTTCATTTTGAGCTGCTTTTGCATGATGTCTACTTTTAAAATATATTATATTCAATCTCATTTTCTGTAAACAAAAATATATTTAAGTTTTAAAAAATATCAAACAATATATATAAGGTTAAGAAACATGAAAATTATTACTAACTCTATTAATTAATTTTTAATCTTTTTATAAAATATTATATTTAAAATATTAGATAAATTTTATAAAAAAATATTTTTCAACTAATTATTTCATTTAATATACCTTTGATATTATTTATTTCAATACCTTTGATATTATTTATGTTTAGTAATAGATGGCGCTAAAATTACTGAAGATTAATAAATAAATTTAATAGTTAAAAATCATTGATAATATAATTTATTATTCTTATTTTTATTATTATAAATATATATTATAAATATTGTAATTTTTTTAGTACGATTTATATATTGTATAAAATTATATAAATATATGTCTTGAAAAGAAAAATTAAAAATATATAAAAAGTTTAATGAAATTTAATAATTAAGAAATAATTAAAAAATTTATTCTAAAATTAATATTCTCTACCATTTGAAAAAAATATAAATTATATTTATATAATAAGCAAAAATGATAGTAACATGAGATTAATGGACCAAAATGAGAGATAGCGGGGAACGCCAAGAAATGAGATCTTCGCGAACAGAATTTTAAAATACCAGTTGATCAGTTCACGTGTAAACCATCGCATAATGTTTTCCAGTGTAACCTTCATTTCGTGAAAGGGTTACATAGTCATTTTGACAGTATATATTTTCTATAGCACAACAGAACATTTATAAAATTATATTTTTATTTTATAATATTTTTCAAATCTTTTAATACTTATAATGGAGAAAGTAAGAAGTAAGTCTTTTATTTTTATTTATATATTATAGGTTAAATTATACTTTATTTATTTAATTTATAACATTTTTAGCTAATTTTTTTTTCAAAATTTTTTATTTTTATTAAGTTGTTAATTCGTAATATTTTGAATATATTTTTTTTATCAAATTGCATTACTTTTTTTCGAATAATATATTATAAAATCTTTTATGATAGATTTTTATATTATATAATAAAAAATAATTGAAAAAAAATGAATAACTATTTCTTTAAAATTGATATATTTATAAGCAAATTATTTTATTACGTATTGTATATAGTGCTGATTTTTCTGTTTTATTTTTATATTGTTAGTATTAAACGTATATTAAACAATTATTGCAACAAATATTTAAAAACAATGTGTTTTTTAGCATGTTACACTTTATATTTATACGAGTCATTGTAAAGCGAAATGAAAAAGTAGGTCTGTAATACCAGTTTGGCATTGGAAATGTTGCATAAATGGTAGTACAATTTAAACTTGAATATACATTCACTTTTTAAATTATTTCATATATACATTCATATATATCTGTGTATGTATGTATATATATATATATATATATATATATATGTATTTTATAATATAATATTTTATAATATAAAAATGAAATATTTAAATTAGAAATTGATTTAGAAAAATTTATTAAATCACAAATGTATGAAAAATATTAAATAAGTTAATAATAAGATTATATATATATTTGTGATTATATTAAACCATCGTAACATGTTATGAATCGCGCGATTTTATTATCACGTGTTTGCTATTGATAAATGCACGAAAAAACTTATCAATTACACATATTTTAGATTAAAATAAAATTTGTTTAGTATATATTCTTTTTATTAAAAATATATCATTTTTATGTCTTTATAAAATAAAAGTCTTATTAACAAATAAATTTTATTGTTTAATGTTTTTTATATATAGCTTATTTAGATCATAATGAAACTATTGAAAAATAATAACACAATCTTCAATATATTATAATATAAATTTAATTATTATTTTATTTATATTACGATAATATAAGAAAAAGAATTAAGAAATAATTTAACAAAAAGAAAATTTTACTATTGTTATATGATGATAAGATAATTCACAATTATTGTTAATAATTTAATAGAAAAATATATAAAAATATATAAAAATATAAAATTTAAAATATGATATATTATTATTATATAATTATATAATTATATTTATTATTATATTATATAATTATATAATTATATTTTATTTCAACATTCAAATTAATTTTTTTTCTCATTTATATTTCTTTGATCCGAATATTAATCTATTTTATTTACTATTATAAATTTGTATTTTATTTATGTATGCTTCGAGTGCATATAGTTATAATTTTGATGAAATTAATATAAATTAAAATCATTATCATATCTATAATTAAAGATCACATTTTTATTATTGTTTTGATTTTATTATTATATTGAAATATTTATTGACTATACATAAATTATATTTTTTTTAGTTAAAAATCAATATTTCAATAAATTCTATTAGAATTTCTTATTTTATTCAATGATCAATTGGACGACAACGAGTTACGAATCACTTTTTATTTGCAAAGTCATTGGTTCTCACACTTACGACATTCACACATAACTATTTTATATGTTATATGCGTACATATACATTTTATCATATTAATTATAAATTAATGTTATAAAAAATGTATTGAATATAAAACTTCAGAAACTAAGAAATAAATTTTTAGAAAATTTTATTAAATTATTTTTATTAAATTTGTAAAAAAAATAGATTAAAAGAATATTCAAGATTAAGTTTTTAATTTATTTTATATTTTATTCAAAATAAACATATGTATCTTGATATTCGTTATTAATTGAATAATTAGTCTTTGTCTATATTAAATCGACATGACCTTGACCATCAAGACAACACGTCGTTGCCTTCACTACCTGCTCAACAAGTAATATGAACTAGCAGAATATTTAAATAGCTGTTTCTTACTAATCTTAATTCAGTTTCTAATATGTCTTCGAGACTGTAATTTGAAAAAAAGAATAAATGTATATATTAAAATTAACTTAATTAAAAATTTTCATCATTATTTTTAAACCATAAGTAAATAAACATACCATAACATAAAATTATAATTTATAGAATAAAAAAGAAATTTAGTGTAACAAAAAAATAGGAATATTAATATAATTATGTAATCGTACATCGACAATGTATCATGTTTTTACAAGTTACATTTATACTTATTCCTTATAATTATATATAAAAATAAATGAAGAATAAAATTTTTATTGAAATAATTCTTAATAAATAATTTTCTTAAATATAAAATATAAATTGAAGTAAATACATAATTTAAAAGATTAAACAAGATTGAATATTTTTCATTAAGAAATAATAATAAGTAAAACAATCACATAATATAATAATCGTGTATTTTGAAACATATATAAATATGTATATATTGAAAAAAAATTTAATACGTTAAAAAGAAAAAGAAGAAATTTACAAATATCCTTGGATTTTTCAAGTATATTTATATTTCAAAATCGTGTGTGTATCTTCCTGAGCCTGTGAAATAGTCATCACATCGATCGTCACAATTAGTCTGAGTCAAACAGTTGAACTGATCGGTAGGTTTTTGGCGGTCGTTTTAGTTTTCTATCGGATCACGTTTTCGGAGAAAATTTTGGTTTTCTGCAATAAATATCATTTAAAAATTTATTAACCATGATGAGTAAGTTTTCATAAAATGTACTTATATTATTTTTTCTATTTTTTTTATTTTTTTTATTATCAGTGCATTTTTTTATGAAATGTATTAAAATATGATTTATATGATTTATATTTTTAAATATGATTTAAAAGATAAGTGATAAAAAAATTGCTTATATGATTTATAAAAGAATTTTATATAAATATATTAAAGAAAAACTAAACATAACAAATTATGTTTAAAAAAAAAGTTATTTATTTTTCAGTTTAATTATTTTGTTATCTAGTTATTAATTTATCTCTTTCTCTGCAATATAAGTCAATAAGCTACTACGTTTGAAATTTGCACTTTAATTGAAATTTTTAATTTTGAAATCTTTAATTAAGATTATATAAAAAAATTTTATGCATAATTTATATTGAATTTTTAAAATATTTGAATTTTTATTGTATAATATGATAGTTTTTTTTTTCTTTTCGTTTTTTAATATTTTTATCAATGTAATTAATAACATTTTAAGTTTTAACATATAGTAATACATTCGAGCGTTTTTTTATATTATACTTGATAATACTTTTGACGATATGAATAACTTTTTGTTGTTATATAAGATTTGTGAAAACTAGTTTGAATAATAAATGCATATTGCTAAATACACATATTGGGCATAAATTTTTTATGTTTAATGACATCAATACAATGTTAAATTTAATTTAATATTGCATTTTTATCTTTTTATTTATTTGCGTTTCTTTTAATATTTGACTAAACCAAGAAGAACTAAACCTAAGAAATTTAAAAAAAAAAAAAAATATCTTTTATATGATTCTTTATATAAATATGATAAATTTCAGTTCCTTGATTTTTTTCTATTATCTTAAATCTTTATTATATAATTACTTTACATGTTCAATAACTTATCGCATCATTTTATTTTAAACTTATCTAAGATTTGAAAGATTTAAAAAAGGAAAAGATTAAAGATTTAAAAATATTTAAAGAAAGATAAAGATAAAATTTAAAAAGAAAAAGATAGTTTTCTTTTAGAATCGGTTAATGTACAACGTAGTTTACCTTTGTAATTAAAATTCATTTAAATTTCTATTTATGTATTTAATTAATTAATTCATGATAGGAAATACATCAATTTCTATTCAACGAATCATTCGAAAGTGACTTTGTACTTTCAATTTTATTTTTCATTCGTAAATTTATTATACTATTCTTAATTTTTTTATGTTTATATTTATATTTATATTTTGAATTCAATCTTATGTGATTTTCAAATTCATTTTTTTTCCTTTTTATAAAATTGGATGAAAAATTTCACTAAAAAAAATTTTTTTTTATTATTTTATCTTGAAAGTAAATATTTTTCCAGTTATATTTAATGTTTCTTAATAAAGATGCATTATTAAATGTATAAAATTCAAATTAATTTTCACATGTTTAAATTCGTTGACTATAAATAATATAAAATAAACAAATAATTATTTTTAAATTATTTTAATACGGATAATTTTAAAATAATTTTTTTATATTTTAGAAACGTCCACTGAAGAGAGTTTGCATTTCATCAGACAGTCGCTGAAATCGGAAGAAATGGATCATCTCGAAGGAATTCATTTTGATCGAAATTATCCTCATGTATTTGTAACACTCGGAGCTTCTGTATGTAAAATTTTATTTTATTTTTTTTTCCTATATAACTATCAAAATCAAATGTTAAATCGATAAATTTAATCGACAAATCTTTAGGGTGACTTAGCAAAGAAAAAAATCTATCCAACACTATGGTGGTTGTTTAGGGATAATCTTTTACCAAAAACTACCACATTCTTTGGTTACGCACGTACAAATATGTCCGTGAATCAATTACGAGCAAAATGTCATCCATATATGAAAGTAAAATCGGATGAAGAAAAAAAATATGAAGAATTTTGGAAATTGAATTACTATATGGCTGGTCAATATGATTCGCAAAAAGGATTCGAAGTGTTGAACAATGAATTGAAGAAATATGAGGAAGGCTACAATATTACTAATAGACTGTTTTACTTGGCTTTACCACCGAATGTATTTGAAAATGTAACTGTGCACATTAGGAATGTTTGTATGAGTGATAAGTAAGTATTATTATATATTTTAAAATTGTCTTAAAATTTATATTAAGATTAACATCATATATATTAGGTATATTATTTTTTAAAGAGGATGGACCAGAGTAATTATAGAAAAACCATTCGGTCGCGATGCGGCTACGTCACAGATTTTGTCTGATCATCTCGCATCCTTATTCAGAGAAGATCAGATTTATCGTATCGATCATTATTTGGGAAAAGAAATGGTTCAAAATTTAATGACTCTACGATTTGGTAATCGAATATTCAGTCCAACATGGAATAGGGATAATGTGGCCTCTGTACAAATTACATTTAAAGAACCATTTGGTACGCAAGGAAGAGGCGGATATTTCGATGAATTTGGTATCATTAGGGATGTCATGCAGAATCATTTATTACAAATTTTATCATTGGTTGCGATGGAGAAACCAGCGTCTTGTCATCCGGATGATATACGAGATGAGAAGGTAAAAGTGTTAAAGTGCATAAAGACTTTGACGCTGGACGATGTTGTATTAGGTCAATATATTGGTGATCCTGAATCCGATGATCCTGATGCTCGACTTGGCTATTTGGATGATGCTACTGTACCTTCTGGTTCAATTACTCCCACATATTCTCTTGCTGTGTTGAAAATTAATAACGAGCGGTGGGATGGTGTTCCATTTATCCTCAAATGTGGAAAAGGTAAAATAGATATGTTAATATATAAAAAATAATTCTTAATATATATAATTTTGTTAATAACGTGAAATATTAATAATAATAATATTAATAATAATAATAATATGGAATATACAAGCATATTATCCTCAGCTTTAAACGAACGAAAGGCAGAAGTTAGAATACAATATCAAGATGTACCTGGCGATATATTTGATGGAAAAGCGAAAAGAAATGAATTGGTAATTAGAGTACAACCAGGCGAAGCATTATATATTAAAATGATGACAAAATCACCTGGTATTACATTCGATATGGAAGAAACAGAATTAGATCTTACATATGGTTCTAGGTATAAGGCAAGTTCAGAAGTATTTATATTTAAGAATATTTATGAAATTTAGGAATATTATCTTAACACATTAATTAATTATATAGGATCTAAAACTTCCGGATGCATACGAACGATTAATTTTGGATGTATTTTGTGGCTCGCAAATGCATTTCGTACGTAATGATGAACTTTCGCAAGCATGGAGAATTTTTACGCCCTTGCTTCATCAAATAGAAAACGAAAGAATTAAACCAATTCCGTATAAGTAAGTTATATTCTTAACAATTAAAAGTATTCTTATTTTTTATTTTTTCAAATAATATATTCTAATTAATTAATTTAGATATGGTTCACGAGGACCTAAAGAAGCAGATGAAATGGCAAAAGAAAATAATTTCGCTTATTATGGTTCATACAAATGGGTGAAACCATAAGTTTTTGTTATGTAATAATGTATAATTCTGTATATATATACAGAATATATACAGTATACACACACACACACACATATATATATATGTATATACAGATCACAAAGAATTGTTCCATTAATCATTATCTGTGATTATAACATTCCATATATTTAACACAAAAGTGCCTGAAATTTTGAAATTTTTATTCTGTATAAAATCTAATTTATTAGAAATCTAATTCATTTATTTTTTTGAACTAATTTTCAAATGTAAAATATAATTTACTAATTAAACTATATGCAGATAATATATATCATTTTTAGATATTATCTCAGGAAATATAATTTATAGTAAATATAAAATGTTTTATATATATATATAATATGTATATATATATATATATTATACATATATTTTTATACAACAAATGTAATTTATAGATAACTTTTTAAAAATTTTTTTAACGATTTAAAAATTACAACTTATATGTAGACTATAACTTTATTTACTTTTGACGATTTAAATGACGTCAATCACAAAAAATATCCTATACTGTGAATAAAATAATATAATCATGTAATACTTTGCGCTGAAATTATTTAAATATACATTACAATAAATAAATAAGAGAAAGTTTAATTATTCAGTCTATAATTTATATAATCTATATTTTAAATATTCAGCTATTAAATGAAATAATTCTATGACAGAAAAGCACCATATGAGTGCTTCATAAATTTTTGTATTATGAATTTATATACAATTGATTTCACTATTCATCTTTCTCTTTCTGTCTCATATAAAGAGATTACCTACACGTAACACACAGGTCAAACACGCATTACTGCCACATTTAATAATGAATAAACATATTTAATGTACAAAATTAGCAAATTTTAAAAAATGCAGTTTAAGTTAAATTAATACATTATACATATTAAGATTTATATGTTTGTAAATACCATTGTAGACTGTATCATGATAAATATTATCACTATACAATGACAAGTCACAGTAAAATAGAGTACATATAAAAATTATATAGAATATAGGAAGTTTAAATTAGTATACAATTCGCAGTTCGTTATATTATTAAAAATTAATTTACAGAAACTTATATGAACCATATTTTGAATAAATTTATCCTAGTTTTTCATAATGATTATATATATTCACTTACAACTATAATAGTAATAATAACATATTGCTATAAGCAATATACATTAAACAAATTAAATACACACAAACAAATGTAAAAAAATTACACATTATGTCATAAATTATTTTTGAAAAATCACTAGTCTCTGTGTTAAATGTTCGTTAGATTAGGACCATTCATTGTTCAATGTATACAAACCAAATATGAATTCAGTTTCCAATGCATCGATATGGCAATGTTTTTTTTGAACACTTCACAATAGTATATAATTTATAAAAACGTCAAAATTTGATCCAGGTCTATGAGTTGACGAAAATACGATTTTAATATATATATATATTATATTACACTTATTAAAAATTTAAATCTCACACGCTTCAGGATCTAATAATTCGTCCCAATTAATACTTCTTTGAAATACTTCTTGTTGTAACCATAATTCATAATGTTGTTTAAATTCATCGCTTAATTCCACGTTTACTCCGAGTACCGACGTAACAGAATTATCAACAGGTTCCATATCTTTATCTTTAGGGACATTAGTGTATCGTAGATTATTAAATCGGTCAACACAAGAACGTAATACGCATTCATCTACTTGAAAATCCCAAGGTCGTGCTTCTAAATCTAAATGAAAATAAATTACTTATAACTTATTTATATGAAATAAAAATTTTACGTTATATAAGAGATATTAAATATCTTATGAATGATATTTTTTTATTTTTTTTATTTTTACCATTTCCATAAGCCCAATCATCATTCAGACGATGTCGAACTTTTGCATAAATTGCACTGATTGTTTTCATATTAGTTTTTCGCCATTGTCGTCCTAAATACCTGGTTTGCATTTTTAGTAATTTTAAGACATATAATTGCATCATTGCATGTCTGACTTTTAATGTACGTTTTAATATAGGTGCTGATTTAAAAACGATTAACATCTGTAAATATAAATAAAAAGTTAAAATATTCATAGCAAATAAACAAAATTAATAATAAAAATAATACAAACCATAATTCTACTATGTTTCCATTTTGTCAATTTATTAAGAATACGTAATAAATTAATACAAGAAAAAACATTTCTCCATGAACATGGTGAATTGTCTCCAGTTTCAAGATTATCAAGAGATACATCTGGTTGTTCTCCAATAACACACATGGGAAAATCCAAAATAGGAATACTGTAAAAAAAAGTATATTTATAATATATATATATATATATATTTTCATTAGTTATTTTTTTAGTTTTATTTTTTTTTTTCGAAAATGAAACTTACACATTTTTAACTTTAATATAAGCTAGAATATTCTGATTTAAAAATTTTAAAACGAGTGGTATGCAATTAGCAAATACTAAATGTTGTGACATGAATTCAAATTGATATATGTGATTTAATTTAAAATGTTTCAATAAAAGAAGTAGTATAGCAGATACGGCTTTAACAATAATTTCTTTATGTCTGTTTATATCAATGGCGAGTTTCATTGATTGAAAAACGGTCATACTGAAAAAAAGATAAAGATATATACTTTAATAAATATACAATAAGAAATGATTTTAATATATCATTCCTGTGAACATTATTATGTAAATTCATAAATTCATTATTTATTAAAACTTACGGCATTTGTCCTGGTAAAACATCAGCCATAATATTAGTACTATCTGTTTTAGCTTTACTAGTAGGTGCAGCTGCTAATAAAATCTTCAGTAATGCAATCATATATTGTGGAACAAATGGTAATATAGCATGATATACAATTTCTGTTGGTGTTTGGCGAATTGGAAACCTTGGAGTACTAATAGGATTTCTAAGCATTTGTTCCTCTTTTTGAATTTGGATTTCTGCTAAAGATATATACATATGCTGTAAATATAAAAAAAGATATTTTATTATATTTTATTAAATTTTTTAAATATTAAATATATGAAAATTTTAGACTTACTCTTTTAAGTGTATTAACGCCTTCAAGTATTGGTTGTGGTAAACCTGCCAAACTTTGTCTGTCTCCTTCTAAATTGTAACCAACAAATTTTAATCTTGATACTTCCAAAAAAGTGTCCACATCCTTTTGTCTCACTTTTGGTGTCCATGGTAAACCTTTGAAAAGTATGTTAGTTTGAAATAATATTTTATATTTTTAAATAATAATCATTTTTTAAAATATAATAAAAATATTACTTTTTCCTTTAGTAAGTTGTGGAGTATCAGGTCTTACTTGAGGTTGATTATTTTCATTTTGACAATAAGTTCGTAACTGAGTTAAAACAGTTTGATTCATAAATACATTAGCTTCTCCTTCACCTTCATTATTTGCAGTATCATTTCCCATTTCTGCACCTTCATATTCCATTTCCAAGCCTGGTTCATCTAATGAACTTTGTTTCATTAAAAACTAAAAATAAGAAATGTTAAATTATAATTGTAAATTGTAAACTTTTTAAGATTTATAAAAATATAACATACTCGTCGATAAGATCTATGATTCTTTTTTTGATTTTGTGTTTCTATTAAATCTGCTGCACTGACAGGAGGAGAACTAGCTCTCATAGTCTTAGCAACTTCTAAAGTATCTTCTTGTTGCGTATCAAGACCAGCTTCTTCACGATATTGTTTTTTTAATTCTCTCAATGTATCAATTCCACCCAAAGATACCAAAATTAACTTCCATAATAATAAAAGAACTTTTTTCATTGGAAAATGTGGAGCTGCTCCACTGCAAAAATATGTTACCATACCAAGAAGTTTAACTATAAGTAATTCTTCGCCATAAGGATTTATTAAATCTTCTTTAAAAGATTCAACATTATTTTTATAAATACTATGTTTTAAATTTTTCATTTCTTCTCTCATCACTTCTGTTATAATATATAAAACTGACAAAATTACTCTTAAATCAGTGGAATCGTCAAGACTAACAGATATTTTTCTCATTGCAGAAGCAGCTCTTCTACTATTACTAAAAATTTAAAAATTTGAATTATGAAAAGATATTAACATATCAAATTTTTTTATAAGAAGAAATAAACATACGTAATTTCAATATTAAGAAGTTCAACAAATGTTGGAAAAATTCCAGCCTCATACAATAACATAACATTTTTTCTGGTCCATTCTCGTTGCTCTTCATCAGATTGTACTTCAGCCCAACAACCTTGAGCTAAATACAAAATACATCTTGCTGCCTTCATTCTTAATTGTTTATTAGAAACCTCTAATTGATCTAATAATTTGTAAATTACAGATTTTTGTTGAGCTTCTGACAAATTTTGCCACCATGGTCTTAATTTATATAATTCCATTTGTTCTTCAAATGCCTAAGAATGAATATATTTCTATTGTATTAATTTTTCGTAAAATATCTATAGAAATGCCTATACTCACTGTAAGGTTAACGTGTAATTCAGATTGTTCCGAATAACTATATAATTCTGCAATTTCATTGGCATGCTTGTCTGCATCATCATAAATGAAATCCAAATCCGTAGATTTAGATGTTTCCTGAACATAAAACAAAAAAAAATATATATATACAAATATTATTATTTTTATATTAGTTATTTCTTGATTTTAACAAAATATCAATTATAATATGTATGTACCATTTTATGAATATTTATTTCAACGATTATTATTCAGAAAAGGATATGAGACGTTATTCACGTATTGTATAATTTGATAAACAGATTTTGACAATCCAGGCATTAATCAGTAGAATACGCTTCTGTCAAAAAGGTTAGAAACGACTTGATCCACGCCGATTACCGTTATTTATTTTTGTCAGGATTTTTGCACTTAGTTGACAAAGCATTTACTCACTTCAGTACTCATAATTCGTTGCTGTAGAACTATTCGGGGAAGATCACGCTTCCCATTTCCATTTGCATCCATCGCTACGTCACGCATTTTCTAATAGTTATTGAAGATGCAGTATGTAATGCATCTCTGACTTAATTTATGAATCGATACTTTTTTTCGACTACTCGAATCATCTACAAATATTATTCTATCGATCGATGAGTTTTCTTATCGATTTAAAAAAAAAAATCGATGTGCTATAATGTGTTCGATAATTTTCAATAGTCTTCGGTATATTCAAAATTTTATTAATGAATACTTAAAATTGTAGCGATATTCCTATACTTTATAAATGTATTAGACGATTGTTGGCAACATTGAATATGAGATGATTGGTTCGCAAAATCTTTTTAGAGATTTTCACAAGAATTTCTATAAATATTGGTATGTCACAGCTTCCATTTTGAAAAGTGAAGCTACTCGAAAAGCACGTTAAACTGCTCTTCACATTACGAATAAACGCGTCTGCTTATGCGTCTTTTTTGGTGATTTTATATTTTGAATAAAAAATATTATAAACATTATAATAAATAATTATATTTAAAAAAATGCAAGGAACAATCATAGAAAATTTAAGTGGTAGAAAGCTTTCAGTACTTGTAATATTACTCGTTATCGCACAAATAATTTGTTTTTTAATAGGCGGGCTTATTGGTAAGTTAAGAAATGTCAATCATTTCAAAATTATTATAATTTTGATTTTAGTTAAATATTATATTTTTTATTTTAAATGTTTTATGAAATATAAAATTTTTTGTAAATAAATAGCTATATGTTTACATTTTAAATTATGGAAAATTTTAAATACTTATTAACTATTTGTAATCAAAATTATTGAATTAATGGATTTATTATTTTTATTTTTAAAATTTGTTATTTCAATTACTATAAATTATTACTTTTTTATTGGAATTTTAATAAAAGTATATATAACAAATAACTATTAATAATACCAATGGTCTATATATATATATGTTTTAGCTCCAACTCCAGCTAGTAGCCAAAATATACTTGGTACACCTTGCAAAGATATTCGTATAAATGGATCTGAACCTGGAGGAAGAAAATGGTTTTATTCAAGAGGAAAAGGATCTTGTATTCCTGTTGATATGAATCGATTTAGTTTTGATAATCATCATCAAGCATATCAAGTTGTATATACATTTCAGGTAATTCTATAAAATTATATTGTATTGAAAAGTATGCATTATATTTAAAAATTTAAATATATTATTTATTTTATTTATTTTACAGATGCCTGTACCTCGAAATAGCATGCAACTTGATTATTCCAGATGGCAACAAAATTTGATTGGTGTTTTACAAGTGGATATTGTATATCATAGTCAAATAGAAATTGGTGATTTATCTCTCTTTTATTGATTTCTTTTTTTAATATAAATATATTTATATAGATATAAATGTATATATATAAAATATTGTTTTATTTATGTATATTAATTATTATGTTTTATAGCTCCTAGAACTAAAATAACATTGGATGCAAGACTTGCTTACAGAAATAAAGGTGATCCAGATGATGATTGGAAACCATATGCTGCTTCTGTAGTAGAAAGAATTCTAGATTGTAGTATTGATGATGTAAATATTATTATACTTACTTGATAATATTATTATACTTGAATATAGTGAATATATATTTATTTACAAATATTTCTTTTTTGTAGGCATTGGAGCAGTATAATTATAATTGTAGCGTGGTACCATTATTTGAACTTGGATCTCTATTTCATGATTATTATCTTTTAAATATTCGTCTTCCTGCTGATACTGATAGAAATATCAATCAGGGTTTAGGACATATAACTGATTTATGGCTTACAGTAAATATATAGTATTTAAAATACTATTTTTACATTTATATAAAATTAAATTCCTAAATTAACATTTCTAATTAATTTCAGGCTATCAATCAAAATGGTGGATTTACAAAAGTATGGGTTAGTTTAAAAACTATTTATTTTCCGATTGTTTTATGTGTTCTTACTTGGTATTGGAGGCGAGTACATATGCTTTCTAGATCACCAGCTCTTTTGGAATATTTACTTTTAGCTTTAGGCATAGCTTTGTCATTTTTAAATAGTAAGTAATTATATATTAATATAATATATTTGATATATAAAAATTGATTATATTTACATAAATATAATTCTTTTAGTGCCTTTGGAATATTTAACACTTGCATATGATATGCCATTTATGCTTTTATTGGGTGATATTAGACAAGGAGTATTTTATGCAATTCTTTTATCCTTTTGGCTTGTATTTGCTGGAGAACATCTTATGGTAAAATGTTCATATTAAATTAATTTTAAAATAATTTGATTCTTATAATATATTAATGGATTTTTTCTTTTCATCCATTGTTTTTCATCATAATAGATACAGGTTTGTTATTTATAATTTATTTATATAATTGTATTTTTATGTCAGAAATATAATTTGTTTTGCTTCTCAATTAGGAAGGTGAACAAAGAAATTCTTTAAAATGTTATTGGCGTCATCTTTCTGCAGTGGGTATTGGATGTTTATCATTATTTGTATTTGATATGTGTGAACGTGGAGTACAATTACGAAATCCATTTTATTCAATTTGGGTAACAGATCTTGGGACTAAATTTGCTGTATCCTTTTACACTAAAAAAACTTTTCTTTTTATATTATAAAAATTTGAATTCCTTGACTTTAAATATAAAACAGTTATCATTTATAATTTTAGCTGGAATTTCTGCTGGCATGTACTTAATATTTTTAGCTTATATGATATGGAAAGTATTCATGAATATTAGTGCAAAAAGAGCTGCATTACCTAGCATGAGTTCAGCACGGCGTTTACACTATGAAGGTGTAATATATCGATTTAAATTTTTGATGATTGCTACACTATTGTGTGCATCCTTAACAGTTGTTGGTTTTATTCTTGGTCAGGTATTTATTCAAATTTTATATTTAAAATGTTAGAAGAAATAAATTAATGTACTAAAGTATTATATGCATACATAGGTTGCAGAAGGACAATGGAAATGGGATGAAGAATTACATTTGGAAATGACATCAGCATTTTTTACTGGTGTATATGGAATGTGGAATATTTATACCATAGCATTATTATGCTTATATGCTCCTTCACATAAACAATGGCCTATTGAACCATCTGGTAACTAAATTATATTTTCTGTATATATTTCTATATTTTTTTTATTAATTATTTATTACACTATATTTTCAATTTCAGAAAATAGTATTAGTGAAGAAATTGAATTTTCACGTTTATCCACTGATCCTAATGAAATGTTGTCTTTAACAGCATTTGCACGAAAAACAGCAGTAGAATAAATGGTATAAATTTTCTTTTTAAAAATAGAAGTGACAACCGACCAGTCAACAATTTTGTACTTAAACATAGTATAGAAAGTTATAAATATGAATTAAGAATTTTCGATATTTATAGAGAATGCAAGGACTGATAATACTCTGACAAGTAATCTTTTGATGCCAAAATTAATTATTTATTAAGAAGAATATTTTTAAAGCTTTATTTTTTTCTTTAATACATTTACTTAATATTTTATATACTTAACAATTTATTAAGTATTTTTAAGTAAAATGAATAGGGAATTATTTTATCTCTTAGATATTTTTTAATATTTTTATTACATATTATATTCATATATGATCGTACAGAATAACATATAGCTATTACTATTTTATAAAACATTCCATTTTAAATCTAAATATATTTTTTCCAATAAGATTTTTTCACATATATAAATAAAACAATTATAATAGTACTGCCATACCTACAATAATAGTCTTTAATGCACCAGTCTCTCTTTAATAATAAATACTCTCTTCCATCATTTTATAGAACATATCAATATTGGGCATTTATTCATAATTAATATTCGTTTTAATAACATAAACGCATTATAATGATAGTTATGTGATATTGAAATAGTATGTTAAATTTTTTCTGTATTATTATTATGCAAAAATCTACTTTTGGCAGTATTAAAAGTTCCTCGATAAATTTCTAATATCATATACATTTCATACAAATTTTTATTAACTTTGATGCATTATTAATATTATTAGAATTTAAGATGCATGCAACAAAGTAGACCTGAACAGAAAAAGAGTGCAATAGAATTGTAACACTTTAATAGAGTGAATTTAGTGCACATTAGTTACTTATACATAGAGTACTTATATTTGAGAGGCAGAATTAGTATTTTCTATAACTTCAATATATTCATTGAAATGTATTAATGAACAATAATATGAAACAAATTTTTGCATATTATTACTCATATTTTTAAAATAATTTCAAGAATGTGAAACATATAATATGTAATGTATTAGTATTTTAAGAATCTGAAATTTTTGTATTTATTATTGTGAATTTGGTACAGTATTCAATTGGGATATTTTTCTGTTATATATTAGATGAAATTTTATATTCGTAATTTTTATACATTTTTTAAATAAATCAATTTGTTAGAATAATTTTACTGAGTTACTAAATATTGCAGTATTATCATACATTATGTTAATTTTGTCATAATAGGTGTCTTTTGTTTTAACGTTATTAAACGTCCGTGTAAAACGCGAATTGTGCGACATTTGACTCACTGAACAATTCAATTCTTTTTCAATCGTCTTTACAATTTATTCATTCATGAGAATAATTGCTGTTTAATTGAATTTCTTCCTTATAATTTTATCAGTGTACGTGCTCATTTGATTTATTATAATATGTGTGTGATGGGTTAATTCCAAATGTCAAGTTTCTTAAAATTTAATAAATATTGAATTTTATATTATTGATTCAAAAAGGTATTTATATATTATTTATAAGTATTTTTTATATTGTTTATATTTTATTAACAATTATACAAATATAATTATTATATTATATTTAAATTCAAGTTCCACACATATATATATCTTTTATACAAACTAAATCACAGTGTTACCAAGAACTAGTAATTTAACTTGGTTCGTTTTAAAAATATATATATTTATTTTTTTTTAATTTAACAAATTATATTAAATCAATTATCAATTAATATTTAAATTTATTCGTAATCACACTATTTACTTTTATATAATTGTGTTATAAATACTTGATATATTTTAAAATCGTTAATTATTTATAATATTAATGATTATATAATAATATAATTTCATAAGCGATATTTATAAGAGTCTTTTTTTATTTCTTATATTTTATTTATAAAATATAATATTACACATTAATATTTTATTTGAACGTATTTATCTATTTATGATGTAAATCATTTATATAGAAAAAATAACGAATAATAAGATTAAAACGAGTAAGTAATACATTTTTTGAAATTTTAATATATTTATATTTGAAATTAGTAGTATATATGATTTTTAAGTATGGAATTTGAATTTTAAAAGAGAAATAAAAAGTAATAGAAGTTTATCGTAGTCGATATATAATTCTAGTGATATTGGTTGACCGAAAGAACCAGTGGCGATTCGTGGATCATAGCAGGGATTTTGTATCGTGCGCGCGCATTCACTGGCACAACGTGAGACAGAGGTAGCAGCAAGCAAGAGAGCAGTGTAGAAACGGAATCAGATGCGGTGAAGTCCGTGAGTTGACAGTGGGGTGCACGAGAACAGGCGTTTCGTAGTGGTGGAGGCGGAGGAGGTTTAGGGGAAAGAATTGTTTTCTGTGTGCGCGAGAAACGTGTCGACAGTACGAGTCTCTAAACGGGTCGTCGTTGGTGATGGTGAAATGATTCTCTAGCCCGAAGTTTTTGACTTGGTCCGCCTGGACAGAGGAAGATCTTTCGTATATCGCTACTCTTCAAGGGATCGTACGCTCGTTCATCCATAGAAAACATCATTAAACGCTGACGTCGCGGAATTTGTCCCGTGTCGTTTTCCTTCGTGGCGAGCGTCGAACATTCAACGACTGACTAGCGACCATCACGCGCGCGTGTCTTTGTTTTTTTTCTCGGTGCTGAATAACTGTACGGGAAAACAGAGAGTGTGTTATATCATAGTGTGAAAAACCAATTCTTTCGCGGGTTCTGCTGTGGTGAATAATTCTAAGCAGTCAGAGGCCCTTCTGAAACGACAATCGAGCTCAGCTGATTCAAGGACTTGCTGCGAAGGGCTCTGCTGCGTTAATAGACGATAAATATGTCGTCCCCCAGCGCTGGAAAACGACGTATGGACACGGACGTTCTCAAATTGTATCCTTGAAATTCACTTTTATTTCTTCTACTCGCTATTTGTATCTCTACCTTCTTTTTTCTTCTTTTTGTCCCCACTTCATTCCTTCTTTGTCCGTCCCCTCTATCCCCTACTTCTCTTGTTCTCGTTCTTTCTTTCTCTTTCGCTCTATCGCACGTGCTTGCAATCGAGTGCAAGAGAGGCCTGCACATGGTTGCGAATGTAAGACTACGCAGTATGCATGGCATGTTACGGCTGGATTGCTTGTTTATCAGGTATGATCAGTTTATAGGTCGACGAGAAATAACGCGTTGCAATGTCATGGTGTTTCATGATGATGAGGGATATTTAATTCCTTCGTTTCATCGATGACGGGACACAGCTGTTTTTAACCAGCTGACTACGTCCCTGTAGTCGTGTGTGCGCAGCTTTATCTCGTTCGTTTAACGCACGATGAGTGTGGTATACAGTTGTAGGTTCTAGAGGTTAGATTTTATTCTTTCCATTCTTTTTTGTATTTTATCTTTTTCTTTCGCTTTCTTTGTATCTCAATTTTTATTATTTAATAAGTTTTTTATTTCGATTTAAATAATTCGTATAATTCGATACGTATTTTGAATATTTTTTATATTTATACATTCCTTGGTGAGCGTAAATATTTAAAGTCGCGCGTCAAAGAACGGCATATATATAATGTTGATTTGAAATGGAGTGCGCGACCAACGGTAATTGAGACGTCACTGCCGTATTCCAACCTCAACTAAATAGTTCATGAAAATGACGCAAAGTGTCAAATTTTATATAGATAAATTTATATATATACATATAAAAAAGAAAAATATAAATAGTAAAGAAACTAAGATAAAAATCATTTCTTTTTATCAAATGTTATGATAAGTCACGTGATAACTGATTCTGTTCTTCTGATAAATTTCTGTTCTTTTTATATACATAGTGACTATTTGAGATAGAAAGAACAAAGATATTTCGTGTAGAAACAAGAAAAAGTTGTGATATTTTTGATTGCATCTATTCTTTATAGAAACAAATCGATTGTTTTAATATTACTATAAAAATTTGTTATTTGTAATTTTTACTTTCATTTCATTCTTGATATAAGAAATCAACATGACATGAATAATTAAAAGAGAAAAAAGAGAAAAAAAGTAATAAATATATATTTGACCTCGATACGTAAGAAATTGATTTTTGCATAATATAACATCGTGTTTCGCTTATTATTTCTGTGTAGACTTTCATGAACGAATGTGTCAGTTTTTCTAGAACGATGATAGTCTCTATACCGAGTTCTTTCGTGTCTTGTAACATCGATCAGTCTTTGTTAAAGCTTACATTAAATTTGTAAGCGCTAAAGTGAATTGGATGTATTCGTTTTTCATTAGGGAGTCTCTTGTGAGCTTTCAAATTTCTAAAAAAATTTCTTTCTCTTTATCTCGCCTTTTCGCGCATACATATTTATTAATATTAATAATAATTTATTTTCGAAAAGATGTCAGATGTCTTTGATCCTTATAAATTTACAATTTTGAATATTTGATATTGCGTTTTAAGAAATTTTTATAAAATTTGATGTCATTTCATTATAATATTATAAATATTATTTTTCAATTTTTTTTATATATTTTATATTTTTTTCCCTTGAAAATTCCTTTTCAAATCTTCTTAATTTTGTTACAGTTATTTGATTCGTGTTTTATTTTATTCAATTCAAAAATTTGTAAAAAAACTTGGGAATAATTCATAAACATTGCATTAGTTTTATAATTAAAAAAAAAATAAAAATAATAATAAAAAGATATACAGTTATTTACTTTAAAAAAAGTATTGTTTGATTATGTTATAACAAAGTTAAAAACAAAAATTCCAGTGAAACTAAAAAAATCGACAATGCAAATTTGCTTTAAATGGCAAGTTTAAATTCTCGTTTTTTCAAATTCAATTGAATTTATTTCGTGTTTCAATTAAATTAATAAAATATTATACTTATATTATAGATAAATATTTTCATTCTAATAATGGTGAAAGCTATTTGTATGGCTACTAGATTAAAATTTATATTAATAACTGATTCCTGATAAAATAATCTTCTTGTTCGTTTTAACTGGATTTGATACAATAAAAAAATTTTCTTTAAAAAATTTATATTTTCTAATGTTTGCCATGAACTGAAAACTGGATATATTCAGTAACTATTATTTTGTGAAATATATAAAATATATAAAATATATAAAAATAGGAAAAATTAATGATTTTGCATAAATACAAACTTTTCGTTCTCTATTTTATGTTTTTTGTCTTTTTCTATACTTATTTGCTTTATTGCATTTTCTAAATTTGTTTTTTTTTTTCGATTTTGAATTTGATTTAAATCTGGTTTATCTAATTACTGCTAAATAATTTTTTTATTTTTTTTATATTGCAAATTTTTTTTGGTAAATTAACAAATTCCTTTTGTCAATATATTATTCATTAATTTTTAATAAATAAATTTCATTTAGATATATTATAAATTTCAATAAGTTTAAATTAATTAAAATTTTAGAAAACTTTTTTCATTTTTATATAGAATCGAATAAAATAAAGTCGACTTTTGTAATGGAATGGAATCTTTGATCGAAGACATTTGCATGTATTTTATTCTTCATTCAAGTTTCTTTTACTGTGTGAGTTTCTATTCTTTTGTATTTCATAAATGCGAAATACATAAAAGTAGGAATTCGTCTTTAAAGATTTTATTAAAGATCATGAAATACTGATAAAATAATTAAAATTAATTAATACTTTGAAGAATTGTTTTGTTATGCGTTAATTTGAAATGTATCCATTATCTGCTACTCGAGTTCTTTTAATTATGCGAGTGCACCTTTGTTATTTGTTCATGGTCATAAAGAAACAGAATACCAAAGTTAGTGAAAATTTTATCTGTCGGTATAGCAAGACTTCTGAAATACCAATGCTTGATTCTACGTTTCAACGAATAGGAATATGGAATAAATTATGATAATATATTAAAATATTTATGCAACATATTGTTTTTATTTAATATTTTTTTAATATTATTTAATATAATATAATATTTAAATATTTTTCATTATATAATTTTTTTGTCATTTTCGCAAACCTAGCAAAAACTTGAATTTTTTATAATAATTAGCATATAATATTGTTGACATAAATTCGTTCGCATTAAAAAACACTGTTTAAAGTGTTGTAAAACGTATCTATTAGAACGTTCATCGTATAATCGCAAAGACTCACCTTGGACGCCCACATAACATGAATGACAAGGTTTGCTTCCTCTTCTAGAATTGCAACTGCATATTTATATACACCTTCGTCTGTTCTAACTTTGTTTTTATCATCTGATCTATTCTCGTTAGAATATCTTTCAAATAAGTAAGGAAAATTACTGATAATTTTCAAATAGGAAAATAGTATATAATTCCGTTATTGTTATAATTTATTGACAGATACTATTGATTAAAAAAACAGAACTTTCATTTATCAAAATGATTTTATAGTTTATAGCTTTTAACGCTACAAATAATTTTACGATTGATAGAGTTTTATCAATGAATTATGAATTATCAATCGTGTAATCTGTTAAACTATTAAAGATAAAATGTGAAACAAACAAAAAATTAAAAATTTTCTAAATTTTATGAAATAGAAATATTAGAATATAATAAAGATTATATTTTAAGATTAAAATACATATGAAAAGATATCAAGAATACTTATATTTTAAAATAATTTCTATTTCTTAATTATATAAATTATTAATTCTATTTTTAAAATCTATCAAAATTTAATTTTCCCGCGGCACAACATGACGTGTAAGCTTAAGCTTCATTTTCAAAGCATCACTCATATCTCATGATGAACATATTATATGAACATATTATAACTGATAATACAAAAACGAATCAATTGAATATAATGAATTTAATACAATTAATTGAGTTTAATGAATATGATGCAATTTTACTATTATTTTTCATATTTCCATAGTATAAATTTATAATTCGGTGAGTGCATCGAACGGTTGCATTACTCGCGCGTATTCTTTCTTCGTTTAAATCAAAATTTGAACGATACACCATGCCTTAGAATCAGTTAAAAAGGCGTATCGAAATAAATTATGTCTTTGAGATTTAAATGTCCTATTGCTTTGTAGATAATGTTATAATTGTTGTAAATTGCGTTTATATATATATATTCGTAATTTCTATTACTATTCTAACACTGCGGTCAGATAACATACATATAAATACAATTTAAAAGTAATTCAATTACGGATCAATAGACTAAATATGGATACTCGATGGACCTCTCGGAAGATTCCTTGTCTATCCACCGAAATCAAGCTAATCAATTACGCTAGTAATTAACAAGCTTCTCAGTGTGGACATTTAATGGTTCACCGTAATGGATTTGGAGATATGCAAACACATGTGAGAAATATACATGTACCGAGGCCGTTATCTGCCTGATGCAATTTTACGTGAGACCTGCGTATCGATGCGTTTCAAGTACATACGTGTCCTCGAGCAAAAGTTTGTGGAAGGGGAGAGAAATTGGAGGGAGAAGATCTCGTTCCCTTTATGTGTTCGTTGTTAAAAGCTTCAATTATCTATATAATTATATTTCTCTGAATATTGGAGATATTGGAATTAATCAATATCTGGATTATTTGTTCGAAAATCGATTCAATTCATTTCCTATGAAATGAAAGGATTAAAGAAACTTGATTTACAAGTGCATATGGAAGAGTATCTCGAAATAGCGATGACTCGATATCGAGAAATTTGATTTCTTCAAAAAACATAGAAAATAATTATTTATTTGATTTATTACTATTATTAATGGTATTATTAATAATAGTAATAAATTTTTAGGAATTCGTTCGGTTAGAATTTTTTGAAAACTTTTTTACCAAAACTTTTTTTCAATTTTAAATCTAAAGATGGTTAAAAGTTTATTGAATCATAAATGTGTAGGCAGAGTATATTTTTCTTTGAAGTTTAAACAACTTGTATTTGTAAATTTCTCACCATTGGTTCGATTAATGTGTTTGCTACTCAAAGTACATTTAATACGATATCAAATTTCGGAGCATTGCCAAATATGAATAAAGTAAAAAATGGAATATGCCGAGTTCATCTCGTATCCAATGTTTGATCTTGTTTATGGTCAGGATTACATAGATTACATCTTTCTAATATCAATGTGATCTTTCAATTTGTATAGTATTCGAATATATCCATATTTACCGTCTAATGTTTAATGTTATTTTTACTATTTTTCCACTAGCTAAAAATATATGACATTAAATACAATTAAATATATTCATATAATGCATCTTTCGTAATAATTGATTGCATTTCGAACGAATCTCTTTTTATATTTTCGCGCCATTTGTTTTATCTCGACATCAAATTTTTATTACTTCAAAGATACAAGGTCATCGATTAAATAACAATAATGCATAAATATATATATATATATATATATATATATATATATATATATAATATATATATATATATTTATGTGCATAGTATTTGCGAATAAATCAAAAATAAAATTATATATATAAACGCGCCATAAAGATTTAAAATAGGGAATAGTAGAGGGGGAAAACTCGTAGTGGGGAGAAGGGAACTTCAGTAACGAAAGATGCTCAGGGTATCGAATGAGAAAGAAAGAAAAATGATATATAATATAAAGTTTGACGAGTCGTATTCGCGGTTTATATGAATATTTTCGATCGAATATACGCATCGTATTAATACGAAATTTAGATTGTTCAGTATCTCGTTTTGAATTTATCAAATCATCGATAAGCGGTTACCTAGAGAGTGTCTTCCAAAAATAAGATACAGCCAGGAACGTATTTTATAGCGAGCCTTTTAAAGTGGTTGTACATATATCTTCGGCGTAAATAGACCGATAAAAACGAATACTGATTCGCACGTGCAGTTTATTTCGATACGCAGTCGCGTGTAGTTTTCGTACAAGCATGAGAGTTTAGTGGTTCCTCCGTCGAACGGAATGGCGTAGTAAGAGGATTAAGTGAAAAAAAAGGATAGAGAAAATGGATAGCGGATTGCGGAAACAAAGACGAACTGTGAGAGGTGGAGCGAGTTAAGAGGGGCGAAAACAGACTGTCAGTCCGTTCTTAGTGAAACGCTGACTGGTTCGGCCGACATTGTAAACAACAACATCGCGCCAGAAGCAAATGCTCCGTAACGGTCTTTAAGATTGAGCAATTGCTTCTATCCCTTTTTGATATTCATCGTACATATGCATTATCGAATGCATGAAGATTCTCAGTGAAATCGAGGTCATTAAAACATCTTGATAATCTATTTCTAATATATATATATATATATATAGATAAAATATAATAGATATATATCTATTTTATGTAGATTAATATATTTTTCTTTCTAATTATGGATTATCTTCGATTCAATTGAATCATTTTAGAATCTTAGAGATATAATTTTATTTCTTCTTTCTTATTTAAACATGTTTTTTTCTCAGGGATAACGATCTCATCAAATAATGTTCGATTTTATCGATCGTAGACTAATCGAATCAATCGTTTCAATATTATGTTGTGCAATCATTTGGAACAATCGTACGAAACGAGGAATTAATTTCTTTTTGGTCCGATAATGCATTCTATATCAATTTGTATGTTAATCAAAGATAGTTTGTTCTGACTTCCGCGAGTCACTCGTGAAAGCATGCAACAATGAAATTCCTCGTACATAGGACGCGAAGAAACGTAATACTTCCGGCGGAATAATATGTTCGCCTACCGATATTGCTTTTGCAATTACGGTATATTGCGGGAAGAAAATTATTTTAGCTGATCATATATCGTATAACTTACGTAGCACACGCTAGTTTGAATTCTACTTCTCTGCGTACTCGAGACATACGCGTTTGTTTGTGTGGCGTTAGTATAGCGTTGTCCATTTCTGCTTTACGTATATATGTAGTCTATACCATTACAGGAAACAAATCCACCGATATTGACCAGAATCGAATGTATTCATGAGAACCTGGTCTTCCATATAACAAAGCTCTTGTAGTTATCCGAGGTGAGAGCTTTGCAATGCTGGGCTCGTGTGTAACCACTTGCCAAAACAAGAAAGTGGTTTATTGTATGTTGAATAACATGACATACATCGTTGTAATTCGATTTCCCTTTTTAACGATCGACTTATGCATTAAAGAAAAATATTAAGTAACAAAAGGGTTCGATATGATTATATAGTTTCGAAACTAAACTCTTCTCGGTTATTTCGTTCTATAAAGATTCAAAAATTTTAAATAATTAATTATATTTTATATTTTAATTTTTTTTTATGATTTTTAAATAATTATATAATTACGATTATTAATTATGATTCTCAAATATAAAGATAAGTTTCTAATCTTTTTTTTCTATGAACTAATTTTGATTCAATCGTAATATACTTTGTGAAATATACTATGTATATTTTGTGAAATATTGTTCAGTGAACTTTCTCTAAACCTAGGCAGTTAAAGTTCCGTTCTTCTGTTTCGTTCTGGTTACATTTCTTGTTTTCGAATTCGATTTCCAACCTCGTTTTCAACGTTTCATACCTACCATTTTTCCGTGTTTATATTTTTGTAAATTATATCGGGATTAATTTCGCGTGAATCTTTGCAATGATAAAGCCTCGTCATTGTCATGTATCGGGGTAAATAAAAAGAACCGACGAAATTAAAATTAAATGCGGCCTCAAAGTCTCTTCCAAGTATACCTGCTTGATAATTTCAGCAACCGTTATTTGCGTCCGTATTATTAAATGCAGCTGAAAACTTTTCTTTTCTTTTCTTTTCCCGATTCTTTCAACCGTTTACCATTTTTCCAAGTTGAAATTGGATATGGATATGAAAAGAAACTGTTTCGGGCCATATAATGTACTACAAGCTGTATTCTTCCCAACAAAAGCTTACCTTTCTCCTTAATCTTTAAAATAATAGTACTCGAAATAATACGAAAAGAATTTTCTCCTTTTTAAAAATCTTAACCTGTTTATTGAATCTTGAAAAATTTTTCTAAGAATAACAAGGTTTGATTTAGAAAAAAGAAATAAGAAAGACATAATTTTCTCACTTTAATATCTCGACTTTCGTGGAAACAATTTGTAGCAATTCACTTTATTATCATTCATTTATTCCTAAAAAAAACGTTGCTAAATTGTTTCCTCGTATCTTGTTCATTGTTAACTCGAAGAATCGTTTGATTTCCACCGATACGTTAAAAAAAAGGGGGGGAGGGGGATCAAAGCATCAAAGCATTTTTTCCACCGTGAAAATTAGTTTTTGTTCTTTTAACATCCTACGAATGGTTTCACCTGACATTGTCCACCCATTGTGGTTTATTATAAAAAAATTAGTTAATCTCGATTGCGTCAGGAGTATATGCGAGGCGTTACAATACACGCTCGGCTTAAGTCACGCGAGCTTCGGTGCGTTTCATCGATTGACGAAGATAACATTACTGGCCAGACTTCTGACACGCTTCTGCATTCGCACTTCTTTCCACATCGATTTCCCCCCCCGCAGTTCATTGCACCGTTTTCTCGTCGACGCTTTAATATTTGCGCACCGTGTTTTTGCCTCTTGTTTGCACGATCTAGGCCTTTTTTTTTTTCGATCGGTCCTCCACTCCGATCAATCATGTTCCCCGCGGCCGATGCCCACGCCGCGAAAGGATCTTTTCTTACAGGTTTAATCTTCCTTAACTCGTAACTCGACTCCTCTACAGAATAGAAAGCAAGCATGAGGTGACGATATTAGGAGGATTAAATGAATTTTCTGTCAAATTCTACGGTCCACGGGGCAGTAAGTATTAATTTATATTTATATTATATTGTATTGTGTGTTTAAAGTTTAATGAATAATGAATACATATATATATATATATATTCATTATTTATATATATCTATTCTTAGAACGTAAGTAATTTAATTTTAACAATTTTATGTTTCGAAATTGTTTAATAATTATTATCCTAAAATTTTCTTATATGATATGTTTATTTATATGATGTGTGAACGATTCGTGTAAAGATTTTAACGAAAATATTGTTTACAAATGGAGCAATAAAATTTATTTGCTATAATTGACCTATAATGGAAATAACGTGTAACTATATGAATATCATGGGAACGAGAGAGAGTGAATTATTTAGGATAATGGGATATCGAGTTATGCTCCAGTTTAGAAGAAAATAATAGTAAATTATTATTATTATTATTATTATTATCATCAAAGTTTCAAATTGAAGGTTATTAAGATATAGAGTAATCTATTACTTGATAACAAATTCTGCAGTTAAAACAATTCCGAAGGATAAAATCTCTTTATCGTATTATTTTAATTCTGTCGAAGGTCGAACGAAGAAGATTATCCAAGATTTTTTTCTTTTATCGTAAAATTTTAATCAAAGATTTAGATAACGACGTTTGAGCAATAAGGAAGCGATGATTTTCGTTTAAAGAATATATTTTTTTTCGAATTAAAAATAGATTGATACATTTTCGTGTTTCTGATACTAAGATAAAAGAAGGCTAGCCTTCGAACTTAAAAAAAAAAAAAAAACAGCCTTGGAATAATCATAAAAGGATGCAGATTTCTTTTTTATAGACATCACTTCGATCATGAAGAAAACACAAAGAAAAACAAGTTAAAGTTAAATCAATCTGAAAGAATGGAGAATGAATAAACAATTGATTCACAAATATAATCTTTCTTTAAAAATTTCTCTAATTAATTACACGAATATTTCTAACATTTATACTATCCCGACTAAAAACATGACTTCATCGTTTCTTACGAAATTTCCTTAATTTTTCTTCGCGAACCGTTATCGTTATCGTGATCATTTCCCGATCCCATCAAATTCCTTGTCTCGCACGATTAATTCGTGGCTCGAGAGGGAACAAGAGGCTCGCGAATCATCGCCTTTACGTGCTCATCTTACGTTTCCAGTATTTGATATTCCAAGGTCGCCAGCTCTTCGCACACCGGATACTTATGCAACAGTGTGTGCATTTACGCTTTCCTCGGCCAGCTGGTCGACACGCATGCAAAAAGCGTTATCGATTGACCGGCATCCAGTGACGAAAGTTCCTTGACATCGCTTTTCGTCGCGTTTGCCAGGACCAAGTCCAGAGATATCGTCTCCAATCGAGTTTGCGCGATCCAGTTTCATTCAACTGGCCCGTCTTATCGTGGTCGATCAGGTTCAGGACGTTTAGAGAGCAAGTTGTTCTTCCGAAACTTCATTCTGAGCTTGCAATTCTTATATTGATCGATAAGATGCTAAGAATCGTTAATTTAATAACGATTCGAATCGCTTCGAATATAAATTAATCGTAGTCTGAATTTTACGCTGCGAAAGCGATCAATGATGTTTATCTCGTTGTTGGATTCCGGGTCGTGGAATTGAGTTCAACACTTTTTAAAGTCTTACAAGAGGTTTTATTTGATTACGCGTTACTCAAGAACCCAATTGAATTAGCTTTCGGCAGAAATTAAGCACTATGGAAAAGGTGTAATTTCATTAAAAAAAATTTGAAACGGTCTGATCTACGATGACCATTTTACCGAAACTTAAATTAAAAGTGTTTCTCAAACGATTTCTTGCCTCGCATGAAAATTGACCACTGTGATATTTAACCAACTGCGTGACTCATAACCGAGTTATAATGTTTAAAACATGTAGTTAAACGCATGCATCCGTCAAATGTCCTATCGATCGCTGTTTTCGGATTCAGATTGTATTTATTATCCTCGAGAAGGCTAATGCAACGTGTTTTTCCTTTTCTCGCCGGTTCATAAATCGCTTACGCAATACGAACACCGGCCGAGAAAAACAACGAGCAAAGGTAGTGCGTAGTACTTAACGAATCACCATACTCGAATCTATCGAGATCCGTATCCCGGTATACGTCGAATGACATAAAAAGGCACTTTTATAAAACATAATTTTATTGCTCATCTCCGTTTTCATTACGTCCTTCCAAAGGTTTCGATTGGCCAAGCTCGTCGATTATATTTTTACCCGTGGTCGTTCGCCTGTTACAACGATTACCGTAATCCATCCTTATTTAAAAAAGAAAAAAACGCAATATCCTTGCATCCCGGCTGCGTACATTGTTCTATCTTCGCGAGTATCTTATATCGATATTATGCAAGTTATTTATTCCACGATATCGATGGAGGTAAATTCGAAAGACGAACATACACGATCGAATTACTCTACAGCCACGTGATTGTCTAATTTTCCTTCTTCTTGGATCAGAATAATATTATTCTACCTCATAATTTTAAACAAAAAGTCCAAGTCGAATTTTTCATCATTTATTCGAGTCGAAACGATAATCGATAGGTATAGATTACACGAAGCTAAAGTACACGAAGATAAATACGTAGATAGATAAATTAGTATCCAGATAAATGTAATAATGATGTGCAATATTATAATAATACGTATGTATACAAAGTGAAACGGAAAAAACAAACACATGAATATTTATACACAGCGATAAGAGAAGAGAATATTTTCGCGGCTACGACAATGTTGTGTTAATTGCTGGCAAAATCGAGTTTCTCTTCTTCCTTCGCGCATAGTTATTACGAATAAAAACTTAGGCAATATCGATACTCGCGCGCTCGTCGATGGCCTCGAAACCGTCACATACTCCACGTTAATTAGAAACGTCACGAAAGGAGAAGGAACAGATCTGACTACGTGTATTTGTTTCTTGAAAGGAAATCGAATTGTTTGCAAAAACGTTTTTTTCTTTCTCTCTCTCTTTCTCGACTCGTTTCGAATTAACTTATCACACGTATCTCGTACTCGCGATTTCATCGAGGTCTCGATTCGTTCTCTTCTTTTCTCGTTTCTAGACCGCATCCTGACGGTAAAAGTTTGCCAACTTGCAGGTAATTGGTTGCTGCCCCCCCCTGAACCCAGTGGTTGGTTCATCGTGCAATTTTAAATCAGTTTCAATTCGCAATTCGTTTTTACATTGCGAGTAATCTCGTCAGCTGAACGTTGCTGCGAGAGATTTTTATTTAGAGGTAGTAGCTGTAATTTTTGAAACAAATTTTTTACAAAAATGTTCAAAGTGGTTTCTTTCGATATTTGCGTACAGAGTGTTCGATGATTGATATTACCTTTGAACTCTAGAGACATTTATTTTGTATAATTGGTTAGCTAGTTATCGGAAAATAAAGTTGAGTCATCTAATCTCCCTCTTTAACCCCTCTTTGTCCACTGCCTTTTTCCTTTCCACACATTTTTGTTTTTCACTCACGCATATATCAACCGTGAGATTAAATATTTGTAGAAAGCAGTGGCGTAGGAAATTGGAACATATGCGTCCCACTTGTCTTTTTGGGTGATAATGTGGAAATCAGATGAACCGACAGCCACTTCGAAACTTTCTTGAAAAATTTGTTTCATCTGATAACAAGAAAAATGTAAATGTAAAGTCAAAAATTTCGTCAATAAACCATTCGTTCTGTTTACAAGTATACATCTTAATAAAGGGATTTCAGTAATCCTAGAATATAATTCTTAACTTCCAACAACGCACTTTTATAACTTTTTATAATCTTCTTGAGCACCGTGGCCCACGAAGGAGACTCTGGAACTTACTCGCTTACAACTTAAACTCGATATTTTCAAGTTAGCTGTTCGATAAAGATTCTATCATAAATCACAACTTTGTTCGATATTAGTTTCGGTATTTACTCAAGAATGGAAGTACCGTAAATCTTTTTGATTTCTTAATAATCCTCGTTTCGAAAGTTCTTCGAGTTTTCCTATACGTCCTCGGTTGCTGGATTACGCTCTCACAGTTAACGCGTTATTATCAGCTTTCAAAGATGCAATGTCGATATTGTCCTATTGAAAAATCCCCTCCCCTCCCCCTTCCCCGCCTTGTTTCGCAACGAATCAACTAGCGAGCCCTCGGCACACGCGCATTTTTGCAATTCCTCCTCCCCCCCTTCTCCTGAGTGTATCTCAAGATACATGCAGAGACGAGTATAGCGATCTGCGTATTTTATAGATAAACCGATGTACACTCTTAATAAATTATAATATATACGAGCAATACGTCGATAAGATTTCGATTCAATCTTATTTCCACTCGACGCAATGCGTGTAAAAATTGCGTAACTCGCGGGCAAGCCCTTCCCTTCGCACCGATATTCATTTCCGCCATAGCGATCGGTCGAACAACGACGCCTTGTTTTCCGCCGCGATGCGCTTTAGAAAAGTGTGCGGCTCTAAATTGCTCCGATTGTCATCTTGTTCCCAAGTTTTTTTCTTTTTCGTAATCGGATCGAGCAATGAGTTCAAAAGCTTATTTGCGGTTTTAAATTAACACTATTATCGCTATTTGTTATAGATATTGATTAACGATCTTTGGTTTTGATACGACTAATGGCGCGTTTCATTTGCAAATTTATATAATTGCTTAGCAAATGTATGTTTAAATTGCGCGCCATCGTGTTGGGATGAAAGAGTAAGAGGATGACAAGAGAACGATATATAAAGGGAAATTTTTATATTTTCGATTGCGTTACATCGATTTAAAATAATTTTGAGCCAATAACGATGGAGATTTTTTTCGAATTCGAATACGTGTTCTTAAATTCTGTGATTTTCTGTTATTTGTTTCATTCAATGCGCGAAACACGATTATTACGACTATTGAGGGAATTTACGAGCTTGTAATATCGTAGCTTTCTACGCATATACACGAAGTTATTTCGGAAATTACAACAGCGAGATACTGTTCGACTTTGACGACGGTCACTATTTTCTGATAAGATTAATTCACTCTTTGTACGAATACGTGACGGGACGGGAAATCTTTTCAGAAAGTATCCATTTAATATTAAAGGAAGAAAACGACATAGTGTGCATAGCGCTTTTAACTTGCTTTCAAAACATTTTTCATTTTGCATACTTACGAAACAATTTTCAAACTTGATCTTCCTCATCGTCTTGCCCCCTTTGCTTCCCCCGTCGTTTCTCTTCCCTTAAAAATCTTTGAATTTTTTCTCATCTCTACAATTGAAAAAAAAAAAGATTAGCCGGATTAGTTTGCAAGAAGCAAAACTTACTTAATTAAAATGCTTATCTTCAATCCTATAATACATAAACTCGGTCAATAACGGTTTCAACGGTATAATTATTCACGCATTAAGATTCGTTTCAAATAATTATCACACCAGTAACAATAAGAGAATTAAATCAAGACCACTTTCCTCAGATCCCTTCTTCAGCTATTCAAAATACTTTTCGTATCTATCTACGCGTGCGAAACTCACGAGGAACAGCCGAGAGTTAAAACTCGGTTCGGAAAGGGATGGAGACGAAGCATCCTGAAATTAATTCATCCTCCTCGTCTTCGTGTACGGTGAGAGGGTGAGAGCATTCGTTGTATAAGTAAATGTGCACCGATTGAGCTGGATCTAGCTCGAGAAGTTAACGGTATCGTTGAGCGGAGAGGAAAAAAAGGTTACAACTTCCTCGAAGCTCGTCGTCATCTTGCGTTTTACTCGTCTTCTGCACAATAATTGCACGGCTGTGTTAGATCGTCAACCAAAGGTTGTTGCGAAACAAATGATGATAGAAGGCAGGAGGAGTGATAAGATTAACAGTGTTGAGTTACATGTACAACACGCAGACTATCTTGTTAGCTTTCCTTTAAGCTTTGTATTACAATTGGAAAGTGTTCTTCCATGCACAACATTTTTTTCGATTCATTTGACGCGTGATTTTTCACAACGTTGCTCGCGATGAAAGTAGAATTTTTATTGGCTTCATGGAAAACAAAATCTTGGAGACGTCACGTTGAAATGTGATTTTCAACGACGCCATATTTTATAGAGGAAGATGCTAGCTTTTCTTTCCTGGCGTTCCATAGAATGTTTGAGGATCGAGCACGTATTTTCACCATTCTCGTCAATTTATTACGTGTTGTTTCGAAAGCTCTACGTTCCTCGGTTCAACAAGATTATCCTTTCCCCCCCTCTCTCTCTCTCTCTCATCTATTAAAAAGAAATCAATATCACCGATCTAAATATCGATATTACGGGACCGCTGTGCTTGCGTCTCTATATAAAGAACAAAATTTTTCCTACACGAGGATCAATATTTCCCGCAACGCCTCGGCAAAAAAAAAAAAAAAAAAAAAATAAAATAAAATTTCTATGGAGTTTCATCTTCCCGCCGAGATTCCCAACGTGAAAACGAACCGTCTGGACTCTTAATGGCGTCGTGCCACAGCTTGAACCATTTTCATCAACAGCGCGATCTCCGACACGCGCAATTTCCATCAACATGCGAACCGTACGAATAAGAGAATACGAGAATAAGAATCCTCTCGTTTGCGAATGAAACCAACAACCGCGACGACAGCGAGGAGCATCGAAGGGAGGAGAGGAGGAGGAGGAATGCTCCTTAAAAAGGGGCACTTTGATAAAATCAATTTAATCCCATTCCATTAGTCCCGTGGTCATTTTTTTCTTTGACATCCTCCATCGTGATACACGCGTACGTGCATATATATATATATATATATACATGGATGCACGGAACGAGGCGTGAGCACCCGGCCACGTTTTACCGCATACAAAGCATAGTCGTTTGGAAATGCCTGTAAACGAGCGGTCGACGATACACATCGGAGATACCGTGTTCCGCACTGTGACCCACTTTAACAGCCAGCCCTCTAATACGCCCCAAGATTCTGTTCGACACTGATGCTAGAACCGCGTAGCTTTATGCCTCCTATACATGGCCGCGCCACCGGATACTGGCAGAAATATGCATGGAAATGGATTCGCTGGACGAATAGCTATGGTTACGAGCTGAAATTTTCGCGGTAACGACTCTCCACAGCTCTAAATCGAGGCTGTTAAACATCTTTCCTCGTGGAGGAGAAGAAACTTGAGCGTTCCTTTATACGTATTTTGTTGAAAGAGATAAAAGAAAATAATATATGTATGTGTACGCGGTTTTGGACAAGATTTGATAAGTGACCGAGCAGCGGTTGAATCATTCGATAAGTTCGGTTTCTTAAAATAATCCTTAGAGAAATTATTTCGAAAGCGATTTATCAAAGCTCTTTATCATTTGGTTTCAGTTATCCAAAGATTAAATTTTTAATAGTGTAATAAAATAACTTCGATACTTATGGCTAAGGAAATTAAAGATAAAAGGTTAAAGAACCTCGGAGAAGGTACGAGTTTTGTTGTCATCACCAATCACGAGGTGTCGTGGTTGTGTAGGTCTCTGGTCCGTACGATGCCCCGGTGAATCACAGTTGGAGGGCCAAAGCGGACAAACAACCTATCTAATCGAATTTACGAAAATAGATGGGGCATTAACAACCGTGTTTACGTATCTTCCTTTCTTCTTCATTCACCCTCCGATGATTTCGTTCCAATTTGATGTTTTCGTGTCACGGTACCCCTCCCCACCTGTGTTCCTTCTCACGAAAGAAAGAAAAATACCGTCGAATATCGGCCAGAATTATTCCTTTGTCCATTCTTTATCCTCGAACGAACGTGTATCCATTTCGTACCCATTCAAAGATTAATTTTAACGCAGACCCTGAAATTGCACTGCCCCACTCGTTCACTGTCGCAGAGAGGGACAACCGTTCTCTCCGCTTGTCTTTCTGTTTCCATTAATAGTCCACAAGCAGCGATGCTCCACGCGTCGAGCTCTATCGACGTACAGATTCTTCGCGTCGTCCTCTGCCAAATGCACCGTAATTGCATTTTAATCGCTTCTCATCTCTCCACTCGAGAGATACGCGTTTACCGATTTCCTTTCCTCTTATCGCCCATTTCTCCACGCATAAAGTGTACGGATCATTCGTTGCTTCCAATCCTTCATTTTAAATCCGCACACGTTGTGTTCTGTATTCGAGAGGTTGATCGATGCTCGTCATATATATACGAGCCAGTGGAAATGTATATAAAATATTCCTAGTTTGGACGCGTCATGCCAAAAGTTCATAGAAAGAGAAGTCGAGATGGACACGCTAGCCAAGAAATTCGTGATATAATTTATATGTAAATATCGTCGTCACGTTCGTTTACATCGAAATCGAAATTATTCCCTTATACGTACGTAAATTGTACGTTTTGAAAACGAACTGGTTGATATATAATCTCCAATGTAATGTAATTTTTATAGAGATAATTAAATTAAGATTGCAAGTTAGGTCGTGTATAATTCGAGTTAAATTTTTTTCTTTCAATTTTAAATTGATTTTATTGGATCGATAGAATGGATCGGTTGGTTAAATTCGTTTTGTTTTTCTTTTTTTTATTAGATTCCCATAAACACGTATTTTGTTCTTCGTTAAAGTAAAACAAATGTATTAATTAAGATATTCGTAGCATGTCTACGTGTATTTTTGCCAATGGCTTTACAAGGCTTTGAATTTCACTCGAGGAAAATCAAAGAGCCTTACAATTCGACTCCATAAATTCTAAAATGGCAGCTGGTTCTTGATCGAGACAGGTTTTCTCTTCTTGGCAATCGAAAAACGCAAAACGAACGTGATCGTGGTATTTCGTAGTTGGGATTTACCTTGAAACGTGATATTTTTGCCATTATCACAGATAAAATTATTCAATGTTCTTTTTATTATAAAAGTAGAAAATTCTATCTCTTTCGTAATCCACTTGAGATAAATACAGTATACATAATGAATAGAAAAAGAAATAAATTCGTGAATTCACAATAATCTGTTATCAGTTCTCCCAATTGCACATTCGAATAAAAATCTATTTTATCCTCATCTTTCTGAATTAAATTTATATAAATTTGCTCCTTTTACCTCGAATTAGATTTCGTATTCTACTTATTTTAATTTTCATCGAGAAATACGTCAACGTAGATTCACGTTGTTGCTTGTCAAAACATTATTTGTTCCACGTGACTAATTTCTCAAGCTAACTCATCAAGAAGAAAATTAATTCGAATCTCGAAGAATTAATCCTGTTCAATTATAAACATCTGCTGTTTTATTCAAGGGATATTAATCAAGAAAATTCACTGTCAAGGTCTCGAGAGTGATTTTAAGTGCGTCAGCATCCAACGAAACGTGCATTATTCCCGATACGTGCTCTATCGTGATCGATATCAAAGGTCGGCCACCTCCTTTTATCACCGTCCAATGCACGAATATATATATTAATTCGATCAACGAGAGAAGAGCCTATCGTTTCTCCAAGGGAACAATGCTCTTTCGAAACGTTCGAGCTGCTAAAAACGGACGGCTGATTATGTCTCGTTTGCACAACGACCGCGAAATTCTTTATTTCGCCAGACCGTAATTTCGTTTTTTTCTCGTTCCTTCTTCTCTCCTCGCTACGCTTTAATTTGCGCCGACTTGTTACCACGCGACGAGTTACAACCACAAACGATTTTCCACCATTTCTTTTCGTTTTTAACGATCGACGAGTCGAGTTTTCTTCTTCGTTTCGCGAATCCCTCGAATTTTGATATTCTTCCTCTTTCGTATATCCCAAAAAATTATGGGACAGTGAAAATTGTTCGATAAAATTTTTAATTCCCGCGCAGAAATCGAATCGAGTTCGTTATTAGAGAACAAAATGGAAGATAATATAGGTAGGTATATAACTTGTTTGGTAGTCATTCGTTGGTTCTATTATCGTTGGCTGATACACCATTCGAGATTATTAACGATAACGCGAGTTCATTACGTAAGAGACGAGTGTTGGATAAAAGTTTAAATACATGGCGATTTAAAAGATGAATTTGTACACGAACAGCGTGGAATTTAGACGGTGGATTTATCATTTCAAACGGTTATTCCTTGAGTAAAAGTAAAGAAAAATTAAAAGATTATTTTACGTATAAGATTAATTAAAAGATTAATTAATTGCGTTTCAATTTTTTTTTTAACAGCAGAGTAAAGTGATTGCACAGTTGGTGATTATCCTCGGTTTTCTAGAAGGTGGAAAATCGAATCCAGTTCCAACGTTCACTTTTCCTCCTTGCGTCTTTCACTTGCGCGTATAAAATTTAGATATAAAAGATTAGATTCGAGAATCTAATTTTTTTTTTTTAATAGACGGAGGGACGGGCGATTTTTAGTTTATTTTCAGTTCCGTAAATAAGGATTGAAATTGTTCGTTTGAGTTGTAAGGTTTGAGTCACCACGTCGAAAGATAGAAATTTATGATACTTTTCCTCAAAGCGGCCCACCAAGTTACGACACACGATTTGTGACGAATATTAGCGAAATGGGTGCATGAGAAACAACCATAAAATTCTAACACGCGGGGATCGCGATCGTAAATATTTTCTTGGTGCGTAATAAACCTTTTCATCAACCTGTTATGATTTTATTAACTCTTGTCGAAAGACATCTATCATTTTATATAAATGGAAAACGATGTTTTCAATCTACAATTTTTCTCTTCAATTCTTCAATTCCTCTTTTCTCGATATTCTTCGTTGAATTCTGGATGATCCACAGAAATTTAGATTACTCTTTGCGGTTTCAGTTAAACTTAACATTTTCTTTCGTGTTCGATAGAAAGTTTGGAGAAATTAAATTTATTAATAAATTTAATTTAATATAGAGAATGGGTCGATAAACGTTACCGTTTTTGGAATCACGAAAAAAAAAGAGAAAAATTTGTTAAATAATAAATGGCGAAATATAAAAAAGATTTATTTAATAACAGGTTTTTTAATCCATATTTATTTTATGCTTCTGCGCATTTTCAAGAAGGAGAATCAATAAAAATGATTGTCTAAATTAATCTTGACTCTTAATAAATGGTCTTAAATCGATAAAAAATCATCGATGAAACTATTACTCTGAATCATTCGTAATCGATGCATAGCAATTTGAAAAATCGTTCATCGTTATCTTCAAGAATAAATTTCGAATAATGTTATTTGGAGAACAATGGGCTTGTCATTTTTCAGCGTTGCTGAAAAGAAATTAATGATCGAGAATCGTGAAACTATGGATTCGCCATGTATATTTTTTAATTAATATACTCGAACTTCAAAACTTGAAATTGGAAACGTTAGAATCTAGTTTCCAGGAAATCTAATTCGATGAAACTTCGAACGTACGGTAAAAATCAGATTAACGGTTAAAATTTATGGAGCATCTTTCAATTAGAAAGCTTCATTGCTCATTAAAATTCACGAAACTGTACGTTACAACTTTAATGGCTTCTCGGAATAGTGAAACGCGTTTTTCCTTTCTCGTATACTTATCAAAATCGAAAAATCGAAAAAGTCGAAGAGCAGAGGAAAAAAACTAATTATGAAATAAAATTATTATCCAACGATCGATACTTAGAGAAATATACCAAACGATTGATTTAAAAATTTGGATCGAATTTGCATCTAACTTCGTACAATTCGTATAATTTATTGTTTACAAATTTTATCTGTTCCATTGAAACTTGTTTGATCGGAAATAAAAGGGAAATTAATTATTGGAATATTTTCAATAAACCGGTGTATAAATTGTTGACACTCGGTCGTAAAACGTGAAACGCCTTTAACGTGTCTGGACAGCTGCCCTTTAGGAGTGCAAAGGGTTAAATCATTCCGATTTGATACGCGACAGATCAAACGCGTGGTAAAATTCCTGCGTGTATTCTAGAAGGCCTATTCTTGCAAACGCGATCTCTCTTTGGAGAACAGCGAGAAGGAACAGCTTGGCAATAGGTTTCGAGCTTTAATATCGAGATATCTTGACTCTCTAACTAAGAAACGAGTCGCGAGATAAGGTGGCCGAGGTAATTGCATTTTTCCTTTTCTCGAAACGTGCTTTCACGCACTTAGCGTATGCACGACGAACGACTACGGAATCGATCGGTGCTCTATGACGTATGCACTCGTGTATACGCGAGAGAACGGTATACGACTTTCGTATGGTACAATACGGCCTTTTTTTTTTTTTTTAATCCACTTTGACTGGCTAATTATCGCGTTGGTTCGATGCTCTTCTCTTCTGCGAATGGACGGATTAATTTTTGCGTGTAGAACGCGATAGAAGGGGATAAAAATAGAATTATGGTTAAAAATACGCTTTTTTTCTTATGAGATTTGCGAAAATGAATATATATAAATATATAAACGTATATATAAACGTATAGATTTAATAGTTTTCAATTAGTACAATTTATAATATATTGATAATTTATTTTGGAATATTATTCGTTGAGGTAATGAGTGAATGATGAAAAGCGACGAAAATTTAATATTTTGCATTACGAGTAATTTGTCCAATCGAAATAACAACATTGAAAATTTCATTTATGACATTTTCTCTCTCTCTCTTTCTTTTATTCAGAGTATTATTTATAGAATCGTTAAATTCATTTTAAAATATCGATGATTGAAATATCGAAAGGTGAGATCACTTCTCTTAATACGCGGCATTGTGTCAGAGACATATTTAAGTTAAGTCATCTCAAATCGAATCAATCCTTATAAACCTTGCTTACAATGAATCGATAAATCACGTTTTCCAACCGAAATGTTATTTAGATCGATGAGACGCGAGTAAGACGCGTTCAATCCGATGGATCAATCATTACCTTTTCTCGTTCCATTTATAAAAGAGCTTTCTTGGAAAAAAACACGGATGGATTGTTTAATTCTTCCTTTCCCATTTTTATCTTTTTTCGATGCGTCTAAATTGCCGTGCTTCCAGCTGACCCAGTTTCCAGAAGCTGTCTACGTCACGCTGCAAATTATGTTGTGCATAAGGGACCCTCTCCACCACCCTCGTGTAATCTCGTAGAACCGATCACGAGTATGTGTATGCGTGTGTGTGTGTGTGTTCTAGGTTCGAATGATCATAAGGTGGTTCGAGGGATTAAAATTTTTTTTGTTTAACGAGATTTTGTTTCAACTAACGACGTTCGATGCCAATTCGACCGCGATGCATCGTTCTTCTTTCTAGGTGCAAACCAGCAATTTTCAACAAAATTAATGGAATATCGTTAAGAAAAATTATTTGCAGTTTTTTTTTTAGACTCTCAAAATGTGAACACAATGATTCATGTTTTGCCAAAGATCGCTGCGATCTAATTGCAATTCTAATGTTCTCTTAGAATTTTTGATGAAATAAGAAATTAAGTAGGTGTAATTTTTTAAACCTTTTAAAATTTGAGTAGAATAGAATCACTTTTTATTTTGCAAATAATACCCCAACGCAATTGATATTACTTATATAATTAACCTTTAAAAAAATTCTCTCAAGAAATTAGAGATTTTCTAAGACTCGATTCTGATATTTTGACCCCGAAAATTCGAGTACAGATCCGATCTGTCGACTTCCTCTCACAAATTACGCACGCATATATCGCACGTGCCAGAACTAGTCGTCTGACGCTTACAGGAAATCCCGCCTTAAAGAAGATCGTCGAATGCCCCATCCATCCGCCTCCGCCGTGTATCACGTCGCGCATGGAAATTGGGACTCGAGTACAATTATATATCGCGTCGAAAAGTAGCTCCTCTGCCCATATTTCCACGATATTTTCAGAATATCACGATATATATCGCGAAACGTCGAAACGTTTTTTGGAAATTTTTAAGTTAAAGCTTTTTAGAAACGTCGATAAGTTTCATTTCCTGCTCTAAGTGAATCTGTACCGGTTCCACCCAATTGTTAAATAGTGGAGCACGCGCGAAACTATTGTTCAACGAAACAAGCAAGCTTCTTGATGGACGTATTTCTATTCTCCAAAGAATCTCATACGCGTCATATCGATCAACCTTACCTTGTTTATCTTTCGCCAATTACTCGTTACTGCTTCCTTGCGCCCGTGTTTGAACCCTTCACTTGTGACTGGATAATTACATTGGGTTTGGTTAAGGTGCAAAGTACGTAATCTGATGAAAGCTTTCGGTAAATTGAAATTAAAGGTGGAGAGTATTTATTCTCCGCTAATTGTTGATTAATTAATTCTTCTCCTCCCTCGTTCGAGAGATACATATTTAACTTTTTGAAAACACGAAATAATAATAACGATAGAAATTTATTATACTTTAATACGATTAATATGTATATTTTTTAAACAAGAAAAAGAGTAATTCTTCTTCTTGTTTTAACGAATTCATTCCTAGAGAGAGATTATATTTTATCTTTCCCTTCTTTGAAATTACAATTCTACACGCATTTTCCGAAAATAAATTTATTTTCATATGCTGATACATATTTAAAAAAAATCTGTTTTTTTAGATTATAATTAAATTTCCTCTTAAAAAAGATTAAACTCGTTAAAATTTGTTTCCACGAACAATTTAAATAAAAACCCAGTTTACCGGAAAGTAAACGACCAAAACTGTACAATTGCCGTACGAAAAAAGAAGGGGGAGGGAGAGGAAATAAAATAAAAGCAGAGTTGGAACAAAAGAAAAAAGAAGGGGAGGGGGGAAAAAAGAGGAAAAATATACAACGAATCCCAGGAGTACCGTATTGGCCGCGCTCTTCAAACATCACGGACCGCCCATTTTTTAATTTAACGAAAAGTAATCCCGCGTCGTTGGCCGCATTGTCGCCGGGGTTTTGTCCAGGTCTCGGGCCTCGGGCCACGGTCGAATCGCAGAAATGGAAAATTAATGCGTGCCGCGATCCTAGCGGATGGCCGCGCGTGGAAAAACTGGGTCACCGGGTCGAGCTTCACGCGGAGAGGTCTCGTATCGAGGACTGCAACCCGCATCTACCACGCTGAAAATCTACGGCGTCTTTCGAAAATTGCGTTCAGAAGGGCGAAGAACCTTGAACGGGAGGAGGTGGAGGAAGGTGGCGCCTTGGAGAGAGTGCACGGCGAGAAGATACTGTCGAGAATTGGGGACAAGATGAAAATTGGAGAGCGAAACACGACGAAAGTGAAAATAGCTGGGTAAAACAATTTCCGCGTCGTGTTGATGGCATCGAAGGGATTAAAAAAATAGGATTGGTCGATTTTCGGCCAGTTTTTTCCCTTGGAGTTTGTGTTTAATGATAATAAAGATGGTTGGATGATTGGAGCGAGATCATTTTTAAACGAAGCGCTAAATATTCGGAATACTTGTTGAAAATCTTAATAAATTATCACATATTTGGAAATTTGTAAATTATAATTGGCTCGGTATAAATCGTGATGGATTGTCGATTTTTGCGCAATGGTTTTTAATTTCTTTTCTTTTTTCCTTTTTTAATGAAAACATTCGTTATCGCGAAGATTATTTCGTAATGGTATTGTAAATGTAAGTGTATCTAATGAGATTATAGAGTCGTGGTGTATTATATTTTGATTAAAATCGAAGGATTGTTTTTTCGTTATAAATTCTTCAATTTTTATTTATCGAGTTGACGCATTATGAAATATCATTTATTTTAAGTGAAATAACGATGAATTTATGTAGAGGTTCTTCGAAACACTATGTATTTAATTAACCTTTTGACGTCAAATGACATCTCTGGCACGTCGCTGTACAATTTGATATGAGAAACGTATGACGTGTCATATACATGTGCCAATCTTCAAATACATAGTGATGAAAGAGAAAACAATGCACAATTTACGGTGTATACGATATTTACGATGTAAATTCAATGTTGAAATATTTTTTATAAATTTGCTTTTACACGCGACAAACTATCGCGAAAACAGAAATTTCGTTTCGGAGGGGGAACGAAAGTTTTTAATTGTTCTAAATTGGCACAATATATTCCATATATATGCCGTGAAATATATCGCTCTCGAAGTGTTAACCCTCGATATAGAGGGTGAAATATGCATTACACAACCAGCAGGAATAGGATGAGCTCAATCAAATCAACGATTGAAATATGCGAATATCCAACCGAACGTGTCCAGATAGATAGATGGACCTGGTTATGACGTATTAAATTATCGGAAAGGATGTCTGTAACAATGATTACCATAGGATTAAAGAGAAATTCTAACTGTACTTGAACGCTTTGAAGTCCCTTTGCACACAATAGAAGGATTAGAAAACGGATTAGGATGGATTTGGAATGCTAAAATTGTATTCATCCTTAAGAGGATTTTAGGTTTCGAAAGCTATTCTGAATTCTCTTTTATAGAATCTTTATCCCATCTTCTGGGCATGGTTCATTTGCAATTATCTTAATTGACACATCGTTCGACGTCTAATCAATAAACGTCTAATTTCACAATGGAATTGATCTTTTACAAGGTGGCATTAATTTTAATTTTTTCCTCTTGTAAAAAAATGTATTTATCTCCTCCTATTTTACGAATATCATGGTGAAAATTTTATCACGATTGAAAAAAATATGAGGGAAGAATGATATGATGATGATACGATCGATAAATTTTACATCACGATACGATATTCGTACCCTAACGAAGCTTACAACCGTTGCAAACAGCAAATCGAACAGCGTAACTGAACTCGACCACTTCCTGTTTCTGTCTGATTGAATCGTAATGGATCGTAGGATGATCCCTCATTTGATAATCGAACCACTTTGCATATTTCCTGTTCCCGACCAACATCTCAATCGTATCTACTTTTCGCGAATTATTTCAATCCTTCTTCACGATCTTCACAGAACGATTTCGAATTTCAACGATCGAGTGAAAATTATTGGAAGAACGAATTATTTGGAATGAACATTTTCTAAGAATAAGACACAACGAATGTTGGATCTGGAAAGCCTGGATATATACGTGCAAGAATATCGGCCGAGATAATTTTAATTAATATTAACGCAGTCATCGAGAAGAATCAAAGAGAGTCAGAGAAGTTAAGCGGACAAGGCCGGTCGAAAGCTTTATTACTGAATTTTTATAACCGCGAACCAACCACTTTATATCACGAAGCAGAAGTGCGCTTAATCAGCTACTTCGAGTGGCCCGAGTTCTTAAAAATAACGAAACAGACGACAAACTGGTCGTCCACGAATAACTATAGACGAAATCGCGCCGGTTCGAATTTGGTCTAGTTCCAAACACGATTTTCCAACCGTTTAAATTCACCATTTCTCGAGCAGATTTCGGATTGGATTAAATTTTGTTCAGTTTAATAAGTTTTCGAATCGGTCGAATTAATTCCACGATAAATTCGCTGGATAAAAATCGATATCTTGCCACGACACGAACGACTCTTGCTCGAACAAATCGTTGCGAAATGTTTTCTTTTTCTTCTTCTTCTTTTCTGTTTTTCGAATTGGGTTTTATCAAGCTTTGGCAATTATCTTTATTAAAGCAGCGCTCGAGGACAATGTGTTCACGATGATTTTGTGTTTAGTTTGACCTAATTATGTACAATTGGATCACAGTAAATTGCGATAGTGATAAACAAAAAAAAAAAAGATGGAAATTGTGTATGATTTTTTTAGCTTAATGAGGAGGACACTTTCTATAGCATTATAGAATTTTTATATCAGTGTATTTTTTTATACTTTGTAGTGTTCCTTTTTTATATCATTATTGATTAATTACATTCCATATTAATTGCTACATTGTGTATCTCCTTTTTATAGATTTTTTATAGAATTTTGATAGATTTCTATTTGATTTATATTTTTATAGAAATGAATTTACTAAGCATGGTACGAAGTGGTATTTTTTTACACAGACAAGTGGAATATTTATACCGTGAGTCATGTCTAGAAGCAATTTATTATAATTCCTGTCTAATAACTTTGACACTGGTATATAAATGCTCAACAATAATAGCTCCAATTGGATCTGATAAGATCTGATAACTTTGAATGTTACATATTTTTCGCGACAAGTCTCATTATACAGAAACATTAATCCAAGTACAAGTTACGGTGTCAGAAGATTAAAAAAAAAAATCGATTGCATCAATTCGAAATCCATTCACAAAATCACTCATTAAACTCAAACGTACATACGTCAAGACATATGACACTTTTCATTTATATTTATATCCAACGAAACTGAAATATAAAAAGAAAAAAAAAGAATATCCAAACAATTTATTAATATATATATATATCATTGTTCCAATAACGCAACGATTTCAAAGATAGATAGAAGAAGAATAAAAAGAAAAAGAAAGAAGAAGAAGAAGAAGAAGAAGAAGAAAAAGGACCAAAAAATGAAAAACGAAAGAAGAAGGATGAGTCGCCGCGAGGTTCGGTGAACTCTGGTCGTACGCGGGATAGGAATTAACTCGGTTGCTGCTTGTGCATTCTAGCAGCTCCGATTCCGCGCGAATATCGATACTTTCACCGTGAATCCGCGCGCTTGTGTTTCCACGTGCGTGTACGCACAGGTGGGTCACGTTTCTCGCCTACGCCTCTGCACAATACACGCTTGCACCGGCCACGTGTGTACATCTATAAATGGGGTATACGTACATTCGCGCTCGCACGCGAACCGTTGCGTTCACGATTCGTGATTCTCGAAGGCAAAAGTCGGTCCTGCGTGACGGAGAATCGAGAGAGCAGCACCGGTAATAATACCGGTGTAGTAGCCTTGTTTGCCACTCGCTTTTGGTATATTCTCGAGGTTGGATGGTGTTTGCTTATTTGACAAATGGATTTTAACTCGAAAGCTAGGAAAAGAAAAACGGAAATTAATTATTTCTTTCGATTTCAGAGTGCAATTCGATTCGAATGTTTAATCTTGGTTTTTGCGAGACAGTTTGGAAATGTTTCAAAGATTCGCGTTATTTTCTTCGGGATGGTATGCTTGTTTATTTGATAAAGTATTAATGGATTTTAAGCAAGAAAGATAAAAGGAAAAAAAAGGAACGTAAATGAATTTCACTCGGTTTGAGAATAGTATTGAATGTTTAATCTTTTAGAAAGATTTTTTTATAGAAAATATGTTTGAAAGTATAAAAAAGTTCTTTAAGATTATACAGTGAAAATGATAAAGAAACGGTAAATTTGGTAATAACGTGTTTCTATGTTTAAAGATATTTTATGGAAAATTAATGTTTCCTCGTGTCAGTTTCGAAATAAAGTGATGCATCCGATTGGCATTTCTCATGAAATTACGAAATAACAATAATTTTCAAGGTTGGACAAAAAATTTCTTCTATTCTATTCTAATATTTCTACGAATATCCTCTCAAGTATCTTCTCGACTAATTACGAAATCATTTCGAAACAAGTTGTCGATTCGAAACGATTCGTAACGTTAACGAGATTTAATAAATTTAAACAGTGTACAGAAATTTGCTTGTCGTTAATTGATCACGTTATTACGTCATCGTCACGTTAACACCGCAATTTCGTCGCAGATGGTTCAGTAACGAATAACCGCGAGCGGAGAAAGCGGATGGAATCGGCAGGGGTTGCGTTTTCACCCTCCCCTTCAGCTTTTCCGGTTTCGACCCGATTATCGTGCGATGGATGGTTCTCGATTTCTCTCTCCTCTCCACGATGATATCGTATTAATTTCGAAGATCGACGATTGCCTATTATCAATTAACCAGCTGGCTGGCTGGCTGGTGTGGCGTAACCGTGGTATAACAAGAAGGCAAATGTCTCGGGGATGTTTCGATATAATTCATTCGTTATATAATGCGAGTTTGATATTTCCGGGTTCGATTGATATCGAGTGAGGGTATAATCTTTATGTATAATCGAGGAAGAGAAGGATGATCCCTTAATAAATCGAAAGTGTGAAATTTTAATAACAATTAATCGATCCGAGAATTTAGCATCTATTGAAGATAAGAAATTTGTAAATATTATTTGTAGGAAAGGAATGCAATAAATTAATAATTATATATTGAATTTCTCCAATCCGAATCGAAGAAATTTGTTCCTTTATAATTAGATAGAATTAAAGCTTGCAATATCGAACAAATTAAAAGAAAAGCAATAGTCTATATAAAAATCTACTTTACAGACTTTTAGTTACTATACATCGATCTAGCAAAGCCATTTTCTTATGAAGGCTTCACGAGGCTTCGCACGTAGAACTTTTTATTCTTCATTTTTAACTTGCGCATTTTTTATGAGAACTTCACCCTTGCTAGATCGCAAAGTCACCTTGCACGACATTAAGATACATTTACACTCGATGCACCTTTCTTTCTTTCGTTTTATTCGCTCTTTGATCAACTACGATTAATTCAATATCGATCTTCCCAAAATCTTCTCGTTTGTCAAATGTTTATACGATCACCATCACGGTTTCGAGTTGCAGTTTTGTCCGAGAGAATGAAGAAAGACGCTCCTTCTCTTCTTTTTTCCTTTTCCATTTTTTTCTTTCATCTTCCTTCTCCTCTTTCCTACTTTCCTCGACTCGTTTCGAACGTTTCCAAAGCGTTGATTTTAATCGATTAAAATCAAAAGTTTTGTTTTGCCCCTCGTCGTCGAAATAAATTTCACTCGGTCAACTCTCTTCTCTTCGATCGACCGCTATTCGTGGTCGCGTTTCATTCGCCACGTACGATCTATCGATGGCCATTGAATCACTTTCCCGCAAATAATTAAGCCACGCTCGTTTTCTCGTTTTGAATTTAAATGATGCGGATAATTCGATACTTTGAACCGAATTTTCGGACAAATTTTGAACAAAACGTTGCGCGATTGATATCTCGCTTATCGTTCGCCTCACTTTTCTCATTGCGAGAAAACAATTTCCATACGTTATGAAAAATTTTATTTAGATTATATTTACTATTTTTTTTATTAACGATAAAATAATTGTTGTAAAAAATAAAGTTTTACGATTCTTAAAAAAGGAAATTAATTCCTTTGAAAAAAATAATTTTAATTTTTGACCGATTCCTTTTTTTTTTTCATCTCATAGCGTGGGGAAATAGTTCGCGCTTTTGGACGGACGGAGCATTAGCAAAAGGGTTAATAGAATTACGCCATTATCGAGTATCGCGTAAACTTGTTCAGAACTTCTGGAACGGTGTGTACGTCGTTAAGCAACAAAGTTGTTCGAAGTTGGTTACGAATGGTAAAAATCTCAATTTCATTAAGTTCGAAGAAATACATAGCTTCTTAAGCAATTCTTCTTCAAAAGTGTCGAAAGAATTCGCATTATTCGATATACGAGAAACTCTTCCAGTTAAAAAAAGAAAAAAAAAAGAGTATCTCGAATAAGCATCGATCCGAAAAACATTTTGTCTCCTGAACTTGGATGGATTCCCCTTAATGGAGTCTTCCATTTCCTTTTCCCCCGCGCGTGTATTCCGCTATTATACCGTTCGATGCTCCAGTTTCCTCGATCTATCGAGAATTATGATGATATGGAACCTGATTTTTCACCAGTTGGAACTATCATTGGTAACTGTATTCGCAATTTCAACAATCAAAAATTATACCATGACCGAATAACAATTCGTACAACTCTGCGGATAATTTCCGATATCTCTCAAGTGATAAACTTGGATTGGCTCGTTGTTACGTTGATAACGTTCAAATATTTTCGATGGAAAGTTTACGCGAGCTAAATTTTAGAAAAATACAAAATACTCCGGATTTAAAACTCTCGGAGTTTTGCAATTTAATTAAAATTAAACTCCCCTCTAAAATATTCTTCGAGCGTGTTATTACTTTTACGAGACGAAGAATTTCTTCGATTCTGAAGAACGATATTCTCCCTCTGATCATCTATCTTGCGCAAAAGACTGACATTTCGTATACGCTCGTCACTATTTTATTATAATGGAGTACTTGTATTACGTTACAGCGCCTTACGAGGGTGGAATATGGAAGGTGAGGGTTCATTTGCCCGAGCACTATCCCTTCAAATCTCCTTCGATCGGCTTTATGAACAAGGTATACCACCCTAACATTGACGAGGTCTCAGGCACAGTGTGTCTAGACGTAATAAACCAGGCCTGGACTGCCCTTTACGGTACGTATTTACATAATCTTGACGAAATTTAAATAATTAATCATCCTCTTCTTATCACCTCTTCTATTCTCTACAAATAAATAGTAGCTCGATTCTATTTCTCTAACCGCAATCAATCTTTTCTCCCTGCTCTTCGCTGTTTCAGATTTGTCGAATATATTCGAGTCTTTCCTGCCCCAATTGTTAACATATCCTAATCCAATCGACCCCTTAAATGGCGACGCCGCGGCCATGTATCTACATAAACCTGAGGAGTACAAGAAGAAAGTAGCAGGTGAGCATTTTTTTTCCCCCCCGATAAGTAGAAAATATTTCTTTATTTCCGTGTTCACGAGCCTCGTCTTCGTTCAGACTTTTTTTTAAGTTTTTTCTTTTTTTTTTCCTCGAATCGAATCGATCGAATCGGTCGATTTTCCAAGAACACGCGTCCCAACATATAGCGTGAATATTAGTTTCGAGGATGCAATTTCCTTCTTGATTTCTTGGCAGATTACGTGAGGAAATACGCGACGGAGGAGGCGCTAAGGGACCAGGAGAACTGCGGTACCGAAAACGGAGTGTCGTCCGATAGCGAGTCTTCGATGAGCGACTTCAGCGAGGACGAGGCGCAGGACATGGAGTTGTAACCAAATATTTTACCATCCGTACCCATATCCTTAATCTCGATTCCCTGTAAACTCCGATCGCTCGTCCTACCAAATAGATGCTTACATTTCGAACCTCGAAACCTCACTGTCGGTTTAGCTACGTGGCACACTCGTCACTTTGTTTCGTAGGGGGAAACCGCGATCAGATTGTTCGTTGAACGTTCGAACCGGGAGGTAAAGAAAAAGAAAAGAAGAAAAGGAAAAGAAAAATACGAAAGAAACAATAATGGGTTAAACGATTAAAAAAAAAAAGATAAGGAAAAAGAAAGAGATAGGAGAATGATGATTGTAGATAAGAGAATATCGCTTTTGGAGTTCTCTTTACGCGAGAGGGGGGCCGCTCTCGTCGCCGAATGTTCTTAAATTAGAAGGGATGCTGACGAGAAGGAAAAATATATGCGCGCCGATGATATATATATTTTTGTTTCATCCTTCTTTCTTTCTTTCTTTTTTTTTTTTTTCTTTCTCTCTCCTCTTTAAATTTCGCGACTTTGCTAACGATTGATTGAACGTCGATTTATTTCTAACTTATCTGAGTTTTTCTGACTTTGGCATCGATTGGCGGTTCAACGATCGCGAATCATCATATTTTGTTGTCACACGCGATTGATCCTGAAAATACTAGGATGAATTCTTCCGTGAGAAAGTTTTATATATATATATATATATTTTTTTTTTCCCCCTCCATTTTCGATATTTTAAGTTTGCTTATTCCATCGCGTTTCGAGTTCTTGGTCGTCGATCTCCCTCTTGTTCTTTCTCTTTCTTTTTTTTCTCTCCCTTCCCGATCGGGTCAAGTCAGACGCAACTCGTACATGGGCGTTCAAACGGTGCATGAACACGAAAGATTTATCTTCGTTCGCTTTTCAAATTTTGTATACCTCTTACGGGTGTCGTAATCCACGTTACGCTGTTTTATTCTCTGCCTCTCTGTGCGCATTATCCCGATACACGTGCCACGAGCAAGCACGGGGGCACGATATATATACATATATCAGCATCGATTCCGAATAAACGTTTGTTTCTCGTGTTTCGAAAAAAATATGCTTGCTCGTAGAGTAACGACTCTTTTGTCATTTTCACGATACATAATTATATATATATATATTATTATTATTATTATTATTTTCACAAGACGATTGATTCGTCTCGAATACGAATAGAAGTGATTCGAACGTTGAAACTATGTAAGTGCACGCAGGAGTAACGATACGTGATACAACGGTGAAAGGAAAAAAAGAAAAGAAAAGAAAAAAAAAAAAAAAAGAAAAGAAAAGAAAAGAAAAAAAAAGCTCTGTCCTTTTCCAATCGATCAACATTCGAATCGACCTTTTCTTTTTCTCGTCGAAAGATTATTATTACATCTCAGAATTATTACATGCATCTTTTTTTTTTTGTGCGTTCGGATGATTTAGATACGAAAAAAATGATTTATCGTACGAAAGAAAAGTTTTAGGGAAAAAAAAAAAAGAAAAAAAAAAAAAAGAAAAAAAAATATGAAAAAATGGAAAATGGATACTAGCTGGTCCATCTTCCTCTTTCTGTTCTGTCATCACCATCCCTGAACGTTTCCCTCGTAGGGCGCAGCAACGAGAAAAGGCTTCGTCAACAGTGTTGAAGACACTGACAAATCTACGATATAAACGTCGTTTAAGTAGCGATGTTAATGTCGGAACGTCCCAACCACAGTTGAAATCTGCACGGTCAACGTTTTTCAACGGAAGGGAAACGATCGAAGACTCGGGTCACTTTCGAACGACCTCAGCCTCCTGTCTCGAGACACACGCGAACACATCGAACGTAAGAATTTTCGGAGAGTTGCGAGAGGACAACGGTGCGGCATTCACACCGGAATTGCGCCAGTATTCGGAAATGGACGTAGATTTCATACACTCGGGAGGAAGTAGAAGCAATCTGGACACGACTGTCTAACCGATCGTCGCGAAATTTCTGGTGATATATTTCTCACGATTATTTTATCATAAAAAAGAAAGAAAAAAAAAATATCATAAAAAAAAAAAACGAAAGAAAAGAAAAGAAAAGAAAAAAGAAAGAAACAAACGAATAACGAATATAGAGTAAATAACTATTGTTTATATAGGAATTTTTTCTAAGTGCATAATACGAGATATTTTTCAAATTTTTAGTCGAAACGAGAGAATAGTTTGTAATGAAAAAAAAAAATAATTTTATTCCAGCGCGATTGCGCGCCATCTTTTATTTTTGTCAAACAAGAAAGGATGGGAAAAAAAATTTTTTTTTTTTTTTTTATACGATCGATATTTTTTAGAGATAACTTTAACCACCCCGTTCATGCAATGCCGTGTATCCATGTATATCCATTTTTTTAAAAAAAAATTCTATCGACGTTCGGATTAATCGAGAGCGAGACAAAGTAAGGTGGGAAAAATAATAAGATAGAATTGGAGAAAAGGAAAGGATATAATGTGAATGAATAATATAATATAAGAGAAATAGAATTATATTTAGAAGAAATGAATTTTTTTTTTTTTTGACGATACGACTCGTATCAATGAGAGATAACGAATTTGTACAAATCTTGGTGCACAATAATCTTCGTTTAGTTGTATAACTCGCTTCAAATTGATCTCTGTCCTTTTGCGTGGTTTATGTGTATGCAATACGATCAACTATATGTACAAGTATAGAAAATGATAATTTAGTGCCTTCTCAGGCAGAAATTGTGCCTTATTAAATGGGTCTCCGTAAAAAAAAAAAAAAGAAAAAAAAAAGAAAAAAAAAGAAGAAAGAAAAAAAAAAGAAAAGAAAGGAAAATTTTATTGGTAAATATATTCGGTGGTAAATGACGACGAGCATTAATTAAACGAATACATACATCAATTAATTAAATCGACCGCTTGAAAGATTGCAAAACTAATATAGCGTGTACTTTTATTTTCGAATATTGGAGTAATGTTGAAGAGCTGTGTTAAGTTTTGTGTAAATTTTTTTTTTTTTTCAAAGATTGTTTGGATAGTTTGGAACGTGTTGTTAAAGAGAAATATTAATGAAAAGAAAAGAAAGAGGAATGGATTTAAAGAAATGAAAAGAAATTTTACCAAAAATGTTTATATAAAACAAAAAAAAAAAATCGAAATTTCTCGTCTGTATTTTTGCAATAGGTTCACTCCTTAGTTTTTAACGAATAAATTTAATATTATTGTTCTATATATTATTATTCGCAATATGGACGCGGCTATCGTGTAATTTATGTCAAAATACATTTTTTTACGATTTCTTTCATGTATATGTGATTTAGAAATTTCTCATACTTGATTTAATATTTTCAGTAAGTCGCAAACTTTATCAAGATATTATCTTGATAATTTCTTTATTTATTTATTTTTTTTTTTTTTAATTTAGTATGCGATTTTAATCGATGAGGAAATGAGTTCTTAAATTCGCAAATACGATAGCTGCGTCCACACGTTTTTAACTGTTACACATTTTTCCTTTTTATTTAAGGAAATATTATATTTACGTGGAAATAAGAAAGAAAAAAAAACGATATTGTCATTTGATAATTTACAATTATTTATGATTATTTAAGATCTGCTTTCATGGAATTTTTTTCGTATGATTCTCAGTGGCTCTATACGTTGGTGAACTGTATAGCAAAAATGTATTTACTGATTAGAGAAATGATTATTAAAATGGAGTGAAAATGATACGTCGTTTGTATGGCTTATTAGGCGTTCACATGCTTTTTCGATGCTCTTTCTCAGACATTTTATAACGATGCACATGTAAATTACTTTTCATTTTGTCATGATTTTTTTTTCGTTGCATCATCCCGTCTTCAAAATTTTATACAAAACAACACACGAAAGGAAAAGATGAAAAAAGAAAAAAAAAATAAGAAGAATCTAATTATTCATTTGTCAGATTTTTCGTATGCATAAATAATAAGTGAATTTTGTTTTTTAATTATAATGATTTGTATTTAAAATTTCTGTTTGTTATTCGATAATCAACAATTCATAGTGATTCCTTTTAAGTTTTTATCTATGCTCTGTATATTTTTCTATAAAATAATCTCTTTTAATATCAAGTAAGCTAATAATTTTATATACGTTCTCATTAGAATCTTTAGATGCATCTCCAGACGCGTGTTCTTTTTGTTTTTAAAACTTTGTCGAACGACGACCAAAAGGATAGGATGGAAAAAGATCGAAGGGCAAGAGAAAAAGGGAATGTGAAAGAAACGATAATCATAAATTTTGCGTTCTTGTAGGTTACAGTGATCGAGGAAAAGTCGTATTCATAGATCTCACATTATTACTTTTATATATGTAACATAGGTTTATTGATATGAATTAATTATATGTTATTATTGATCGTATTCGCACAATTTTATTATGTATATGGTTTTACTAACCGATTGTTTAACCAACCGAAAGGATAGTTTTAATAATCATTTTTTATTTTTTTGCAATTGTTGTTTGTCTCTCCTTATGTTTAACTACTTACATACACTATACATTTAAATGCATCTTTTATTTCATAAGATAGTTAACTTATGACGACTTTGTTGTTGCTACAATTTCAAAAATTTGGGATCACTTATTTACTGGTGAATGTATGCATTTGATTTTAACGAGGATTTTGCAATTTTTAATTTCGTTAAATGTTCCATTCTTTATTCTGTGATAATTTTTAGAGATATTCTTGATTTCATCACTAACTTTATCTAATTTTTTCTGAAATTAAAGTACAGTTTCTATCTTATTTCTTTTTATTTATAAATATTCTTTACGCATAACTTTGAACTATATTTATGATTCACAATTAATCTGATAATTAAAATTAATAATAATTAAAATAATTGTTAATATAATGATCTTCTCTGCACATTGCTATCTTTACAATATATTTCTAAATTCTCTGAAGATAGAATTCTTTATCATTTTTAATTATATAAAGCAATATAATTAATTTACCAAAGACAAATAACTTTAAAAGTGATTTCAAATTTTTGAAAAATAGTATTCATTATGTCTTCCTTGTTAAAATCGTCCATCTCCCAAAGAATGACAAAATTTAAAGAATCAAAACATTTCTCGTTTTAATCTCCAATCACACGAATTTCACGTGAATTTAATACAATTCAAACTTCAAGAATATCACATTTGCTTATTATTCTACACTAACATCCATACCTTTCCATTCAAAAGATTTTTTTTTTAAATTTTTCCCTTTTTATTTTTATGTTACGTAATATTTCTTGTGAAAAAGGAAACATAAACAATGCAAAGGAGTCGTTATCTATGATCAAACTAGTTTTTAGATCGATATCAGATCAGAATTGTCAATGATTTTTTAATTACAAAGTGCAATCGAATTGGTTATTTTCTTGATGAGTCCTGTTGAAAGGCTCGTCTATGTATCTCGTTAATTTTTAATTCATGTAAAATGAATAAAACATACGTAAGTATATACAAATTCACACAATCGTGGGACAACTCCAAAAGCAAGCAGTGACGAGCAATGCCATTCGTTGCCAAAACGGGTGCCATTTCGTTAATTTCCATTCTGGTCAGGGAAGACGATGAGCGATATTTGTCCTCGTTCTTCCGTGAAGAAATCGATTGACCACCGGTCAAATGTTTCGGGTATTAACATAAGTTCTCAATTAAAGTTCGCTACGTTTACGATTTTCCAAACTTTAAAGTGATTTTTCAAACTGAAGGAACGAGTCGTTTCTTTGCCAGAGTAAGAATAGCCGTGTGCAATGTAGAATTTCGATTGGTTAATAATTAAATAATGAAAGAGATTTAAACAAGAGATTTATTTTTAATTCATTTGTCTGAATAAAAAGAAATAAAAAAAATTGAAAGTTTTAAAAATTTCATTTTTGATGTAAGGAATCTGATTCTTAAGCTACTTTTTCGTATTTTTAAAAAAAGTTTTTTCCTTCTTTCGATCTTTCATTGAATCCTGTTGATTTATCATTTTTTTTTAAATCTATGAATTAAAATATCTCGTCTCGATCAGATAAAGACATAATTGATATTCCTTCCGTTAAATTTACGTATTTTGTGCAATAAGAAAATTGTGAAAATATTTGTTCAGAATTTAAAGAATTTAAAAGAATATTAAATCTCTAACCAATTAAAACAGCTTGTCCAATGAATAAAATTAAAATCAGGAAATCAACAAAGATAAATATTTTCCGTTTCCAGTTTTTCAATCAAAGAAAATGAAATATTCATCGTTGTCACGGTTATTCTCGTTCCGTCATCAAGATTCGCGGTTATTGTTTTTAAAACACTTCTCTCTCTCTCTTTCTCTGTCTCTGTCTCTTTGTCTCTCTCTGTCTCTCTCTCGTAACTCGTAGGGAAATTTAATCTTTCGAGTATTAAGAATAATTTTCGAGCGATTCACACCTTCTTCACTTTCATCGAGACAAGGAAATAGCAATATTTTTGCTACTCGTTCATAATAAGTATATCGTCGATGTTATCTAATGTGTTAAATGACGATGCCAACGTACGCATTCGCAATAATGGTTGATCAAAGCTAATACAGAAACTTATCGTTATCGTGCGATCAGAAAACGATCGAAGCTAGTTTTACACAAGAATACCCAACAACGATGTTATTACGTTAACGGAGAATATATTCGGCTCGATTATTCCATCTGCATCGATTTGCAAGTTACAACAACAAGTCATTTATTTTTTTTCTTTTATTCTTCTTCTTCTTTTTCTTCTCCTTTTTTTTTTTTCTATTGTAATCTAGTCTATACGATATACGAAACATCTCTTCTCACGTTTTAATTTTAGGGAATAAGGGTAAAAGAACGTGTACGAATTTTTAATGGATATCGAAATTGCTGTATATCGCTCAGGTTTATAAACAAAACGAAACTGCGAAACATATTAATTAACGATATATATATATCTATATGTATATTTAGATATATATATATATCTATATGTATATTTAGATATAGATATAGATATATATATAAATAAAAGTATTTATATAGGAAATTATATGGAGGAAAATCGAATGAATTATTAAATGCAATATCTTTGCCAATAAAATTTCATCAAAATATGTTATAAGCAGAATCGATATCTATTATGGTTAATCATCAATTCGTACGTATTCGTTCAACGCAAAGCTCTGTGTTTAAATGTTTCAGCATAAACGAACGAAAATCGTTCTTAATAATAATTTCCTCCCCTCGTGGATCGTTGATAATTGTACTTATTGTCAAACAAACGATCCATTTATGGGGGGGGGGCCGATGTGTACCGATTGTTGTAAAAAAGAAAAAAAGAAAAAAAAATATATATAGAATCCTGTTTTCTCGGGAACGTTTAATATTAAGTTTCGATATTAAAATAAAACGAAATATATTCTCCAGTGTGTGCGCCTGATACATTGAAGTACGTTGTAATATTTTGAAATTTGTAAGCGTAGTAGATTTACATTATACGAGGTGGATGAGATGAACGGAAGTTGAGCAACATCATCCTATTCGATTGTCTGTGAGCCGATCGAAAAAAAAATTAGTTGATATATAAATGCAATTATATATAAATATATATTATATATGTGATTAATAATTTTTGAGAAAGTGATGCACAATAACAGGTTTAAAAAGGAGGAGAGAAGTTGGAAAGGGAAGAAGAAGGGTAAAGAAGAAGAAACATATTCATCATTTTAAACCATTTTTAATCGGTGGAGTCTTGTTCACGTGGAAATAAAGACGTTTTTATTATTGTCTTTTCACTGTCGTCCAAAGAAAAAAGAAAGAAAAAAAAAACAAAAAGCAAATTTCGGTTAAAAGAATGGAAAGAAAAAAAAAAAATAAAGAAACAAGTTCGAGTATGCAGGGCTTTAAAACTTAGGTACTGCGTCGGTAGAAGTATTCTCGATACATAGCGTGTAACTTTAGACTAACATTTAAGATGCTGAAACATAAAAAACACGATTGTCATTAACTCTGCAGTAAGACAGTCAGTGATCTCGTAACAGTTCGCGACAAAGATTCACAAAGAGATATATTACACGTCACAAAAAAAAAAACTAAGAAACAAAGTATTAAAACCGTTCTCGTTACTAATAAGTAACAAAAAAAAAATTAAAAGCGTTCTCGTTAATGTGTTCAGTTCAGTTTTTGCAAAAAAAGAAAAGAGAGAACATACTACGTAAATATCTATCGAAATATCAATCACGTCAAACGTGTCAACGATTTGTTGATTGCACGAATATACTGCAGGGTTTACGGGAAATCGAGGTTAAAGAAACATTGGTTAAAGGAACAAAAAGTCAAAGTTAAGCTTTATAAGAATTAAAAAGGAAGAAAGAAAGAAAAAAGAATAGGAGGAGGAATAGAGAAGGAACGTAGAAAGGTGAGAGTTTTTGGAACGCTTGTTTCCGTAAGTTTGAAAAGCGATTACTAAATGGAGAAAAATGAAAAAAGAAAATGGAAAAAGAAGTAAAGTTTTTTAAAAAAAAAACTATGTCTACGTTCCACGTACAATGACGTGAGATCGAATTATTGGTGTCCGTAGAGGTATATATATTTTCTTATTGTAACGATAATTAGCTCTGCTGCTTTGACACATTAAGGCCTTAGTACATTAAAATCAGTTGCGTTTCGCATTGTGAAAATATATCGAGAAACGAGGATAAATCGTTCGAGATTCGTTGCTCGATCAATTTATCAATGATCACACAAAGTAGAAAATGAAGATCCAAGATTTTTTGCGAATTGTTCGATGTGATGTTTGTCGATACGAACTGAAAATATTATATCGGAAAATAATTAACACTGTTCCTCGTTTGAATTCTAATTCGAACTGATTTAAGGGAACTAGAGCCTTAAGCTAGTTGTAAAATTTCCTTAGGTACCTATTGTTTTATTGTATGGATTGTCTATGTCTGAATGCTCTGTATCAATTAAATAATACACGAAAGGAAAAAGGGGGAGGGCGGGAGAGGTATATAAGGGAAAAGAAAGAAGAAAAATGTTTTCTGGGAGATAATACAGTGTCTCTCCACTTTACTCTTTTTAAAAAAAAGAAAAGAAACAAAAAAAGATGAGAAAAGAGAAACATAAAGGGAGAGTGACAAGTACGCAACCACGTGGCGTGCTTCTGTTGTGTTTCGTGGATTTATTAAAAAAAAGAATCACAAAACGTCTTTCTAGGTAGTATAGTAACGGTAATTAAGAACTTGCTGATTCCACGTTTTCATGGCTCATGGCGACACAATAAAGAATAACAATGAACACTACACTATTACAAATATTTATTATAAATAAGATATAACAAATATAAAGGATAAATATATTATATTGAATTAATAATGATTGAACGGAGATGAAATTTTTTGGTACAATAAAATGAAAAGATCAAATGCTGTTGAAATTATTTCATCCTGAATTTGTATGTCCCAAAACTTTCTAAATTAATTCTTTTTTCCTATCAAACTTTTATTCTGTTAATTTGTTCCATTTTTTAATTTATTATTATAAATTAAAATTTATGATTATTGAGAAAAAAATCCATGATTCACATAAAATTAAATCAATATATTATTAGAATTATATTTTAATTTGTATCTTTTTTAAACAATATTTTAAAAAAATTAGCATATTTGTAATTAAATTTTACAGTTTACTCATTTGTTATAAAAATACGTAATATATTTTTCATGTTTATTTTTTTAAAGATAAGAATACAACGCTGGTATACGACGACATTCAATATTGAGAAGACTTAACACATATCTATACTAACAATCTATTTTAAAGTCTCAATATATTAGCATTGGTAATTTATTTTAAGTTTTCAAGATCAAAAATTCTCACTTATTCTGAAATAATGTGTGAATATTATAAATTAAATATTATAAATTAAATTAAATATCATAAAAATTAATAAGTAGAAATTTCATTTTATTTTTTTTATTAAATTTTGATTGAAATTAAAGGAATAGTTTAAAGGAGATAGAAGAATTAATTAACAGACGATGTTAACTGATTAATTTTGTCTATCCTATCTCAGAATTATCTTAATTAATTACGTGACGTGTTCGATATGGAATCAGAATGTTAAATCTCCGGCAGCGATTTTGTACTTCTTATATAAACAGAGACCATTGTGTTCGGGAGGTCATACGATGATACACGATCGTTTCCGATCTTCTATAAAGTTTTTTTTCTTTTATAATAAGTTGTAATTTGTTAATTTTCACACTTTTTCTGTATATTTAAGCATTTAACAATTTTTTTATGGTAATATACGTTATAATCTATATATATCGTGCAAACTCAACATTTTCACATTTAAAATATTAGTTTCTACTATTATATATTGTTAAAGTTATCGTTAAAATAAATAAAAATGATTGATGATCATAATAATTTATTAATTTTTTAAATTTTATTCAAATTTTTAAATTTTATTTACTATTTATTATACTGTTTATTAATTATTTATAAAATATGTAAGAATAATAGTGTGAATTGTTTATTTTTTTTATATAAAAATATATTTTCTTCATATTAGAGTATTATTATTTTTAAGAATGTATTAATTGTTCTTTTTAAAAGGTAATATTTAAAAAAGAAAAGAATTTCTTTAAAATTAGAAATTAAAATTTACCGCCAAAAAGATCTAATCTGTATTATCGAAAGAGTACTCAATATACATACCAGTTATGTATCTAAAAATTCCTACAATATCGACGGATCTCTCTATTGAATACATTTTTTCATATTTTACAATTATTAATCAAAATTTTAGAGTTTAACAATTCTATTTCGAACAAATGATCAAAGACTATTAAATAATAACACTAATATATAGAGATTTATGAAAAATTATTCTCATATAAATTTTATTTAGATTGTTTACTTTATCATCTAACGATTCCATTATTGTAAAAAAATATTTATTAAATTTAAATTTTTATTAAAAAAAATATTCTGAGATAATAATAACAATATTATTTTTTATATCTTTGTAAAAATATTAAAGATTCAAAATACGCCGAAAATTTTACTCAACTGATCATTGGATAATATGCAGCCATATGTAAAATTGAGACGAGTCGCTTCCAGTATTCCAGTCGTGCCAGAACCACCGAGCGGTGTGAACGTTTGTGCCTCGTGCGTCGTCCTCTAATAATCGTGTATATACGCGCGTATCGGTGATTTTACGACCATATCAAGTCGCACATTTCCGATATAATACAACTTCGTGAATATTTTAACTAATTTCGTCTATGAATCAAACGTGATAGATGTTCAAAAATCTGTGCACAAGAGAATCACAATATCTGTGACACGTAAACGTGAACTAACGAGGCGATCACGAACGTTTTCGCCTTTTTCGTAAGGTGTGATCATCGTGAACGTATTTGAAATATTTTTGGCCATTCGAAGAAGTGTTCCGGCATTCTTAAAACCGGTGCGTTACCGCCTCGGGAACGATTTCGATCGACAACGTGAAGTGCACTGAAAGTATTGGAGCTGCTACGAAGCGGCGAGAACGTGAGTAAATACGTTTTTTTCTTTTCTCTACTAATGCCGATAGTACAAAGTACAAGTTTTCTCATATTTTCGTTTTTGTTCGTTTTTCCTGTTTTTCCTCCATAACCTCGAATGCCAACAAATATTTTTATACCTTTTTCTTGTTTTATACCTTTTATATTGTTTTTCTTCATAAAAAGTTTGATCGGTTTTTATACTTCGATAGGTTAGATTTCGATGGATCGTAAAAAAACGCGCTTTCGGTGACTATGCATTCGAAACATATAGATTCTAATAAATATGTAAGTAATAAAAGACTTATATTTTTCTTTTCATGCTCAAACAGTATATAGTTGCTAAATCGAGTGCGTGTTTCGATCGTTCATAATAAAAGGCACTCTATACTTTTATTAGGCATCAGCTGACAGTATTAGCACGGACTTTTTCAACAAGATCTGCTTGACGTTAGCTGTGAAGTTAATTTCCTTCGCATTCGAAGTCTCCCAATACTAATACTTCGATAAAGGCAACATGTTATTATTCCATGCGAGTAGTTTGCCTAATAGAACCATAAGATTTATATGATTCGTCGCATAAAAGATTCTATATAATTGATTCCAATCGACACGTTTTATTTATTCCTTCTTCCTCCAAATACGCGCTATGCTTTATCGTATTTCTCGTCTAGGAATGTGAAAACGATGGAAATGGAACATGGAATGAAATTAATTTGTTTCATATTAGAGGAACGCGCGAAATTGGTTTAGTGAAATATCTTCCGTTTTGAAGTGACAATACATAGTCACAGTCTGAGTTATTTTTTTCCATTCGTAATATATGTATTAATGATTATTATTACCATTTGTATACGTTATTTGCATTTACATCGTTTGTCATAAAAATGTCTACACAACTTCGCTTAAAAGTCAGTGACTTTTCAATTCGATTTTATCGTGCACCTTTTTCGTAAATTATAGATTAGATATGCATATTGTTACGTTAGTGAGCCAAAGTTTTTATTATTAGTTTTATTTCCATGCAAAACGGATATATCGCATTATGAATCATGTGCAGCATGGGTCGAAACGCACACTCGACAAATCTCGCAAAGGTTAATGACATCTCTCGCGGGTGATGAATCGTTAAAGCTTCCTCTTTTTCATCCACATCGATTCTGCTGACCTAGAATCGATATTGGAAAATATATAGATTCTGTTATATTACGTCGACAATAACAGAAGCCAACTGTTATCTCCATATCTTCAGTACATTCAAAAAGAGGACAGTGTGCTCTGATTATCCGCTATCCGTTTTCTGTTTGAATTTTTTAAAAGAATGAATTGAATTTTTTTTTCTTTGAAATTAATTCATTTTTTTTAACAATTGTATGGATTACTAAAAATATTGGAGATTTAAAATTTATTTCATTTCAATGAATTTTTAAAATATTTATGGAATTAATGGATTCTTTTATTGGATATTTTAAATGAGGAAATTATAAAATCTTTATAAATATATATATAAACGTATCTAAAGATCTAAAAGTAACAAAGCAGTATAAAACATAGAGTATAAAATATTGAAAATGTTATAAAATATTTAGTAAAAGATAATACTTTCTTGAATATGTGCACAATAGTATTTTTATAATTATGAATAAAGTCTAAAGGATTACGATATCCAAAAATGATTTTAAAAGCTAAATAATTATACAAATCATAAATACTTCATATCCTTTTTAACATATGAAAAGTAAATTATTTTTGATGCGCACAGTGAAATCAAGAGCCTTACCAAGGTTTAATGAAACGTTCTATTTTTTACTCTGTAGGGTGATAGCCTCTTTTAAGTCGAGTTCAACGACTTGTCAGGCAAGGTCATGTATGATTATAAACATTCAACAAACTTCGGAAATATTGTTTTTTTGCAATGGATTTAAAATTTTTGAATTACAGTTAAAGTTATTAAATTCAAATTCAACGGAATTATCCGTCTTATTTTATATTTGCAGCAATAACTTGAAACAAAAAAAATCCGATCTATATAGCATATGCTTCGAATGTAATTTGAAATATCTCAAAGGATTCGAATTCTTTCAAATTGTACAAATTCCTTATATGTATCGAATTCGCTGCTTGGTGTATTATGTGGTCCATTTACGCCGATTCGATATTATCAATTTTCTTTTAACTTTCAAATATTCCGTTCCATTTTCAATTCTATTTTCATTACTTTGTTACGTTTTTCCGGTATAACTTTGTCTTTGAACTTCTTCCAGAGATCCGTCGTTAATCAAAAATAACTCGTTCAAGAACTCGTCAATGACCTTGAAACATCCTTGACGTCAACCAAATTTCTCTTTAAATTCAAATACTTTCTCTTTCCCTTTCTAACGTTCAATTTTTTTACTTGTTTTTTAAAAAAAAAGTCTCTTATATTTCTTATCTAACTCGCACGCTCAAAAAAAAATATTGTAAATATTTATATCAAAGTGGATATCGATATAAGTGTCGTGTTAAATCGATCGTTCGCGAAGCGTAAAATATCGTTATCGAGAAAAAAAAGGGAAGAGAAAGAAAAAAAAGGAAAAAAAAAAATAAATAAATAAAAGAAAAATAGACGACGCGTGTCCCCTGTAAAAAAACCTTGAAAAAAATGAAACTTGGCACCACGCGGTAACGTGATACACGACTATGAGATTTCACAATATTATGAAAATTATATTCCCGTGAAACGAAATATCCTTTTATTGTTGTGAAGCCAGGGCAAATTGAAAAGCGCGCTCGTGTGCGCGCGTCGCGTCGTTCTGTCTGTTACTTGAAAAGGAGAGGCCAAGGTGCACCGGCTTGAAATCCGTTTAATTATTGCATTATTTAACACAGTGGCGCAAAATTCACTGTGAAATTTTGATTCTTGTATGTGATTATTATAGAAATAAGCCTTTATTAATTCAACATTCTTGATTAAATTCATTATTTTATGATTCGATTTGATAATGTTAGAGAGACATATATAGGATGATTCATAAGCAATACCATGATTCATAAAATCAGTAAATGTTGATTCTAATTTTTATAATCGATATAATTTTATATGATCTAATTTATATTGTTTTTTGTAACGAATGGTTAGCTTTTAATTATATTATGTTTAAAAATTTTTTTTAACAATTAATTTTATATATACATTTTTTAAATCTTTTTTTTTATAATCTTTTTGATCGCTTTTAATTTGTACAATAGATATTGAATTTAAAATATTGAAAGGTAAAGAAAAGATAAAAAGAGTAGACTTTTGAGATTGTTCGATTCTTTTACGGGAAAAGAGAAAGAAAAAATTATCGAGAAGCAATAGAGAGGAAAAAAACGCGCAGATGTTTCCTTTTATTTTCTCATCGGATGTCCCAGTGATCGAACAATAATCGTCAATTGACCGGCAATACGATCTAATGAAACCGTAGTCGTGCACCGACGAGGTCTGTTGAAATCCAAAGTTCGTTTGTAATTTACATATTTAACTATATGTTATTTTTAATAAAATTAATACTTAGTAAATTACACTATTTTTTCATTAATTTTAAAGAAAAATTTGGATAATGATACTTGTATTGTTAATATTAAAAAAAAAAAAAATATAAGTGTAGATATAAAATTCAAACCGGTGATATTAAATTTCTTTCTTTTTTTTTTTTTTTAAATATGTGCTTATACAGAAATATATAATACGGACAGGAAAAGAAATTACACGCTTCAATGAAAAAATTTGTAATTAATGTCATCGTTGAGGATGTATTCGATCGTGCGCTCCTCCTACGAATCAATTTAAATTAAAACAATTTAAAAAATTTAATGAAACGTGATGTAAATTCAATGTCACTAGAATGTACGGAAAAAAAGAAAAGAAGAAAAAAGGAAAAATAAAAGTGAAATGTATCACGAATATCGCAATAAAAGCTTCATTTGTGTGTTACGTGAAATTCTATCAATCCGATTCGATTACTCACGGATCATCCACGATTATTGTTGAACCGAGGATCGTGGTGAATTAAGAATATCTATTTTATAGCATTAAACGAAACATGTTATAATTATTTCATGTATAGCTAATAATATTCATCGATTTCGTGTCTTCTTTTTTCACACATCATGTCCCCATTGTTCCGCAAACAATTTGTCAATCGGCTATTTTCATATGGAATAAAATTTTCTCGAAATTGTATATATATATACATATATAAAGGAAAAGAAAAATAAAATATTCCTTTTATATATCGTTTCATTCACGAGAGAAATTTCTTATTATTCGAGTTTCACGAGGATCAAATTTAAACAAATAATGTTCCTTTTAATGACTACTTTGTTATTTGATTCTGGTTATTTTCATTCTTCTTCTTCTTCTTTTTTTCTTTTCTAAGCCGATTATTTATTTTCGCGTTCTATTTGAATGGAAATCTTGTAGAGGTATAGAAGCACGATTTTAATTTCTGATCGCGGTTATTGTATATTCTTGGCTTAGTTCTTTCACGTGCGTTTAATGCTATACTTGCGTAAGTTTAATAAGTGTAGTATGAAAGTATTCTTTAAAAATTAATGGTGAGCAGGCAGTTTCACGATATTATATCCGCTTTGAATTATTTGATTTTATAACTAATTTCATGTTGTTTGCATGCAATCCGAAAATTGTCAAGTTACAAGTACAATTAAAACAATGGGAACAGTATTATTTAATTTTTTTGAGTTACGAAAAATTATATTTTATTTTATAATTCTACTTAAATAAAATAATCGGATCATTGTTTTTATTGTTTCATTATCATTTCTGTTTCAATCGTTTTATTATCAAACATTTTACGCTGTTTACGCAATAGAATTCTCCTTTTCTTTCTTTTTATTCAATTCTTTATTCAACTCATACATAACGTGATTATTAAAATTTTATTAACATATCATCCAAAATTTACCATCACTGACGTAATTTGCAATTTATAAAATATTTATCAATAATATTCGTTAATTATGCAAGAGAAATCGGATAATATAAGAGAAGCCTGAAGTGATGAAAACTGAATTGGTTTTATAGAAATATTTATATACTCGAATGTGCTCGTACAATAAATTAACGCAACTCGGTTCAGTCTGTTGAATTTTCATTAATCTAAACGACCTGAGGTATACTTTTAATTAAATTTATAACCGTGTCTTCATAATGTTCCGTCCTTATACCGTTAATTTACTGTTTATATTATTCATTTATTTACTTATCGTAGTGTATTAATTCAAAATTTAATGTCATATAATATTTTTGATCATTCTTTGACATCTGATTGACAAGCGTTTAAACGTAAATTCGTCGAGATAAAAATTAAAAGTATCTTCAATGATTCATCATATGCCCATACCGGTCTCGTGGGTTTTTCTATGAATGAACACCAGGAATAGAATATTGCAGATGTGAATGAGGTAACACATTTGACTGTGTACAAGGAAGCTCGACGCCGGATTGTAGATACTTTGATAGGGAAAGTAGCACGCAAGTAGCATAGGAATAGACGAATATAATGTACCATCACAGAATAGTTTAAATTGGAGTCGACCAGATTCGCTGATCGTGTTCGAGGAAACTTTAATACGCTCTCCAAAGCAATTGAGAGACAAATTAGACGAGTGGATCCTGTTTTGAGAGACAAAAGAATATAGAATGAGCGAAATTAAAGCGATCCTTTCAACTATTTTTTAATTATTAATTACAATTTTTACAGGTTTAGTTTAATTTTTTAAATAGAAATTTTCTAACTACAGGCTTAGTTTCAAACTTTCAACTTGAATTCGGATTATGTTCAAAGTTAAACTTTTATTTCAAAGACGAAACTTTTTAACTTTCACGAGTTTTTCAGTTTCAAACTTTTCAACTCAAATTATCAAAAACTAAATGTTATTAAAATTAGAAACTTTTTACAATTTTTAAATTATATATTCTATATATTTCAGAGATCTATTTTTGAAATTTATAATTCAATTTGGAAAATTTCAAGTTATCGATCTTTAATTTTTCTTTTTGAAATTCAAATTAATTGATCTTCTCGAACTTCAAGAATACCAATTGATTATGTTATAATTAAACAATTTTTTTTTATTACGAAATTCCATTTCTTGTTCCACAATCCGCATTCCAAAAGAAAAATCAAAAACCATCTGCAGTATTCGTTCGATGAAAACAGAGTTGTAACAGCACTGCTCAAATCAAATCATAATACCTTCTGATGCCTATCTCCGTACGGCAAAGTAGTCACGCCAGCGCCTCGAACGATTTAATTGCTCGACAATGCGGCTACAAATTGACGGATGATGTTGCCCTACGATAGAAACCTACTAGCTTAATAAACGTTTAAATGGTCGTCTTTTAAATTCGTCCGATTCACATGTTTTTTTTATTTATCGAATATAATATTATCTACATATTTCGCGCAAAATAAATTCTATTAAATGGTAGAAAAAAAAATGGCAATGGAAAAAAAAACTGTGGTAAGGTTTCTTAAGAAGCTTAATAATTAATGCGTTATAAGAGGGATAAGAATCGGTAGTGCACGCTGAATCATGGCAAATGCTGCTAGTCAGATTAAGATACAGTAAAGATAAAATTCAGAAATTTATTTATCTATGAAGCAATTAAGTAATAAGTGTTCATAAAGCATATTTACTTAAGATTTACTTTATTTCATTCTACTTTCGTTCTCCGCTTACCAATAAACTCGAGTTTAGCGTTTAAATTTAATGATTTTGCATCGTGTAATTTTATTACGACACAGACGTTAAATACGTTTAAACGAGAACTGAACGTTGTATCCTTTTTTTTATTCTTCTTTTTTTTTTCTTCTTTATTTTTGGATAATAAATTTTTTTTACCGACAGTGGTAATTTAATAAATGCTTTTTGATTTACAGGCAATATTTTACTACAATATTTTAATGATACTTTTCTGCTTTGTTATTTTTATATAGGATTACACGATAAATTCCCAAAATTTTTGAACGGTGAATATTATTATTACCACACGCGGATGCAAATTGATAAATTATTTTATATGTTATTGTTTTTTTTGCACGAAGAATTTCTTTCCTGTTTATTTTTTTTTTCATATTAAACGATAATCAAATAAAATTAAAGAAAAAAACTACAAAGCGAAAATTATAAAGAATCGATTATATCTTGAATGATATTTCTTTTTTGATAAACCTGTTAAAAATACTGTTAAAACTGTTAAAAATACATTCAGTTATTTTATTTTATTTTACAATTTTTTTTTAGTCTTATCGCTATAAACTGAACATTCAATATTCGCGTTAAAAACGGCCTATTCCATCCTCGGTATTCAATCGATTGTCTATAAACAGAGAGATTTAATATTCTCTGGGTTAAAAGAGATTCAAACGATCGATCGATTCGTTGCGGAGGAATTCGATTGTCGTTCAATCGAGGACTGGGATCGAGCAAAGTTTCGTTTCAAGCAATAAGTCTGTTAAGAATCAATTGACGGGGCAAGAAACGTTTCATTGTTCTTTTAAATTCGTTGGAGGATCGATCGAAGAAGATTCCCAGAGGCGAAACGATCCCTAATCAAGTTATCTTGGCGCAAAGAAAGAATGGCGTGACTATCTCTGAAAATAAATTGACCTTCAACCTTAGGCTTGGATGTAAACAGCGAGATGTGGGCTCACTTTTGCAGAAGAAATCGATGATAATGTTCTTATATTGGAAAATATGGCGTTTGCACAGCTCGCGCCACGATTTAACGAGGTGCACATGTGGATTGAACGATCGTCGAAAGTTCGATGTTTGTAGAAATGTTTGCCAACATGACGCGAGAAAAAGATTCTCGAATAAGCTTCTAACCAATCAGGAATTTTATTAATTTCTATCGTGCGAGAGACAATCGTCGACCAATTTGAATTATTTCTTAATTCGAGAATATAATTTCCAATTTAAATTTAATTTTCGTGGAAAATGTATAACACGAAAATAAATTAAAGCTCGATTAAATCATTATGACAAATTATTTCACTTTAAAAATTAAAATTAATCTCAAACTTTTAAATTTTATTTATTTTAAAAATTCGTTATAATATTTATCCTTCTGAATCGAATCAATTTTAATGGAATTTTTACTTTCAACGACATTCGTTGTAATTCGATAATCTAATCCTGCCTAATTGTTAGGACCTTCAATTTTTCATCCCTCGAAGAGCACGGATCCTTCCCTCCGCGGATAGGAAATACAGGACGAGCCAATTTCCTTCGTATCATTTTCGCGGTGGATTCAGTTGGACAGGAGAAAGATAGCAATTTCCATCGTGAAATCGAGTTTAAGCTGACCTATTTTATAAGGATCGCGTAACACGTTGAAAACCATCGGAAGTTTCCTCGCTGGGGATGTGCAAAAGTCTCAGTTGAAATTGCTTCTGTTGTAATAATAACTGGAAATATACAAATTGCAGAATTAAACGTGGCGCGTTTAATTTATTCACTCGATTGGGAAACGCGATTTGTCCAGTTTATCCGGATATTATTTGTCCGGATATTATTCCGGTTTCCATCTTGTTTATAAATCGTTTCACGATGATCAATTTGGCCCGATGATCTCGTAAACGAGCGAATAGAATCCTTTTTTTCTCGTGCGCTACTCGTTATAAAAATATTAGATTTATCTTCAGATTATGAATCACACAACTATTCTGAATCGAAATATTGGGTTTCATATAAATGAATTTATATTAATGATTACTTCGCTGTTATTTTAAAAACAAATCTGTTGTTTGTTCCCGTAATTTATCGTTAATTGAATAATGGAGATTAATACTTAATATTTTAACGATGATTAAATTTATATTAAATGATACACGAATTTTCCTAACAAAACAATCTGCATGTCAATCTACGTATATCTATATTCTTCCTATATAAAAGTATAAAAACGATATTAAAAAAAGACCCTAAATCGAGTTTCCATTTCCAAAAGCATTCTCCAATTCCTTGAAACTATACGCCCCTAAAAAGGATCCAAAACCGAACGTAATAAACACACGTTTATTATCTTCAATTATGAATGCTAGCCAATAGACACGTGTTGACACATGCCCTATTCTAATCGTTTTTCGAACACTTGGCACGGTTGTTGAATAAAGAAACACCCTCGTGAAGTGCATCCACCATGCTCCGTTTCTAATCCGCGAGAAGTAACGATCGTTTCTATCCCCGCAGGTGTAGCCATGAATAATTCACTCGGCTGAGAGGTTGAATTTCTCCGACTTTGAGATACTCGAGAAGAAGAAAGAAAGAAAGGAGAGAGGGAGAGAGAGAAAGAGAGAGAGAGGAGAGACTGGAAGACAACAGAGAATCACAAGATGGGTGAGATCCTCGGCTCGGCCAGCTTCCTCCATCTAGGCGACATCGTCAGCCTATACGCTGAGGGCAGCGTCTCTGGATTTCTTTCCACCCTCGGGTAAGTTGAATATTCATTAAATCGTTACGTGTAATTAGCATAGCGTTGCGACACGATACTTCGTTATTGCGCGAGAAAGAATACGCCACCCCCTTCTTCAGAGAACAACTCTTTTTTTATTGGTGGCGAATGTTTTCAAGAAAAGAGATCTCAAAAAGAGATACGTTAATAATCAATATTCTGAAGGGAGAATTGTTTGTTTGCCTCGTCGAATTCATCGTATCATACTGAACTTAAGATAAAGAATGAAGAGGAAATTAGCGTCGTGTACATAGAAACGTACTAGAATATAAGTTAATAATTATATTATTGTAATAAATAATTATATTTTAATATTTGAAAATATTTGAAATTTATTCCAATGATTAATTTATATTTACATTTTGATGTAATGATTTTTTATCCACAATGAGATAAGTAAAAAATCAGCCATTTTATTAGATTCTTAATCTATTTAGTAAAGATAAGTATCTTTATAAATAGATATTTTATGGATGTTCTTCATGTCTCAATTATGTTATTTCGTTTATTTCTAAGAGTATTATTTAAAAATTATGTACGATATTTTTTCCAATATTTCATCTTCAGTATGTTGATCAATGGATTTCACGATTTTAGGATGAATTAGAAAGGATTTAATCAATTCGATCTGAATTAAAATGTAGATTAATATATACTATTAGACGATTTTTATTGTTTAATCCTAATCATTTTATAAATCGTTTAAAAATAAACTTAATTTCTTGACGATTGTCCTTCGCATTTTCAATTGAATTCAGTTAAAAATAAATTTAACATGCATAGAAGAATAATAGAGGTAGAAAATAGGTCAAAATATAGGATTCTCTTAGAGGATATAGAATTAGGGAAATCTTAGAAAGTTGAGGTGTATGAATACTTGAACAAGAATACATGAAAGGAAAGGAAAATTCTTTTGTCTTGAATCAGTCAATATCGTTTTAAATAATATATATATATATATAGCGATTATTAATCGACTAACACTTTCTACCGACAACTATAATATTTAAAATCGATATAAATTAATATAAACGTGCCATTATTTCACTATTCAAATAATGAAATTCAATATTCAAAATTACGTTAAATTTTTAGAAAAAATATATATTAAGAATTATATATTAACAAAACAAGAAAGATTTTATATATTTTTCATCTCGACCAATGTATTTATATTCAGATAAAACGTACACTAAATATTATGCCAATATTTTTGATAAGAGTCAGATCGACTGTGGCCATTACGCAATCAAATATTTTATATCCGCTCAAATTTAAGATTAAATTTCTTCGCGATCCAAATCATCGAAAATATTATATATTTCTTCCATCTCCTTCAGAAATTACGAATCATGCCGGGGATTCGCATTGCCCATCTCGACCGTTTATCTCGGTGTTTTCATTTTACCCTCGATAATCCATTTTCTTATCCGCCTGCGACATTCCACCCTCGCGGTGGAAGGTAAAAGGAAGAGAGGAACACAGGTTATTTCAATAATCTTAACGCTCGACACTATTCCACGCGATTAGTTTCCGGGACGATTAGATATTCCAGGGCAAACATCGCTATCTCTCTCTCTCTCTCTCTTTCTTTCTCTCCTTTGAGATCTTTCGGCGCCTTGTGCTTCTACAGAATTTATTACTCTTATAACATTGGAATATATTACTTTTGAATTTAGATTCGTTTCTCGATAAATAACGCGTGGTGAAATCGAATCGGAAAGCTTGAGGGCTTGTTCAAAATTATGACTTTGCCTGTATATATCTGTAAGATTTCTGGATATTCCGAGCAAATTGCGAAGTTTTGCTAGAGACGAACGTACAATATATACGTGTATACATTATTCCTAAATATAAACTGTTATTAGTTTCATTACGTAGACACGTGCAGGTAGTTGTATGTAAATTCAGAGAAGCTTTTTGATACATACATACATTATAAATATTAAGAAGTAACAAATTGTTCATCATGTACAACAAATTATGTATATATAACTAGAGTGCTAACGGTGTACACGATACGATGTTACACAAGAAGGCAAACATTTATTCGCCATATTCCCGTCTTCATAAAAATGAATATTGATGCGACACGGTTATAACTTGTGGAAAGAAAAAGCAAGTTTTTGAGATGAAAGTAAGAGGAGTGGATGTCCACGCGTGGACTCTCTGTAGAAGAAAATTAGAAAAACTTTAAAGAAGGAAAAATTATCGGTTTGATATTCCTCTATCGATGGTATATCGAGGTTTAAATTAATTTGAGGAAAAATATATCGGAAAATCACGTTCATCGATTTCACGAACAGGTCCTGTAACGAATCTTTTTTCCGTGTCGCCTTGCTAATCGGAGCAATGATTATGCGCAATTCTCTCTCGACGAAGACCGGTTTCGATATAAAAAAAGGACAGGTATTTGCGTGCATAATTCCTCGCTCCAGTAATACCGAATCGAAAGGACATTATGGATTTATATGAACGACAACGATCCTCTAAATTACACGTATTATATCATCGTTTATGTAATTAAGAGATGATGTAATATATATAGAATGTAATATCACGAAACGAAATTTTCGTATGAAAAATAAGAATTTGGATTATTCAGAGCGATTTATTAGTTTCAAATTAATCGAATTTCAGAGTATTTTTCGTGATACACGTTTCATTTTTCCATTCGCAATATTTTACTGTTTCGAATTTTTATCAGTCGGTTTGTCAACGTTGCGCCCGAAAAAATAGAGAATCATTATTCCAAAATTAATCTTGTTCCGTCGAACGCCGATCAAAAAGAGACTCTTCTCTCCAGTTCGATCATCGATTTCCATTGGCAAATGTCAAAATTCAGCACATTCTCGATTCTCGAGTTGTGGTTTCGATCCCTCTACCACCTTTCGACAACTCTTTCGCCAAAGTTATTTAATCGGCTCACAAATAAATCTGCAGAGCAGCTGCCACTCGTCGAATAAATTTCTCCCCCTCGAATGAGGGTACACGTGCTATTCTTTACCCGCGTGTATTATCCGCGCGCTGATGCTCTTCGTGCCGGCACAAAGATAGGGCCGAGTCGATACGGGCAGGTAATAAGCCGATCTCTTTGTGATCGAGCCTGATCTGGTATCCGTGCTGCGCGGACTTTTCAAAGGGTATCCTCCGCCTGGTCACGTTAATGTGCATCTTTAAACCATTATCGGGGAAACGCAGCATGGAGCAAAATAGTTTACAGATAAACAGGAATGGGATTTTTCCTTAAAGAAAAGAGATTTTTTTTTTCTTCCTTTCTCTCGTCTAAATGGAGATTTTTCTTATACGCTGTATGAATAATATAAATTTTTTTTTTTATTATATTTAGATGTAATTATACTTATAATTTTTTAATTATTGGATAGACTTTTGTGGGAAAAGGAGTAATGTCTGATCCTTGTGATTGATTGATTTCTGTTTCGAGGGAATATTTTAAATGAAGCACCATCAATTTTTATCAATTTTAATCTTTTTTTTTTTTTTTTAAAGATTCGGTGGGAAGGATTATTTTTATATAAACGTATAAATAAACTAGTTAGCATCCGCTTAAATGAATTTCTGTCCTTTATATTACCACACGAAGTTTTCGTAATTATATTGAAGTCACAAAAAAAAAAAAAAAAGGGAAGAATCAATATTGTTCTTTCACTGTTTGTTTCTATTCTAAATAGAGACTTTTCTGAAGAGAAGGAGAGCTCTACAAAATTTTTGTTATACTTTCCCGAGGGAATCGAGGTGAAATCGCATGCACGAGGAAAATGGCGTAAAAAAAACTCGCTTGGTTGGTAAGCGGAAAAAAAAAACTCATATACGAGTGTTTTGATGGTGCTTTGAGAAATTGCGTCACGTCCATCGAAACTGTCGCACTTAGTCATGTTTTTAAACGAATTCTGGATAAATTCAAACGTTAAATTTTCTTACAATATTTTCTTACGCTTGAAAAAGGAGATAGATTAAAATACAATATTCTCAAAAAAGAAATTCTAAAATTACAATAAAAATTATAATAATCTTATCGTTTCGAAATTTATTTTCCATCGGTGTGTCGAAAAGGATTAATGTTATATTCAAGATCGACACCAAAAATTGTTTCGTACATCGGTTACAGTACGGGGGTGATTGAACGAGAATATTTTTTTGTGAAAACCAGAAAAAATCGTTCGATATCGGAGAATTCGGTTCACAAGTGATTTTGACACGATCCGTTCGAAGAGCGGTTAATCGCCAAGTCCCATTTAGATTTCTCCGCCACTCGAAAAACAGGTCAGGCACACTTTGCCCACTCCAGTGGCATTCACCGGCATGAATGGCCACTTAAATAAGATCCTGATGATCGAATCCAGGGAATCTGGTTTTGCGGAACAAGATCGCAACCAAGCTTCCGTACTTCGTTATTATCTCTCTTTTGTAGCGTTAGCCGAAGATAAACCGCTCCGAGCCGAGCGCTAAAGGCAGAGTATGCGTGCGTATGACTTGCGACGATGGCACGCGATCCTTTTGCGTTTCAAAACGTACATATATTATTCCTTTTATTCAAAAGATTTCAATTATTTCTAGATTTTAACGCGAATTAAATGAAAGTATTTAAGGCAGGAATTTTTTTAGAATTCTAGAATCGTGAATATTTATTATATTTTGTTTTTTGTAATACATATATCTATAATCAAATCATTGAAAAAACGATGTTGAATTGTATTTTTCCGTACAATTATAATTTTTATATTCATCTCCGACATTATATTCTATGTCTGAAAATTAATTTATCAAAAAGTTTGTTAAAAGAATAATTTAAAAAATTAATTTCAAGATTTCAATTGCTATTTCTCTGCGATTTTTAATTTTCTATTATATATTAACCAGAGATCGCAAGCATGTACAATCTAACAGGCTGTTCTATCATCAATTTGGCGATAGCACGCGATAACACTCTTATAACACTCTTTTTATCGCAAAAATCGAAGCTTCAAAGTCGAGAGGAGAGAGTGCAGGATATTTTTTTACGATGCTCGTATTGTACTGTTTATTAGATGTCAGCTGTTATCGATATCTGCACGATGGTGATCGCACTATCGAGATATACTATATATTATAATTTGTGCTTTGGTCACAGTTCATCAAACCAAATCTCCGGCTCAGTGAACGGAGTATATCTACTAATTCCTGTTCTCTGCCAGCATTCTGATTGCACGGCCACTTGTCATTCTCCATAACGATGCACTCGATGCACAAGCTCACGGTTCGTGAAAGGGGTATAATTAACGTTTTGAAACAATTTATGCTTTCATTCATCAATTCCTCACCATTTCGATTATTATGATCTGTTGTTTAATTCATCAATTAACGACATTAATATATCGACAAGTTATAAATTATAAGTCCTGTTCGCGTTCGACGAATTATATTTCAAAGTTGTTTCTTCCTGAACGATATTATAAATTATAAATTGTTAAAATTTATAACCAAGAAAATTTTTATAATCTTCCAACTGAATTAACCGATTATTAAACCTATTTATAGGAGAATGGTAATTCAAGATATTTTAATCACGATTAAAATTACGAATATCAATTAATATTTGTTAGCAACTCGTTACTACATCATGAAATTTCGATTATTTGAATTGTATCAATGTAAGAAGCTCAAAATGATAAGTTTCGCGATTCTTATCACCTTAAAGTAATATCGATGTTCCGTATGACGATCATTGATTTTATTATTTTCTCTTTTTTTCCTTTTTTTTCCTTTTTTTTTTCCCTCTCCCAAGATCTTTTAAGTGTATCATACGATTGTTGCATGTTCATTTTGCGTCAATGCTTAATTAACCAATAGATTAGATTGTCACCGATAACCATCAATCTCTTCTCGATAGATAGTTTCGTAATATTCAACCCTTAGAATCGTGCTTCTATTCTTTCTCCTCTTTTACCACGTATATGCGCGTTATTAACAATTTTAAACGATCATCAACGAAGTTTATTAATAAAATTATCGAGGGTGTGGGACAGGGTGATTTATTGATCAGCAGAAAGTGCATATCGTGGTACGCGTATCGTGGATTCCATCCGCGAGAATTCATTATTCTCCAATTCGTCTTGGAGACTCCGATTCGGGATAGTCCTTGAAATTATATTAATTGCATTTATGAAAATTTATGAAGGACATTCAAAATACTAGGAACGTGTGTCGCTTTCAGTTTTTTTTTTACATCACCTTTACATTAATTCTGAGATAAAATTTATATACGCGCCATTGCAGAATATCAATAACCAGATTGCGCAAGTTTACGTATTTATGGAAAATTTACAGAATATGCAAAAATGATATAAAAAAAATCCAAAGAAAATAATTTAATTTGTAATATCGAAAAGGGGACAGATTTTTATTTCAGTCTCTTCACAATTGTGTTCGCAACAAAAATATAAACTTTCACGAATATATTATCGATAAAATGTTTCCTACTTGTACTTATTAAATAAATTTTTATAAATCATACAAGACAAAAAAGAATATCTCTCATGAAGAATATTCAAGAAATATTCTCGAATACTTGAAACGTTTATGGTAGATTTCTAAGCTTTTCAAAAGAGATAACATACGTACGTAATGTAAGTTAAGTTCAAACTAACTCTTCTGTTTTGTTCGTAATATCTCTTCAGTAGCAACTGCAATAATGGGCCTAATATAATCGCAGTTATGTGATGGACGTCATCAACGTGATGAATGACGAAGGAGGTATATCGTCTTTTGCGAATACACCGATCGAACCATTTCGAACAGTTATGTACCATCGTGTAAATAACTTCCTTTCTAAAATTCACGTGGCGTGTCATCTTCTTGTTCGTTGAACCAACAGCTTCTCGACTTTGGCCGCTTCTCTATCGATTATTACGCAAAACCGATATCGCGAATCGCATATCTATTTATTTTATATCGAACGAAATTACAATTTTTTTCTTTTTCTCATTTTTTATACGCTTTGAAGATATTATTTCGAGTTGGACGTTGGATTCATGGACAATCTATAGATGTTTGGTAGAAGATAGGTGATAGAATCGAGACGAGAGATTCTGTAATTCGATTAGAGATATATCGGGTTTGGAATGAGTTCGTCTTTTAAAGGAAGTTTTTAGTTTATTTATTTATTTGTTTTCCTTTATATTATACTTATATGGTTTCTTTTATGAACAATTAGGAAAAATGGATGGAAATGGATCGCGATATTCGAGTAATTGCTTCGCTTTGTTTCGATAAATAACTATCCTTTACGAATAGTTTAGACTTGGATCGAATTAATTGAATCTACGAAATTATATATTCGAGGAAACGTGAGCAATGGAATCAAGATCTCAATTCTAAACGTATTGGATCGGTTGACCTGATTTTGAAAAGAAATTATTTTTCTTTTCAATTAACGAGGATATTTCATGGAGATTGTTAACAAAATTTAATTTCAATTACATATATTGTACTCGAGCAAGATAGATCGGTTTTCTTGTTCTTCTCCTTTTTTTTTAGATTAGATTCAGCTGATTCGAAATTGAATCTCTCGATCGAAAATCGAATCGGATAGATTTAAGGTGTAATCATGGGTTATTAACAAGAGACGTGGGTGTCAGGGTCGAGATGTGGTTACAATTAGACGTATCGCGTTCGGATGTTCGCGGTTACACACCAGGTGTGCACACACGTCGATTCTCGTTGTTTGTCTATTGGAATCCGCGTGCAACCTCGATTTATCGTATAATCGATTTCAATGGTGCAAATGTACAGGCTGGATTCATTGTTTATGCATGCTTCGATATGCAGAAAAAGATTATTCTCGAAATAGAGTAATCGGTTCCACGATTACGATTACGATATTTAAGAGAATACAAGTATTTCCCTTTTGTTACGCGAACGATAAATAATTTGATTGAGTATCATTGCAGAATGCAATATCATCCTATACATAATATCCTTTGAAACCTCTTCTTCTTCGTTGTTTCCTTTGGAAGATATATTATCCACACAATGCTTGATTTGTAGATGCTATATTTTCCACATTTTATCCATCTATCATAGAAGTTATGTAGATAGGAATAATAACTTCTGTTATTTTCTGTATTTCTTTGATCGACGATTTTACAGATTAATTATCGAGATTTAATCATCGATCAACAATTTGTTACATTACATACATTATCCACTGTATCAGTTTTCATAAAATTGTCAAGTAACATTTTTTTATTTTTTTACCATTAATTGAGATTTACGTTGTTGTAAAATATCCTAAATTTTTAATCGCGAATATTTTATTAATTATAATAACAGACAATAATGAATTAAATATTTTGAAAAGAAAAATATAAATAATTGTCAAAATAAGAATATATGTTTCGTCGAATACATACTTCGTGCGAATTTTGTAACCTTTTGTACATTTTACCGAACATTTTTACTAGTTTTCGAAGTAGTCAAAACAGCTTACGTTTACGTATGAAAGAAGCCTAAATGCAATCTCGTTAGCGAACTTTGTATTCTATTAGTGACCAACAACAAGACGTGGTTACTTATGGATAACCGAGCATCCGGTGAAACGGATGTAAATCAACCGATTCTTGTAATAACTTTCTTCTGCCGGTGATTAAAACAGCGTTTCTTAATTGTTATTCAGATAAGATTCGTTCTTCCCTCCATCCTGTTTCGCGTTAATCATCCATGGCGAATTCTGTGCTGCTGTTAACGCGAGTATTCCGTCGATCAATATAGTATCTTCGTCTCTGTCCAACTCGTAAACACGCCTTTGTTGTGGCAAAATAATACTCCATTCCGTTTCCATTCCCCGTGACGAATCTATTCTTACGTATTGGCATTTTCTCTGACAGAATATGTTATATATTAATAATAAAGACGCTTTGATATTAATACGTATTAATCGGTTAAATTTGATACGTTTCTTTTTTAAATCGTGTGATATTTATTCGAATTATATTTTAAAAATTTTATGGAACGATAAATTGTTTTTTAAAATTCGTTCTAGTAAAAAAAGAATATTTCCACGTAGCTTTATTTAAGTAAAAATATCTGGGGTAATTTCAAAAGGGTATCAAAAAAAGATATTTCAATCTACCATAAATGCGATTTACGCGTCATTAAATTTCATTTTCTTTTTTTCCAACATATATATATATATAATATTAACATATAAATGATGTATTTAAAAAATTAAAAAGATGTTCAAGTTCCGCTTTGACTCTCATTGAGTTTCATGGAAAAATTATTAATGAAATAATTCAATGAAAACGGCTTCGAAAGTTGTTCCATTTTCATTCCTCGTATATCATTTCATTGTAAAAAATAATTTACAACTACGCCCGACAACGGATACACAACAGTCGTATATCTTCATTCACGTTGAAAAAGTTCTTCCCCCACGTTCAAAGAAGGGGATGTAATTTGTTAGACTGGGAGCGTTGCACCTTCCCGAGGTCGGAATATTGCTCCACCGGAAGTGCACTTGTTTGTCGACGTGCGAGAACAGGACGGGCGACGAACAACGATATTTTGGCAGATGAAAGCATCTCTCATCGCTGTGTGGCTTTAAAGCTCCCGGGCAAGACTTGGCCTGCCCCAATATCGATCTGTAGCTTGCTTTCGTTCGAGCTGGACCTCTTTTATTGTTATTTCACGACAATCTCCAAAGTGTTTTATCAAGTTTGAAAGCAATTTAGAATAATAATCGTGGCCCCTTGTTGTTGTACTTTCGTAACTTCGAAACGAGTTTGAATCGAAGAGTTGAGTGAAATATTGCTATTAATAGGATATTATAGGATATTATTTTTTATATTAAAAAAAAATGGAAATTAATCTATATCTGTTAAATAATTTTAATCATTTTCTAGATTGGTGGACGACAGATGCGTGGTATGTCCCGAAGCTGGAGATTTGTCAAATCCACCAAAGAAGTTCAGAGGTAGATTATCAGAATCAACGATCATCATCATTACAATTAAAAATTTTATTTTTATTTTTTTTCGACTAGCTTTTTTTCTTTCTAATTATAATTAACATTTCGTTGGTATTTTTTGTTCAATCTTTCAGATTGTCTTTTCAAAATATGTCCTATGAATCGCTATTCCGCCCAAAAGCAATTTTGGAAGGCGGCGAAACAAAGCGCCGGTGGTACCGACGCTGTGCTTTTAAAAAGATTGCACGTGAGTTCGATTTTTGAAATATTTATTCACTTTTATTTATTATATATATGTATATATAGAAAAGTTGATAAAATTATTTATTGATTATCGATTAAATAAATATAAATGTTCTTATTCGATGCAAATTGTTAGCATGCCGCTGAAATAGAAAAGAAGCAAAATGAGACTGAGAACAAGAAATTGTTGGGAAGTGTAGTCTCCTACGGCAACGTCGTCCAGGTAAGGAACAAATAATCCTCATTTTGTTTTTCTAATATTTTTATATATTTTTATATTGTCCCCGTTTTACGCGAAGTAAATCAATTTACCTTGCGCTACACGCTTCAAAAGGTCAGCTTTTGCTTTAGAACTCAAGGACAACTCTCTTTTATATAAAAGCTCGGGAGCTTAGCATTTCTGTAATAATGAAAATATTAAATAACACTTTCTGAATGAAACACTTGATAATAATCCATTTTTTTTTCTTTATTACAATATTCCTTTATTACAAAATTTCATTTCTTTTCTTTTAAACCCTATTGTTCTTGTGATGGAAGACCTGTTACAGTGAAACAGTCACTGAATCTTCAAAATTTATTTTTAATGCTTATTGTATATCTTTATTTTAAATTTAACAATAAATTATTTAATGAATCATTTGACAAACTAAATATTAAATTTTATACGATAATATATTATTTTGCTTTCTTTTTACGTCCATTTTATTGCTAAAACGACGCAAAACGATAACTAGCTGCCAATTAACAGAATCAACTTCCTATCTGTATACATACGTCATATAGAATTATCGCGGAAGGCATCGTTAAGAATCAATACTATTGCTTTTAAACACAAAATTTCATCCCTGGAACAAAATAGCGGCTCTTGTAATTATGTGCTGTTTTAAGTGTATGATCGAATTATTAATCGTATTCGTGGTGCTTTTAGCGTCAACAACTAGGGGAACAACGTTATGCGAAGTGACGGTCGCTAAATGTATTATATACACAGAGGCGAAATATCGTCACCTGACGAACGGGCTAGAATCTATGAACGCCATTAGACGTCTACTTACTTAACGTGATGCAATAACATTGGGTCTTTGTCGAACTATCGAGCTAATTTATTACTTTTTCCTCTATATGCGCGGAAATTATAGTAGATTTAAAATATATCCAAGAAGTGATCGATGCATTTTTTATTTTAGAATCTTATAACTTTTTTTTTATTCTTTATTACTTTTCTTATTTTTTTCCCCAGGACAATGATGATTTTTTTCAATAAATTATTGTATTTAATCATTAATTGCGATATATTTTTTATTTGTAAATTTTATATACATTTGAAATAGTTCTAAATTTAAAGTATTTCAATATGATTATTGTAAAAAAAATTTCAAAGTAATATCTATCCTATTTACGATAATTATATAATTTTAATTTAAAAACGTATTATCCAAATTCTTCTTTTAGCTATTACATCTCAAATCCAATAAATTTTTGACGGTGAACAAGAGACTTCCGGCGCTTCTCGAAAAGAACGCGATGAGGGTGTATTTAGACGCGAATGGAAACGAGGGCTCTTGGCTCTATATAATGCCCTTCTACAAGCTTCGAAGCGATGGAGACAGTGTGGTCGTTGGTGACAAAGTGATTTTGGAACCAGTGAATGCTGGAAGACAAGGGTTGCATGTGGCCGCTAATTATGAATTGAGCGACAATCCTGGTTGTAAGGAGGTGAACGTTGTGAATTCAGCCACATCTTGGAAAGTAACGTTATTTATGGAGCACAGAGAGAATCAGGAGGAGATTTTAAAGGGTGGAGATGTCGTTCGACTGTTTCATGCAGAGCAAGAAAAATTTCTCACGATGGATGAGTACAAGAAGAAGCAACATGTATTTCTTAGGACCACTGGTAGAACGAGTGCCACTGCTGCTACGAGTAGTAAAGCTTTGTGGGAAGTTGAGGTAAACAAATGGTTTAATTTCTTAGTGCCAATAAGATATTATATACCTATTGAGCTAGTTAATAGAGAAATTTCAATTAATTATTTTTTCTGCAGGTAGTTCAACACGATCCTTGCAGAGGAGGAGCTGGTCATTGGAACTCTTTGTTCAGATTTAAACATTTGGCGACAGGGCAATACTTGGCTGCAGAAATTGATACCGACGAACCACGTGAGACCACAAAAGGCAAGCGTGGTAAGATAGATATCTCTGTGTAAAGTAGCATCAACGAGTGGCTTCAAGGATTGTATACGTCAAATTGTGTTTTTATGCATGTTGTAAGAGTAAAGAAACTTTTCATAGTTATATAATGAGTATTCGTAATTTTTGTGTTTAATGTCTTTGTAAATATAAATATGATGTATAATTGTTTAATTTGTAGATCCACCAGGACCGGTATATAGATTAGTATCAGTACCACATAGTAATGAAATAAGTTCCTTATTCGAGTTGGATCCAACTACATTAACGAGAGGCGATAGTTTAGTTCCACAATCTTCTTTCGTTAGATTACATCATATATGTACAAATACCTGGGTTCATTCGACTAGTGTACCAATCGATAAGGATGATGAAAAACCTGTTATGTCAAAGGTATTTTAATGAAACTTATAAGTATATGTTGTAATCTGTTCTATCGTATCTTTTTTAAAATGACACTTGTCTCAATTATATTATTATCAATTATATTAAGGTTGGCTGTGCCATTAACAAAGAAGATAAAGAGGCTTTTGCTTTAAGATCTGTATCACCAGTCGAGGTGCGAGATCTTGATTTTGCAAACGATGCTTGTAAAGTATTAGCATCGATTAGTAGCAAACTGGAAAAGGGAACGATTTCACACAATGAAAGACGAGCCGTAACCAGTTTATTACAGGATATAGTATATTTTATAGCTGGTTTAGAAAATGAGCAAAATAAATCCGAAGCTTTAGATTTAATCGTTACTAATGCAGTTAGAGACCGACAAAAGTTATTACGAGAACAATATATACTTGGTCAATTATTTAAAATACTTCAGGTATCATAAATTGTCAAATGTTTCGTTAAATCTAAATTTTAGATATGTAACTTTTCTAAAGTTTTATTCGTAGGCTCCATTCTTAGAGTCTGCAGAAGGTGAGGGACCATTTCTTAGGATAGAAGAATTGAACGATCCACGACACGCGCCGTATAAATACATGTTTCGCTTATGTTATCGAATACTTAGATTATCTCAACAAGATTATCGGAAAAATCAGGTATCTTATATAATTGTGTTTTTTTTTTTAATTATCGATCAAATCTTTACTAATTTATTTTGTAAAACAGGAATATATTGCAAAACATTTTGCTTTTATGCAAAAACAAATTGGATATGATATTTTGGCGGAAGACACTATTACTGCATTATTGCATAATAATAGAAAATTATTAGAAAAACATATCACGGCAGCAGAAATTGAAACTTTTGTAGGACTTGTAAGAAAAAATATGCACAATTGGGAATCTAGATTCCTGGATTATTTATCAGATTTGTGTATTTCTAATAGAAAAGCAATTGCCGTGACACAAGAATTAATTTGCAAAAGTGTATTAAGTGAAAAAAATAAAGATATTTTAATAGAAACTAAGTAAGATATATTTCATTAATAATAATAATTTTATTTATATAAATTCGATATACGATTATTATCATTATTTTTCTTAGAATGACGAAAACACAAGTTGAGGTTGAAGAGTTAGATGAGAAACAGGAGAATGATGAACCGCGGATTACTGTGATGGAAGAATATGAAATTTTCCTTATATGGAATAATGGAACAGTTAGTATTGTAATAAATATTTCTAGATTTATATTTAAAATTTATTCATAATTTTTAATGATCTATGCAGAAATCAATGTCATTAAATGAGTTATCAAGGGGAGCAAAGATAGGCAATATTCAAGATGCGGCAATATTGGATTATTATAGGCATCAATTAAATCTTTTTAGTAACATGTGTTTAAATAGACAATATTTGGCATTGAATAACTTATCACCCCATTTGGATATTGGTCTTATACTTAAGTAAGTAAAAATAATGTCATCATTATTAAATAATTATTTATATTATATAAAATATTTTTATGAAAAATTTAGATGTATGGAAGATGAAACAGTACCATATGAATTGCGCGCATCATTTTGCCGACTTATGTTACATCTTCATGTTGATAGAGATCCACAGGAACAAGTTACGCCAGTTAAATATGCTCGACTGTGGTCTGAAATTCCTTCGAAAATGAGTATTAATGAGTATGTGAAAAGAGAATTACATAATATAGGAAGTAATTGTATATGTTTTGATATCTTTAAAATATGTATTGTGTTTGCTTTTAGTTATGATGCAAACAGGATGCGAGATCAAAATAAAGAAGTTGTACGTGCTAAATTTAGCGCAACTATAATGTTTGTAGAAGATTATTTGTGTAATGTTGTAGCAAAAATGTGGTCCTTTGCTGATCAAGAACAAAATAAACTTACATTTGAAGTAAGATATTATATTAAATATATTTTATATTTAAAAGAATTTAAATTATATAATGTTATTTTAATATTTTAATATTGTTTTAGGTCGTTAAATTGGCACGTGATTTAATTTATTTTGGATTCTATAGTTTCAGTGATCTTTTGAGATTAACGAAAACGTTACTCAGTATTTTGGATTGTATTTCAGAAAATGATGTAGCCGATGGAAAAATTCCAACTGGTGAAATTGATTGTAAGTCCATCGTAAAATTGTTTTTTTATTAATAGATGCTCAATTAACACATTGTTTGGATGTAATATTCCTTGTATAACATTATTAATTCCCGATAATTGTATCCTTTCTTTACACCATAAAATGTCACTGTATCTTTTCCTTTTACATTATGTAAATATTTAATACCGAATAAATAAATGATATCATAAGCCTTTTAACATCCATGTATATAAGTTAACAATATAATTATTTTGATAGTATGTAGATAAATTAATAATATAAGTAAATAAATATACACTTTATATATACGCACATATTTTGATATATTTTTAAATGATTAACTAACTAAATATTGAAAACTTCTAAAGCTGATTCTGTGGATTCTAAGGACATAGGTAATATATTATTGCGAATTAATTAGGTAGCATGTTACTTTGTAATATTTTTTGCACTTCTATTTGTCTCACATAACATCTTCCTTTGTTACATTCCTTCTTAATTTTATTTTAAGTCAATTTTGTGTTAAAAAATATAAATATTTTATTAAAAGCAGCGATCTCAAATAATATATATAAACTTTATTCAATCTTCATTCAATTTTTAAAGCTTGAAATTATTTTTTTTTAAATTTATAAAAAAAAATATTTAAATATAAAATCACTCTATTTAATAAATTAAGAACGCATTTAAAAATGTTTATAATATTTAATAGCGGAAGGTGGAGTATTAAGATGTATTGGAGACATGGGTGCAGTAATGACGAGCTTAACACTGGGACCAGCAGGACAAGTATTAGCAGGAAGTTCTTCTCCAAGACCAAAACCACTTTTAAAGAAAGAATATCCTCTGGTGATGGATACAAAATTGAAAATAATCGAAATTTTACAATTTATACTTGATGTTCGATTGGATTATAGAATTTCTTGTTTATTGAGTATTTTCAAACAAGAATTTGATGAAACTGAAAGAGCTTCTGGTGATTTGAGTCTCGGCCAGAAAACTATTGATTTAGAATTAATAGGTACACAAGCGGAAGGTATATTTGGTAGCAGGTAATACATTATTCATTTTTTATAATTTTTTTTATTTATTTATATTAAATAAATATTTCATGAATTATTTTATTTAGCGAGGAATGTGTGGCGTTAGATTTAGATGGACAAGGTGGTAGAACATTTCTGCGTGTTTTACTCCATTTGGCAATGCATGATTATCCTCCACTAGTTTCCGGAGCATTACATTTGCTTTTTAGGCATTTTAGTCAGAGACAAGAAGTTTTACAAGCATTTAAACAAGTATGTTACATTATTTATAATATTATCATATAATATAAATGAAAAAATATAAACTTATTAAATTATTGTAAATAGGTTCAACTTTTAGTTTCCGATAGTGATGTTGAATCTTACAAACAAATAAAGTCAGATTTGGATGTTTTAAGACAATCAGTTGAAAAATCGGAACTTTGGGTTTATAAATCTAAAGCATCAGAAGAACATGGCAATAAAAAAAAGAAAAGTAAAGAAGACGAGGATGATGCTACTCCTCGTAAGGCACCACCACAACTATCTACGACAGATAAGAAAGGTTTTGTTAATAATTTTTTTTAAATAAAATGTTGAAATAAGTTGAAAAATCAAAGGCAAAATTTTCCTAATACAAATATTATTTATAATTATAGGATCTGCAATAGATTTAGATATTGGTCCACCATTACATGCAGATCAAGCGGAGGAATATAAGAAAATACAACAAATTTTAATTCGAATGAACAAATTATGTATCCAAACGATAGGTGGTCAGATAAAACCACGAAAACATGAACAAAGACTTTTACGTAATGTTGGAGTACACACCGTTGTTTTAGATTTATTACAAGTTCCATTTGACGCGAAAGAAGATGTTAGAATGAATGAATTAATGCGATTGGCACATGATTTCTTGCAAAATTTTTGTTTAGGAAATCAACAAAATCAAGTTCTGTTGCATAAACAATTAGATTTATTTCTAAATCCTGGTATACGTGAAGCTCAAACGATATGTAGTATTTTTCAAGATAATTCGACTTTATGCAATGAAGTAAGTGCTAAAGTGATACAACATTTTGTACATTGCATAGAAACTCATGGGAAACATGTGCAATATTTAAAATTTCTTCAAACAATAGTAAAAGCCGAAAATCAATTTATCAGAAAATGTCAGGAAATGGTGATGCAAGAAGTAAGTGATATTAATTTGAAAAAATAAATTCATTTATATTTAAAAATTATTAATAATTGCTTTTTTTAGTTGGTTCAAGCAGGTGAAGACGTTTTAGTTTTTTATAATGATCGAGCTTCTTTTAATCATTTTGTGGAAATGATGCGATCTGAACGACATCGGATGGATGAAAGTAGTCCACTTAAGTATGTATTTAAAATATATAACAAAAGTTATAATTATGATAATTAAATTATATATTTTATGAATATATAAATATAAAATATATTAAATATAAAATATTTTAGGTATCACGTAGAATTAGTTAAATTATTAGCTTGTTGTACAATGGGCAAAAATGTTAATACTGAAATTAAATGTCACAGTCTTTTACCATTAGATGATATTGTTGCTATGGTATCACATCCGGATTGTATACCAGAAGTAAGTTATTTGATAATTGTTTCTGAAAAAAAAATATATTTTTGAAATGAATTACGAATAATTATATTTTATAGGTAAAAGAAGCATATATAAATTTTCTTAATCATTGTTACATTGATACAGAAGTAGAAATGAAAGAAATCTACACATCAAATCATATGTGGTCATTATTTGAAAAATCATTCATTGTAGATATGGGAATTATAGCAACAGCTACGCATGATCGCGAACATGCTGATATATCTCTGGAAAATTATGTGACAGGTTGCCTAATGAATATCATTACAACGTTCTTTAGCAGTCCATTTTCAGATCAAAGTACCACAGTACAGGTATTGTATTTTTCTACTTTATTTTTTAAAATAAACTTTATGGTTTTCTCTTGAAAATATATTTATAAAATTACAATTCGAATCTATATTATAATTGGCTTAAATGTTAAATTTAACAAAATTATTTATCTTTGTTATTTGTGAAATTTGTCACGAATTTTCAAACTAATATTAATAGTTATTTAATGGATTTGACACTCTAATTTATTAAGCACATCAATTTATGTACACAAATAATTAATAAGCAAAACAAAAATTATTTTTTACTATATGTATTTATGTAATTTTAATAATAGCACAAGTTTTCACATAATATTCATTTTTTTATGGATTTATTTATAATTATATTTATTTCTATTAAATTTTAAATTGTACAGTTAATATTATTTGTATAATGAGACATATACATAGCAAACTAATAAGATATTATTGTTTTCTAATATTCTAATTATAGTTATATAAGTAATTATCTTATAACATAAATATTTAAAAATTAAATATTTGTTATTTTTCATTACTTAACTGAAGTACATCATAATGGAGGTAATTTTTCGAAAACGATATGGAATTAAATTAGAACTAATGTAATAATTAGAATTTTCTAAAATTGTATGATTTTTATCATAGTAATTTATAAATATAACTTATAAAAGTATAATATAAAAGTTTTTTTTGAATATAAATTTGATTTTCAAACATATATATATATATATACAATATAAGCATAATAAATAAACATAAAATAATTAAGTTAATATAAAGTAATTACATGCAAAAATCTGTGCAATTACTCTATTATTTAATTTATCTGATTAATTTCTCGCTTTGCATGATAAACATATTAATTTAGATTTATTTAAAAGCCAAGTACATATCACACATTTATGGAGGCATTAATATTTATTTAAATAATCATTTGTTTTATTTCATTTAATATTTCACTATATATTTATGTATAATATATTAATGTATATATTTTTTTTTATATCAGTATATTTATTTGTTTATACGCTGATACGCTAGAGTAATATTATAAATTAATAATTATAGCGATAATATATTTTTTGATGTGTGCTTGGTAATTGGTGATTGCATCAGCGGCATGTTCTGTGTTTTTGGCATGCAACACCTGGCCTTCTTTGACTCATCAACATTGGTTTACTGGGTCTGGGTGCTGGGTCTATATGGTGGTGGGTTGATTTACTAATAGAAACATCTCCACGAGGCTAGACTTTATTGGAACATCAAGGAAAGTGACCGGATTACTGATACTAATCTTGCTGGCTATGTGAGTACTGACATTAAAAAAATGTCCAGTTATGAGCAACTGTAAATACTTGCAATACTAATATGATATAATATAATTTGATGATTAGATATGAGATTAAAAAAAAGGAAATTTTATTCATTATTCATTATTGTACATATTTTTATTATATATAATCTTTTTAATTTAAAAAAATTTTGTATAAGTATTCATTGTAAATGCATTCTTATATAATTCAATAATAGCACAATTTAAAGAAAATTGAAAAATATAAATGTGATTCATTAATGATATTTTTCACATTCCAAAGTTTAAATGTTGTAAATATAAACTCTAATATGTATTTGGATTAAACTAACACATTCACTGTCTTTAATAATTAAGCAAGCTTGCTATATAAATACTAACCAAATCTTATTTTATTTGGAATACTCTTCTATATCTATCCTTTTGCATTTCATGCAGCATGAATCTGTAGTTTAACATATATGAAACTATTTTTTTATTGAAGCTTGGCAATGAGTGTGTTATATTATATACAAAAAATAATTATAATATTAATTATAATTATAACATTTTATTATATAATAATAATATATAATAATAATTATAATTATAATATTTTGTTATATTATGGATATAATATATAATAAGTATATCTGCTTTGTATAAATTTAAATAAAAGTTATAATATAAAAAATAAATACAATATAAGATAATTAATAATATATATTTATATATATATATCTATACATATATAATAAATTTTAATAATATTAAAAGAAATTTCTTTTTATAATAGACTCGACAACCTATATTCGTTCAATTACTTCATGCGGCTTTTAAAGTTTCACAATGCTCATGGTTAAATGCTGGTCAAAGATTTAATGTTGAAAATTGTATACGAACGTTGTCGGATGTAGGTAAGTTTGTTTGAATTCATTGTATAAATTTAAGACTTTTTTGTATATTCATTTTATATTTATAAAAAAATGTTATTCAAATCATCAGCTAAAGGGAGAGGTATAGCCATTCCAACAGATTTAGAAAGCCAAGTTGCTTCTATGTTTAATAAAGCAGCAATGCTTAGTAGACAAACAAGTAAATGGCTTCAAGCTGCAAAACAACCAAAGATAGAACGCACACAAAGTCAGGTAATTTTTCTTGAAAGACTTATTCGAAAAAGTTAATTAAAATCTTTTTTATTTTTATCAATTTTTATATTATATATTGAATGATTATAATCCATTTATAATTGATATGATCTTTGAATGTATAGAGTGACTTAATTTGTGAGGAAGATAGGGAAGAAAAAGATCAGGTATAAGTCACTCATAAAAATTTGAGTTTAGTAGCTTAATATAATTTTAGTGCTTTAGTGTAGTTCAATATTAGTGAACCGTAGTTTGCGAATAGTATCCACAAAACTACGAACAAATAGGATATATTGTATGTATAATAAAATAACAGAATTATTATTAGATATATAATACATTAGAAAAAATATTTAATTATTATGATATTAAATATTTTGTTAATTATTATGAAATAATATATCTTTATATAGCTGATGCGTTTGGATCGAAGTATCATAGAAGGTTTACAAGATATAGTATCGTTATTAGAAGAACAATTGAAACCACTAGTTCAGTCAGAATTATCTTTATTAGTGGATATACTCTATCGACCAGAATTACTATTTCCAGCTGCGACTGACGCTAGAAAACGATGCGAAAATGGCGGCTTTATCAAAAGGTGAATAATTTTCTACAATTAATATTATTTTAATATATTTTATTACCAATAATTTTATATTGTTCAGATTAATCAAACATACCGAAAAATTACTTGAAGAGAAGGAAGAAAAATTATGTGTAAAAGTGTTAAGGACTCTTAGAGAAATGATGGCTATTGACCCTGAATATGGAGAAAAAGTGAGTTCTGCAATATTATATTCTGCATGTGATTACAAGAATCATATCTACTATACGAAGAGAATCACAGATATTATGGAAAAGGGCATTCAGTTGTTTCCGACAAAATGTTATTGATATTAATTAACGGTGACAAATTCTTTAGGCATGCTTTATTTATTACATTAATTAGTTTAATACTAATAGATCTTTTGGAATGTAATAGAGATTGATTGTTATTGCCCTTAGTGTATCGATACATTTAACAATTTCAGCAATTTTCGAGCTTACAATAAATGCGATAAATTAAATGCATGCGCAAATTTGGTAGATATGTAAATTTTCGGCGAATATAAAAAATGAAAATCATTATTATCAATATATTATGAAAAATATTAGCAATCATGAGCTAATTCATTTTTATTGCTTTTTTAAATTAAAATTATATTAATGCTCTATTGTATCAAGAAGGAAAGATTTTGAAAATATTATTTGGAGCATGCCATTTTTAATTGGGATTTGCTGCCGTTAATTAGCACCGCACCTCAATTGATTAAACATATTAATCGCTCTAAACTCTAAATGAACCTATATTTACGAAAATTTGTGTCTCCATATCCATTCGTTCTTTACATGTTTGCCGAAAAGCTAAATGCCCATATGTTCACGGCACATTTTAGATAATCAGCATATACACGATTGACAGTTATTTTAGTTAGCATATATAAAATAAAGCGAACGAAGAGAAACATATAATAAAATCTTTTATACTACAAAGATTTAAATAACAGTGGGTGAGTAGGTTTCGTAGAATAGATATGTAGGTAAAGATGTTTTCATGCTGCAAACGAAGAGCGAAGATGTCTTGGAAAAAGAGGAAACAGAGCAGAAGGCCGAGTCACAAGTTGGAATAGACTCTGTTGATGAGTCTGAGACTCGTCCAATGACTCAGCAAGAGCGGGTAAAAATTAAAGTAGATAACAACGGTAATTTGTGGGCACAACGTATATAAATTGACAACATGAATTTGATTTAATGCGAATTTATCTTATCATCACTATCGTTATTTATTATATATTTTTACAAGTTTCAATATTAAATATTTTTTTGTTTTAATTGTTATATGCAATATAATATAGGGAATCCTATTGATACATAAGGAATTTATAATCTATCAATATTAATATTAAAAGCATATATATATATATATATTATATATTAATTATATTTTACAATTTTATGAAATTTAAATACATGTTCTTTAATAATTATTTATAACAATCTTCGTATAATGCATAATGAAATTTGCTTAAGAACAAATATAATGTACGTTGTGTAGGTACCTTATATGCATGTGCTTGATTGATTTCATTACATACACTATAGTTCATTTTATCTACTCTATCATATTCTTATATTAATTCTTCTTTTTTAATAAGTAGGATATAAGCATTATTATATTAGTATAGGTATGTGATCTCGTGTATAAAAATAATTATGATTTACGATATAAAATTGATATTATAATTATCGATTTTTTTTTTACTTGAACATGAGTATATTTGAATTGATAAGCAAATAATTATTTGAATAAGTTGAATAATTTCAACTTATCGTGAATCAAAATTCCTATAGAATTTTTAAATCATTATTTTACCTAGTGTAAAATAACTCTCTAAATATATTTCAGTATGGGCATAGAGTTTAGAAATAGAAAAAAATAAGAAAGTACAGTATATGTACATATATTTTTATTATAAATAGGGTGTACCAATACGTCTCTTTTTTACCATTTTTTTAAATTATAGTATATATCCTTTGTAGTATGAGAACAATGTAGAACGTAGAATTCAGATTGCATTTTAAATATAGAATTATTAAGCAATTAAATAAGTATATTAGAAATTGCAAAAATGTACACATATAGTACATCTACATATACTGTATCTAAAACGATTCATTCTTTTTGTTATTCCCTTATTTTTAATATATTAAACAATCTCTTTTACAATTCACAAAGTTTATCTATTTGATTCTGCATTTTTCCTCAAAATTTCCAAATCTAAACGTAATTTTTTATATATATTTTTTAAAATATATCACAATATTTTTAATAAAAATTAATTTTTTCACATTTTTGTTTTCACATAAAGTCAATTAGGATATATATTAAAATATAAAGAGCTGCAAGTATTTCTTATTCTGAAGCACAAGTAATGTATATACACATCGATTTAATTATTTTTATTATTAAATCAATACAATTATTAATATTTTCATAATATATAACAGGTATAATGCACTGATATTCCCTTTAAAATATAACTTTTCGAACTTTTTTCAATTATTATGCACGATGTATTGGTACATCTCGTAATTCAAATTTATTTTATCATACTAATATTTTTCTTGTTTCCTTTTTCCTAGGGAGATGCGCTAAGAAACAATCTCCTGGCTCGTTACTTTGGAAAATCTTTTATACAAAAACCGGAAACCGTGGAAATCGGAGTTTCGCATAGTGCTCCAGTTACTCATGGACCAGGAGGTATAGATAAAACTTTTAAAAAATAATATTTTTCTTTATTTTTTTTAAATAATTTTATTAAATAATTCAATCCCAATAGCTAAACTATTGAGTCGGGCGGGCCGCACTTTGCACGAAATTCAAAGTCATCTTGATCGTGAAGGCGCCTCGGATTTGGTAGTGGAGTTAGTAATTAAAAGTGTACATTCTCCGAGTATATTTGTCGAAGCTATAGAACTTGGTATTGCATTATTAGAAGGAGGAAATCCTATTATTCAGAAAAGCGTATACAATAAATTGATGGGTGGTGATTTAAGCCAATCCTTTTTCAAGGCATGTTAATCAGCATTATTTTAAACGCTTTGATGAAGTTATAAGAATAAATAATTTAATGTAAAAAATATATAATTTAATAGGTATTTTACGATAAGATGAAAGATGCGCAACAAGAAATCAAATCTACGGTTACTGTAAATACCTCTGATATAGCAGCTAAAGCTCATGAAGACAAAGAGCAGAATAAAGAAATAGAAAAAATATCGAGAAAGCGTACATCAGGTATAATACAACTGCATTCCAATTAAATTCATTTAGATTTGTTTACATTAATTTCTGTTCCATACAGGAAAACCTAATGGAATAGTAATAACAGATGAATTACGAGAGGAATTGAATCAGGCTGCATCATCCACTGTTCAAGCGTATGCGAATGTTCGTAATCTTGCTTCTGGTGATGATGCATCAAATAATGCAGCTCTCGGTAGTGCACTCGAAGACATGATAGCTGAAAAATTGGAAAGGCATCGTACTGGAACGAGTGGTACGGAAAGAGATGAAGGGCAATTGAGCGCGAAGGTTTTAGTAATGCAACCAATTTTACGTTTCTTGCAATTATTATGTGAAAATCACAATCGTGATTTGCAGGTAAGATTTTTTTGATTTTCATATTAACTTTAATATTACTTTCGATATTGTAGAATTTATTACATTAATATTTTTTTTATTTTTACAGAATTTCTTACGTAATCAAAATAACAAAACGAACTTTAATTTAGTATCCGAAACGCTTATGTTTCTGGATTGCATCTGCGGTTCAACGACTGGCGGATTAGGATTGTTAGGATTGTATATAAATGAACATAATGTTGCGCTGATCAATCAGACTTTAGAAACATTAACAGAATATTGTCAGGGACCATGTCACGATAATCAGAATTGTATCGCGACTCACGAGTCTAATGGATTAGATATAATTACAGCCTTGATACTGAATGATATTAATCCTTTAGGAAAGACTAGAATGGATTTAGTGTTAGAATTAAAAAATAATGCTAGCAAATTATTGCTCGCTATAATGGAAAGTAGAGGAGACAGTGAAAATGCAGAAAGAATTATGTATAATATGAATCCAAAACAATTAGTTGATGTTGCATGTCGTGCGTTTCATCAAGAATCTTTAGATGATGATGGTGATACAGATGATTCCTCTACAGATGGTGAAGAAGGAGTATCACCCAAAGAAGTAATAATATTTGGAAAATAATAAATTTCGAATAACAAACAAAGTAAGATACTAATTACTAATAATTAATTATTTTTTTCAGGTTGGGCATAATATTTATATTTTATGTCATCAATTAGCACAACACAATAAAGAATTAGCATCGATGTTAAAACCATCTGAACAAAATAATGCAGATCCAAAAATTAATAAAGCACTACAATATTATGCAACTCATACAGCTCAAATTGAGGTATAATATAACATTTATATTATATACATATATAATTAGGAAACATTTTAAAAATAATTTGTAATTTATTTTATATAGATTGTTAGACATGATAGAACATTGGAACAAATTGTGTTTCCTATTCCTGAAATTTGTGAACTTATTACATTGGACACAAAGATTAAAGTACTACATACTACAGAACGTGATGACCAAGGATCAAAAGTTTCAGACTTCTTTGAAAGGACTGAAGATATGTTCAATGAAATGAAGTGGCAAAAGAAACTTAGAGGTATGATATTTCAATATTGATGTTTTGTTCATTACATTTTTTTTAAAAATACATTTTAAAAATATATTCTTTATAATTTTTTAGGACAACCAGTACTATTTTGGATGAGTAGTTATATGTCACTTTGGAGCAATATTTTATTCAATTGTGCAGTACTCATAAATCTTATTGTAGCTTTCTTTTATCCATTTGTAGACTCTGTGCCTAGTAAGTTTTTTTCTAACAACTGTTTTTTTTATCAGATAAATGAATTTAAATGTTTATTTTTTTTTTATTGTAGAACTAAGTTCACATTTATCTGCTCTTATTTGGACGGTAATGTTATCGTCAGCAGTTATTGTCATTACACTACCACGAGAATCTGGTATACGAACGCTAGTAGCTTCAACAATATTACGATTGATTTTTTCTATAGGACCAAAACCAACGTTATGGTTACTCGGTTTCCTTACGGTAATAGTTTTAGAAATTTTTTAAAAAATATATAATTAAAATATTATTTTACTAATTTTTATATTTATATAATTAATAATATTTTTTAGGTTGTATTAAAAGTTGTACATCTTATAAGTATTATAGGTAATCAGGGCACTTTGACAAAGAGCTTAGAGCAAATAGTGACGAATGTTGAACTTTTGTATCATATATCATATCTTATATTTTGCGTTCTTGGTATTTGTATGCATCCATTTTTCTACTCAGTTTTAGTATGTATTAAAATATTAGAATATTTGATTTGATATGATCTTAAAACAAAATATTAAATTTTATATATTTTTAGCTCTTTGATGTAGTGTATCGTGAAGAAACATTGCTCAATGTAATAAGATCTGTTACAAGAAACGGAAGATCCATTATACTTACTGCTGTATTGGCATTAATTCTAGTTTATATGTTTTCTATTATCGGTTTTATGTTTTTCAAAGATGATTTTCTAGTAACAGTTGATGAAAATCTTGCATGTAAGTATAATATATATCATTTTATAATTATCCTTAATGCTAAAAATATTGATTTTCTATTTATATTAATTATAGCATCATATGTGACTGAAAATGTAGATACTTGTAATGCTGTTGATAATGAAAGATGTGAAGCAACAGAAACAGTATCCCGATATATACACGAAGGTATTTATTTAAATACATCTTTTATTTATAAAAATATTATTTGTAATTATAATTTTTATATCTTTACGATTATGCAGCTCATGAAAAAGACACTCTAGCAGAAGTAATTAATGTTGGTGGAGAATTAAAAGAACGAGCATGCGATTCTCTGGTTATGTGCATTGTTACAACTTTGAATCAAGGTTTAAGAAATGGTGGAGGTATAGGAGATATTTTACGGGCACCATCTAGTACTGTAAGTATAGAAATAAAATTATAAGAAGATGCTATTAATATATTGATAATAATTATTTTGCAGGAACCTTTGTTTGTTGCTAGAGTTGTATATGACTTATTGTTCTTCTTCATTGTAATAATTATTGTTCTGAATCTGATTTTTGGTGTTATTATTGATACATTTGCTGACCTCAGATCAGAAAAGCAGCAAAAAGAATTAATTTTGAAGAATACTTGTTTCATTTGTGGTAAATATTATTTTTATATTATTTATTTGACTGTTATTGTATATAATATTTAATTTTACAGGATTAAATAGATCGTCTTTCGATAACAAGACGGTTTCCTTTGAGGAACATGTAAAACACGAACATAATATGTGGCATTATCTATATTTCATTGTTCTGGTAAAAGTGAAAGATCCTACAGAATTCACAGGACCAGAATCTTACGTGTATGCTATGGTGAAGGTAATAGTCCATAGAGCTTCAAAAAATTGAATCGTGCTTAAACTTTTAAGCTCTGTGTACTTTTTACAGGATCGAAATCTTGACTGGTTCCCGAGATTGAGAGCTAAATCGTTGGCAGCAGATGAGGGAGAAGGGGAACAAGTAGAATTAAGAAGTTTACAATCTCAATTAGAATCCACGCAACAATTAGTGAAATGTTTATCTCAACAACTTACCGAGCTTCGCGATCAGGTAAATTAAGAATTTATGTTATTATGAATATTTTTATTATTTTGATTGTAAATATTTTGATGAATTATATAGATCTAAATTTTTTTACTAAATTTTTTTACTAAATTTTTTTTTAATAGATGACGGAGCAACGAAAACAGAAGCAACGGCTAGGCCTTTTGAATTCTGCATCGGCATTTTTACACAACGTACCAGCGTAAATCTAAGTAATGCACTTCAGAATTTCGTTTTTAATCATATAGGAATCTCAATTTGATACTCTAACATGATATTTAATTGATAAGTTTGTGTGTTCTTAAAAAGCATTTAAAGACACAGGGAAGTACTATGAGAGTAACACACGTAGCATTTGTACGGTTTTGTTCCTAACTTCAAAGAAAATTATTTAAGTAGAATAGTAAAACTCAAATTTATTAAAAATAATATTAATTTTGTTGTTTTTAAATGAAGAAAAAGTACATTTTGTAATGAATTGCATCATATATGTTAAACAAATTTAGTCGGTTAATTGAAAAATTACATTAAATATTTATATTAATTATAATTAATAAAAGATATCAAATTAATTTCATTTCATGCAAATAATTTTAGTAGGGTCCGTGTTACTTAAAACGATCAGAAACAATCTTAAAGGATGGCATGATTTTTATCATTACAAATAAATAGCCAAAGGAGTGTATCAAAGTGTGCTGTTATAAATAAAATATATCTAAAATTCTCATTGAGATTTTAATATATTTATGATTTGTTTAAAATAAATCCTTAAGAATATCTAAGATCTATCCATTAATGGATATGTAAAATAAATATCTGATTGATTTTATTAGTAACATTGATTTTTGGTTGTGTTATAGATGTTTAAGTTTGTAAAATAGAAAAATTTTTCAATTATATAATTTTTAAAAAAATTTTTATAGAGTAATTTCGTATGATAGATCGAGAAACATTAGATTTTTCTCTCTTAAAATTTCATTAAAAAATACGCACAGATTTTTAAGAAACGTGCGTTAAGAAATTTTAATAAAATAAATATCTTTTTTAAATATTAAAAAAAACATTAAACATTATATTATTAAATTATTTACTGATTTTTAAATTTAATTTAAAAAAATTGTTAAAATAAAAAATTCTTGAATAAATAATTGTTATCTGATTATGAATTTATAAAGCAATAGAAAGCAAAAGAATAAAATAAGAATAAAATAATCGTTATATAATTGTACGTCTGTTATAAAATTTTAATGCTTACTAATATCGTTTAATAGATATACTAATAATTTATAGTGATGAGAAATGTGAATAAATGATTACGATTATTTCGAATGATCATTATGCAACAGATTTTTATGTGATTTCTCGTAAATATTTATAAGAAATTAATGTCAATGAATATTATTGTTTAGTTCTGAATATATAGATGTAAGTTAAGATAATTGTTATATCTAAATTATGTTAAATGAAAATCTATAAAAATTGTTATTATGCACCGAATATACACGAATATCGTGAGCAATATAATGTTACGTTTTCAATTTGTTAAAATTTATTTTTCATTATATTAACAATGTTTTACATTCATCCTTGTCTATATATGTATAAACATATATATATATATATATATATACATATATATATATATATATGTTGATAATTTGTTTTTTTTTTTAAATAGCGAAAATAGATGTACATACGCATACATTTTGTTAAATGTTTATCACACTTCACAATTTATATTTAAGAATACAATTATTGCAATTAGAAACATGGTTTCTGTTTGTGCCAATTTTATAAAATATTAGCGAATCGTTATTTGAGATTTTCATCTTAAATCAAAGAAAATAAATTAAATCGCAGATATATTATTTATAGATGTACATGTTTCATCTTCCGATCGTAGGATATATAAATATGTATGTAGAATTGTATTAAAACTTGTATGTGAATAAATTTGTCTTTTTTTTATCAAATCAATTTTACGATTTAATTAACCTTTATATATGATTGTACGAAATTTAAAAAATGCAAAACAAAAAATATATTTTATCTATTCATTATGAATATTTATAAATTGTATATTTAGAATGTCTCATATTATTATCTTAATTTATATAATTATTTTTCTTCATAATAAAAAATGTTTCAAATAAAAGTTGAATGGTTTCAAGGGAAGTATATTCTAATATTTATGTTTCTACATAGAAATCATATGAAGATTAAATTATTTTTTTTTAAATAAAATTATGTATTTTTTAATACATTGGCAAGTATAACACATTATTCCTTATAAACAATGTTTTTTTATAAAGAATATTTCTATAAATACAAGATATTTCAAACATTTTAATAATGTAAAACATTTGTTATATTGCTAAATTTTCTAATTAAATCTTCTAATCTCAAAAATAAATTATCAGAAAATATTTAATATTGCAAAACGTGGAAACATTTATTATATGAAATAAATATAAAAAAAATAAGTTTATTTTTTTACCTTTAGAAAATGTTGAAAAAACGATATAAAACCCTCCAAAAATAACAGTTACAAATATGCAATAAAATTTTTCCACAAGCATTCGAGAGATAGCGCTATTTCTTAATTCTTATTTTATCTTATTTTACTTATTATTGGTAGTCAAAAGATGGTACTAATAGTTAATTCTTACCTTATATTTATTCTTTTCTCTTTATATCTTATATATGTTTAATTTACGACATTTTAAAAATGGCGTTGATTTTATAATTTTTATCATATCTTTATATCTTGTTCTATTATTTGTGCTTATTACTTCTTTGAGACTTCATATTATTCATATCATTGGGATACATATTATTCAGGTAAAAAATCATAACTATATATCTGATTTCTGTTTTATTTTATTCGTACTTTATATGAAACAATTGACTATTTATTCTGACTTAAGTATACGCGACTAGTACATATATATAACATGTATCTTTCCTTTGTAAGGTAAATGTATTTTGTGTAAAACCGGTACATTCATTTAAGGAACAGATCGCATTACAATCGTTGTTAGGACGTAATCGAGTAATGTAAAAAGGAACGGTCCACTCATAACTTTATATCTTTTTATTTTTCGTTCAATGATTCTTTAGAGTGAACAACTGAAATTTTTGTCCAGAAACGATTCACGATTTCAAACACAAGTCACTTAAATCACATGCTATTATTGTTTGGCTGATATAAATTGTTTATTAAATGATGTATGTCTCTTCTTTTTTATAATGTCACTTCTTAAAATGATATTGATTAATTACATTGTGACTTTCATCTCTGTTTCGACGAGGTTGCAGAAAAGAGACTATCGATTATTCTTCTATTCGAGCGCTTAGTCTTTTATTATACAAAACATTTTTATCCTTTATTACGAATAAATTTCTATTCTTTTATTTATTAATTGTTTCGATCATTACTAGCCTTCAACTTGCATTCTGATAAATTTCAGTCTTTCAATTAGCTAATATTATAAATTAATTCTAAAAAAAATTTTAAAGTTATTATTATTATTATCAATTTTTTTCGTAATAAATACATTCCCATTAATCAATGAAATTGTGCTATAAATCGTTTAATTATATTTATTCGAATATAATAAATGAAACAGAATGTTAACAGAAACCTTAAGATTAATATAATATCGAAGGTTTGTAATGATTCGAATGAATTTCACGCAACAAGAGATTGTTTTATACATGTTATGATTTAATTAGAAATTTTAACAGGCATTAAAGTCTCTGGTAATATAACTGCATTGTTTCGATGCGAAATGGTACAGTTTGTAATTACGAAGTATAAAAATGTTACTAAAAATAAATAATAGAAGTTACCATATATACGGTAGCCATAACCTATAAAAGATTGTTATTTAAATGCGTTAAACGAAGAATGGCTTATTACATTAATGTACAAATAATGGCAGCAATATCGTAATGCTATAAAACTTAACCAATAGAAACATTTTCACATCGTTGGATGGTTCTTTTAATACAATAAGCCTGTGTCATTTAGCTTAATATATATTTTTTAATCGATAAATATATTAAACATTCATGTTCTAGTCCATTTCGTTTATTTTACGATCAATCGCATTTTCAGAAATCGATCACGAAATAATTATTTCTTTAAAAAATTCGAAGTTTTTATTTAATTATTTTTCATTTCGTGAAACAAATATTATTTTTCACCGTGAAAAAAAAGTTTTTTGACAGAATCCCATAAATGTGTTAACAATTACTTGCAATATTGCCTTAGGACACTCGAGGCTCGTTCGATAAAATACAATCTGTTTCCGTTCATGAGTTCGCTCTTTACAATAAATTGCCGCATAATTTACAATTATATCGAGGTCTTAACATATTTCCTGATATTCTGTACAAATCTTATTTATGCTATTTACGTATTTACAAACTATAATATAGAATTTCTTTTCTTACATATTTATTTTGGCATTTGCGTGAAAATGATGACGCGTGGTTTTTCGCTATTTCAAATCCGTGCATCGCGTTTTTTTATTTCTTTTCGTACATATATATTTACTTGCTATATTTATATTTATGTATATTTATACGATTGACAGAATGTGACGTATAGAAAGAATTTTAAATATTTTAATATATAAAACAATTATATAAAAAATTATTGATTTATAATGCGAATATTATATAATGAAAATGAATAATTTAATAAAATATAATATAATTTTGTCATTTTTTAATCTTTAATAATTGTAGAAATAAATAATGTTAATAAGAATAGATAATATTTAAATATTTCTTTATAAATGTCTCAATCTGTATATAAATTTATGTATATGTATATGTATATATAATATGTACATGCTCTATTAAACTCTTATAATTAAAACGAGTGGTATACACCGAGTGTGTGATTTGTAATTATATTTATATATATATATTTCTCTCTTATTTTCTCTGATTCGCATTTAATTCATTTTTTATATATGTATATTTATATATATGTAATTCGACTAGAGCGTTGAATTCCAAAATTCGATTTCATGCCATTCATTCTCTTGAATTTATCGGATGAAATTTTAATCTTGTTAATATTCATCTACGTGTGACAATTTCGAACAATTACGCTAAAATATCGGTAATTGAAAAATATTTGAGCTTTCGATTAAATCATTTTAGAATTTTCGTATTCTTTGATCAGCATTCGATGCTCTTGTTTGCTCGAGAACTATGATTGCAAATTAATCTTTATTATACATTTCATTATCTCTTTTGTTCAGTACGATGAAATCCTATTTTAAATGAAAAAAGAAAAAATAGATTGCAGACGAGTAATATACAATTTAAAAAATAATTGTCGAATATTTGCGTAGAAACGAACTGGAAATGAATTTCATTTAATTGCAATTATTCTCGAGCAATCTATTTAATTTAGAATACATTCGGTTCCTGTATGATTAAAAGCGAGGTAATTTTATGGCGACTGATTTTAATATTTCATCAGAAGAGCACGATTTTTTCCCACTTTTTCTCTTCTAAACTTTTAGAAAACTTCACACAATACCAGTGACGTAATATTTTATGAAAACTTTTGAAACTTCCATAATTTCGTTTTATGCAATCATTTCGCTCTTTAAATATTTCTATCCATAAATTTTTCTATTTTTCGAGAAAACTGAACTGCTGAAAGAACTTTCAGGAAACACGATCGTAGTCATTACGATAATATTAATGTTCGAGTTCGTTCACACATAGTGTGGTACAATAGTACAAATCTTAGGCTCGTTCGCAACAGTTTGTCTCTGATTGTGAACAGGAACGTGTATAGGACACGGTGTGTCGAGTAGACTCAACAACCGGCCACGTAAGCGAGTAGTATAGCGAATAGAATTAGGTTTCGCGCTTCTAGTAGTCCATTTCCAGTCGAGGAGTCTATCACGTGATTCGGTGCTGGCGACGGCCCGCTCTTGTGCGTGTTTGCAATTACAGACTCGCTCCGCCATTTCATCGTATATTCCGGTGCTGTCCTTCCTAGTGCTTGCAATCTGTGAACACATCGTTTAATAAATGTAGTTAAATAAATCCACGAATAGATCGAATCACGTTTAGCAAACTTTCTTTAAGATTCTTATCTAATATGAATAACAAATAAATGCACATAGAAAGTGACCAAAGAAACGATTCTTATAAGGCACTCGTAGAGGAGTCTGATATATTATTCTAATATGCATCATCATTCTTAACCCGCTCTCTATCAAGACCAAGCTCAAGCGCGATTTCTTACACGTCGAAAAAAAAAAAAGAAAAGAAAAGAAAACGATTCTTTATCAGACTTTTACACGCGTAATATCCGTAAGAATTTTCGCGGTCTCTTCGCACTCGAGGAAACGTCGTATCGATACACAAACCATGACAAATGTAATCTCTGCGCGACTTTATCCGGCCTCGAACGATTCCCCATTGGACGGTGGATAAATCTTTCCGGGCAATCGATTTTTAAGTTGGCCCTTTCACCCACGCAAAAACCGGCCATATAAATTGCCCCCATAATTCAGGCCATGGTGTCATAATCTCCTCGAGAAAAGTGTCGCGTAACTGTCGTTAGTCGACGTCGATGGACGAAGTTTCCCCTCAACTTCCGGCTAATCTGTCCGCCGAACCGGAGAAGGGATAGAACGAGGACTCACCTAACCACCACGGTGTTCGTCTTCCATGGTAGAGTGAAATTTTTGTACGTGTCTCTCGAGCAAAATGTGTGCAATCTTGGCCCTGCCGGGTCTCCGTTCTTGCTGTACTCGTGTATCGTCAAATTCCACGCGGTGCAGGGACCTGAGAAAAAGAAAAAAATAAAAGAAATTAATTTTTCCGAAGAAATCGCAAATGATTATGGAATTTTTATTCTATAGATAAAATTTTAAAAAAGTTCTGTAACATATATAGATTTAAGAAAGGAAGCAAGAGATTTCAATATAATTTAAATATAAAACAAAATTAAAAATTGCACTTCTTTTTGCTAATATAATGCACTAATATTATAGTACGTTCAAATTAATATTGAAAAATGATTAATTAAACATTGATTAATTAATGGTTGATTACATTACACATTGATTGACACTGAATATTGAATCAAAATTCAAAATTATTCATTTACAATTCTTCGTTATTTCGAGATTTATAATCTTTTTCAAAATTTAATGATACAATTATTATTACGTGTATATTTGTTAGCAGTTTCGTATCGAGTTATTTAGTTTAAAATTGTCCATTAAGCGTTAAACGCGTTAAAATGGAACGACGAGTTGTACGAGGTGACGACAATGGATAAATCATGATCGAGAATATTCGTTTTTCATGCGATCATATCACGAGAGATGGATAAAACGTAACCGAGTCTCCAAACAATCAATTAAGGGAGATCGTTTCACAATTAATTGTCGCGAATACAACATTTGACGCGTCGATGGAAAGGATCGGACTGACTATTGATGTTCCAGCAATCATTGAAGGCCATCGTGTATAATTGGAGGCGATTGGTTAACATAGTCGAGACTGTAGTAATTTCTCGTATTATTTATTTTTATACATTTTCCCTCCTCTCTCCCTCTCTCTTTTTTATTGTTGTCCGACGATTTTTTTTCTCCATGGCAAAATTGTTTTTGCAACATTGATGTAAACAAAAACGAGCGTAGTATCATGGAAGCGTAAAAAATAATGTACACATGCAAATACCTAGACGACCTTCGCACTTTTTGTTTTATTTTATTTTTTGTTTATTTGTTTGTTTACTTTTTTTCTTTTTTTTTTTTTACGAATGATAAATCTATCCGGGGAGAGGAACTGGAAAACGATTTTTTCTCCTGAACTCACAGTTCATGACGCTTTTTTCAATGATTTCCACTGGAAATGTATATCAATGGCTCGAAAAAATTCCAACTCTTGACGCATGCAAATCGCATTCTTTTTTTTCTCGTTTTACAGTTTATAAAAGGGATTTGTAGTTTTTTTTTTTATTTCTTTTTTTCCCTTTTTCATTCAATAGATCAACACGTTCAGAGGGATATCGAGTTACCTAATACACGGAGATTCTCGATGCTGTTATATTTTGCCGGTGCACGCACCACGTCGAATTTGATCGATCGATATTTTGATGAAATATCCAAGGAGTGATATCGATTTTATATTACGTTTAAACGGCATGTATCTTCCATACTCGAATCAAAATTTAATTTATATTCCCTCGACTTTTCCATTTTGTTCTCTAACACATTTTCCATCACGGTTTGAAGTCAAAAATTTTGAAGAGAATTATTTCTATTTTTGCAGTTGTTACAGATATATTAAATTAAATTTGTACGCAGTTCATCTTCATTATAAAATCATTTATCCACGATAAATCATTATGTCATAAAAGATATTCTTATCAATAAAACGAAATTGAGTTGTTAAAAATTATCCACGAACTTCTATAATTTATCAAATTACTTCCATTAGAGATCGATAGTTGTGAGCGAAAACACACTGATGATTTCGAGAAAAAGCCGAGGGAATAGAAGAAAACTCTGGATAAAAAGAGACCAATGTGCGAGAGCCGTTTCTGGCTTCGTTGCAACAGTTTCGTCTCTTTGCCACGTTCTCGCGTTTGTTTCTCGGCGCGAAAGCTGGTAGAGGGAAAGCCAGAAAAGACCAAGGAGCACGGGCAGAAAAAGGAAATCGAGGGAGAAAGGGAAGCCAGGGCGTCTTTAAAGACCAGTTCCCTCTCTGTCCATCGTTGTCCTGCATCGTCCAATGGTCTCTTTAATCTCCAGTCCTGTCTGCCATTCGTTCTCGAAGTTCATCCCCTTTTGCGGAGACGAACCTTTTTCCTCTTCCTTTTTTCCTTTCTGTTTAGCCCGGTGCCTTCCACGGCGGCCTTTCGATTCGGTTCGCGCCCATGGCCTGGCTCAATGGCGCGGATCGAAATTCCGGCGGAGTAGCCGAGGCTGGAATTGAACGAAATTCGCCGCTGGATAGCTGGGAAAGGGACAAAGCGTGGCGTCGGTAAGTAGCCTCCTTTGATCTGCTGCTGAATCGCCTGACGATGGATCGGAGGATCTCTGTTCAGATGTGCGAGGATTGAGAAATTTGAGGATGAGATTTGGCACGTTTGGATCGTATGTAATACAAGGATGCAGCTATAATCTAAAAATATGTACTTCTTTTTTTCTCTCTCAGAGAAAGAGAGTATTGGAGCTTTCGTTTGCTCGAGTATCGAATGAAAATTCGCTTTATAATCTAGAAATTTGAAGAAAAAAAAAATATAGAGAGAAAAATAATTATTCTTACGGTTCTGAGTTGATCTAACTTCGATGGTGACCTGTCGATCCGTCACGGAGTTCAGAATCCACGTGCATTTCTGTTGATAATACTGATTGAGCTTTAAGCCGCTGCTGGCCAAGTCACCGCCATTCACCTCGCCTTCCGGCTTTGTCGTTGTGTGATAACCGCAGTAAGTGTCCTTGATAAACTCGTAAGCCGCACGGAAATTGAGGCCTGCCTTCGAGGATCTCGACCATTCGATGTACACTGGCATCCAGCTACGGATACCGACTGGCAGCCAGTCCTGTGGGATATACAGAATGACTTGTATCCGTGGAAACGGTTACATAAAGTTTATTTAACTTTCTCAACGAACAACATTGTAAATTGAACGTGAATATTCATCATGGAAATTGTGTAACGCTTAATATCTATTATTATATTCATAGGAGGAATTAATTTTAATTTATAAATGTTGGTAATGTAAAAAATTAATATTATTAACCATTATTTTGAGGTATTTATGAAAGTGTGTTTGCATCATTAGAATGTATTATTAACGTAGAATGGAGTTTGCGCGTATAGAAATTGGTTACCATTGAAAGGAACTAATTGTTAGACCATGTTGATTGGACGTATTGATTAATCAAGATTTTCATTATGTATATAATTATACAGATTGTGTAGTAATTAGTTGATTACTTCTTTCATAGAAGAACAGTTATTTTGTTTCATTAATCGAAGACTTGTATATTCTGGGAAAAATTACAATTGTTAAATAAATAAACTCTGTGTATAAACATTATAAATTTTAGATGAATCAATAGATGTTCTCAAATTCATAGATTAAAATAATACGTATCCAATTACTTCGCGAACACTTTCATAATTTCTTCTCCTCGATAATCGAAAGTCGAGAGGCACAAATTCCTCGAATCACCAGAAACGAGTTTCTCGTTTTAAGTGTACACTCGAAACCATCTCGATCGAAAATCATAACCCGATGGTGCTCCTCGATGACCACGAATCGTTCGATTCGAAAAAAACTGCTCGCCAAGCATTCCTACGCCGTTCTCCTTTTTCCATCCCTCTCTCGTTCCTTTTATTTTCTCACCGCATTTTATTTCTCACCGCTCACGTTCGACTGTCACCGTTTCATTCAACTTTCATTCACGGACAAACGGGCCCGTTCACACCGATTGTACCGGTGGGACATTGAATGCTCTCTGCCGTTCCTATTCAACGCCTATTCCATCAACTGGCGTGGAATTACTTCGAACGATTTCATCGGCCGTTGAATAAAACAAATAATGCCCGCGCGTACCGTACTAAAAATAGACAACGTAGACAAAAGGGGAGAAATTGTTTTTCGAAGAATCGAGGTGGAAAAAAGGAAAGGAGGGAAGAAAGGGAAGGAGAGAGCAACGATTTGCGAGGCGCCATCTGTGAAACGCATGCAAGCGTATGACGGACGTGTTTTTCATCAATCTTTCGAGAATCTTTTGGAGATGTTTCAAGGTCATCTCGTTATTTTCTCCTTTTTTCCTCTTTCTTTTGTGTATTTAGAAAAAATTGTGAAAAAGTGAAAATTTTAAAATCGGATAAAAGTGATTGTGCGAAGAATTTTCGAAGATAAAGTATTTCGTTGAAATTTTGTAAATTTTCTACGAAGATCTATTTGTTTCCAATTTTCATATTTGTCGTTGCTCCATGTTCCTAACCAATCCTTCGATCCTTTAAAAAGAGTCAGAATCAGAAGATTGAAAAATAGTAGGGTAAAATTATTGCGAATCAAAACAGATAAATTTTACAGAGTTTACTATTCACCTGATAATTTCCACAAAGACAGGTGACGATGTGACCGGTTTCAGAGACGAGCAGAAGATGGTCCATGCTCTCCAGGGTCTTGTTGCTCACGCACTGACAACCGCTATCTCCGCATTTGGTTTTGCAAGGGCTGTCCGGACTCTGCTTCAAACTGCTCTCCACCTTCGAGCAAAACAGTAACAACGACTTTGAATCCAACGTTGTGCAACCAAGGCACATCTCGCCCATAAGAATTCTTGATAGCTGTCAATAACCTCTCAATAATTGTAAAATCAATTGTAAAATTTAATTAAATATCTTATATTAATTTTAATGCAGAAATAATATCCTGCGTTATCTTAGAAAACACTTTGCTTCGCGCAAATAACATAATTTGCATCCCTATCCTATAAAAATCATGAATGATGGAACTTACGCGTATGATGACCGACTGATTAGCCGCTGGGATAAAGTGCTGCCTGCATTTTATTGGCCTCTCCATGGCGAATAATCGGTAAGGATCCGGATGCACCACGGAACCTTTCACCGGTGACGTGAGTCCGTAATATTCGACGTCGCACACGCTGGCCGGCTGTTGAGTGCCACCCTCGCGTTCTGAAATATCGACAAGTCGAAGGTTGTCGAACGGTACGAATTCAATCGTATCCGGAGTGAGGCAGGATTAAAAATATTTTCGATTCATCGACGTCCAACCGAATTGCAGGATAAATCGTTTCGCCCCGGGCTAACGTGGATATTTTTACGTCTCATCGATTATATTTAATCTTTTGCTCGTTTAATTTCTTTGCCATCTCCGTTGTAAAGTTGTTTTCGTTCCGGGGAGAGAAAATTGAACGACGAAGAGACACGATTTTATTGGCATGCCCGACAAATAATTTGCCTGTTCCACTTAAAGAGCGTAGATTATTTTCGCGATTCTGGAAAGGCATTCGATTCCTTTCTGTAAAAATTGTTTTCAATTTCTTTCCATTTGTCTGATCGATACCGATCACTTATTCCATTTGAAAACTTTTACTTTGAACAATTTTAATTATTCCTCGAAAGAAAATTCTTTATATTTGCTTCCTTTATCGCGCAATGATAAGTGAAAAATAACAATTAAAGATATCTAGAGAAAAAATTCGTTTATAAATCGTGTCGTATGAAAGACGATTCGGAAGATATAATTGCATCGTTAAGTTGAAGCGAACCGTATCGACGAACGGTCGTATTAAAGTCAAACGCGCACATCGAATTGCGTCGTCAAACCGGTTTCGAGCGATTTTCGGGTGATTGAGGCGCATGGCGGCTCGTAGAGCGACGATTTCGTCATTCAAACGCGGCGAGACGTCGGTTAAATTAGCGGTGGCAATTTTAGAGGCGAACGAACGATACGTCAAACGCGGGCTCGTCACGTTGTAAAAGCTTGCCTCGTGTTGTTGCGCCGGTTAACCGAAATTCCGCGCGCAACGCGGCCTCGCCAAATAAACGGGAGCGTCAATTGCGAGACTGTTTTCCCGGAAACGTGTTTAATAAAGTAAAATGGAAACAAGTTCGCGATCAAATGAGATTTCCCATAAATGAGTCTTTCTTTTTTTTTTTTTTTTGTTTGTCCCTGTTACAATTTTCACAATAGATTCTGGTAATTAGCCCCTTTTATACGCAAAGTTGTTAAGAGGACGTCTGCTGGATAGTGGTTGTTCGTTTAATTAGTTTAAGCTTCGTATTAAATTAAAGAGAAATGGAGAAATATTTGGGTTAATAGCAGCTTTGATTAAATTCGTAAGATAATATTTCCTTTTTCCATTTATTTTTCACGCGGTAATTTTGATAACGTTAATATATATATATATATTTTAAATTTTAAATTTCCTTTAATTCGCAATGTTTTGTTCTCAATTTTCGTAACTTAATTATCGTTATATACGCGATGCAATGTGGATTTTATTTCCATAGGGGAAAACATTTCTCGTATCTCGTTTCTTTTGCGCGAGTTCTCTTCCGAGGGACGTGGAAAACAGAGATCGACTATATGCAAAGAAACAAGGAAACTTTCGCCGGGGGCACACTCCGATATCACCTATTTCCTCTGTCCTCGAACTTTTTCCCCCTTTTAAGTTCCTCGTTTTGGAGGATACTTCCGTTTTGCAGCTTATATCTATACACGTAATCCGTGTTTAAGGTGCACTTTCACGAAACGTTTCCAAGTGCACTTTTACGATCGTATTTATATTGTATTAAAACCAGCATCATAATCGTAATTACAGCGTAACGTTGTTTTTTAAAATTATATACACTTTTTAAATGTATTTTAACAAATTGCTCGTTTCAATTTTAATAACACGACGAGTGCTCTTGAAATAACATTTTACATTTTTATCCGATCGAAACAGGTAACCAACGTATACAAATTCTACATCAAAAGATATCATAATACGGGATCATAATGGAGTTTTAATTAATTAAGTATTTTCCATAAGTAAATAGCGCGCGATGCGAAATTTTATGTAAAATTGAAGGAATGAAAAGCAACGACAAATAATAAACGTTTTGTACAACGTATAATATCGTTTTTTAAAAAAAGGAACAAAATGTAATTCTGTTTCGATATTATTTTTTTTTTTTTTTAGCATCAAACGAATTTATTTCTCCCGTGGGTGGGGCGAAAGCGAAATTTTCACGTTTCGTTTCGTATGCGAGAATTTTGTGACGCCATTGCGAGCGAAGGTCGACGATCGGGCTATATATTTTCCTATATAAGGAAATCGGTCTCCTCTAGGTAACATAAAATTTTACGCACCGATAGATTGCCCTCCGGTATTACGGCCCTAAAAGGAAGGGCTTGCGCTATTCCACGATAGAAATTGTACGGACCGTGTATTCGAGACCGTGTACATTCAATGTGCCTCTTCAAAGGAATATTCAATTAATCGAAGAGTCGAGTCGATGTTCGTATAATATACGTTGGCCGAATGCATAAATGTATGACCGTGTTCGTGGTTCGTCGATCAATCCGACGTGTCCTTATTACCGTTCCGAGATTTCGAGAGGAGATTAAATCTTTGCCCTGTTTAAACAATAAAAATCCTGCTGCCTTTTAACATATCGAGTATACACCTTCGAGTAAATTAAGGAAAAAGATAGAAAAAATTTGGAGACTCGTAAACTATAATTATTCTTCGTTTGATCAAAATTCGTTCCAATATATCATTTCCTGAAAACGAGAAACTAGAAAGTTTTTATTCAAAAAAAGAAAAAAAAATCAAAATTACGACTCTTTTTTTCATATTTTTTTATATTTTTTAGGATTTAATTCTGTTATTATTTTTTTTAACACAATTTTTTGAAACAAAGTTTTTAACAATCGTTTCTTACACACCGAAAGTTCGATCGATCGATCGATCAACAGGATGCTATCTATCCACCGAGAGACAATGGTGGTTTACGCTCGTGCCACTTTACAATGGCGGTTCCGTAACGCAAAGTCATCGGGACGCAATGATGATCGGAGGAAGGGGAGGGAAAAAATTGGCGCGCGTTAATAACGGGCAAATGACACGAATGGAAAGTCGGCGTGGCGACAAACTGCCGGCATCGATTTGACGGTGATTGATGGACGCCCTGGTCATTCGTCAACGTTATTACGTTTACACACGGTGTACGCGTGTCTGAACATGAACGATCGATAAATTGTACGGTTCCAATTGGAAAACGCAATCAACGGGATCAAAAAGTGTGGAACGAGGGCGGGATGAACTCGTCGTCGCGCGTCAATCTTACTTTACACTTTCGCATTATTTTCAAATTATTATGTGGTGACGTGTTCGACGGTAAAATTTATGGCGTACGATTTGTCAATTAAAAAAAAAAAAAAAAAGGACTTTTGTAAGGGATGCTTTTTGTTAGGAATTATTCGTTTTAGTAGTAGATCCTTGGGCGCAGAAAATTAACACTACTTGGAGGATTTCTTGAGGATCTCTGGTTAAAGATTCAACAGATTGATAATTTATGATAATCGTAAAATTTATTTTAGTAATTTTTGAAATTATTAATGGATAATGATACGTTTTTTGGGCGCAGAAAATTAACGTCAATACTTCTCGAATTTATATATTTTTTAAGAATTTCTATTATTTAACGACTACTAAATATTTATAATTCATTTAAAATTTCATTGATAGTATTGATTAAATTTTGTGAAACGAATTCTCTTCCAATTTTATATTTCATGAAAAAAAAAAAAATATGCGAAAAATACATTGGATAGTTTTCAAACTTATCAGAGTTTCAATACGATTAATCGTGTTTCCCTATAATCACGAGAATAAGATTTTATTAAATATCCATCGGAAAATCTGACGCGTTCTCATCGTTTATCATTAATCGCGTCTGTCTGGGTGATTTTTCAGATGATTGGGTTTTTCCGTACCGCGACACGCGATAAATCCAGATGCTGGATTAACGATTTGACGGACATCTCATAAAGACGGATAAAATTTGTGTAATGGACAGTGCCTGTTCTTCGATCTTCGTTTCTTTTCGATTAATTTCCCGTACAAAAATTTCAATTCTATTTTCTGTTCCGTTTATTAGGTGTACGCGGTCGAAATTTAATTTCACGTCTTTGCTTCCCGTCTATTTTGTCGATGATATTGAATCTCGCGTGAATATCTCCCTCTCTTCCAATGAATTTCTTGGAAAAGTAAATGAATCTTTTTCTCATACGTTACTTTTTAGACGATATTTAGAGAGAAGAAAATTCACGTGAAAATATCTTGTTCCAAGCGTTTTGTTGCCAAGATAGCATACATGACAAAGGGGATGTAGAGTATTACGTCAAAACCTCTTATCTTTAATACATGGCAAAGATAGGATAATGCTTTGAGATCTTTCATCTTCCTCTTTTTTTCGATTAAAAGAACCTAACGGGAAATTATTAAAATTAAAAGTAGTCGCCAATGGATTCCCTATACAGTTTTAACACTCTTCGTTAATAATTTAATTTAAATGTTTAAATATTACATTAAACGTATATTAATCTTTTCCCTCTTTTCGAAATTAATAAAACTGTTTAAGCAATAAAAACAGATATATTTTCCATCTCTATATATCGTTCCGTTCATCATCATAAAGAAACGTAAATTTCCTATTATAAATTCCTCCCGATTGTAAATTTTTTTAACATTTCTAGATTAATTAATTTAGATAATTTTTTACGCGAGGCCCTTCGTCATTTTAAAACAAAGAAATTTTCCACGGGAATAGGAAGGAGAAAACTCCGAGATGAAGCGACAATCGAGACGAATAATAAAAGATTCATGGTCGTTCGATCATGGAATTCGATGGGTTCTTTTTTTTACCTCGGCCCAAGAATAAATGCATCCAACAGCCTCATCCAGTTGAATATCTATATAGAAAAGAAAAGTTGCAAGAGTACTTGTGCTTTCTCTACGAGAAGAAAAAAAATTCCAATTAATTCATAACAGCCCTTTTATGCGATTCCATTATTAAAACACGCTATCTTGATCGCAAGGTTTACAAAATTTTTCTTTCTCTTTCTTTTTTTTTCGAACGTTGTTTCGACGATTCGTGCACAACGGCCGCTAAATGTTATCCTTATGGATAGTTCTTGGCCACGTTCCAACCAGGACTTCCGGATTACCGTGCGCATGGACGCATCTATATTCATCCGATTAAGGGGGCTCGTCCGATATGTCGGCTCGCAATGGCTGTAATTAGTCGTTGGTAATTAGTAGCCAGGCCGAAGTACTTGGCTGTTGAAACCTCGGCCAAGAAGAATCGGAGCCAAAATAATCGACGCGTAGCGTGTTCTTTCAATTCCTTTCGAAACGCGGACGAGAATTTTTTTAAGTTCAATTAAAGAAAAAGAAGAACGAGATTGAAATATTAATCGGTAAATTCGTTTGGATTGATTTTGGAATTTATTTTTCTGTTTTGTACTTGAATCAACTAGCGTTGATTCAGTAGTCTTCTGGTCGATTCTTTTCACAGGATTTCTATTAACATATGAATCGTACGGTAATCAGTCTCTTTGGCGTGGCTCGTTTAATCGAACAATCGATGCTGATTACTACTAGTACGTTCCTCGCACTAAACGAAAAATGAAATTCGTTTACTATAAATATCACGGTTTCCATTTCTCCTAATTATACTCACAATTTTGAAATTTGTTACGTGCATGCTTAATTGTTTAGAATTATTAATCGATCTTAAGAATGACAAAAGGTAACGTGAATTTTCGTCGTTCAATTTTCACCAGTAAGAAAGAAACCGATAAAGAGAAGCCTTACTGCCGTAACCGTAAACCATTTACGTATTGCCAAAGCCAACACACGTAAACCTATTACCCATTAAGACTGGCAATGATTCCATTGAGAACGTCTGCTTGAGAACCCTCGATACTTTTATACGTTCGCGTCGTGTTGTTGAAAAGACGTGAGAGATAGTCGGCTTACCATCGTGGAAGTAATAAGAGACGTCCATGTATTCCTCGTCGGTGGGGCTGTTCGTTGCTCGTTTCAGAACGACCGTCATATCTCTGCCATTAGACGAGTACCTTTTCGGCTCGACGTATCTGAAAGAAAGAAAAAAGAAAAAAAAAAAAGAAAAAAAAAAGAAAGAAAAGAAAAGAGAAAGGAGGAAAATAGAATCTGCTTTTACAGTGCGGTCGTCACCGCTTACTATCGCGGAGATGGTATGATTCGTAAGGCTTGGGGAGGGAAGGGGAGAGAGAGAGAGAGGAGAGATTCGAGTCATTTCTTCGCGAAGAACGCGTCGTTCCATCGAGACCGATTGTAAATCACGGGGGTTGCTATCAGAAATGTCGTAAAGCTCGCGAGCTCTATCTTCTATCGGATATACCTTCCCGAAATCGGGATCCTCCCCGTGGTTTTCAACGAGCCGTGTACGGAGCACGCGTAATTCAAAGGCAAACGTCGTATATACGTTTCCTCGATCGTTTCCTCGTGCTCGTGGCCAGATCGACGAGATTACTTTTTTACTTTCCTTCCTTCCTTTTTTCTTTTTTACTGCTGAGTGGTTGAACATGAATATTTAAAGAGAATTTTTTACGTTAGACGTCCAAAGATAATTAGCAGTACTTTCAAGGATAAAAAGAAGGGAATATCTCTACGAGTTATAATCTAGATTCGATCGAAACAATGTTCTTACGATGATGTCGAATGTATAGAATAACAATAAACACGTGACACGTTTACGCTCATCCCATTGTTACGGATAATAATACGTGTTAAATGTTAGCTTCGATTTGTTGCACGAGGACTCCTTTGAGTAGAATTTTCCAACGGTAGGATTGTATATACATACACACACACACATGCAGAGTAAAGCTGGATCCGCCCATCTTTTGATTCTTTCTCTTACTCTCCATCAGGAGCTCTTTTCCTTTATGTCGCTAAGTCGAACCGCCTGAAGGAAGTTTGCCGTGAATTATGAAGCCGGCGCCTTTATGTCAAAGAGGTACACGTCTCACCATACTTGACAAGCTTACGTGTGCCAGCGCAGGGAGCAAGGCTTGGAAGTTGGGCAAGTGGTGGCACAAAGCGGCATGTAAATTTTCCACGTCGTTCGCTTCCATTTTACCCAAGCTCCAAGTTGTAAATGGACGTCCTGGGAAACGGGCGCCTCGCGATAACCTGCACCTGAATCCTCCATGAGACAGCGTATAGTGATAAGTCAATGTTTGCGGCCCGGTTTTGTCCCATGATAACGTCTTGCCGCATGGCATCGGACGGTTATTAATAGATGGAATAAATTAACACGGTTTTTGGCCTGGCAACGACAGCCAGGTGTTCGGAGTATGGCCATTCGACCAATTCCAGAGCAAATTAATTTACCGCGAGATTAAAAGGTAAAGGTGGTATGGCGCGTTGCGCGGCCACCACCCGTGGTGGCGGTGGCGGTGCTCGTGGCGTCGACGAGCCGTGCATATTTATGAATTATATTATATATCGCGAGGTATCGAAACTCACGATCGAATTTTGGATGTTGGAGGTGGACTTTCTTTTTGTTTCAGTGTGCGTGCCGTGGAGAGCATTTGTTATAAATAAAACAAGAGGAGGAAGGGAGATTTTTGATAAAAATATTAGAAACGAATTTTAGAAGGAAAGCGCTTCACTGCGAATGTCCAGGTTGTTTTTATCCCGAAAGAATTTTACATGGAAAATTTTCATCGAAGATCGGATATCTCTTGCAATCCCACCGCGTATCTTTCTTGAAAATTTTCCAACTTTCCAGTTCTTCTGCTCAACTTCTTGCCCTCGTCCAACGTTCACGATTCCCTTTCCGCTTTTTAAGATATTATATATATATATATATATATGTATAGTCCCCTCCGATTTAAGAAAAAAATCTTCGAGTTATGGAAGTCACTTAAGCTTTCGGGATCGCAGAAATGTCTACTATCCCACGAAAGGTAAAGACATCTCCAAGTTTCGCAGCTCCACGAACTTTCTCAACTCATCCAATTCATAATATCCTTTAGATCCTGCAATATCCCATAGATTCACCGAGCCAGTTACATCGTCTGAGAGTTACTTAATGAGTTTTGAGGCTCAAAAGCTCGGACGTAAGAAAAAAAAAAGAAAAAATTATAGCATATCCATTAAAAGACGCGAGAGAATGAAAGATTCTTTTTGAAAAAAGAAACGCAAATTCTTCGTGATATCGTCGTCGATTACGATTGCATCGTTTTGATTAGAAACAAACGACAATTGCAACACGACGTGTGTACGAAATCGGAAGATTAATCGGTATAAAATCTTGCTCTTGTTGCACCGATATACTGCGAAATTGACGAAATTATAATTTCATTCATGTTTCCAGGAGAGGAAAGAAAAGAAGAAAGGAAGGAAGGAAGGAGGATGGAGGTGCAATGGAGGTTTTCGATTGCTTTGATTAAAAACTTGGAAAAAAATTTGTAATTGCGTGACGGAACGTTGTTCGTTAATGAGCGGCAAACAAACGGTAAATAACGAAGGGAAACTTGAAAATAAAAATAATTTCACGCGAGCAACTTTGCTCAAACTTGGAATAACGTATTATTTATGACGATGAGTTGATACGTGAGTAACGAAACGAACGAGGGTGGAGAGATCGTTGCGGCTCGAAATGAAACGGTAATGAGGAAAAATAAAAAAGAGAAACGGGGGAAAAATGAGCAAAAGTTATCGCGCCATATTTTTACACGTGATATTTCAAATAAGAAAAAACCATCCATTTCTCCTAGCCCTGAGAAAACAGAGAAAATATTCGTCGAAAAATTTCAATTCTTTCTTTTTTTTCAACTGTTATCAACGTGAAATCTCGTTCTCGTTCGGATCTCGATCGATTTTTCCAGGGAATCGAACAACGAATCATCGAAAGCGGCGACGTTTTTGGTGGGATAACTGTTTCTTTAAAAGCGCGGGATCAACCGACCCAGTTGGCTCGTTTTCAACTTTCATTCGCGGATTTTGGACGTGGCACGAGGGAGTCTGGATCTGGTGTGTACTTTTCCTGTGCAAACCGGGTCGGACGTGGCCGAGATATCTCTTGCTCCGGCGAGAGCATCGTCAGACACCGATCGCGGCTCGTACGTCGCTCAAACGAGATTTTAACGCGCCCCATTCCCACGTGTCACTCTCCATCCCGCGAACCTACTTTCTTCCCTTGCAATTTGCATGAGGATTTTGTTTCATTCCATGTTGCTCCCGCCTCTGACGGCTGACTTCATTTCCTCGGCTTATGCTTCTTATTTTTCTGCTTCTACCATTTTCTATCATTCCGGCTGCGTGTATTTTGAGGCAGGTTAAACTCGATTACGAGCGGATTATGCGACGATCGGCAGATGGATACAAGATGAACGTAAAATTGGATATAGTTAAAGAATAATATTCGCGATACATTCAGGATATCGGCCGAAAAGAGAGATTTTAATATCTGAAATAAGGATTTGTAGCCACTTTACTCAGGTATAAACGATAGTCGAGTTAAAATGGAAAATAATTTCTCGATAATTTGTTATAAATAAGCAGCAGAATATTATAGCAGTTCTAAAAGTGATTTTTATGAGTCTTAAATACAATTGACCGAGATAAGAAGAATTTTACTTTACTGAGAGGTATAACGTATAAGCGAATATTATTTTTAACGAGAGATCGATTCTTTAGCCTACGAGATCACGAAACATCACGTTCGTTGATTTTTATTTGCTTTCGGAACTTTCTAGGAAAAATGTTTACTAGGTAAAAATAAATAAACTTCAGAAATCGATATATCGAAATTTGCTGAACCTGGGAAAAAAAGATTCAACACGAAACTTCTAATGCAATAAATTTAATTTAATAATTCAATATCGTTTTGTATTTATAAGAATAACATTCCGAAATGGATCTAAAATAAACACAACCAATCCATTTGCGCAGTGTATCGAACGAAAAAAACCAGATATTTCGTATTTTTATACGATAACGTAACAATGAACTATTTACCAACCTGTATTTATATTTTTATACATACCATCTAAAATAATACTTTAGAAAATAGTAAGAAGTATCCTTACGTATCACGAAATCGTGACAAATCACATAATAAACATTTTCGATAACGATAAATGAATAACATACACTAAAAAGAAAAAGGGTAAAAATAATTTACCAACTCTTCTCAAAAATGATCAATGTCACTGAACACCTACGAGCGATTACTTTTTACAACCTCCAAACTCATGATATTTTCATTTCTGTATCGAAAGTAATCCATCCGAAAAACGAACCTCGAAGCCTCGAGAGGAAACGCAACGCAGTGTCACGCTCCAGGCTTCTCCCCTGCTCTCAACCTTCCCATCGAACGAGAATCGAAGGCCAAAGTAAACGGCCTCTAATTCGACGCGGAAACAGTAACGTTCGAATCGCCGTTAATCGCCATGATCTCTCCCCGATCATCAATTATTATTGACTACTCCGCCGTGCGGAAATTATACGCGGGCATATCGCCCTCGTCTGTTTGCGTATTGCGCCCCCAAGCAGAGGGGGTGGCGGCCGAGTCGAGGTTTATTTTGCCGGAAGAGCATAGCCGGTTCATTAGCCTTCCCGCCAACGGACAGAAGCGGCGCGGCTTTCAGTAGTTGGTGCCAAGCGGAGATTAAATTACTCGACAGCTCCGGCCACCCTCGATTGATCTCCACCGTGCATCCCCACGGCCCACGCACGGGCGCGGATTAAACGGCGCGTGCCCGTGGGTCGTGCCGTGCCCGCGCGGATAATCGCGCCGCTTTTTTATGCCGCGCGTGTTGTCGGCGCGCCGCGGAGGATCGTGAATGCGATCCTCGAATAATGCTTTGATAAAGGGGAGGGGCGCCCTCGAAATGGGATTTCCAATCGAGGTTTTTTTTAATGCGAAAGTTTGCCGAGCCGTGATGAAATGTTGTCGGCTTGATGAAGGTTTTTCAAAAATTTCCCCCTCCCCGAGCTCGGTCGGAAAAATTGTTCGGCCGCGAGTTGTAGTTTGCGAAACGCGGCAAACAATGCGCGGCCGGAATTTCGATGAAGGTAAAATCGGGATAAAAATTGGATTGATCGGGGAATGATCGGGAATGACTAAGCGTCGCGACGAAATTCGGTGGAAAAGTTAAAAAACGAGGTTATTCTTAATATGTAATAAGTAATAAATAATAAGCATGATAATCGAAGAAGCCTTCTTTGGTTCTACTTTCCTTTAATTACCAACAAAGAGAAGCAATAATAATAATCTCGTTACTATCGTTACTAAATAAGCTAGGGAAAGAACGTGCTTCGTGTAACATTGCAATCTCTTCTCCTTTCTCTCTCTCTTTCTCTCTCCGTTGGATAGAGATTTTTTTCCACCAATTTTCCGGGGAGCATAGGTTGTGCCCGTGGACGAACGATAAGCCGGAAACCGCGGTTGATCGCATTATTACCGGGCGCAAAATATTCCGTCCGGATTCTTGCATCGCTTTCCCCTCCCCTCAAGTCGCTTTAAATGCATCGTGAAAGTTGGACCGCGGCTGAACAATGGAAAACGTGCCTCCGGCTACGAGAGAGCGCGTGGATGAAACACGGGCTTTATTTTGCATGAATTTTTACGAGATTAGCCGGCATAAAACACGCGACAGTCCCATAGGCACGCGCGTTCATCGTGTACCCGTAACCGGACATAAATTTCACAGCTTGGCCCTTGTCGCGTTAGAAATTAAACTGGATTGTTTAAAAAAAAAAGAGAAAAGGAAAAAATGAAAAAAAAGGGAAATAAGAAGGAAGTCTTATACTCGATGTCCTGCAGAAGTTATGGAGGGTGGTTTTTGCGATTTTGGGTGGTCGAAGAAGTTTGGCTGGAATATATACGTGTGCGCGTTCCAACGGCAGGAATGAAATTACTCGTGTTAAATCTTGTTTTTGTACAATTTAGAGGAAATTATCGTGAAATTTATCGTAACACAGGGAAATTCGAGTAATTTTGCGGGGAGAAATCCGTCGAGGTTTTGTTTGCTTTGAATTGCAATTCCTTTTCCAAGGATACATTGCGGAAGATTCTGTAAATTTTAACGAAGAATTATACATACCGACTAAATGTATAATATAATAAGAAAGAGAACGATCCTGTTAGTTTTTTTTCTTCGTCTTACGTTGGTATAAGACATCCGCCCTTTTATACATAGAGAGTCCTTTATATATATATATAGAGAGAGAGAGAGAGAGAGAAATACAATCGGTGAATTTATTCAAACGGGATGGAAAACGCGATGGATGTATCGTTAAAATTTTACGAAATCTCTTGTTCCATGTGATTATTGTTTTTCCAGAGATACTTTTGCACGTAATACAGTGGAACCAAATGGAGAGAGCTTGAAAAATCTATTTAAAATTGCAATCCACTTTATTCTCTGAAATAATAAGCATTCTCCTCTCAAGTTGTTTTATGGAAATAATTTTAGAGAGGTGTGTGTAAATTTTGAATTTATCCGTTCATTTGGGCGAAAATGAGAGATGAATTGTAGATATTCTTCGGTTAAATCGCATGCCAAGTACATTTCAGATACTTCATATTTATTTCCTTCGATTTTCTGAAAAGCGGAATTCCAAATATTGGACAAATCCAAATTAATAATCGATGACATCGCGTTTTTAAAAATACGATACAAACTCAGAAATATTTTCCAATCATCTGTCATCATTAGTATCGCGCAAATTTGAAACTTGTGACATAATGTTCATCGATTGTAAATTTATCCCGATAGATGACAAGGAAAAATTACAATAATCATGATTGTAAAAATTATCTTGAAACGTAATCCATCTATTTCATCCGTTATAAGAAGTTCGATGGAGTTAATTAAATCATATAATCAAGATATAATCAATAGATACATTTCGAATCATCGAACAATAACAAACTTTCACATAGATAGAATCTGTCTCTCTCCTTTCACTTTACTTCTTATTATAATTTCCACTATGACTGTCCAATAAGGTATAAATCACCCTTACTCTTCTTCTTCACTGTCAAATTTCTCAACAACATAAACACAACACGTCATAATCAAATAAATAAAACCCAATAATTTCATCCACAAGTGTACAGCATCAAAATTCGATTCGACTTGGAAATAATCAGACGGTCTCGGTCAGTCGTCGTTTCCTTTTCTTCTCTTTTCTTTTTTCATTTCGAGATATCGTCGCGTGGAAACCCATGGACATTTCGCGTCCGTCTATTTCCCGCCGCTTGCATAATGCATGCGCCGCATCCGTGCACTCCGCAGCATTCCCTTTTGCACTTACTTCTCCTCCCATCCCAGGGGGGAGGTTGCGATACTTTGTTTGCCGCCGTTGGCCCTCGTACGTCGTGCTCTTTCCACAGTTGGCCGACGCCGCTCGTCCCACGAGATCTCCTGCACTCTTGTGAATCGCATCCTCCAGATATTCGCCTCTACCTTCCCTCCTCTTTCTACCTTAATTACGATCATTTCTATCGAGAATTTTCGGCTTGATCTTCAGACCATGGAAAAGTATACCTCGCGAATCTTGGTTGGTTGAACCTTCTGGGACTCTTCTTTACGCGGTGTCTCCGTATATTCTCGTTTGGAAAGTAATTAATGGTGATTAAGGTGGGGCGGATAACGGAAGGAATTATGACTCGAATAATTAAGGATTTTGGAACAGTTTTAATAATGGATTTGTTGGAAAACAAACCATATGTTCGATTTTTAATTCGAAGCTAATTTTGGAAAAAAAAAATTGGAAGAACGAAAAGAAAATTCCGAATATTTTACAGTTTAAATCCAATCGAATTAAAAAGATTTTTCTCGAAGTAAAGGGGTTTTAATCCATATCTTTTTTTCTTATATCGTTTTAGTGGATAAAAATGGAGGTGCACGTGGTGATCTTTTATTTCCAAAAATTCGCAAAAACACGATACAACGCGATAAACGTATACGAGAGACTCTCGACAGATCAGGATACCTCCGTTTTTCCTGCCCCTAAAGGTCAGGAATTCCGGCAGTGCATTAAAGTTTAACCGTGCAAGTCAAACACAGTATTAACCGCGTTGTTTACGTTCACGATGGAATTCCAGTCGCTTCGTATCTCACAATTAGATCCTTCTAGTCCCCAGCTTCTGGACCGACGGCCTCGTCCGTGGACCAACGATCCTCCGGATTGTGGAGGGTTGAACATCGATCGCGGTTGAAAGGATTTGGAATGTAACCTATTCAGATCGTGCTCCTCCACCCTCTTCTCTCCTCCTCTCTCCGTCTTCTCTCCCTCGACACGCTGATCAATATGTGCGGGGGAAAGTCTTTCTCGGGTTTCTCGTCACGTTTTTCAGCCGGAGATACGTCCATTCTAGGCCGCGTGATTCTTCTTTATCAGACCCATTTTGACATTTATCTGATTAAAATCGAACGATCCGTTTCCTTTGAGGGCGAGCCCCCTCCCTTTTCGAACCTCACGTTTCAATACGTCAAACGCTAATTTTGATATCTCATTTCGAGTACAGTGAACGTCTCGAGAATATAAATTATTCGCTTCGTTTGAAATAAATTTCTTTTCTTATTCTTCTTCTTCTTCTTCTTTTTTCTTTTTTCGAATAAGTAGATCGAATCAAGATTATTATTAGATTGGCTTTAAATCGGGTGTGAATTTTAAATCGTCGTCGTTAAATGTATTCGGAAATTTATCGCTCCGCTTTGGGATTTACTGTCATCGATTTTTCATCGAACCGAGCTACATTTAACGAGGAAAATCACTGTATTTAGATAGCTCGAAAGATCGAGATTCCACGAATTTAATTCCTGAAATCAATTACTCACCATTGAATATATATATCTCATTTCCGTCAATTTTATTATATCACGTTATAGAATGAAAATCACTTAATTTATTCACTTAAATATTTTCCTCCACCTCGAATTTTATCGTCGAATTCTTCGAAATTTCTAAATTTTCCTCCATATTCAATTTTCCATCGCAAGACCAAACCTCTAATTACCCTTCGTTCTCAGCCCCGTCTCCATATATGCATATCTATTCTACTCAGCATTGTACCACTGACAAGGGGCACGAGTTACGCGCGCGCGTAACACGACAGTTAAAGGCATCCCACGCCAGAATTTCGCCGATCCTGCGATGTCGCCATTGCTCACCCCGTCTGATATCTCCCTTCCATCCACCCCTACCAATAATCCTCGAAAATTCCGTGAAACGACCTTCCTTACACGCCCCGAATTACAATTCTTACAATACCCACCACGTCGACCACGTTGGGTTAACGTGCAATATGCCGAAAGTACATCAGAAGATATATGAAGAGAAGAGAGGGAAGAAAATAAAATAAAATGGAAAAATCCTCGATAAAGGATATAAGTCGCGCGAGATCCAGAGGTCGATATTCAAATTCCACGATATCAAAGGACAAGGAAGGAAGGAATTCGTCTCTCGCGAGATGCCTCTTTTTTCCCTCCCCCACCACAAAGACGACGCGTTATTACGAGCAGATCGATCGGTATTAAACGTTGTTCACAACAGCGTCTAGGAAGAGAAACGAGTTTCCCATAATGCGCGCCGCTCAATATGGCGCGTCTATCTCGTCGATTTGGTTCGAGAATGATCGCCGCCTTCTCTCTTCCACCCCCTCGTAATATCTTCCTCTCATTGGAACCCGGCGTAAATGCAAACGTACGCGCGCCCAACGATGTGGATCGCAGTGGCGGCGCAGTCATCTTTCATCCTCGACTTCCGACGAGACGAGCCCCTCGCGTTCTACCCCACCTACGGATGCACCAATGACGAATAGGTCGAGGCTGTTTCCTGATTACGTGCCATAACTCCCCTCCAACCCGCCCCTCTCCGCGGATACACGGAGAGGGATGGGCGATCAAGCAACGGGTTTTTTTTCAGATCGAAAACGCCGCGTGTATACGCGCGTTATCATAGCTACCCGCCGGCTTCGTGCGCTCGGCGTCACTCTGATTAGATCGAACAGAGAGCAAAAGGAAACGGCAGGAAACCGTGATCCCGGCTCATCCCATTCATCGAGCACGAGGAAGGGAGGGAAGGAGCGAGGCAGGTCTCGATGAATCGCGCTCAATCGGGTTCTTCGAAACTGGTGAAACACGGCTTGGATAAGGTGAATGCCGGGGGAGGAGTTTTCACGTTTCCCAGCATCGAGGCCCCGTTAATGTAGGTTACCGGTAATAGTTTGGAAAATTCTGCGAAGGGTGCGCGGTTATTTAGGTCGAAATTGTCGACGCGCTTTCAATTATGCCCAAGAGACGAATTTATTTCTAGAATTCTTAACTCTCGATACGATTATTCTTTAATTTGGTTAATTAAGGTTCACTGTACGACAAACCGATCTAAAATTATTATCATCTGGAAATCTTAAATTTTGAATTCCGATCGATCGAGTATCAGTCGTATCCGAACGGACGAAGCGAATTTTCCAATCTGGTGGCTCGCAATACCGCTCCTCGGGGGAGGGGGAGGGGAAGGTGGGAGAGGGGAGAATGTCAACTGAACGCTGCCGATCAACGGACGAGTTCCCCGCATTAATTTCGCAAGTTCAACGAGCTGTGTGTCAATTGGAAGGTAGGTGGTTTGCATTTCGCGTCGTGAATCGAACGGAATTCCAACTACTTCTTAGTGGTGGAGTATCCAAGTAATAAGCCGCGCGATGTAGACGACGCCGGTATTTCTCGTCTAATAACTGGAGAATCCACTTACGTATCTTGTTGCACGAATTCCGACGGAGGCCGCTGTACAGGACTGCAGATTCTCTCGAGGGATTTCGCGGTACCTTCGGAGGGGCCGTCGAATATTTCGATCGAAGATTGGCAAGCCTGGGCGCTGCAACATCCAGACAGAGAGAGGCGGTGTACCGTTCCATTCGTTCAAGGTTACGATATTTCTTCCTATCCAGGGATTAATTTTAAATTTTCTCTTAATCTTGCGTCGAATCGGAAGTTAATTGCAGAAGGAAGCGAGAAATTTAGTGGTAGAGGTTGATCAAGTTTTAGAAATTATGTGCCAAGGAAAGGATATACTTTATAATTTAAATTTGTAAAAGAGTTTTTTTTGATGGGTATTTAACACCATGTTTATTAAAGCGCTTAAGAATCTAGTTAGAATTTAAAAATACTACTTCTTTCGAGCCTTCCGAGAGACGTTATAAAATGGTGCACTCAGAGATCGTATTTGGTTACGCGAAGATAGAATTTCATCGTTGATTCACATTGTTGCGTTTTTCGCGAGATAATAATTTTTCGGAATAGTACGAATTTGTTATCTTATCCGGTTCATCATATTTACATCTTATTTATTTTATCGATATTTGCGGTATAAAAAAGAAAGATAGACGAGATGTAATTTTTAAATCAGTTCCATAAATTCTTTTTTTCAAAAAAGAAAAACTTTCAAATAAAATCTTGTTTTCCAAGATGAATGGATCTTGACGATTTGTAATTTCTGCCCACGAGAAATTGAACCTTTTTAATAATTTAATTTACTCTGAATTTACCGTTTCGTTCATTACACAGACTATAATAATTAATGGTAAAAGTTTCAAATATAAAATTGCAAGGAGAAATGTGGAATGCAATGTGTATCGGTCGTGGTAAATAATGCAGTTTGAATAAATCGATGTCAGAGATGGGGAGTTGTTAAAAATTTCCGTGTCCCGCACCTACTTCTCGTCCGGTGAATATTTGAGGGCTTGAACGCCGATGGAAAAAAAGGTCAACCCGATAAAACTCGAATGGAATATGGATCAGTAGATTCATCATTCACCGAGATATAAGTTATGAAAGCCGGGGTAAAAATTAATCCAGTGTATATTTCAAGTTTTCGATTTTCGAAGTTATAAATTCGTGAAATTTGTTTTTAATTTTTTTTCAAATTCCATGTACGAATGCGTAATGCTATATTATTTTATACCGTTATTGATAACGTTCAAACGTAACAAAGAAACATGATATTTCGTTATTGATGAAAAAAAAAATTCCTTATTTCTAAAACAAATTGATTCCGAGAAGAATTAAAAAATGAATATTACGTGATTATATTGAAAAGTATTTGAAAAAAAAAATAACATTCAAGAGTTCGAATGTTGGAGTTCAAAATTCGGAATAAATCTCTATTTCTCCAAGTTCGACATCTTATCCTTGCGAATTTGCCGCGTGTCGCGACAATCGTCTATTCGTAATCACAACCTCTAAACTTACCATTCGATTACAATATCAGAGCCAGATCCGATTACGTGCGTACTATTGCCTATTATTGCGTCATATTCGAGCCAAATTTAAGCTCTGTATCGATTCCATGGGATCGAACAAATCATCAAACGTAACCATACGCAATCGCTGTGAATAACTTGGGAATTCCCAGGCTGACAAACGTGTGATGATGTACAGTGGATTGTAAATGTTTTCGTTTAATGCGTATCGATATTTTATTGACTCGTCACATAATATTCTTTATTTGCACATTTTCCTCAAGAGAAATTACTGTAAATTATCCGTGACAAAATACTCGAATACTATGTGTCCTATGATATCGATGGGGTAGTTTTCCAACTTCCCCTAGGAATATCTGAAACCGTCGATATTAGCGATACTATCTGATGTATAATATGTACATAGTGTGGCATGATGTATATACATCTATAATGAAGTAATAACTTAGATTTTAAATTGATAAGTAATAAAATCTACGGGAACAAAATGTTTGTTATATCGTGGCCAATTATTTTCTTCTTATAATGAAGTGGCGACGATGTTAATTACAATCTGTAATATGTACATACTATGGTATGAAATGAACGATGTAATGTGGTATCAGGTATTGTGATGTGTTATTAGATTATTATTGATCTGACAATATATCAGGGGGATAATTAACTGCCCAATGGAAATTTTAGAGTTGATTGCAGAATATTCTGTACAATAGCTCGATTGTTGACTTCTGAAAATAATTAGCAGATTACAAAATAGATACGAGTGAAATAATCAATAAGCAAATTAACAATTAAAATATATATAAATATAAATTCTATTTCCAATTAATAAAACTAATTTACTCGAACGAAGGATCAATCGATAACTTTCCACGATTCTCCCACGAATTCAAAATTAATAAAGAATCTTACCACTTTTTCCCAATATATTCCAATATACTCATTAATTCAAAGAAGGTTGTTAAAATTCCCCTTCCAAAAAATTTCGAACAATCATTTAACCCTTTCCATATACATTACCAATTCAAAGAGACGTCCCATCACCTTTCGGGTTCGCAATATTCCATCGAAAATTTATGCCACCCCCGATAAACCCTTCGTCTGAAGCCTCCATCCACCCTCTCACCCCTCCCTCTTCACGGTTCTGCGTGTCTTCACTTAGTTTATTCCCGGTTATATATCTGCCGTCTGAGGAGGCACCAACAGGGGTTACGTTCTCTCCTTGGCTACGATTCGACCCGCGGGGTCTCGCGGGGGATGCGCGGGTGGAGGGGAAGCGGCTCTGAACCAACCCACCGCGTGTTCCATCTCTCTTACGGGGCACATATCTAACAAAGCCACGAATGCATGGTCCGCGCGAGTTGCAGCCATTGTGCATGATAATTGAAAATCCCAGGGATACGAGCCAGCCGCATTCTCGTGTGATTTACTACTACTTCGTATCTATTACTTCCGAGAGGACGAGCAGGGTTGGATGGGTTTCTATCTATAGTTGGCAGTATTTCGATGAGTTATGCTGATTGATACTCGCGCGGCCGGAAAACGAGATTCTTCTTGGGTTTCTCAAGGGGCGACGCAAGAATGTTTAAACAGGGGGATTAGGAAGGCGGTAAGTTTTCGAATTGTGTTATTATGAGTTAGTTGTTTCGATGTACGAGGGGGATGCAAGATTGGGGATACTGAAATTGAACGGAGATTGCTTTATGGGTTAAGATTATAAATAGAAGTGTATATATATGTAGATATATGTTTGCTGCAATTAGTGTTGAGTAATTATTGACGAGAAATATAAGAATGGAGAATGTGTCAAGGTTCATTCGTGTTTAAATTCTTTCCTCTACTTTTCTGTTGTATATTAAACAAATTAGAGATTTTTATTCAATATGTAGGATGTACAAACTGTACGTTTTATTCTTTTTAATTGTATATTTTTTTTTTCAACAAAGATTTATCAAACTTTTAAAACTACATGTAATTAAACATAAAATTTAAATCGTAATCAAATTGCAAGTACTTACACATATATGAAAATTTGTTTAAACATGTACAAATTTAAGAAGAAAATTTTATACAAACCTTTCGCAATAATATTCATCACGAAACGTAGAAACAAGATTACTTCGATTCCAAATTTTCTTCGATCTGTTCACCCCTTTGTATCACGTTTCAGAAAAGCATCGATTATTAGCTCGAATATTATTTAATACACGTCGTATATCTCGACGGAAGAGGTTCTTCACTCGAGAGCCGGCTAATTAAATCGAAGTGTCGGCCACCCCCGTAGTTGGATTTCGTACGATCGATCGATCAGAGCCGAATGGAGTCGAATTGGCTCGAGGAGCCCTCGAAAAAGGTAAACAAATGAAATGCACAATTCAGACCACGCCGGTTGTGGCACACGGTTCGCTACGTGACTGCATTTCTCTTACAAAAGCTTTTCGCTCGAATCGCCTTAACACCGTGTCCGAGATTCGAGATTGCGTGTAGACATTGCTTCTTTCCAATTTGGAACGAAAAGTGCCAAGAAGAAATTTGAGGAATTTTCAGATGGTCGTTCCATTTCTGGATATTTCGGAAAAGATAATTTAAAAAAAAAATATATAATCGAATTTTTAGTAATATCGCTTTGGATGTGAATAGTTTTGACTTCTCTGTTTTTTTCTTTTTGGTGTTTTTTTTATATTTTTTTAACAATTTTCCTCGCGATTCGCGAGGCACATTTAAAATTTCGGAGTTACCGTTTTCCATTTTTGTAATAACCATTTTTGTATAAACGTGAATTACTTTTTCAAAATGCAATTGCAATATTTCGCGAGTCATTGAACGTTTTCGAATAATTCTTTGAATGCAATAATTTGCCGAATAATTTTAATTTTTTTTTTTTCTCTCTTTGATATTTCCATATTTGCGGATCGGTAAAAACGATTTCGATGCCCGAATAAATGTTTGCTTATGCGAAGCATCGTTTTAAAGCGAATGTTGATTAATAATTATTTCATGTAAATGATTCCCAATAATAATTTGGCGCAATCGATAATAATACAATACGCTTGTGACATATTATTTAAGCGGATAATGGCAAATCCGTATCGAATGAAATCTTATTCAAACTCAGACCAAATATAATATTGTTCGTATAACAATATTAATCCGAAAATGAATAAGCCATAGATTCATCTCCCCCGTTCCTTATCGATTCATCAATTTCCTTTATTAATTTAACGAAAATCATTGGAACAATGATCGAACAAAAAATGCCAATTATTCGATTATTCAAATTATTCGTTCCCGATTCACATTCTACGATTGAAATCGGTCGAAAAATGCTATCAAGCACGATCGCATCCCATTTTTTATTAAAAAATTCAACGCATTACTAGATTAAAAAAAAAAAAATATATATGCATCGACGAAATAATCTGTCGTTAAAAGAATATTTCAATACCCTGAATACCCTGAATTCGATAAATATAATCCGATCACGTATCTTATATAAATTGTTTCGAAAACATAAATCACCATCCACAAACATATCCACGAATATATATAGTATACACGCACACACACACACATATATATATACGAACGTAAAAGTTAAAGGGCGTTTCCACCGTTACCTGAGATTGTAACTGGTCAACGAGACGTGTCCAGTGTCGTAAGCACGTCCATGAAGCACGAGCTTGCACGTAGTGGACTTGAGTTTCCCTCTGGTGTCGTGGTGGCCAGCCCTGACTTTCTCGCCATTCACCTCGAGGTCACAGCTTCCGGATATCGAGCCTTGATCTTTACGATGATCCTGGAGATCGCGATTGTTGTACACCACGTTGTAGCCACCACCACCGTTGATCGGTTTCGTCGTATCCACTGTGAAATTCGCAGAGAATTAATTCTCAAGGAATTAATTTAAAACGGGTACATCGATCGGGAGATTGGATGGGTTGGGAAAAAATTGTAGATGTTCGTGGAAATCGTTAAAATCACCCGTTCATCAAATAAGAACGACCCAGTTTCGGATAGGTTATAATCTGATCGAATAAAAACGGAATTGGAATTAATTATCTCCGGCGGCAAGTGTAGCCGCGGATTTTTCAGAATAATTCAGAAAATCCCCCGTGGAACACGATTCTCTAACGAACAGACCGCTTCATCGTCGCCATTTTTTATCGTTGGCGCTTGTTAAATCAGATTTAACTATCCCGTTCGACTGCGATCGTTCGTGTTGGAACGTTACGCATTTCTTTTTTTCTTTTTTTCTTTTTTTTTTTTTACATATTATTCTACACATAGAAATAAAATAAATGACGATCGGCACGAGTTCAAAAAAAAATAAAATTGCGGTAATTGGAAATTATTAGTAATTTTCGTTAACTTTCTACCACGCACCACGCAAAAAATATAAATTTAATCACGATTGACGAATAACGAAAGATAACGTGAATTTTTCAAATTTTTATGATGATTAAGTTCGTAAGGAAATTAAAAGTTTTAAACCGTTTCCGACGAACGGTATTTTTCTTCGTTTCATTCGTCTTTTAATAAATCATCCGACTAAACCTCTGAATGTTTTTAAAAAGTCATTAATTCAATTAATGATTACAAGAGAAATTGCAACTGAAACCCTTTAATATATTTTAAATCGCGTCATTGTTCCGAATTTTTCAAATCGACAATCGTATCGAGACGAAACGATACAATGTTTTACAAAGTTTCTACATCGAATACTCACCACTTTTATTCGTGATATCCGTGGTAACCGTTGTCGGAGCTTCCGTGGTGATTTCTATAAAATTAAGGGTCGCTACGAAGCCGTTGTAATCGAAAGGCGGCACTTCCGGCCCCGTTCTGCAAGAAAACGATTCTTCTCCATTCTTCGTATTCTTTGGTAGAATTCGAAACTTTTGTGTTATCGAATAAGAGAAACGGTTGAATATACTTTTACTTCAAGTCGATGCTTTGAAAGCAAAAGGTGTACGATGTTTCTTTCCTCCCTTACCTGAACTCGACCAACAGTTTCCGGCCGCTGTACGTCAACGACGTTTTGTTCTTGAAGCAGAGCATCTTCAGAAGGGGACTCGACGTTGTTGAGCCCGAGTATACGGCTATGTAGTCGCTCGTGCAGTGCCTGGAACAAATGGAGGCTTGTGTTAGTTTTAACATCTGGATGCACGGAATTCGCGAGGAGGCGACGTTTACGTAAATTCCTCGTAAATTTAATCCAAAACGCATCAAATATTAATAAAAACGCGCGAGATCGACATTTTTTAACAAATTTTTTAACAAAATTGGAATTAAGTTGAAAAATTTTGTATAAAATATAAATTCCAAACATTTCACAAAATTTCACTAAATTTTTCCAACCAGTCTATTAATTTTTCATTTACTCACAAAGTTGTGTACTCGCATTAAAATTTCAATGGAAAATGTGTTTTCCAAGCATTTCCATTCTCTGTTGGAAAAATTTAGAAATTTTTCCAACCGTTTTCAATTTCGATTAAGATAAAACGCGAGATTGAATCGAAATATATATATATATATATATAATTGGTATGAGAAAAGAATCGAAGTGTACCAACGATGTACCGATTTATCAACGAGTTCATGAGGATGAACAGGAGTCAGTGGAAGTTTCACCATTAAGAAAATATCGGATATTACTGGCGGAGGCAGAGGCGGCTGCGCCGAATTACCACGATGGGGACCGGCTGATTTATTTTACGAGAAAAGTTCCATCGTCGCTTGGCTGCCGGGGTGATCCTTCATTTCGAGGATCAGCACGATGCGATTTTAATAATCTGCTCAAATTAGAGGAACGTCCCGGGGACCCGGCCGACGGATGCTCGCCCATTAAGGTGTAATTTAGAGTTAAGATTGGATCCGCCGTGGCTGTGCAACGCCGTGGAAAAAATATAACAGGGTGCCAGTCAGTTTCTAATAATAAAAAGGGGGAGAGGGGAGGGGAGGTGTCTCGTGAAAATCTTGAAAAGGACGAAGGAAGGGCGGCGTTTCTACTTCTACTGCTACGCGTCCACCTTTTTCGCGACAAACTTTAAATCTGCCGCGCGCATAATTTGTTTTTATCTCATATTTAGCGTCGCTTGCTAAATATGAAAAACGTTGAGAGGTACGAGGTAGAACGAAACGGAATTCGTTTCAACTTTGATGCCGCTTGTAAAAATTTTCTATCACGATGTAAAACGAAATGAAACTCTTTTATAAGCGGAACAAATTTCTTTTTTCAGTTTTCCTCCTTGGAATGAGAGACGGTCGTAAAAAAAGAAAAAAGAAAAATTTAAGACAACGCGAGCAAAAGCGTTTCTCTATCTTTAATAATATATTTCCGAACAATTGATCGTCAAAACTTGTTGCATCTTCTACCGCTTCTGAGTAAGAATAAGCGGTATGGATGGCCACTTGCAAATATTCGAAACTGATATATCTATATACGTAGCCTCGTCTCAGAAACTTTTATCCCTTGCGTTTGATGCGTATTTTCACGAAGAACGCCAATCTTTTACGAGGATCGTTGCATGCCTGGCCTGTATAAAACGCCTCCTTGCCTGAGAAGACAGCCTCTCGTTTCTTGCCAAATGATCTGATCCTCGAAAATTCTTACCGCTTAAAATTCGCAAAAGCTTGGTCCATAAATATTTTTTTCGTTATCGTGTCCAGATTCGTTCGTCCACAATCGATTCACTTGGATTGCTCCCGAAGAACTTCATTATCCGAGAGGGGAATAATTCTAAACACGTAACAGGTGTTCCCAAACTTTTCCTATAATTTTAATTAATCGCCGTGAACGGCGGCGCAAAGTAATTAATAGGGAAAGTTCGAGAGGATTCGCCCTGTTCGATTTCATCGCGGCGGTGGTTAATTCCTTTTCGGGAATTCCTTCGATTTCCGCCCCTGGACGGAAACGCAGCGGGACGCGTGGCTCCTCGCCAATTTATGAATAATTAACCGACCGAGAAAGCCGCGGCCATCTTCATAATTCAGTCACCGCCCCTTTCTCCCTCCCTTTCTTCTCGTATAAACACGTGTAAATTATGAAACCGTTCGAACACCGACCTTCTCCACCGACGATAATTAGAAACGAAAAGGAACGCGATATTTCGTTAAAGAAGCAATTATCCCGCGGACAATTCGCGAAACTGTATTATGCGCGAACGAAATTATTTCAATTGGGGTGGAAGAATGTATTTTCGAGTTGGAAGAGCAAAGATTGAGAATTGATTTCGTTCGTTTTTGATTAGATTATTTTCTCAATGAAAAAAAGAGGAAGAAGAGAAAGATCGATAGATATGTTAAAAAGAATCTCGGGATAATTTATCGAAAGATGTTGCACGTGTTACGTTTGATTCACGAATTCGTGTTATCAGAAGAATAAGACAAAAACAATGAGACGAGAGTTGAGATCTGATCCAAAAAGAAAAGAAAAAAAAATTGAAATAGACGCATTGTGAACGCAATCGGCAGATTCGAGTAGAGAATTTTTAATTTATTCTGACGGATTCGCGGATCGAGTAATTTCGTGGCATTTTATTTATCAGTTTGAATGCTCACAATACAGTACTCTTTTTCCCTTTACCCGTCTATCTCTCTCTCTCTCTCTCCCTCTCTCTCGTCCATTACGCGATTTTTTCTCCGTTACGTGGCTGGATCGTATGAAATGGAGCCGGAGGAATCCGATTTTCCGGTGTTCAGGCCACTCGTGCAGAAAATGACGTATAAAACTATCTTTCTATCTTTAAACCCCAACCTCTATACAGGCGTAGCAGGTTATATGGGGAATAAAACGACCTATTTTTTAATTTATTTGACTCGAGATCAAATTATCGAGGGAAGGAAGAAAAAGCAATATGGGTTCTCGCTTAATAAAACGAATCGGTGAACAAATTGAAATTAAAAATATCGTATGGATCGTGGAATTCGTTTTAAATAAATCAAGAACGAATATATCGATCCGAAAAAAGGAAGATATATGGAGGAGAAAAATGGAGGAAGAATATTTACGTATTTGTCTGATTATCTTACCTCTTTTTGCGTAACGAGCATCAGTTATACCTTTCAATCTCCATGATTTTGGAGATAAAGGAATAGATACGTTCTCTTTTATTTCTTTCATTTATTTTTCAGGGTTATAAAATTATCGAGCGAAGTTTAAAAATTTCAAGCGGGGGAACGCGTTTGGATTTATTTTTTTTAGCAAATGGCTTTCTCGAACGAAAGAAAGAAAATAATATTCAAAAGTAAACGCAGGAACGAATGGAGGAAAAGTGTTTAATTCGAGGGGGCGATGGATAAAGTTATAAAGTACAATATGTTTGCAGCCATAAAAGTATAAAACTTGAGAAAAATTTAAAAGTTTCCATTATCTCTACGAATGCAATTGTATTATCCTCCCGCCGAGCCTCATGAGAAAATACACGCGCTACTTAATTTGAATCAGGCACTTCAGTGTTCAGAGTTCAGAAAATTGAGGTATAAAGAGTCTGGAGGGAGATCCTTTTTCCCTCCTACAGAGAAGAAAGAAGAAACAATAAGAATCTCGCTATGTAATCCTATAAAATCAGGATTACGATCTAATCAAACCTTTAACATTATTTTATTATTTCTCTCTTACTAACGTACCTTTCTTTTTTTCCATTCCAAAGCAGGAAATCCTGTCTGCAACTTATCATCCTTACGATAGTTATGGGATTTTAACGCGGAGAGCTTTTGTTAACGACATTTCCAGAGGTACGACGTCGCCCTCTCCCTGGTCGGAAACTCCTTTAATGCTCAAATAATTGAGTGAGCCTAATTAAAGCCCCCTTCTCCGCCGAAGCGTGCTACTTTCACTAATGGCAGAGTTTATCTGCAAAGATAAGCCGAAATTGCAGACGATGTCGTTGTACACCGTCGTTTGGATTGTTCTTTCTTTCTTTTTTCCCTTTTTTCCTCCCCATCCATTTCCCCCTTTGTTCCTTCCCTTACTCCACCCTCTCCTTCCTTTTTATCCAGGAGGACAATCAAGGGTGGACCAAGAAAAGCGAAGTAATCGGCGGAATAAATTCTTTGCACTAGTAGAGGACTCGAGAGGGAAGTTTTGAAAGGGCAGAGGAACCGATTCAAGGAATCTTTCTTCATCCTGCGCTCGTCTCGAGATCTCGCCCATGTCCCCTCTTTCGCGAAAGAATATCCATTTGTCTCAATTTGTATAGATAATAAAAAAATTAAAAACAAAGATGAGCCGCAGAATCGAGCTTCGCAAGAGACAGCTTCGTGGCGATGATTCATTATTAAGGAAGCGAGACGATAAACAAATCGGTTGCGCGACCGAGTTTCGTTTAAGAAAGAAAAAAAAAGAAGGAACGATTTCGTTGCGAGACGAACGTAAATCGGGATAATTCCGACGAGGAGCGTCACAGCCGTAATACCCATCCGCGATTGCATCGGGGATTTCAATGCTTTGAACGGCCGCCTAATATAACAGCTTCGCGAACAGCTTCGAGTTGTTGCCGTAATTCGATAACGAGCCTCTCAATTTTTCCCACCGAGCCAGTGGAAACGATATTTCTTCCATCCCCAACTTCCGTTTAACGTTTCCATTCGAGCAACATCGATCTTTCTCCTCCCTCCCTTTCTTCTCGGTCTTATTTTAATCGTACCTTGTTGCGATAATATTTCTCATTTACATTCCGAATGTATGATTAACGTCGGAGAAGAAATCTTTCTTTATTATTTATGAAACGTGTATCGAAACGAGTGCACAATTATAGTAATAGCGGGCGGCCAGGGGGCGCATTAGGACACGCGTTCGTCGCGCATTCGTGCCACGTAATCGGGCAACAGATTACATTGTACGTAACTAATGTCGAACTCGAGCAGCGTTAAATTAATTCACCACGGCCCTCTGCTGTGCATCACGATTAATGCGACACGAACTTATGGCCGCGGGTGGCGCGCGATTGTCTTCGAAGCCGCGGAAATTTATCCCAGCCTGGGATACGAAGTAACCCCAAAGTGTGTGCGTATCGATGGCGCGTGAGAATATCAAATATGTAAAATGGATATGGTTCGGGGTGTTGGGTAATCGGTCGTCGAAACGGCGATGGAAATATCGGGGGAGGGATGGGATTAATCGGATATCGGATCACGCGAGATCGAACGGGGTGGTTTTAGAGAGGAATCGATGGTCGTATATCGTTATCTTATTCCTTGAATTTTTCTCTATTTTTTAATTTCTTGGAATTTTTAATCCACTTTATTTTACTTCCGCTACTAATTGCCCGTCTGATTGTACAATCTTATATCGGGCTATGAGATCGTTGCGGGAAACGAACTTTAATGTTTCGAGAGAGATAATTGGGAAAATTTTTTCTTTAACTTTTAATCATCTAACTTACATTAGTAAAAATAGTATTAAGATTATCTGCCAATTTATTAAGGATAATCCGAATGTGTTGTGATTCGGCTCGTGATTATACATTGATTACGTAATTGGGGCGTAAAATTAATCGCGAAAAAGTTTAATCACGAATCTTGACAGGTGCTCACATTACATTACCTTCGATAAATTGCACGTTCAACTCGTATAACGCTTCTATTTTACGGTTGTCCGAGTACGTATGTTTTACGTAGCTTACCCCGGTCCGACCAAAGCCGGCCTGCTCTACTTAGCAAATGCTCGCGAGCTAATAGGACGAGAGCTCTATTTATATCGTTACATCAGCCTTCAATCATACGTACACCGAACTCGGATCGATAACTGATTAGTATCCGGTTCCTCTTATTAAGAACATAACCACAGGAGATACTGCTCAGTCGAGCAGATGTCTAACCATAACTTGCAACACATGGAGGTTACCAGGCATCTAATTACAGAGTCATAACATAGATAAACATGACGTTACGCCATATGCGGTTGTATATCGTGCTTGCTGCGCAATGTAAACTGCGCGAAGATTTACGAGGGATCATAATTAGCTTAGTTGTCAAGAAATAATCGATTGTATTATTTATTTATTAAGAAAAGATACGTGTTATACGTATCAATTTATCGATTTATCTTTGTATCACAGAAGAATCATAGATTTATTAATTTTTAAGAAAATCATTCTCGCGTATGTTGTAGTAGGTCATATAAATTATGGAAATGTATTCCTGTATACCGATAAATCGATTCTTACAATAGTTTACAATCTTACAATCGGAAAGGAACGAAAATATCGACCGTTCCAACTATAGCAATTTCAAGTTTCCGCTTTCGTTTTAGCGGATAATCCGATGGCGTGATCCTTCTACAACCGACACGCGACATGGTTCGATGCTTTATCGGTTTCCAGCTTTCCATTCATCCCTCGTTGGGATTCCAATGGAACGAGACCAGAAGGAATTGGTTATTCTTAATAATAGCCTCCGTGGAAACTGGCCGTAACTTAGAGTAAGGAGTTGACTGAATCACTCGATTCGTCGGTAAAAAAAAAAAAAGAAAAAATCGAAGCTGAAACTTTCTTCGTGGAATTTACGTTTATCTATTGTTCGAATTAGCATTTCTTCGCGTAGTAATGACTCGCCAATAAGTTTCTTTTCTCTTCGTGAAAAAATTCCTCGCGAGTATTCTTGAAAAAATTGTTGCTGGAGAAAAAGCAAAGGCAAAGGGATAATAGAATATATAATAATCGAATATTTTAAACGATCTCTCTTCTCCTTTGGATTTTTCAATGTACAAAGCGTATTATAATAAGTCTCGAAGTATAAATCCATACCTATTGCAATCGTACAAAGACAAAATTGTAAAATAATAATTAATCATCGTTCATTCTAGATGTAATTGTCTCGTCGTTTCCATTTCGTTTCGACGTCCATACTTGCGGTTATTAAATTTCAACCTCAAAAACAACGTTAATTATACAATCCGTCGCCCGAGTTACACCAAACATTTGGACAAATTTGCTCTCTCGCGAATCTTGCGTCGTTTTAACAGTCCTTTTAAACGTCAATATACGGTTACGACCGGTTTAGAACTTAATCCACTGCTCGTTATCTTGGAACCGTGGTTGAAACCGTGTTGTCGCACAAGTGAAATAGAACTGGATTCCTCTCGCGGGGAGAAACTTACAACCGTTTGCAAATGACCCTTCACCGAGCATCCGCCACTCTCCCCCTCTCTCTCTTTCTCTCGACACGATGCATTGTTACTCGAGATCGTTTTCGCAAAATGCGATACTATCCTGTTTCGTCTCCATTTTCCCGTGACGGTGAATTAATCAAGAGAGAGAGAGAAAGAGGTAGCAGATAATTAAACGCAAGTTTCACTGCCATTCACGCGAAACGTTAAACGCGAATTTTTGCGGTAGCGATTGCGAGGATAATTTTTTTTCCCCTCCTCCTTCAAATCTTCCCGCGTTAACGACGAGTTAATTAAAACAGAACGATAATTTCGACGCGAGAGAAGAAAATTTTTACCAATTTGAACACGAATATCTCGCTTTCCCGCGTGGATCAAAGCGAGCAAAGAGAAGGAGATAATTATCAGCAGTTAAAACGTTGTTACTTTGAACATTAATGTTTACACGGTAACAGTGAAAGTCATCATTTGCGCGCTAAATTAATCAGACTAGAAGAAAATAATTAAATCTGTTTAACACCGTGAAACGTTAATTCGCGCGATATTATAATTTTGCACGAATAACATCGTAACATCGTTTCCAAGTAACGGTGGAAAATGATCGATTAACGTTCGATATTGATCCAGAAGCGTGATTTCGTATAAACATATATATACATATGAACTCAACAATTTGCGGACAAACAGTTTCCACGCGTTTTTCGCGTGAAAAATTTCTCCTAGGGAGAGGAAAAAGATGGGGAGGGGGGATTGAAAAGGAGGAATCGGGAGAAATCGATGATTCGCTCGCCGTGGATACAATTAAATCGATTCGCCATTAAATCAGTTATTGAATGGAAAATTTGAGAGGAGGAGGGGAGGAAGAGTGGAAACTTGTTCGCGCGGATGATTTCGTTACCCCCCCTCCATCCCCGACCATTATTGACAGTGGTCGGAAAATATTCCCGCGGATCGCCAATGGAAAAATTAGGTAAATACCAAGGGAATTCGATAAGTGGGCTGAATTCAACTTCCTCGAGATCTCTCCTATTCCGATTTTCTCTCTCTGTATTTCAGTTATTCAGGAATTGGATATGTATATATACGAGGAATTGGAGAGTCGTTACCTTGTCAAGAAATTTGAAATTTTTCCTCGTATTATATCACGATTCGATCCATCGTGTCGTAAAATCAAAGGTATGTTGTCTTTTCATACTTTTAAATCCTCTTATCCTTTTACTCCTCCATATTATTCTCACATCGTAATATTCATTTTATTCGCATATTCTTTATTCGAAAGATTTATCTACGATTTATATAGTAAATAAATATCCACCAGTAATATTTTAATATTATCACTGATAATCGCGAATAGTTGTAAGAAATCGTTTTTAACGAAGAATTCAACATTGTTCGTAATTATCCCCCTCCTCTGCAGAACGATTACACACCGTAGATCGTCCTAGATCCTAGAATCAGGTTACTTTCCGATCCGATACAATTATTCTTTCGATTCGGTCAACTCGACAGACACGATTCGCCGCGGATCGAACGAAATTAAACGTAAATCTTGTTACGCCAGTGACGGCCGATGTTAAAGTATAATCTGGATTAGTCGGAAAATTCAATCGGATTCCCGGTCGGGCGTGCAGGGGCGTAATGCGAAATTTATACGAGACGGCGGAAGACGGAGCAACAGGATGTGCCGGATATTATTTCCCGCGCTTCAGGGAAAAACGGAAGTTGGTGGCCTCGTGTCGCGTTTAATTCTATCCTGTATTCGACCGTGCTTCATTTCCGCGCGCGAAATAAAATCGTTAAGGGCGGAAAAGTAAGGATACCGAAAGCAGAGGATAGCGGAGATCGAAAGTATCCTATCTTATTCTGTGCAAAATGTGAAAAAAACAATCATTTATCAATAATTATATCATATGAAAGTATCGAGATAAAATTTTACTGGAGAAATTATATTTTATGCGTAGATGCAATGAAATTGTTTGTGGGAGTAAATCTGGAAGAAACACGAAAAGAAATTATTACAGAAACGAGTAATACGTTTAATTTGAATGGAATAATTTGAAAATGAGTAACTTCGAACACAAAACGTCGCGCGACTCTTGTAAAAAAAATTAATTTAATTTCAGTTACTTATATTAGATGTTCGAATAACATTTAATAAATTAGAGGTTTCGTAAGAGAGCGGATAATTTTTGCGGAAAGGTGTGTAGGTGAAAATCAAAAATAATCAGATTCAGAGGCGGTCGCATGGAAATTAACGAAGCTCTCGATAAGCGCGAAAATGGATTTGCATTGCGCCTGCTTGTTTCCCCGTAACTAACTTCCGGCTACCACTTATTTAACTTTTGCCGAAGCTGCACGGTTTTATTCGAACCAGGCTGTTGAATATTTATTTTGTTTTTCCTACTTCCCACTTCGATAAGAAATATAAGCGTCGACGAAATTGGCATTGTCGATTTTTGTCCTTCCTTTGATTTTCGCTTTTTATTCGTTCCTATATAAAATCTACGGATATTTATCTGTATACGAATTTTTACGCGGTTAAAATTTTCGCAAAGAAATCTTCCTCCAAGATACCTTTCCAAAATTTATCACAATTTCAAAAATTGATAAACGTTATTATTTCTTTTTTCAAAATTTTTCACGCAATTTTCGCAAGCAAGCAATTATATTACTCAAAAGCAAAAATTTCTTAATTACGACGCAAGCTACTTCTATCGAAAGTGGCTGCTCAAGGGAAAATTTTAAGCGGCGTCAGATCAGGAGGGTGGAACGGAGCGTGGATGATGTCTCGAGTCGCGCTGCTAGAGGCGGGCCTTATCTCTAAGCTTTACACTCTATTACGTTTATTAAAAGCACCGGTGGAAGAAGAAGTTTTCACGGTCCGAGCTCCCCGCGGTGGGAATAAAAATGAGGTCGACCCTGTTACGTCTTCCGGAACGCTCCCACCGTCTCACGCTTCCGTTGATAGATCGCAAACGTAATCCCGGAAATTTCCTCGTGTTACGTCGCCAGCGTGAACCGAGCGGCTAGCGATTGTAAACCGTCTTCGATTCATTACGCGTAATTTGAAAAACATTCCTTCCCCCTTCTTTATTAACAATGTCCTCCGATTTAAATAAATTTAAATAAATTTTCAAATGTTAACTCCTGAGATTCGATTGCAACGAATTATTTAAACAAATTTGTTGTATCGATTCTACGTATACACGCTCGAATAAAAATTTTTATTATATACTTTTCACACTCTCTTTTCTCTACTTCACAGTCGCCCCGGAAAACCTACAAAGACATTTTTATAACGCGTCCAGTTATTTTCTGGTCACGTTTTCAGATCCAAAACTTGTGCCACGACCATTCCTTATTCACACTCTAATCTCGAGTGTGACAAAACTCACTCATGCCGTGAATTTCTTATTTCCAAATTCAGTTATTACATGCCCTATGTTCGAGCTTCGAAAAGTATCAAAAAAAAAAAACATTCTATATTCGCGACGAAAATTTCTCCATATTATATTTATATTTTCCTTGTATCCAAACGCACAAAATACAGAGAAGAGAAAGAGAGAGAGAGAGGAAAATAAATAAATAAAAAGAAGACAAATCTGGAGGAACTGTTAGAAAGTTTGCCCACAATGGAAAGGCAACTTTCGAAAAGCGCCCGACAAACTTTCGCGCCGCTTAAATCCCCTCGGCTGACTTATTTCGTCATTGTCTCACTGCCCCATTTTGTCCCCCTCCCCGCCATTTAATTATGGGCTCACCTAACCCCCTCCCTCTCTCCGTGTCGGTTAACATATTCAACAATTTCGTGTCAACTCTAATCGTAGCTCAACCACAAAACCATTGGACGGATGGAAAAGTCGAGGAGAGAAGTCGACTCCTCCTCCTCTCAGTAGTTTGATAATTAAATTCAACGATCATTCGACGATGGTGAGGTAAACTTCTCGATGGTGGCGAACGAGATGGGGAGGACGTTTTCTTTCAAGGACGTTCCATCCAAGCCTTTTCACGGATGGAAACTTTCTTCTTTCACGCGTGGAAAACGTTACTCGTTACGAGGCACATTCGCTGGCGCATTTCACGGGGAGAAAACATTCCATCGGGGCATCGAGGGTGGAAAAAAAAAGGACGACGACGACGACGACGATGGTGGAAACAAGAATTCCGCGCAAGAAGGGTGGGAGGGAAGTCTGAATCAGGCGGTGAAATCTTTCCCGCCGGGAAAGGGGAGGATAAAGGTCGAAAGTGACCTTCCCCTCCCCTCTTCTCTTCTCCGTGAAGCTGTTACGACGAGGAAGAGATCTCGGATACCGGTGGAAAAATAATTCAGCCCGAGAGATACGGTCGTGAGTGGGCGGTATCAGTTTGATGAAGTTCGGGAGGGATTAAGAAGGCTTGAGATAAAGTTCTTTAATCGAATTGGTACATCGATCTTTTCTAGTTTGGCCGAGGGAAGATCGCAGAATTGGGGGTTGGAAGCGTTGAAAAAGTGAGTAATTAAAAATTTCTAACTGAAAGAAATTTGCTTTTGAGCAATATCGATCGTTAGAATTTGCTCGAATAATAATTTCTTCGTAGATATTATAATTGATCCGCTTTCCGTGTAGTCTTTAACACTTTATAATGGTATTTTGAACAATGAATAATATAATGAATTATCGAAGTGATTTTTTTTTTTAACTTCAATTATTAAATTTTCCTCTTGGATTGAAAAGCTTTATTTTATTGCGGTGGAAGATTCGAGATATTATCAATCTCAATTTATAGGATTTTTGTTTTATTTAACAATAACGTAGCGAGTTATTTTAAAATTCGTATTTACGACGAATGAAGCAGCGTAGACACGTTGCGACGAGATAAATGGTAGTGGTCACGTAAGTGTATTGTGCATAACAATATTTTCCTGTAATTTTCTGTAGATAATTAGAATCAAGTTTTGTTTGAAACGTTACTTTATCGGATTATTAATGTTTCACTCCGTATGATGATACGCTTCTTCCATTGTTTGTATTATTTTGCAATTGTGGACGAATACAATCTACTTGTTGAGTATTCCATTCCATTGAAACACCGGTGGACCATGTACGGTTATATTCTACTTTACCAACTGGCTGTGTTCGTGCAATCCTGTTTCACTCTCCGAATGTCCTATTGTACTCTGGCTATACATTGGTCTATTCTACTTAGTGCAACCATACGTGGATCTAGTATACTTGCTGGCTATCTGGCAACACGTGATCTCAATTTATCTAACCGTGTTTAATCAGAAACGTCTTTATTCCAATTGTAATTCCGATCTGATTGAATCAAAGGGAAGCTTCACGTTCGTAAAATAACAATAAGAATTTGATTCCAGTTCAATGATATCAAACACACGTTGAAACAAAGCATCGATTTAACGTCGCGATTTTCTTTTCGATTCTACTTCTTGACCAACACGAACATAGCATCTTGATTTCTTAAAGAGTGATATAAAATCTTACCTCGAAAGTTTACGAAGGAACAAAAAGATCTTACTTAAAGCAACGACGTCGTACACGTAATCTTGTTGTCCAATCATTTTTATCTCACTCGTTTTTGTTTTCTTTTTTCTTTCTTTCTTTCTTTTTTTGTCTTCAAACTTATCTTATTTTGTATCGAACGGAGTTCTGAGAATTCTTTTTTTTCCCCAATACTTTTCGAAGAGGATACTCGAAAAGGAAATATTTGTGTAACAGATTGAATAAAAGAAAGAAATAAATTCTCGACAACCAATGCTTCCTTTGTTGCTGTTATTATTGTCTTTATATTTGTTATTTCTTCATGATTCCGATCATTTTAAAGATAACCAAAGGAACGTAAAAGGAGAATTCTTCAGCTTCTCTTTTTAAAAATATTATATCAATGTCGGTTTTATGGAATCTTTTGGAAAATTTTATCGTATTATACGAGAAAATTTATTTCTTATTATTTACGAAAAGAGAGATATAAAATAAAAGTATAGCAATGGCGAGTATCGCAGGAGGAAAACTGGATTGATGAAGGAAGGAAGTCGATTCTGGTTGCAACGGCAAATAAATGTGCAAATATTTTAACGGAAATAGATCTGTAAACTCTAGAACTTCGTACTATGTTTTTATACAAATTGTAGTTTCGTTCCAACTCACGCTAACTCGTATTTAAAATTTTTTCCTTTTTTTTTTTTATTAACAATATCCATCACGATATATTATATACCATATGAAGCTGTTTTGTCTTAGAATTTCCAATATAATTATGATTAAAGAAAAAAATATTAAATATTTTGTATTCCATCGAAATATCTCTCTCCTTATTATTTTCTCAAAATTCTCTTTTTCTCCTTTTTTTTGCGACTTGATAATTGCAAAATAATTCACGAGATATTCCATTTCTTTCTTGAGGATCTCTGGGAAGGAAGAATAGAACGTCTGGGACGAGTTCTAGAAACAATTCGATAGCCTCCCAATAAGGCATCACCGATCGATCGTTTGCCCCTGTGGAGGATATAAATAACTGGCTGTGGAATCACTTTTAAAATACGCTTCTCCAAGGACTAGGATATAAAGAATTGAAAAACAGAAAACAATCTTGTCCATATCAATGAAAAATGATCTTCGGAGCTTCAACCAATATCATGTTTATAAATCTTGAATATGATTTAAACTAGAGATAAAAATTTCCAATTCTATATCGAGACTTGGAATTACGACCACGAATTTAATAATTTAACAAGTTAAAAATTAAAATTTTACTCTTTTCAATTTTTATACACATGTACGTAATTAATCCATTATCCTATAATTTGTTCTTCGAATCGAATGCTACGAGATATTAATTCTTATCTTCAAATTATATCATTTCCAGATTTTAATATTTCTGACATACATAAAAGAAGTATAATGAAAGAGGAATGCGCAAAAGCATTTTCTCTATAATATTAGCACGGAGAACGAAAAGGGAGGAGAGGAGGAAACCGACAACGAACGTCGATCCTCTTCGAGCGAGCGAAGAGATCGCGTACCAGAAATTTTATTTGCAAAACGAAATATTACACGACTATTTTATCCGATATCCCTTGTTTCTCGGGATAATCTAGCACTTGGAATCAACGGGATGAGAATAATAATGGACGATAATAGTAAAAAATCGTCCGACATTCTCCACCGCGCGTTTAAGTCAACATGAAGACAAAAAAAGGAAGGAATAAAATATCGTGGAAATAGCGCGAGAATGGAGAATAGTCTCTCGACCACTTTATCGCCACTGAAATTTCATTACAGTCGGTCAGAATTAATTTTCTATGATTATTCCAATTTTATACGAGTTCATTATGCATCTACAATGCCATTTCTCTGCATTCTGTTCACGTTTCGATTGTTTCAACCAAACTCTGCGAACTACCGTTCTCGAGAATTTATTCAAAAAATTTAAGAAATATTTTAAAAAAAGCTACTGAATTGAATCAGAATTCCAAATTCACGCATGCTTTACAAACAACGGGCCTTTATTCTTAATTTTTAATTCAATCGATATCGTCAAGTTTCTTAACGCAACGCGATCAATAAAGATAAAAGTTTTGAAGTGAAGTTTTGACTAGAAAAGGTTCGAATTTCCGATAAAATTGTTAAAATAAAGCAAGATCGATCGTCTCGCGATGGATGCTCGTATTCGAAACGAGAACTTTAAGTTGCGCCGTGAAAATTCACGGTATTCTCGTCCGTTTATCGACGATGAATAACGCGAGATCACCTTCGAACGTAATTTTTATTTAAACGACGCACGATCTCGCGTGTTATTTCAACAAATAAACGGAGAAGGTTCACCTGCCGGGGGAATATTCCACGAACGTCGATGGGAATGGACGTCGAGTGGAGTGAAAAATTAAAGAAGTCGATGATGAACGAGAAACGGATGGGGGATAGAAGATAATAATAACGGACTGATTCGATCCAAAGATGCCGCAGGAACGTCGGAACTGTTTATAGATTATTCAAGCCGAGTTAAACGTAATGATCGTTGAACATAGAAATGTTTGGTTGGAAAGAAAAATGAAAGAATATACGCGAATAATTTGATCAAGAGGTGTACGAATAATATTAGTTCGGTAACAATAATATTTGTAATTGTTAAACATTTGAATTCGATGTACCGTTCAATTATAGTACCTTCAATTTATATAAGAGATTAAAGCCAAAGATACTTTTCTTTCAATGTTCTTTCTCAGAAAACATTTCGATCATCCTTCCATACTTGAAGACAACGAGACCTCGATCTGTGCTAGATTTTCCAATTATTTTTGGAAAGGATACGATATTCCCTTCAAATTCGAAACTTCCATTACAAATTATTAACAAATCGTCTTCTGAGAATGAATAATCAAAAAGATTAAAAATGTTAACATCTGCAAGTAATCCTGCGACTAATATTCTAATTATATATTCCTCTCAAAAAAGATTTCAACGTTACGATGATACGAGAGAACAAAGTGATACATTATTTCCAATAAATTTTCCAACAATTTTCCAATAAACAAATCCACTGTAAATTTAATCGAACTTTCTTCTCTCTACTCGATCTGAAAAAAAGAAGATCCATCAAAGTTAATTTTTCAGTTTGCAGAGAGATAAAAATTTGTACAACATCCTTCCGATAATACGAATTTTCCACGAATCCTTCGAATTTTGAAAGATTGACAGAGTAAGCAAGCTACCAGGCTTACTACCACGGGCTTAAAAGATATTTCCCATCAGACTAATGGAACGCCGTTAAAAACGTAATCCGTTTCCACCGGTCGAAACGAGAAAGGAGACGTCGAAGTTTCCTGAGGGGAAGGGGGAGGGGAGAGAGGGAGAGGGAGAGAGAGAAAGGTGGCGAAAAACGAGGAACGGAAACGATAAACGATAGGCATACGCGTGATGCTGATCGATGCTTTCGCAGCCGGTTCGCACCCATCACTTTTTCTTCCATTCCGTTCTCGACGTCGAGAGAAAGATAAATTCCGAATGGAAATACACGGAAAAAAAGTGTAATAAATAAAGATTGGAAATAGGAGGGAACATACGGGGAGGAAACACCGTATCTTGATTTATTTGGAAAAATTAGCATCGCGAGCCGGATCGGGAAAATTGGGAAATGTCATAGCTCGTTCGATACCGTGCTCACGAAGATTAAACGATTTTGGGGGGAAAAAATTTCCCGATGGAAAGTTGGACGCGGATGGAACAAGTTGACGCGGCGATGCGAGTTCTGCGAAGAAAAAGAAGAAGAAGTCGCGGACAGAAAAAATGGCGAGCTGGAAATCATGTGGAAAGTTAGCTGACGAGTTATTTTATCGTGCGAGCGATATAACTTGTTGAAACCCACGGCAATTTGTCCTCGCGATCGATTTCCACGCGCGTGGTAATTTTAAAGCGAAAGAGAAAGGAATATTCTATATCTGTAAGTATTTCTATAAAAAAAAAGAAAAATAAAATACAAATGCTTATTTTACACATTGCAACAACTTCTTGCAGAAACTCGTAACTCGCTTGGCGAATCTTTTCAGAATACTAAAAACTACCCATTTCACTCCACCATTTTCGCCAAAATTAAAAATCTAAAATCTTGCCTTACTTACTTACGAAACTACAACCTTTACTCAACCCAACTCAAGGAAGAAAATAAAGACATCCCCGGCCCCGAAAGAAATCAGATTTCCCCGTGAAAGAAACGAGGGGAAAAGACGTGAACTGGGCTATCGTGGTCGTTAAACGATCCAAGTGGAATTCTTATCGCGTTCCTATTCGGCCGTCTCTTAATTTAATGAAACATCCGGCGGACGTGCGAGCGGCCCAAGTTTTTCAGTCTCGACGCCCCGTTGGATTTGGCCCGAAATAAAGTCGAGAGATGGATAGATAGCGAATAGGAAGAGAGAGAGAGAGAGGGAGAGTGCAAATGAACGCGCACAGATTCCACAGAATCTCGATTAAACACGTAACGCGAGGAGATTCTGATCGAAGATTTGCATTGTTGCAAGAGGGGAGGGGGTCGCTTTGCACGAGTCTCGATCAGAGGCCTACATTTTGCTCCACGGTGATCGAAGGAGGCTTCCTTCCGCCAACTTCTTTACAGGGAGAAGGAGAATCGATTATCCAGAAGGGGAAGCGATTCTCCGGCTATCGCCGATATCGGTCTCCTTAATTACTTTGGAAATGTATCCTACACATTTCGCATTTAATCTGATTTCCATTGTTGGTTGCATCTGTCGTGGTTCATTCGAAGGATACGTATTTCGTGGAATTTATTTGAAAAACTTCTCGACAAATCTCTCGAGGAATATTAATTTTGGATCGATTGAGATTGATTTCTTCGGTCGACCGAAGAATTAACTCAGTTGAACAAGTTTTTAAAAATCTCGAATAAGGTTACTTTAATTACTTAATTTATTCGTAGCTGTTACAGTTTTCATATTATTATTGTTTTGAACAATAAATTATCGAAGTAACTTACTCAACTATTAAATTTTGAATTGCAGGATCTTTATGCGCGTTCTGACAAGTAGAATAAGTCAATGGATAGTGCGACGAGCGATGCAGATCGGTTTGATCACTTTTCTAAGAAATTCTACGTCTTCCACTTCATAATACATCCCCGTATTCAATTTCAATATCTCCGTGTAATTTACCCACTAATCGCGAGAGAACGATTCGATATCGAAGAACGGATTAAAAGTCATAATCCAAAGTCCATAATTATGATTTATCGGGTTATAGCAAGATATAATCTTTCGAATGCTTAAACCCTTTAAACCGCCCCCGTTAATTGTCCCAGCTAACGATACACCATCATATTTCAGACTTCCACAGTTGGTCGGAAAATACGGTGTTATAATTTATGACCGGTTACAGGCAGCGGATGAATTATCGCTCGGAGCGATTCTTACCCGCCGCCTCCTCATCGTAACGCATTAATCACCACTGCTTAGGAACGTTTCCACCCCTAACAATCGTCCCTCTTCAGCCTCGAAACCACGGATCCTGGATCTGCTTATTATTACTTAATTACCATCTTCGAATAATTCGTATAATTCCTATCCATCGCATACTCGGCGAACCGTGAACATATCTCTGACGAGGAGGAATCCTTCCAAGACGACGAGATCGAGCAATTGATCGACGCAGGATATCCCAAAACGGGCGTGTCCCCTTCACCCGTTTTCTAAGCATTAGGAAGGCTACGACGACACTTGGGAAGAACGATTAAGAGAACTAATTTTCTATGACGCGTTTACAAAGAATATAAATTAAAATTAAGCGATCTTCTTGGTGCGAGAAACGGGGTGTAATCACGGAGTTACATTAAACCCCTAAAGTCTTTGCCAACGCGGTTTATCATCGAAATCGCGACGGCATTATGGAAAATAAGTTTACCGCCGTCGTAAAACAGTCCCTGTAAAATAAGCCCGATGATATTGCCTCTGAACGTGATTCCAAATCTTGAATGAAATCTAAAATGAAACTTCTCTCTTCTCATTCCGTTCTAACGAATAATCTTTCCCTCCGTTTTAACGAAATCAAAAACAAATGATTTTCGAACGATAACGATTTCTTCGTATAACGCTCGAATCACAATCGAATCGATAACGATGATCTCCGCCATTTGACAACAGAGAGCGATCAACAAACGAGCCGTGTCACGATTAATCTCATCCCTAGTCGGCGCGCAATATTTCTATTTTTTTTTTTTTCACCGATGCCCACCACCACAACCGGTAAATATTTATTTCCGAACAAACTCGAGGAGTGTGGATCCTGTCCAATAAATATAAATTCGTTATCAACGGCGGGGAGCTTCATTATATCTCGTGCCGCGAAGCACGTTATGACCGGTAATAAAATAAAATAAAATAAAATAAAATGGAAAAAAGGACTTGTTTGGTCGAAAAATCGGCGGAAAAAAATTTCTGTGTATGAATAACTCAAAGGTACGTATGAGTTACATTTACCTTTCACCCCGTTCACTTTTGTATTGTATCAAAAAGAGGATTGTTGATAGCCGATTCTCTTCTCGATCCCGCCGATTTCGAACAAGAACTCCTCGACCAAGAGTTGGAGAGGAGTCGAAATCGAGTTAGCTGTGAGGCTAATCGATTTCATAAATCGATGGAACCAGGTTTTTGCCTTCGAATTGGCCGCTGTTAATTTGTGGCGATCGATTTAACTCGTGATTTATCCAAGTGATATTTGGTAAGAATTTTTCGTTACTCGTTTGAAACTTGAGCGGATTTATCAGAAGGGGATAAGATGAGGAATACGTTAGCTGGAAGATAGAGTTAGCATTTTGCACATTCGCAATTTGGAAATAACTTTTCTTAACCCGATAGGTGAATGCCTGAACGAATTAGCAAGACGATTTATTCTAATTTGGGTTAACTTCATTATCGCTTTAATTTAGTTCGAATAATTAACGAGCCACCCTAAATCCGTGTGTAATGTTTCTCGGCATTAATCGAGATCATAAAGGATTATGAGGCTTCGCGAGATTGTTTGCGAACCCAGAATCCACTTAGCCGTTGATGACTCCGATGTCTCGCTTCTCACTTCTTTTCAACAATTTATTGTAATCAGAAGATTCAACTTTGGTACGAGCCACTTGTTTTCAGTTTCAGTGGATAAATCTTTGAAAAGAATGTACGCGATACGATATTAAATTCTTCCATTCTGCAATTTCAAAAATTTATCGATTTCTAGACACTAGAACCGAAGCTTCAAGCTGTTAAAATGATTTAAATAAATACAAACGACTTTTCACTAAATAAAACTCAATATACCCCTTCCATTACGTCTTCCCTTAAATCCATTAAATCGGTAGAATAGATGGATGATCTCGTATTCGCCATATACGATAATAATCAACTTGCATGATAATTGAATTAGTGGAGCGTCCGATTTTCTTGTTTATCAAGAGCATTGCGGAGAGCGCGTGCGATATTATACGCGCCGCCATTACGTCGCCTAATCACGGCCGTCGAGAACGAAAATTATGATTATGATGGATTGCGCAGAGGTGGAAGAGAGAAACTTGGACCGTCCCTGCACTCGTGTATCACACTTTGCGGAGGTATGGCGGTGTCGATGGCCAAACTGGGCAAAACTGAGGCATTCGTTTCACGTAGGATCGCGGCAAAATCAATCCGGTCGGTAGAAGCGCGACGCGGGCCACGAGATTGATCGGGCGGACGCACGAAACGTATTAAACGGTGTCCCTCCCTCTTCTTCACCGATGTAAATCGATTCACTACTCGTGCCTCTTTATTCCTCGGGAATTTATCCTTCCCTCGCGAGCCACGTGAGTCAGCTCGCGCGCCAAGAAAGGGGAGGCTTGAAATTCTATTTCGAGAAGTTCGTGGTAAGATGAATGATATCGGTCTTTGATATTTGAAAAGGGAAAGTAAAGAAATCGAGCTGTTAAATGTTTCGAGAGTTAATTCGTCATCGTTCGATTTTTAGTTCTTTCAAAAATGATATTGATAATGATAGAGAAATAATTCTTGATTATTTTTCGTTGATATATTATTTGCAATTCGTAGACATAAAGGAGAAGCGAGAGGATTGCTTGGAAATCGAACCAGGATCGTTTCTGAGTTGTGACTATTAAACTATATAAGATTAACTGTCTTAATGTACATAACAATAGCTATTACCCAAGTTCTCCTTAAGAGTTAGCAGTTAAACTTTTAAACAGTGAAATCTTTAACTCAATTATCGATCTTCTAATTGCTATCTTCACCATTCACAATTTCTAATAACGTCAATCCTAATAACAGTGGGATATTATTCTTTCTAATTCTTTCGATAAAATCACGCTTGTCCCTTTGGTCAAGCTCCCTATTTTCCAACCCATCGTTTTCGAATCCCTTCGAGTTTAACGACGGCCATTTAAATTACAACGAGGCGGAAGCAAAGAATTCCTCTTTGAGATCGAAAGCAACGGACGATAAAGAAACGCTGGTGATCGATTCGAAATATAATTCCCCCGCATAGCCAGGCTCAAAGCCTGGAGAATTTATTAAGAGAGCAAGGCCGGTATAAGGTCTGGTTTTAACGAGTAAGTCCCATCTCCGCTTAAATGGAGATATATATCTTCCGTTGGCCGCACTTATCCGTTCTTGGCTGACACCAACACGTACGAATTAACGGCTTTGCTCGAACTTTCTTTCTCTCTCTCTCTCTCTCTCTCTTCTTGCACGGGCCCCGTAGCGATGGCTACAAACCAACGCGTTGATCGCAATCTCACCTGATCAAATTCAACTTAGCCAGTGATTGCACACGCTCTCGAATCGAGCAGTGGTTCTCCGCTACTTGTTGTCGATTTCGAAGAAAGAGAGAGAGATTGGAAAGGAAGAGTTTGTAAGAGTTTGAATGAAAGAAAGGAAACAATTTGTATGTAACGATTGAACGATTGTTAGGTGGTTCAAAGGTGAGGGGTTTTAAAAGAGATTGAAAAGAAAAGTGTTGAAAGAGAAGCAATTAAAAAAGAAAAAGGGGGACAGGTTAGTCTAACTTGAATATACTGTATTTAAAAAGAGGAGAGACGAATGCTCGATAAAAATTGCGTGATAATGTGAGAATGATTTGGAATATTATTTTTTTCAGAAAAAATTCATTAAATTTTGAATATGGAGAATTTTTTTTTTTCAATATATGAAAAAACTGGAGAATGGAGATAATATCCGGTTAACTGCTTTTATATATTAAATTTACTCTTCGGGTAGAAGTCAAATATTGAATTTCGTACGATTTAAAAAAAACGGGATTTATATATATGTATCGTATAAAATTGAATTAAAATCATTTTTGTTTCAGATTTATTTTTTTTTATATTTTTATAAATAATACTAGAATAAAAGTAGCGAATGAATTTTAAAGCGGAGACGAATTAGTAATTTTTTTTTATAATCCAACGAGGCATTATGTTTTCAGTAAAGTTTCGTGCTTGAACCTGTGTGAAGCAAATTCTTTTTTTTATTTACTTATTTTCGATAAACACGGTCGATAATTTTATCAAATTCACAGTTAATAACGTCAAATTACGAATTTGTATATTTTCATCACCCTGTATCTCGTCGAATAAAAAAAATTCTAGAAAAATCTACGACGACAATCGTGCGTAAATATTTAAATTTATCCAAGCTGTGGATAGTTGATAAAATTTTATCACCGTCAATTCTATCAATTTCAGCGTTTACATTGCTTAAAATTAAAATTAAAAAAAAAAAAAAAAGAAATGAAATTTGGAATATTATGAAAATATATATATAGTCCGACTATTTATGTTTAATCTAGTGATATTTTTAGTGTTAATAAACGTGTGAATTTGTTTTATTAAAAATCCCAATTTGTTCCAAAACAATGTACAATCTTGGAAAGAAAAAGTTTCGACATCCACTTTTTCACGCTTTTAAACCCACATTCTTAATCCTATTTTCGTAATTTTAAAATGGTAATAGGTATTCTAAAATATATTCTTGAATTTCAAAAATAATGTTCTTGAACAGACATGAAAAGAAAGGAAGCATAATAATTAATTTCAGAAAATAAAAAATGGAAACTTTGATAACGTGAAAATGATAAATTTAAATGTAAAAGATTGAGCTTAAAGTACAAACGAGATTAAACACACGAGATTAAGAAACATTTTGTAAGAAAAAAAAAAAAAAAAAAAAGTTCATCAAGCGGTCGAAAAAAGTCACTTTTAGAAAGAAATCCTCCCTTTCTTTTTTCATTATTTTCAATCGAGACGCCGATTTCGAACGTTTCTTCGTTCCAATGGCACTGAAAAGATTCGATAGTATTAAAGAGGAAGTCGCGGAGGAAGTCGGTTTCCGTCTGCACGAAAGAACACCCTGTGTCATCTCTGGTTTCCCGGTATCCGACCGAGATTTCCTCCATACCACGCTCTAGTTGTACTCGAACTCATTATCTGGATGGCTTCCCTATCCAGGATTCAACCGAATTAGACCAAATCGTTACAGATTGCGTAGGTAGCGGTATCACTTTGCGATTGTCCCCGTGGAAAAGCAATCGAGCAGATTAAAACGTTTTCAATCTGCTTGATTAATCCCTAATTAACTTTAAATTCGGATTTGAATCGTAATTTACGAAAAACCGCAAAAGTCTCATCCGATAATCTCGATCTTGATCCTTGTTTTCCTTAACGAAAATTGATCTTGACGATTTTATGTTAGATAAAATAACACGAAATTATAACATAGTTTCGTTTTTTTATCGGTTGGCACCGCTATAATTTTCAGTCCTTCGTATAAAGATCTTCGACAACGCGTAATCAATAAGAAACAAGACAAAGAGGAGAATTCTTTACTCTTTCCACGAACTATTTCGATAAATTGATCGCAATCTATTCTAATTTATAAGAAAAGAAGAAAGAAAAGATTCCTCGAAATTAAAATCCGAAGAAACGAAATATTATTCTAGAATAAAAATTAAAAAAGAGATTCGTATCACGCGAGACGAGGCGGGACGTTATCCCTTCCTTGAAATTTCGCAGAGATAAATCTCGACTCTGTTCCCCTCCGTATTTTCCATTCCACGCGCGCGGATTGCTTCCCCGGAATTCTCAACTGTCTCGTGGACCAAGATTTACCTTGTCCTCGATGAGAAGGATTCATCTTTCTTTTTCTTTTTTTTTTTTTTCCCCTCCCTTTCTTCCTCCTAGATTACTCGCTTTCCATCGTCTCGCGATCAATCTTCAATTACGTAACAGAAGTTGGCGGCGGGGAACCGTTGGTTGGCACACCTCTTACGATCTTAATAAAATTCTCTCGGTCGCGGTCGTTGATAGACGAAAAATGGCGGAACGGGGTGGAAAAGGGGAGGAGGGGCGGCTAATAACAGTCTTCCATCATTTTCTTCGATACATCCCCTCCCGGCAGCTTATTAAAAAACCCCTCCGGCTACATCTTGGGATTATTTTCAAAAGATTTTCCGCCTCCGCCTCCGCTTAACTAAACCACACCCGCAAAGAGGCTGCGTGTTAATTAATTCTGCGGCGCCGGGGGTAACCAGGTCCACGAAGCGGTGGACCCCGTTGCGGTTTTCAGGTTGTCTGCACCGATGACCGCGGCAACGGGGAAAAGATGCATATTTCACGGGGAGCTCGGGTTATACCCGTTTTCTGGGAATTAGAGGAAATATCCGCCGGGTTCTTGGATGGTTAAGAATTATAAATTTCTGCGACGAATTCGTTAAAATTAAAAGTAAAGCAAATCGATCTCTTGCTTCGAAGTAAAGAAAATATGTATATTTTCTTTGTTATTATACGCGAATGTCGATATCGGAGTACGCAATAATAAAGTAATTCGGGAGAAAAAATAAAAGCATTACGATATATAAATACTACTCTAAGATTTTACTTTATCCTCTTTCTCCACCAATCGCAATCGAAAAAACGAGCTAAACCCCGGGCAAATGCTGTAGACACCTGATGTTATCCGGCATGGCGATTCGGATCACGTTTATCTCGGACCCATCGTAACGCGCGCGACATTTACGTATCCGATTTCGAGGGTCGTTTTCTCCGCGTAGGCGCGTCGAAGCAGAAGTTATCGCTGCGAAAGATTGCAAGGGAAGAAGAATCCAGGGTGTTATCTCGTTACTCCCGGGCCCATGGTCTTATCTCTTTTCCATGGGATGTCAGGGATATAAATCAATACGTCTCGAGACCTCGAGGAGGAGGAGGAAGATGGCGCGTTAACGTCTCGCTCTCCTCTTCCTCTCCTCTTCTTCTTCTCCATGAAAAAGAGGGAGGAACGTCAGAGGGAAAAGCTCGTGGAGGCTTCAACAGAGAAGAGAGAGGGATGAAAGGAGCCGAAGGGTTCTGGAAAGGACCCTGATGAACTCGTTCCCCCTTTCTCCAGGGATATCCCTCTCTCTCGTCACCCTTGAAATCGGTGTCGGGCCCTCAGGTAAGATTTCGCATTAGCGAAATTGTCGCCGTGGGTGGAACGAAACGAGCATTTACATCGCTTTGACCAATCAGCCGTCGCCACCATTTAAATAACCACCGAACTACCAACCACCAACACTCTCGCCGCCTTTATCACCGACTTCTTGCAGCTGTTTCATCACTCTTCTTAATCCTCCTCCTCCTCTTTTCGTTGCAAGCATCTCCTTGCGGCGGGTATTTTTACCAGCTTTGTCCGGCTAGACCTCCTCCTCCTCCTCCCTTCTCGCGTCTCAATCGTCGCCTCGTCGAGGAATGCAAAGTAGCCCGATTATCAACCAGCTTTTCCTTCTTCTTCTCCTTCTTCATAGATATTTTCTTGCGGGGGAATAATTGGATCCGACGATTCTCGTTCCCCGAACGGTAATGCAAACCGACGAGGAGAGGAGAGGGTGGAACGCGTTCGCGATATCGCCGAGTGGCCGGATTATTGCCAATGCCCCGTAGCTTCGCCGCTTGCCCTCTCGTTTCCTTCTTTCTTTTTCCCTTTTTTTCCCTCCCCTCTTTTATTCCCACCTCCCTCTCTGTTGTTCCGCTATTCTCCCCGTTCCTTTCTTTCGCGTTCCACGGCGAGAACGTAATTGCGCGAGGCAGCGATACGTTTTAACGAGGCCGGGGCCGTTGTTCTTGGCGTAACAGGGGATATTAAAGGTAAACAGGTATTGGAGGCCAACCCAGGGGGGATTTTTAAAATCGCTTTTATCGGCGGTCTTTGGGGACGGCGTTTAAAGGATCAAGATTGTTTCGATTCGTGCAATGATGCTTGATCGGGCCAATACCTTTCTTGCCGCGTTAAAATTACAGTTTGCGCCAGATCTCTCCGTTCCTCGTTCCGTTAGCAGATAAAGAGACCTTTTTTTATTTCTTTTCAAAGAGATCCTTTGTGAAAAGGGGGAAAAAATTTTAACAGGAAGGAGGAGAAATAATCGATAAGAGGAAATAAATAACGATCGAAAAATATAGGAATAATCGCCAATTTTCAGGGCCCGGTCGATTAGTCAATTAGCAACGTATGTCAATACGTTGTGTATATAATAAATTCTTTTACAAAGGGGCGAAAAGCGCGTCCATACTCTTGCCCCCGACGATTGATGAATCATGAATTACAACAACATGCCAACGTTGCTGGGAAGTGGATATATATGTATATATTTATGTATAACCATTAACTCATACGTGGTTATTAAAGTGATTAATATTCAAAGCTGTTAGCTTCGTAATTAACGTGTACGGTTCGAAATAATTCGTGGATTAATAAATGCTTCCTCTCCTCTTTTTCCCCTCATTTATTTATTTATTTATTTTTTTTTTCAATATATTAATTAACCCGCGTGCTACTCTTATTAACTCGAATTTAACCCGATCGCTTATTAATTACGCGAATACTAGGCCAATTATGGGAAAATTAATTTTCTAGATGTTACACGCGAATGTGTACCGAAGCCTGGGTCAATTTGCCCAATGTGATTGCCTATTAAAATTACGAGTCATTATGTTATTTAGTTATTATTTACATATTATCCTAATCGAGTAATTTTAACCGATTATTTTAATTAATCAGCGAACGCTCTCCCCGATTTCGAGGAAAGAAATTTCTTCCGCGTGAAATATATTTAGAAATTGCGAAGCAAGGACGGTTTCGAGTTTCTTTGGGAATTTCTCCTCGTTTGAATAAAACAATCATACGCTTCTGCCGTATAAAATTTGGTATTTTATTTCAGAGACCTTTCCTTTCTTTTTTTTTTTTTCCTTTTCTTTTCAAAATGGCAGAATGCACGGTATATATTTTTTCAACGGATCGTAATTTTCGTGTAATTTTATACGAGACCGTTGAATATTACAAATACAGGTTCAACAAATACGTGACATTTTTTCCCCCAGATCCTTACACACATCGTTTAATTTTTAAACATTATACGATATTTTTATATCTCGACAAATGCGAATAATTCTCTAAGTAAGCCTGTTTTAAAACTTACTTCTTATTTAAAATTCGTTCGTTGAATAAAATTTTCACCACGAACCTTTCCTCCTTAATTGACAAAGTTCGGTACGAATCAATGGCGAGTTATCGAGAGAAAAACTTCTAGTAGCTGTATTTCATTCGTAATTTCTTTCGTAAGAATTTTCACATTTATCCTCCCATTGTTACGCTAGTTTTACCAGCCCCCCTGCCAAGTTTCAGAAAGAATGCCAGCTCCGAATAGTTTAGCGGACGTATTCATTTAAATAATAGGATCGTTTTGCGCTCGATTCCATACTTCTGAACCGTGCCGTGCAACGCAGATCGCACGCGATGCGCAAACCTGCCACGAATCTTTTGTTAAAAAACCCGATTCTCCTTTTTTCTCCAACCTTTTCACCAACCGTGAAAAAAACTTCCCCGTCACGTTTTTTCGCGATAAATTAACTCGCGGATTCGCGATGCGAATGTTCCAAAAAAAACCCAAATGGAAATGGTTCCTTATTCCGATTTATTCCAATTTTAATTCGAGAATATTCCCTTCTTTCCGCCAGAAATTCAGTTCGAACTTAAATCTTATTCAATTTGCTCAACGATTCGATTAAATATCGAATAAGATCAATAATCCTGAAACAAAAGAAGCAATTGTGGATGAAACAATTCTCTTAAATTTCTCCTTAAAGGAAGATCTTTTCAGGGTTCAAGATTTCACCTTGATCGATCCGCAGAATGGACGAGACGAACCGCTTATTCATCGGTCAGACAGGGATCCATTGTCGTACAACAGGGGCAAATGAGGCTAACATCGGCGAACACGGTAGCTCACTTAACATTCGATCCTCGAAGCGTGGAGTTTGGCACGGTTAGCCACGAAGAAGAAGCTACATCTACGAACGTCTACAAACACGGTTAACTAACGTCGTCGTGTTCGACGTCCTCGTTTCCACGTGTGTATGGCCAAGTGACCGCAACTTGCGGAATGGATCAGTGTCGTATAAATGTCGCGATATGGCGGACGCTTACACCCTCTCGCTGACTCGATAAATAAATTGCGAATTATATTCTTTTCTTATAAGGGAACCGCGCAGGGGAGGAGGAGGATTAAGTTATAGCGGCAGATAGTCGCCACTACTCTCTTTTCTCTGGGTCCCTTGTTTGCTCTACAGAAGGACTGTTTGCGGGTGAAAAAGGTAAAGATGTGAGAAACTTGTTGTGAGAACTCAAATTTGTTGAGAGAGAGGAAATTTAGAGATAAGTTAAGTTCATTTTTTTTTTGGATGAAAATGGTCGATTTAATTTTTTCTCGATTCGATAATTTTAAATTGTTTTTAAATTGTTGCTTATCATCAATTCATTCATATTCAAGATTCGTTTATTTACAGTCTCGGTCGGTTTATCGTTTCAATTTGTCGATCCATAAGTTATTCGTTTGCATTTCTGGTTCATCTATTCTCCCCTTTCCTCTGTTTGTTTACAGTTTTAATTTATTCACTTATGTTCTCTGTACGTTCCAAACGTTAATTTGTTAATTGTCGTGCTTTATGTATTATTTTACGTTATGTAACCGTTACGTAATATACGAAATCGTATATGCAACAGCAGAATGTCGATTGAATTTTAGTAGTCAAATGATATTAGCGGCTGACTAGTGGACACGAAGGGATCGATAGAAAATTCACGAGCAAAATAAATGCATAAATTTTCCTTTTCCAAGCTTTGCGCAAGGTTTTGACCGGTGTATCAGACGCGTCGGAATTTATGTTTGTATTTTTGTTTGCGCGAACGCATCGAACGTTATAATATATATTTTTCTCGCCTTTCGTTGTGTGCGCTCCCCTATTTTTTTGTTCCAGTCAAATTTTTGAGCCAGGGTCTCGACGAGAATCGCCACAGTTTGTTTAATGCCACGCTTCGACTTGATTTATATCGGCCACGGAAAAATGCGGTTGGATTCGTAATGGAAAGTTACGCCGTTCATATCGGCAGTGCAATGTTTCTTCAAAGAGTTGGTTCGATTCCCGTATACGTCAAATATACGTTCCTTTCTTTCCCCTCCACCTTTTTCTCCCCTTTCTTCTCTTTTTAATACGCGCTGCCGGATGATTTAAAGAAGCAATGGAACGCGCGCTAGCTTCTGAAAACGTCGATTCATCAGATTCCACGTACGTGATATTTATTATCGCGTATATAAATGGAAGTATAAAGTTTCGAGGGAAGATTATTTTCTTTCTTTTTTCGCGATCGATATTTCCTAAACGAACATTCTCCGCGGAAAAAGCGTTTGAAACGCCCGATAGATCGATTTCAGATTTCATTTCCATTACGTTTGCATGTGTGTTTCGTTTATTGTTTAGCCTTTTGGATCATTGAACGAACCGTTCCATTCATTCAGATGAAATTAAATATTGTCTATCGATCGATTTGTATTATTATATATTTGTTATATTCGCATATCAGAGAAAACGGAAAAATTTTACCGAGCATTTTTATTCCACACACTGCTGCCTTCTACAATACACTACACTTTCGATGTACCGGTTCGGAAAAAGAAATTATGAAACTGTGGACGAGAGAGGGTGCGGATAAAGCGTTTAATCTCTGGATTGCGTACCATTTAAAACGAACCGGTGCAGCGTTCCCGTGGTTATTGCAAAATCCAGAGATTGTCAGCTGTTATTACATCGGCAGAAAAGTTTGATGATGCTCGTTTGATTGCACCATCGGGATATCGCCACGCCACCATTTTTCCCCTCCCCCCAATCGTTAATTTTGAATACAGCCGGGTAAATAAACGGATAAATATATCATCGAGACTGGGAAATTTGGTCACTGGATCAAACTTGAATATTAGATATTCATGGCATATGTGGCGATCGAGTGTGAGAATTGTGCATGTTCTGAGAACTTGCGATAAATGTACACTGTGTTGCACTCCGCCATTTTAATTATTCCTACATTTGTAGATGATAGTACGCATTGAAAGACGATTGGTATGACAAGAGCGTGGATAGCGAGTATGAATTATTCTTTAACGACGATGAAAATTCTGAATGTACGATGTCGATTTTAAGAATACGAGCTTATATCAGCTTGTAAACTTAAGAAAGTTACGTACGTAAAAGTCGTATACTAAAAAAAATAAAATAGGGATTTTCGCGGTGGTTTATTCGCGGTTCGAAATTTTCTTCGATTTTACGCGGTGGCCGGTTTGGTAAATTTCGCCAAACATCCTGTTGCGGCTTATCGAAATAATGAACGAGCTTATTTTCGGCCGGCCGACGCTGTGTTTCCGCCAGAGCGAATAAATTATTCGAATAATTAAACGCTTTGAAAATCGGCTTCGACTCTCCACCGCGTCCCGTGTATACTCGGCCAATTTTAAACCGAAAACCATTCGCCGATCGATGACCGGAAAATTGACGCGTTAATGGGGACAAGAAGCCGGAACGTTGAAAATGCGGAACGCTTTCAAATTGCTACTCGCTAAACCGGACATATGTCACGGAAGTCAATTATGACGGGGAAACAAAATTTCCCACCGTTCTTTCCCTTCGCCGTTATATATTCTCGACAAATCCCGAAAATCGTTCCAATTAAATTGGAAATTTTGAACAAAAATTCGGCAGCAAATGTTATCAATCACTTTCTCTTTCTCCCTTTTTCCTTTTTTTTCAATCGTTATTCCCTCTGCATATATTCATTCCTTCCCAACTCGAGAATTTCGATTCACTAATTAACTCGCAATATCGTCTCGATTCAATTGCGAACATTTCTAATTTAAAAAAACTTTGCCAATAAAAAGTTATTACAAAGAAAAAAAAGAAACCGAGAAACTTTGAACTCAGTTTTTTAAAAAACCACTCACGTTTACACACTCGAAAGAACGATACAATTCTTTCAACATTTCTTCTTCGGTTAAAAGCTGGGGAAACGTTTCAAAAAACAAGCATCCCATTCCGAACCGATAATTCCTTGGCGCATCGATCGTCAAGACCCCTGTTCCCCTCCACCAGAGTTACGCAACACGGGTATCGAATCTCTCCCCCTCGATTTGTCGTTATTAAATCGCAGACGGCGGAATCGATGCCGCCGCCGCCGGCTTGATTAAATATCCACGAGCGGCTGCGTCGTCGAAGCCTTACCAGGAGTACGAGCGATGAAAAACGGCGGTCGAGGGGAGTCGGTAAGTCGTGGAGATTCAACGGCCGCGATAAATCGCGAAAATTCGTTGTTTCGGGAAACGATCCACGCAAGGATGGGGGAAGGGATGGGGCAGAGTTGGAGCGAGAGGAGGAAACGAGGGTCTAAACAGTTTCTGGCGACGCCCGATTTACGAGCGTGGGCCGCGTGAGTCGTCGCGGCCATCAAGAATTCATTTCGCAGATTAAAACGCCGGTGAAAACGATGGAGAAGGGAAATGTGCTCGCGAAATTTTTCAACCGCCGTTGAAAGAACGGGAGGAAATTCGCGAGTAATGGCTTCGTGTACGGCCAATTATATTCGGTTACGTGGACGAGGACGAGGCGTGGAGAAGGAACCTCTTTTTCGTACACAGAGAGACACGAACGAGGTGAATACGCGACACACACACACACACACGTGAAGAGAGCGCATCAAAGCATTGTATAACCCTCTTTTGCAGCGGTCGCCGTGTATAAGGACTTTTCGAGACGAGCCTCTGGCTTCTCTTTGGCCCCCGCACAATGCGACGGTTTATTCCGTTTCGAGCGATTAGAGCGGAACTTGGTACAAAGGGGTTGTTCATCGTGTCAGGGAAAGTCAATTGGATGTATAGAGATGTTTGGAAGAGCGGAATTTTGAGGTTGCTATAGGTGAATTAGAGGAGAATGGGTGAATTTTGGAACGAGATTCATTCATAGATCGTGGCTTATTCCATTCTAAACGAAGATTTGTTTAAAAATGGAAAAAAAGGAAAAGAAAAGAAAAAAGGAATAAAAAGGACAAAGTGTTTTTTCCTTTATCCACTTGAAAAGTGTATCGTTTTTATCCGCATTGAATCCTGTGTTAATTTATTATAATTTATCATGGAATGAAAATCCTCTCGAATGTATAAATTGTTACATTCGATATTCATACGAGAATAGAACAATTAAAACAATGTTAAAACAAATTGTGAGTAAATCAATTTCGGAAAACTGGCAATTCTTTCATCTCCAATTTCCGCTTCAACTGGATACATAAAAAAAATTTCTCGACAAATTGAATACCTTTTACGGAAAATTTAGGAGCAGATTTATCCACGGTTCCCGTGTTTCCTTATTCGCTCGTGGCGTTATCATCCACGCGTAAGATACATTTTGCACACGTGCACAGGGGTATCGCGTATCACGGGGCTAGAAATGACGTGTGTCACGCGGAGAACGAGAAAAGTCGAGCGAGGAAAAGGGAAAAGTTCGACGCTCCATGGATGTTCAAGCGTCCAAGCGGAATTGTGCGATCCCCGTAATAATCTCGTCTGCCAGCGTGACGTTTCGTTGTGACGATGTTTGCAACGATGCAGAACGCGGCATGCAGACATCTCCGCGAGATTGGGCGCAGTAATTGAACTCGACGAAACTTTCAGACACCTGGTGAATATTCGTCGAGCGAAGGCTATACTATTCACGACCTGCTCGAATATTTTCTATTTTTCTTCTCTCTCTCTACTCTTCGACTTTTGACGATATTCTTAAGAATTATAACTCGGTGGAATTGAAACTCGATGATGGCCAAGCTTTCCAAGGTACAAGGACAATCTTCTTTCAATTCTTTCAATTTTATTATCAAAAAACAATTCGATGATATTGATGTACAAATATAAATTACATAATTACAGATTAAGAGGATAACATGCTCGTTAAAATAATGATTTTCAATTTTTGGCAATGGCGTCTGCAGCAGTGTACGAGTCGCGCGTAACTCGATTTTATCGGGAAAATTGCGCGCGTCAGCCTTCCCCTCCTCCACCTGTATCTGTATACAGTTCGATTTTCGTGACACTTCATTAATTACCGAAACACGTCGGTCCGGTTGATTTAATTAACGGTCCACGTGGTGTCGCGTCGAAACGAAAACGCATCCGTTAATAAAGCGTATATAAATTCGCCGCTTTTTAACAATTTCACGGAGGAATTTTCGTTCAGAAAAAAAAGAAAAAAGAAAGCAAAGAAAGGACATATTTGTTTATAGCGACGCTTTCTCGATAGATAGACGTTATTACATTTTTCGACTTGCACGAAATGCCTCGCGCGTAAAAATATGCCCGTGGAAGCATTTAATTAAAAATATTTGCAATACATTCATCTTGCTACAGTATCTTCTTCTCGCCAGTTTTACTCGCGTTAATAAGATTTCTCCTCTTCCCTTTCTAATAACCTTATCCAAGTCTCGGTATTCATAATTTCTCTTAAAGATGATTCCACTTGTTTATCCATATCTCTCTTCAACGATATCCCTCGCGTCGCATTAAAGAACTTTCTTCCGCTAACTACCAATATAATTAACACGAGAATCATAAAAAAAAGAACCCGTTGTTTAAACCCGAAAGAAAAACATTAACTTTGCCCTCTTAATATAGTAAAGAAGAAAAAAAAAACATTTCTCGCTGTAATTATCTTTCCAACTTCTCGACGAGGCAACTATAACTATTAAAGACAACGAGAGAAACCGCTTGAACGCGAAACCCAAAATTATCCAAGCATGAGTAAAGGGGAGAAATGTTGGATGAAGAAGAGAGACGGGAATAACGAACCAGGAGGATAAATTTCGCAAGAAATCGTGTTTCACTGTGAAAGTCTCGGGTTAATGCGGCCCCGCCGCCACAAAGATACGCAAACGCAGTTTTCCTGGCAAGAAAAGCGTGCGGGTCCGCAGGCGTATACGACGTCGGCCAATAGCGAGTGCAGCCGGCTGCCACCAGAAGCTTGGTCGCGCGGTTAGGTGACTCCGGATGGGGAGTCACAAAAGCTTCCAACCTCCTCCTTCCCTCCTTTATTCCCTCTATTTTACGTGGCGCGAGGACACACGCGCGCGCACACACACTCAGCTGTAGAAGGAGGACACGTGTGGGAAGCGTTCTCGAATAAACGGGAGAGCTTCGCCCTAACTTTATGCGCCTCTTATTAAATTCCAGCCGAGAAGGAGAATCGCTAAAGACGCGCCATTATTTCGTTTTTTAAACATCCATCATCGCGACTCTTCATCACTTCCACGCGTCGAATTTTCTTGAACCGGTGCAATTTTACGAAATTTATTGCGTCTTTAAGAGAGAATCTTCCATTTTTTTCGAATGTTAAAACAGAGTTGTGAACAGAGTTGTGAAGTTCGCAGCAGAGGATACTTGGACGCTTGGAAAACTTGGAGGGTTTTTCGAGAGGTATTATGGAATGACGGTTGGCCAATAGAAAGTCGCGAATCAACGAGCATGAAACGAGCAGAATTTTACGACAGCGGTGACAGATAGGTGGGATGGTTAATAACACAAAGCTTTTGGAACGTTCTATGTATCCCGTTATTGACAAGAGATTTAATAAAACCAGTCGAATCGAACGTCCTCGAACGATGGATCGAGTCGTATATTCGACGTGTGCCAGACGAAAATTTGTCGAAACCGTTACCAGTTTCCAACGATCTAATGACGTATTGGTAATTCATCGATTCGAAAGAATCGTTTATTCGTCAATTAACTTCGTACATCGAACCATCAAGGAGAAGCTAAATTTTCTCCTGTTCATAATTAACACATCTGTCACTGCCAACAACACACGAAATTGCTGGAAATAGATACTGAACAGATGATATTTGAAAGGAACATTCTTTGACACAATGATAGAATCGATCGCAAGTCGAATCACGTAGGATAACGAGACGAGCAATAAGATGTTTCAAAATTTTCTTCTTTTTTTTTATTAAATTCCTTTGGAAAAGAAGAATTTTTTATTCATACACAGCTCTGAACTTTTCCATGAAGAATATATCGAAACTACAACCGTATAATTCAGAAATAAAATCCAAACTAATTAATTACGAAATTTCCCAATTTAATCATCAGATCCAAGACCAAGATAAAATCGAGAAACAATATTGCAAACAATTCCATCCCAATATCCGTCATCGAAAAAGGAGAGACTCTGCATCAGTGTCAAAAAAAAAAAAAAGAAACGATAATAAACTGGAACAATAGAGAAAGAAAATTTGTGGTGTGACGGTGATAAGAGATATAAAAAGAAAAGAAAAAGAGAGAGAGGTGTCCAAGAAATCGCTGCCTCGGTGGGTAGTTGGAATAATTTGGACGTTTGCATGGATGAAGCCAGTGACTCCCTCCCTCTCCTCCTCCCCACTTTTATCTCGAGCAACCCGTTTTTCCCGGCAACCGTGCGAATTCATCGGGGTGTGGAGCGATCAGCGTGTTTGAAACGGCGGTTAGGGAGGGGGAGGGAGCGAAAGTAAGGCGGTGAATAATGAATCGGAACGAGGAACGAGGCTACCTTGAATCCTTTAAGGCTGATCCCTATGAGATGTTCGAGCAAGTTACCCGCCCGTTATCCTGATACCGGTTTACATATCGGGGGAGGACCGAAACGGGGGAAAGAGGGGGATGAAACGGTTACAACGCCTGGAACATATTGTCCTTTCTCTTTCGCCGAGCCGAGAATCTACAAATTTTAGCCCGAGGATCCTGCTTTTCGTCACACTCCCCGCTTCCTCCGTTGGAACATCACAAGTTATTCGATTAATTGTTCTAATTGTGATTTATGCACAAGTTAGGAATTTAATTTTAGAAATTAACACCGAGGATCTTTCGTATCGACCACTTTTGATATTTATCCACTTTTATATTTATATTAATATTGATATTAAAGTTAGCAAAATTTGAAAATGACGAGGCTTTGAGAAAATTGTATTATTCTTAAACGACGACAATTCTCGACCGAGAGTGATAAAAATGGAGAAAGGAGAAAGGTGAATCCGGATTTTTACGGAAGAAAGTCGATCAACGACGGTCGTTAACCCGATTTCACTTTTTCGATATTTCGGTTCAAAGTCACACAGGATTCTGAACGGGGTAAACGTGTCGGTGGATAATTAACGTAACTCGTGTATATATCCGTTTTCGAGCCAGTTAACGTTAATAGACAACCTGTGAGCTTGCAGAACTTTCGTAATTAGTCGACCATATATTTAATTCTTTCCTCTCTCTATCTCTCGCACGCGCTTATCCCCGTTAATCTCGCAGTTATCACTCCTCGCGATAACGAGTCTCGGCCGCGATCATTTCGAGCGAACGTTTATCTCTCTCGTTGAAATTATATATAAAATATCGTAAATAAATATCCATTTCCAGGGAAATTTTAACGAAACCGAGCTCGATTGTTTCACGCCGATGGATAAATATTTGCGAATAATATTTTCGATAATAATCAAGATTTTTAAATTGCATCCCCCGCGCCGTGCATCTCGATTTCCATTTCCTGCAGGGATCGATAATCTCGCGGGGATAAAGAAAGGAAAAAAAAAAAAAACGGGGATATTGCCTGCGAAATCAGTTTCCAGTTGTTAGAAATTTCCATCCAACGTATACGATTAATCGTTGTTCAAAAACTGCCGCAGTCGTTCGTTCGTTCGTTTCACGTCTTTTCTCGAATTTTTTTTATTCTCTCCCGCCCTTCGTTTCAATTAGCATGCCACGGGGACAAAAAAAAAAGTTGTCCGGTTATTGCGAAAAAAGTTGAAGACAATCGAGGAAAACTTTTCGCGCAATTTTCGCCGCCTCGATCGGGCAAAATCGTCGCAAGCGAACGGGCGAAGGAAAATTATTATTATTTTTCTCGTGGAGCGATAGTAGGTGGATGCGTTGGATGTTCCACTCCACAGGGAATGGGAGGTGGGGAGGAGAGGAAAGGAGCGCGAGACCGTTCGGAATTTCGATCACGTTGCACAGAGGGAAATAAGCTTCGTCCTCTTGGGGATTTTTCTGACCCGTCGCGCACACGTCGTTGTTTGTCTTGGTGGGGAATTAAAATGGATTGCATATTCTATGAAAATTTATTATTACGAAGGGGAGCCAACGTCTCTCATAAATATTCGAATATATATATATATATATTTAGGGATGTGTTATCGATGCGATATTTTTCTTCTTCCTCTTTGTGACTCTTTCTAAACTGTTCTATATATATAACAGTGTGTAAGATAAAATAACGATTAGGAAGAGGAAGATTTCAAAGGAAAAATATAGGAATACAGGAATACGATGACGAGGCGATGTTCGAAAGGCAAGTTCTTCGTCCGACTTTTCAATCTCGAATGATATTCCTTGGAGTGGTTGAAACATACGCGAGGTTCGAAGCACGTTCCAGGCAGAACGATTTCGCGGGTTATCCTCTTACTTGTGAAGTCAAAATCCGATTTAGCCGTGCGTTTCACACCTCGCGAACGATCAGACACCCTGTTCCTACTCAAATATCCTTGGTGAATTGGCAACGTGACGCTTTGATCTTTCGCAATCGTGGGGAATCAATTCCGATGTCAATAAATTTCAATTATTCGAGGAAACGAAAATGCTTCTGGCGGGATCGATTATTGATAGTGTGTACAAAGTGCTTTGACGATCTCTCTTTTAAAATATTTAACTTTTGTCGAATCGAAAGTAATTTTTCGAAATAATGATCGTCTGATAATTCACCAACACGCGCAAATTTTCAAATGGAAGTTAAAAATATATTCAAGCGAATCATGGCGTAAATTACCGAGAATCAATTTCGATTATCCATTTAAAAGAAACAAATTTTACAATTCCTATATATAATGATCTTAATTTTTTGCAATTTCTCATAAATTTTTCCACGAAATTAAATGGTACTTCTCCGATCCAATGTCTGCCGATTGAACTTAAAGTACAGGCACAGTTTCCGATCAAAGGAATTAAGAAGAAGGAGTTAAAAAGAAAAAGAAGGAAAAAAGGAAAGCGAAAGTTAACGCGACACACAACTACGTAACATTCATCGGAGAGGAATATCTCGGTTAAAGCACCGGGCTTCATCCGGTTGAAAATTGTCGCGAGAATGTTCGGACAGATTGCAGCCCGGTTTTGAATACCTTTGCCCGCCACCGGCAAAGAATGGGCCGACTGGGCGGAGAAAGTGAAAGGGGTACAGAAAGAAAGAAGGGGCTCAAAAGAAGGGAGGAAGTGCTCGGTGTACTTTTGACGTCTGCCCCTCTCGTATGCAAGTGCTTTCCTACACCCTGCGCGGGTAAAAAACTAGTCGGCGGCAATGAAGAACGCGGAAAAAGCGGCGCGCTCGCTGTTTTCCTCTGCCGTGATTATTCCCTCCGCCCCTCCCTCCCCGCTACTCACCCCCATGTTTCGCTTTCGACCCAACAGAAATTACGTACCATCCCTTGTCGAGTTTCGCGTTCAAACGCTTCCTTCCAAGGCCTCGAACGAATTAAATATCGCCTGCCAGAGGAGAACGACGTTACATCGATCGTCTTCGATTTTTCATGTTTGGCAATACGTGGCGAATTTTAAAAAATCGAAAGAATAATTTGCAAAAATTACTCTGTCCCAGTTATGAAACATTTGTGAACGGTGACAGAATCTGATACAAAGATTTACGCCAACAATTGACCCAATTTTATTGAAGCGTGTCCGAAACGCGATCTAATCGATCAACTAAACGACAGTTACCTGTATTCCTGTATATCGATCATGCACAAAGTCGTACGAATCGCCGTTAATACGCGTCTAAATAATTTCCGTAGCAACCGTAGGATTAATAGTTTCGAGGAACGGTCTCCATTAATTTCGATCGATCTACGTCACTCTAATCCTCATTGATCCAGATTAAGAAGCAACGTTGCATATCATTAACGAGACAAGACACGGCTACGTCTGGAGAAGGGGAACGACGTACGATCCGTGATTTGATAGTCTCCGTTCGGTAACTTTCAGCCAGTCAATCCTCAAGATTCGCTCTTCTATTCGGATTACCATATATATGTATTTGTTCCTACGTACATATATATATATATGAGGTCGAGGATATAATGGAGTGAAGTTACCGTTCGCGGTAAATTGTCGAAGTTCGAAAACAAGCGGTAACGAGAACCGAGAAACGATGCTTTATACATATTCACGGTGTAATGAAATACGAAACTAGTTAAGAGTACGCACGCGAGCAGCTTCGAACAGAAGATCCATGAGTGAGAGAGTGTGTGCATACTCCTTCGATGTTTCGTAATTAGAAAGCAACGCGCCTTGTCGGGTTCCATAGTGCCATTAGAGACACGGCATAGGAGAAGCAATCTAATCTCGGGGGAATTTGTTTCGTTTTTCCTTTTTCCTTTTAGCTTTATCTTCTTCTTTATGGAATAAGAATTCTCCTTATCGTCTTTCCATCACACTCTCTCTCTCGAGGTTACGCATTGCAATTTCTATCGAGATAAGAAAAGCGTGTAAGTATATGCGCGATAAAAATCCCTTAACACGTTTAATCATCACTTTACAACCCTTTGACTTTCAATAAATCCTTCCCTTTCCCTCCCTTCTTTATTCGCCGTGCTAAAGCAAATTAAAAGCAAGGAAACAAAGGAAGAAAAATTCCACATCGAACCTAAACAAACAGGCGCAGCGCAAGTACAAAGGGAGAACTACCCTCGATTTCAAAAGCTTGGCCGCAAAGTAAAGGCGAGCTCGAAATCGTTCGAGGGGAAGGCGAGAAAGAAAGACGCTGGAGGGGTTGGAAGGTAACTCGATATATATATAACACGAGTATAACACGAGTTCTCGCGCGTTCCTTTTCGCCCGAGGGGATGATTCAGGCAATGGCAAGGTGTGTCTGCCGCCATCGTCAACGGTGAGCAACCCTCACGGAAAGACTCACGATTATGCAACTCGTGCAACACACGCTTGCTTCTCTTCTTTCTTTCGCGGATCGTGCCCGTTCGAAATTGGTTTCGTCGTCACCATTAAATGGTGTACAGTTTGCACGCGAGGAGGCTCTCGACGCTTCCAGCCGTATCTTGGCGAACGAGAAATTCTTATTTTAAATATTTGTGTCGAACGTCAGAACTCACCCCTATTCGCACGAATTATGCCGCCTCGTGAAACACGACGCGTGTGTTCCAACGCTTGGTGACGATACAATTTTTTCTCTCTCTCTTTTTTTTGTTTTTTTTTGTTTTCAAAGCGAATAAGCTTCGCTCGAGTTTATTTATTTATTTATTTTTTTCAGGGTTTGGAGTAGTGGTTACACACTTAAGCGGTGTGTAAATTGGGGTGAATGGGAATTTCTTTGTCGAGTGTTTGTAGGGTGCTTGTAGGGTAGAAATTTTTTGGCCATTTACGATGCTTTCGAAAATAGTTTTCAGTCGAGAAATTATCGTAATTCGAGAGTAATCTAAATCTTTTCTGTTTAAAATTATTAATCATCTTCGTTTCAATTGTTTCGCGAAGGGGATAAAAAACAAATTTAATTACAACGTATTAAAAATTCATATAAAAATTGTATTACAACAAAGGATGATACGAGAAGATGGAAAGGGAAATATTCAATTTTCCCTTTGTTAAGAAAAAATATTCATTCTCTCGTTAATGTAAAAAAGTTGAAACGAGGTGAAACGAGAGGGAGGTACAAAAGAAAAGTATTTAACAATAGGTGTACTCACTTCTCGGGCAGAAGTACAGCAGTGAAGTTAATCGCGATGGACATCCGGGGACCGGAAGTAATTGAGTAGAGGCACCGAATGTTGGGTGGATATAGGCCAGGATATCCGGGGCTGGCCAACACGCATCCATCCAGGCAATCGGTGTCCTTGTAAACCCAATCGCATTCTGAAAGTGCAGGAAAACGAGCCTATTAAATGTTGCGAAGGTAATCTTCTAGGATTTATATCCGCAAGGATCGGTGTACGTGTAAATTTAACAGCACGGCAATTCAAATGCACAAACGAAATATCTTATTCACATTTCACGTCCGTCAAACGTTTCCTTTACTTTGTTTACGGGAGTTCACTAAATCCATTAAGACCCTACGTTGCTTTAACGCAACGTAATTTTCTTTGAAATACTTTTCATTCAATCTACCTTATTTAATTTCGCTTCCCAACATTTTTTAGAAAAGGAAATCTCAAGGATTTGCTTAATACATTTTTTTTTCCTGGCCATTTCTTCTCTCCTCCAGATCCTTCCTTTTTTACTTTATATACCGGAGGGGGGAAGAAGGAAATTTAAAAGAAATTTCTCGTTAAATTAAGAGAGACTGGAAGAGTAGTCTCAACATTTATAGCGCGATAATAAACTTTATTCTTTTTTCATTTCTTTTTTTCTTTTCCGTACAAATTATCTTCTTCAACACTCCAATTATTTTCCAAATAATTTCAAATTTCCGTGTCCCCATTTACGTTTCCCCGTCACGATAATATCGCGATGAGCACGCGACTCAAAATTATTCCTATAATTCATTTTATTCCTTTCTTCACGCGAACTTCGAGACGAATTTTTCGAGGCGGATAAAAAGAGGGCGCGGCAGACATTCAATTAAAATCCGCGAAACACGTCGCTAGAAACAGGTCGCGGGGTATTCGCTGTAAATTTCCCCGAATGCCAATATCAGTTCGCGATTTAATCGCGCGCCGCCTCGCCCCCTCCCCTCCCAAACACACAGCGTACGTTGGTGGAAAGTTATGGAGGAGGGAGGGGTGGGCGCAGTTGGACGGCCATCGATGGGTTCAAGTGCGGCACCGATGATTGAGGAAAAACGAAGAGGCCGCGTGAAAAACGGGTCTCGATCGTCGAACGCGAATCCCAGATATCGAAAACGTGAGCGCGATACGCGCGTGGAGAGAGAGAGAAAAAAAAATTTCGACCTCGCCTCTTTACTTTTTCACGATGAAAATACCAAAGTCGCTGTTTCCAATTCTAACCGTGCGCGTAACAACGATTTTTTTCCACCATCAGAAGTTTACTCTTTAAGCTTTTTCTAGATTATTCATTCTCTCTGGGTCTTAGATTTGAAAAATTTGCGAAAATTTAATGTTTAAGTTTGGTTTGCGTTATTCGCGTAAACTAATTTTTTTAAAAACAATTTTCATCATCGACCACTTCGTTTGATCGATTTATTCAAATGGTTCCTTTTTCTTTTTCTTTTTTAAATATAATTTATTCGTATATACGCGAATAATCGCGGCGCCAGAGAACGAGATGACATAAGCGTGAGCAAATTTAAGAGTTATTTTCGAGCGACGTTCGTGGATACACGTTAGCAGGGAAGAGGAACAGCGTCGGGACGGTAAAACAAATATTGTCTAACAAGCAAACCGTGTAACTGGGCGTAGTACGAATATTTACGAATCGGCGCCACATCCAGCTGTCTTTTTTCCTCTATCTGTCTCTCCCTCTTTCTTTCTCCGTCTCTCTCACGGACAGGGATACGCGAGCGTTCATAATCTCGTGTACAAACCAAGTTGGAAACGGGATACAGTGTGTATATAATTCCATATACGGGGATGTTTTCCGAATCGAAATTTTCAAAAATTCACATCGGCGTTGAACGCGTCGAGTTTATCGTGCTAATTGTTAACGTTAAAATTAAATAAATTCGATACATTTGTAATTAGCGTCGCGATAAAATTGACACAGGATTAATAAACGTATAATATATCGATGGAATACAAACATTGGAAACGTTAACTTTTCACTCGTCGTAAAATACTAAAATAATATATATATATATTGAAATCTCCTGGTAGTAAAGTTAAATTAAAAATAGAATTTTTCCACTTACGTCAACGTATTAAGAAACGTATGCATCTTCTATCACTGAACACGATAGCAAGGTATACTAACACAGACACAATCTCTCGTCAGGTCGAATTAGAATCTCTTACGATATTTTCTTCCACCACGTAGCAGTCCCCTTCTTCTTTCTTCCGGTGTCGTACAATTTTTACGGGTATATCGTTGTCACGCTTCGTTCTTCCTTTCTCCTCGTTTTTCCTTTTTTATTTTTTTTATTTTTTATTTAGTTTTATATATCCGGAGGATGCAATTGTCATAATGGGTGGACCCATTAGAGATGGGACGCGTCGAGGGCGCAAGCATCTTTGAATTTATATAATGCTTCCCGTCTCGAGGATTCTTTTTTCCTTGCCCCCCTTTTTTTCTCTCCCCCGTTCTGTCCTTTGGCATATTTTTTTCACGCTCTCGAGTCCACCCTCTCGGCTTCCTGCACAGAGTCTCGTCCCTTTTCTTTTTCCACCTAATTGTTCGCGTCCGAAGGCGCTTAATTCCATCCCCCTTTCTTCGTTTTTCTCCTCGTTCCTTTTTTCTTCTCCCCCTCTCTCCTTCCTTCATTTCTTTATTCTCGTCGCGGAACACGTCGTTGCAATTAAATGGAATTTCCACGCTTGTCTTTGAGGCCCTCGCACGCGTCGCGAAAATCGCTGAAAATATCGTTCGATCGATCCATCGGCCGGAAATTTAAAATACATCCCGGCTCCGGTAATTTCATGCCGGTGTTATTCATTTCCCTTCCATTCCGATAATGTTATCGCAACGTACGATATCCGCGTCCATCGTTTCAATCGATCGATCTCTTATTTTCCATCTTCGCGATAAACGCAAGTTTGATCGATCGTTGGCTCGATCGAATCGAGTGTAACGTTAACGGGGGGAAGGAAGGAAGGGAAAAACTGGGCCGAATCTTGGTTGTTGGGCGAAAATGTTTCAATTAAAAGTATCGAGTCGGTGTCGATTCGTTTGCAGCACGGAACAAGGCAATTTCCGCGGCGAAAGTGTCGCAACGAAAGTTGGGCAATTTCGTTTTCAAGCAAGTGGAGGAGGAGTGCATAAAACGAGGACACTGAAGAAATATTTTAGAGAGAGAGAGAGAGTTTGAATTGAATTTCGAAACGAAATTTCTGAGTGTAAAAATTTTTTCACAAGGATATATATCCGTTTATTAAATTCGGAAGAATCTATTTATCTCTTTTCAAAATGTGCTCCAAGTATCAAGTATCAAAAGAAAGCGAAACGAACAATCCTTTTATCTCGCTTGGAAAAGATAAAAACCCTGGCGAGGAGGGGAAGATTAAAGGGATAAACCCGCGTTAAAGCTGCCTTTAAATAGACTTTCACATATTATTTTTTTTTTCTTTGGAATCTTAAAAGGACGTAAATAGCATTTCTCGAGTCAATAATTTAAATCCGAGATTACGGCCCAACCTACGCCTGCGTCTGACACCTATTGTTGACTTTTACTTAAAAATCTAAATTTTTTTTTTGGTTTCAACAACACAGAGAAACGTAACGCAGAACAAGTGACAAAATTTTTAATTTGAAAAATTGATGAAGAGTCGTAACAAAATTTTCCGGTTATAAAAACACGGATTTTACGTTTCCCATCTGAGGAAAGAAATTCGCTTGCACCGCGTTTCCGTTGAATTCTTCGTTTATAAATACTATCCGACATTTGTAAAAAAATACACACACACACACACACACACATACATATATATATATATATATATATACATAAAAAAAGGAGAAAATTCAAAAAACTATATATGAAAAATGGTGGGAAAAAAAGTGAAACTAATAATAAAAAAAAAAAAAAAAAAAAAGGAAATAAAAGACACTCGCGTTTCGTTGCCACAAACAAATCAGTATGATTGAATGAAGTCAATTTACTTCGGTGCATCGCGATTTCCTCTCTCTCGCCCCTCGCACAGTTTTTTTTTTTTTTGTTTTTTCCAATTCGAACGGTTTTCTCGTTTCACCCACGTTTCACGTGCGATCTGTAACCGGTATATATATATATATATATATATATATATATATGTAGCTTGCACACAACCGGCGTTTTTGATTTCGCCTACTTTGCAAACGTTTGCCAGGTCATCCGGAAGACAGAATGTAAACCGAATGTATACATCGAATCTGTGCATGTTGTGTACGCTTATATACATATATTCGAGCGAGTTTTTTATCCCCAACCACTCGCTCATAGGTGCACGCTTTTGTTGGCGTGCAAACAGTTCGATGGCGAAAAGATCGAAGTTTATTTTATTGTTATTTTTTTTTTTTTTCCCTCCCCCAACGAGTCATATTTACCGTAACGTATCGCGATATCGCAAATAGACTGCGTCATCGATATTCAATGTCGTTTCGTCTAATGATGTTTGAAGAAAATTACCATTGAAATGAAAAAAAAAATTTTTTTTTAAATTGCATTTTTACCCTTTGAATATTCATACGTGCGTTCGTTTATTGCTTGGAAATGTAAAAAAGATATACACCCAGTTTAAAAGACGCGTAATTAAGCATAAAGAATTTGAAAGTTGGAGTTTGAAAAGTGATTGATCGTTTGAAAATAATTCTTTTTATTATATCTTGGAATTTATCGTAATAGTTTATATTTTTTATTCGAATTTTTTTATACCATAGGAAAGTGTATCGCAGCAGAACTCGAAGAGGAGGCTGCTGGAAATGAAATTTGACAAATATCACGACGTGGCACAACCTTTCAGAGAAGGAGAAAGAAAGAAAGTGGCAAGGCGTTTATGCAGCAGCTTGTCGAAGAATCGCGTGTTGCTGGAGAAATATATTTCCCAGCCTGGCTCTGGAAGAGGTAGCGTGAATGTGATAGCTGTAGAATGTTCTTGAGACGAAGTTATGGGCCATTTAAGAAAGCAATAAACCATGCATTTTCCCATATCCTATTTCTATGAAGCGCGATTTGTGTTACTTCAACCATCCTTCCATCATGAACTTCCTCCCTCCGATACATTTTTCGCGCTACGTTTTCGCTTATAAAATATTTATTAATTCTACTTTCTTCCTCTCCGTTTCCATTCCTCTTTTATGAAAAACTACCATTACGATAAAAGTAACGGAATCTTCAGCGAAAACATATTTCTCTCAATAGACATTTTTTTTCGTTTCTTAAGAGAAAGAATCGCACGTTCGGACGGGAATCTCCAAGTAACCGATTTAGACATATCCATTGTCTGGCACAGACAAATCGCCCAGCGAGAGGATCGCATACGTAAACGGCCACCATTGATCTGTTTGTCAATCGGTGGACGATTCGTTTTTTCTTCCTCAGAGTATCCTCGGAGTAGAAATACCACATTCACCCCGATCTTCCTCTTCTTCTTAGCAGGCTTCTTCCTCCTTCCTTCTGCCTTCCTTCTTCCCGAGGAAGAATTAAACCGAAAGAAGCGAGCGAAGACAAGAGGAAGGCAAAAAAGCGAGAGGCGGGTGGATCGATTGATCCGTTTGTCAAGCGACATTTCCCTTCATTCTCGCCTGGACCGTCTCTTTTTCCCTTCTCCACCCTCCAGCACCCACATCGAAACCTCAATAAAGCCATCGAGCGCACGAAAAAGAAGGGAAAAAAAGAAGGAAGAAAAAAGGGAGGAGGAAGGGGTGAATTCATCCGATGGGCGGAGTCACGTCGACGTCCGGAATCGTACGTCTCGCGCATATGGAAGGGACCAAGCTTTCTCCCAGGGATAATCGAGAATCGTTGTCGTCTCTCGTTATACGTGGACCAACATTCCCTTACTACGCGAGGGAAAGAGCTTTCTTCCCTTTCCCCTCCCCTCTTAGACCATCGGCGCTTTCACCACCGCGAAACGGATTCATCCAGGCCTCTCCATCCCTCTTATTGCTACTCTGTCACCGCTAAAACGACCGGGTCTACTTTCCACGTCCCCCTCAGTTCGTTGCACGGACGACGGTTCTCCCATCGATACAAACCCTGGGCGGCACGCCGTTGTAAAGGAAACCTTAAATCCACTCGTTGAAGAAACGTATGACGGGAAATAGCTCGATGCATCGTCCGCGCGAATAATACACGCCGGTTCAGCCTCCATTTTATCGGTGCTTCTTCTTCTTCTTCTTCTTCTTCCACCTCTTCTTTTTCTTCTTCTTGCCTGCGCTTCGAGAGATATCGCGTCGCGGTGGGGCTTCTTTATTCCTCGAGAGGAGAAATTATCGTTGATATTTCTCCTTCTCTTCTCTTTTTTGTTGCGCGATGGCGAACGGGAGGGAGAATGGATAGGAGAAGATTTCCAGGATGAGAGGGAATTTTTCGTTTCGAAAAGGTAAAAATTAAAATTCATTTTCTTTTCCTTGAGAACCAATTATTCTTACATAATTCATCCAATTCTAATCGTCGTCGAATTACTTTTCAATTACGAGCTTCGATCTAATCTATAATTTGTAATTTGCGAGTAATGGAGATTTAACAGATCGAACGATTCGACGATTGGAAATTCGTATGGATTTTACTATTATAATTTCCAATTTCAATACTATTTCGCATTTCACATTTTATTCTTTTCCTTTAAATGAACTCGATGCTCTTTTTTTTTTTATGTTCAATACGACCAACATCGAATTAAGCTTCTTCCTCCGAGGATCGACTCCGCACCCCTCCGTCGAAGGCTATTTCGTCGCAGAATGGACGCACATTCGTCACGCTGTTCCCGGGAAATAGGGTGTCGTATAAAAAAAGAAAAAAAAAGTGAACGAGGACGTCGTAAAAATGTGACATCGATGTAACCAGGAAGTCGCAATACCTCTATTTTATATACATATATATACTCTTTTCTCTTCCTCCTCCTCTTTCCTTTTTCTCCCCTCACATCCTTTTCTTTTTCATCATTTTTTAATCACGTCAAACGATCCTTTTTCCCCTCCTCCCCTGCCACTCTCGTCATTTTTTAATCGTGTCAAACGAGATTCCCCGCTTTCATCACTCTGATTTCGCAGGAGGAGGGGAAAGTTCAATCGAACGCGGTGTTAATAATCTGTCCTGTATCGATCGAACGATGGCGGGTGGCGTAAGGCTCAATTTCGGTCTCCATAAATTATTCATTGTTCCCGTAGCCGTGGCGCGATGCGCGTGCAAGTAATACGTACACAACACGCAGAAGATTAATTGGCTGTCGAGAATCCTTCGATTAAAATCACGTATCATAACTTCTAAGACTACTTTGTCGTTGGATCCCGTTCAACCAGATATTTATTCAATTACGTATGCGGGGATCGAGTCTCTAACTAAGTGGAAATTGTGATTTTCACTTCAACCTCGATGATTCGATATATGGATATATATATATATATCGAATACGTAATCGAGGCTTCTTAGATTTTTGTTTATCGAGGGAAGATTAAGCGATACGTTGAACACCTGGTGTCTGGAGATAAGGCAACCGGTTCTCGACAAAATTCGTCGTAACGAGCAATTCCAGTTATTATTATTATTACACCGGCTCCGCGAATGCGAAACGCCGCGGTTGCGGAATTTACGTTAATGCGTTTGGTGAGTGTTGCACACGGGGAAGCATTATCTAATTAGAGTCGTTCGCGCGGTGAATGGCTGCGTTTCCAAAATATTCCTGCCAATTTGGGACGCGCAATTTCGTTCGCATCGATATTCAAACAGCCAGCCAAGTATTAATAAAAAGGTCGCTTTACACGTGTATCTTCCTCTCCCCTCTTTCCAATTTTTTCGTCCATTCGACGAATATAAAAACACTGTTTAAAAGATTCATTTCAATGGTCTCGATGGATCAATTTTACCGATTGAACGGGATCGTTCAACGTTTGATACTGTATATTGCTTTTTTCCCCCCCTTTCCTTTCATTTACACATCTATAGTTGAAAAATTCCAAATTCCGTTATTGTCCCCGAAAAAGAAAAAAGAGAAAAAAAGGAAACAAAAAAGAATTCTAATTTTCTGATAAAATTACAACGGCGATGTGTAAAACGTTAAAATTTCATGCAAATCGGCCGATTAGAATTGCAAACGAAATGTTACGTTATTTCAATTTAATGGGTAAAACACCCTTTCGCTTCACACCTATGTAAATTTTCCGTCCCGTAAATGACGAATACAAACGATAATGTTTTTCACCGGGCCGATGATAACCCATTAAAACGTCGTATTAAGAAAGTTGGCGCAACGAATGGTCGGTATCCGACGAGGGTATAGTCGTTAACGCTTCTGGGCTCGATCAGTCTAAATTCTCCACGGATCCTAAACTGTCTTTATTCGGTTAAGCCCGGACGGTGGCGCACTTAAGCTCGCATAATTTTCGTTCTAACTAGGCAGAAATTACGCCTCTTCTCTGTTTGCGCAAGGAAATTCGTGCATCCCCTCCAACCACCCCCTATCGCTTCCATCCTAGTCCTCGAACCTCTCCTCCTCCCCATCCCCCTTGCTGAGTGGTATCTACGACCTCGTTCCTTTCCTCGACCGTTTCGAAATTAACGTCGAGTGCAAAGGTTCCACGGACACCGAGGGTACTCGACAGAGTACCTCACATTTTCTCCCCGGATTTCAACGTTGGAAAAAGAATACCCTTGTCGAGAGACGCCTCTGTCAAGGAAACCTTCCTCCTCGTCCTTCCTTCTCGTTCGAATCTTGGATCTCTGCAGGCCAAGATGAAAGATAGCGGTACGTACAATTTTACGATTCGCGATAAGCGAATGGTCCGAGTTCGAATTCTAAAATTGGACCCTTTCTTTCTTTCTCTCTCTTCGCCCGAGTCCGAGTCTCGCAACGAGCAAAGATGGAATTCGACGAGATACTTCCATAGTACAGACACGATCTGCATTTCCTAGAATTGGATTCTTTTTCTTCCCTCCCCCCTTCTCTTCTTCGAATTCTTCTCCTCCTCGAGATACGAGTTTCTCCCTTCGAGTTTGATTTCCGCCCCGTCGTTTAATTTCCACCAGGCCGTAGCCGGATAGGATTGGTTTTGCGCGAAAGTTGGCCTGGGACAGGGTTGAAAATCGATGAGTTGAGCGCGTTTGAACCGCAGCTTTCTACCTATTACCGGCCAGAACGAACTCGCTAATGATACAATCGCATAATATCCTGCAGCTAGATAAAGTTATCGGTATAACGAACGCCACTCCCCCGCTGGATCAATGCTTGATCCGCCAGCCAGGACAGTTTGCCGTTGCTTCGTTCGATCCACCCCCCTTTCCTCGATATCGCTTCCGACGAGACGAATTTACCTATCGCCGTGCACATCCGACGTTTCTTCCCCTTCCCCGCTCTCCTGATCGACTTATCATTTCGAGTTTGCGCCGATCATTAGTGATTAGATCACGTGTGGGCCAAGGGTAGTCCAAGAGGATAGATGGAAAGTTTCTCCTTCCATTTTCCGGTTTTCCAAATTCTCGAGATCTAACCATTTAATTTCTGTGAAATTATTTTATTTTCACGATATATTTGCTACTTAATTTTGCGACTTGCTTCTGACGACGCGATTATGAAGTAATTAGTCAAGTTTGGTTAGTTATTTCCGAGTTTTGGATTGAAACTATTCTAACGATATCTGTTGTACAAATAATAATATCACAATCGTGAAAGTGATAAAAATTTGAGGCAATACACCTATTGATCCAAATATCTATTTACTTTGTATATTAACGATCGAGAAAAATTACGCGAAGATCGTCCAGTATACCAAATACCAGAAGGAAAGAAAATAAAGAGAGGAGTGTTCACTCACCAGTGTTGTTCTTCGGTTCTCCGCCTTTTACCGGCCAACCAACGGACACGCTCGCCTTCGACGAGAAACTGAAGTACGCGAGGAATTGGGACCTCGTCGTGCTCTCGTTTATCCTGTAGCAAAACATAAATACTTACTCACCTCGGTTCACGGAATTCTCGCGCGTCGAAGCAATAAGAAGAACCCGTGATAAATATTATGAGCCGAGTTATATTCCTCTGTGTTTATACTCACGGCACACGCTTGGGAAATTTACGAATTCTCCGTGAATGATGCGGAAGGAGACGGTGAAACAATTTTTTACCGATTCCTTTTGAAACGCGTGGAATTTTCACCAAGATAAAAAATAAAGGAGAAAGAAAAATATGTATATAACGTGGGTCGAAAAATGTTTAAAACGAATGTAAGAATTTTTGAACAGTCGCGTTACGCTCGGTTCATCGTCAAATTTCAAACTCCACTACCTGTTCGACCACACTCGAGTGGTGCTATCCACGGTTGGCTCGAGCCTACGAATTTGCAATTTGGGAGGGGAGGAAATGTGCTTAACCTTATTACGGTTAATACACTTGCGCTTTTGAAACGGTACTCCGTTTGTAACCGGTTGCACGAGAGAATAATTCTACGAAATGAAAAAGTAAGTTGAAAAAAAAAAAAAAAGTAGTTGAAATGAAATATATTTTTTTACGAGACTTTATTTCCACGAGAAAATTAGCTTTATGTATCTGATATATAACTCTCGACTTACATTTTATTATTCTATATAATTGAAAAAAATTTAATTTCACTGAAATCCGATACGGAAAACATAATTCCATGTTATATATATATACACACATTATATATATATAGAGTGGAAATCAAATTTTCAACAATTTTCTAAAATAATAAAATTTATCTTTCGTTGCGAATATTTCGCTCCGTTGCGTGTCTATATTATTCGAAATAAAACAAATGTAAATAATAGTAGGATATTAATACATATATTTTTTAAATATTAGGATAAAACGTATAAACAAAATCATGTTTCATAAACTTCAAAATTAAGTTTTATTTCATCCACAAGTTTTCAATATACTTTCTCACGTAATAATAAAACTTTTCCTCTATCAATTACAAAATACTGTGTGTATATAACAAACAAAAAATATATTAAAAAAAAAATTCTCCCATAAAATGCGACGCAAGTGATCGAAACGCAAGATATCGTTGAAAAAGCGATTGCCCACAACGAGATAGAGATAGATTTATTCTCCTGCGTGGATCGAAAAGGAAAGAAACGTGGCGCGAGAACAGGTATCGCGTTATTATTATCAACGGCAAGTGGCACGTTGGAGGAACCTTTCGTTTCGATCGAAAACTTTGATGCGAGGATTGCATATACGCGCGGGGGAGAAGAAAGTTCGCGCGACGATGACAGCGAGGAGATGCTCGCAACATGCATCTTCGCGTCGAAAGAATCGTGTTGTCGGAAAAGAAGAGGAGGGAGGAGAGAAGAAGAAAAAAGAAAGAAAGAAAAGAGAAGCGATCGTGGATGTTTCTTCGAGATTGGTCGAACGTCGATCCCCGGATACCGGGGGGATGCTCGTTCGTCGTGCTGGAGAGCTGTTTAGAAAGCAAGCACGTCCGAGTCCTTCGTCGAATGGACGAGAATCGATATCTGGACTATCTCCCGTCGAAAGAAAAGAACTTCTTCCAACAGGACAAGATCTGTGTCCTACATATATATAAAAAAAAAAAGAAAAAAAATCTATCGCTCCAGAGGATGGCCTTTCTCCTTGCACTTTTTTCTTTTAATTAAACCGATATGTTATCCGCCAGTTTCCTATATTTTTGAACATGGTATCACGCTCGAGAAGTTGGAAACATCGATTTTCCAACGTTTTTTAGTTTTTATCTAGAAGAGTATGATTATTTATCGTAAAAACGGAAAAGAAAAACGGAATCTTTAAAATTCTATAAATGATGTATTCGAAATTCGTGCAGGAAAATTCTAAACTGAATTAACTTTGGTTAAGAGATATCTCTATCTCTTCCGTGCCTCTGCTCGCCAATTCCCTTGTCGAAACCCTTCGAGACGCGGATATATTTATGGATTTATATTCGATAACGTATATTAACATATTTATTGCATATATGATCCGTGAATAGAATGTAATAAATACGTTTGATAAATTTCTCCAAAATTTCTCGTCAATCGTTCGAAGCATAAGTTACTTAATTTATTAAATAGCATCGATAGACCTATCAAGTAATTTACCGCATAATTCTTAAAAAAAAAGAAATACACGGACACGCGATACAAGAACACGTAGAACTGGAAGATTTTACCGGGCAAATTTAATAGACACGAAGCGATAGGGCGTTGCACGAAACGGTAAAACGACGAGAAGAGGATATTGGCGGCAGAAGGTTTGAACAGGGCGATATTGGCGGCACGAGGCACCGGTCTGATGACTCTTGTGCCTTGAGACTCGACACCGAGTACCCGGGGGATTTAACGCCAGAAACTGGTTATCTCGGATCGTGAAACGCGATAGAAACTATCCTATCCTCGGGATAGGTGATACCAAAGTTGACTACTTTTGGGTCGTCGAGTCGGCCAGTGATAACCAGCCCCCTCGATCATGATAACTCGTTGAATCGTGTTTTTGACATGTTAATGACGAGGCGCGGTGCCTCCTCTCTCATCGCATCGAGCTCCACAACTCGTAATTTCCATCTTGAGACGTCGATTCGTGGCCTGGGATGATACTAATCACGCTCAATTTCGAATTCTTTCTTCCTTTATCTCGTCAAACTCGTTTCAATTCACCTATCCACGAACCAAGCTCGTTCTCTCAACACCAAGGTAATACAAGTTGTAATTGAGACTCGAGTTTCTCGTCTACGTCCCCGTGACCAATTTGGATAATAAAGGAATCGACTAGAATATCGAAGCAAGAAAGTTGGATTTCGCAAGATTCGAAACACGGCCAGATACGACAGAGACAACGAGGCCGAGATTCCGTGGACCACTCCGATGTTTCTCTAATTGGATCATTCTCAGGTTAGATTAACTCTACTCGGACAACCGAGTGGCGGAAAGCACAGATTACTTGGACCACTCGTAACTCCTAAATTCTATTTGCTTACGATAAATCCCTCCTTTCGTTCGTCGCCAACCGTGAGAATTTGATTAGCTCCATGATCCACCTCCTGGCGACACCTCCTCTCCATCCAACAAACTTTTCTTCCCCCTGTTTTTTCGCCAAGATTTCGATCCTCGAGAGTAATCGTGATCACATATTTTCAAGTGCAATTGCGAACAATATTTTTCTTTTTCTCCGAAACTTTTCGACTTGGAAATCAAGCAGAGATCAAGGCTATTTAGGGGTGGGTGGTTTTCAGGCTTTCACAAAGAGGAGGAGAAGATAGGGAGAGATGGCGGAGAAAAAGTGGAATCGATCGCGACACGTGTGCGCGAAAAATCTGTCGAAGCTGTCGCGGCAATAGGAGGAAGCTAGGAGGAGGGGAAGAGGGAGAGGGGCTCTTGTTAACATCGAAAGGGCTGACAAAGGGGCGCGGACTCGGCCTCTTAACTTCGCGCTTTTAGACGGTGAATAACCTTTTCTTCTACGGGGACGGAGGGAAGGGAAATGACGCTACGATTCTTCCTTTTTTTAGATCTCTCTTTTCAGTTATTCTTTTTCAGACGCGAAACATCCGAGACTAAGAGAATTGAAGCTGATGTAAACGGTGTGTAATATCGAAACTGTACGATTTACTTGGCTTACAACTTTTGGAAGATTGTTTTGTAATTGAAACAACGAGCAATCGTTTATTTCAGTTTACAGAAATGAAATCGTATTATCTTGATCGCTTCCAATGAAAAATGGAAATAAATATAATAGAATGTTCCATTGAGTAAGGAAAAATCGTTTTGAAACACACGAACTTAAATATGATATTTTTCAAAATTTTTAACCACACGATTTATTCACAATAAGGAATATTTATTTTAGCTCGCGGAAGTGGAATCGTGTTGTTCGAAAAATGGAAACTGATAGAACATTCCATTGAATAATAAAATTATTACGAGTGTTTAAAATGCACAGTTATTTTAAGGTGAATGTTTTTTCCAATATCTTTAAGAACACATCGGGGGAAGAAGGAAACAGAGATGCGAGGAAAAAGAGATTGGAGGAGATCCGCGCGTGTATCCTCCAAACGGAATTAAGACGAGTCCGATTCAAGGGATAAAGGTTTCCAGGCGTTCGTTACTGTAACGAACTTTCTTCCAGTTTAGGATAAAAACTATTGGAATTCCAATCACGTTTGTACTCCGAAAATCAACTTCTCGCGAAACATTCTCTTTTACTTCTTCGCGCGACTTGGTCTCTTATCCGAACCACGTGGAGTTGAAAGAAAAAGATACCAATTAAAATAAATAACGCTTAAATTTTGTAAAGCGTCATAAAAATTTCAACGATCCCAATCATCGATTTTTCGAGGAATTGAGATCTCCAGTTTTATTATATCCGATCCAAAGTTGAATCAAGAATATAATATAGAATACGAAGGAAAGTATGTAATATTAATTGAACCAATATTTTTAATTTAAATAAAAAACCTTATAACTTTAAATATTCGAATAAAAATAAAAAGATAATAATAAATTAAACCTGCGTCTGATCGATCGATTCGATCGACTTAATTTAAAAATACAACGAGCAGATACGATTAAACTTCACTTCACTCCGTAGAACTTCTCTTGTATCACGATTAATTCACCGAATTGACCAAAGACGCGAACCCCTCCCTCCCTTCTTTCAATGAAAAGCGACGGTCGAGGCGCCGTTGGGAGCCGGCTTTCCATGCAAATCGTAGAAACGGGCGAGGAACAAGCGGAAGAAAAGGTTGACTGTTCGCGGTCGAAAGGGCGTTATCTGGCCTGTATTCGAATCTCTTAATTGCGTTATTTGCATGGAGACGAGGCCCGCGCGCGGATCGAGTGCCAGTGGAATATCAACGAGCGAATTTCTCGCGAAACTTCACGGGATTAAACGGGAAAATAAAAAGAAATCGGGGACGTTAAGCTTGCTATTCTCCTCCCCGCTTCTTCTTTTCCGCGGCTGCATTATTTATACTAAGCTTGGAGAGCTTTTATAAAATTTCGTTAACATATCGGTATATCCGAAGGAAAAAATCGTTGAGCTCATCGAGCTTTCGTCTTTTTTTTTTTTTTTTTGAATTTAGAAATTTCGATTCATTGGAAAAGTTTCATATTGCGGAGGAAAATTGTGGAGGATTGTTGAAAATTTTTGTAAATATTATATTGAAAGATTAGAAAATATCTTGGAAGGTGGATCAACGATGTTGATAAAATGAATTAATGATTTCATGAATTAACGGATGTTGGATGTGATCCGATCGACACTTGGATTATTTCAGTGCTGCTTTTTTCAGCGGGAGAAATATCGATTTATCGGTAATTTGATTTGGAGATTGGTATCATTGATTATTTTCTTCAAAGATATAAAAAGATAAAGGAAAGATTTAAATTCAGATCGAATCAGGATTGGTGGTTTTATTCGTGAAATGACAGTAACGTTAAAAATTAGATCACGGTGACAGGTAAGGAAAAATATTCGTGATTTATCGAGAATTACAAAGAGTATTTAAAATCGGTAAGTTATTTTCATTATTCTTGGTTTGAAAATATCGACGTTTCAACGTCTATGATAAATCAAAATTTGAGCAAGTATTAGTACCTTCTATTTCAATATTCGATCTATCTATAATTTCTCCAATCTCGTACTACCAAATTAGATTTTCGGATAAATTAATCAAATATATAGATCAAACGACAGATCAAATTCAACAAAATTTCTTAATTTCTAAATCAAAATCGCTTGGTTATTTCTAACTAATTAATTTTCAATTCTTCGATTCTCACGAAAGAAAATAAAAATAAAATTGTCGACAACGGTGATTCCGGGCGAAGAAAAGGAAAGATGACTTTCGATACGTTAAAATTCCGACAAATCTCGGAAGAGGCAGAAACAAGAATATCGGGTTCAGACGTGCATAAAGGGCGCGTTCACGGGTGAAATCTGTTTCCTTTCGGGATACACCATTTTCTAGGATTACAAAATACTTCGACAGCCGACTGCCACGGGGAGGAGAAGAGTAAAAGGTTGTGATCGAAAGGCAGTTCGGATATAAAGGAAATAAAGGGCGCGATGGCGCGCGAGGAAGAGCTCGCGGGGTTTCGAAAAGTTCCACGATTCTGTCGGTGCTCAGGAGATGAGGAGGGAGGGATAAAACGCGGGATTGGGGATGAAGAGGGAAAGAAGCTCTGTCAATTTCTTCGCCTACGAACGTTTCGCCCTCTCTCTATCGAGAACATATTTCCAGGACCAATATATACATATATATCTCGGATACGTAAGTAAACAAATCTTTCGCCAAGCATTACCGCCGCTATCGAATCAATACGTACTATGGAAATTGCATTTTTATTGACAACTTCGGGAACGTAGAAACGAAAACGTGTTGCTGTAGTTTCAAACGTATACCTTACAAACGTGAACTAACAAATTGTTGTTAAAATCAATTATTGTGTAAGTTTATGAGTAGTGTAAAAAAAGTATAATTATACAGAGAAGGTGAAATTAATCCTTAAAGCCTTTTTTTTATCATATTTTTAATAATTTCCCAATAGAATTTTTATGTACGTAAAATGTTCAAGTTTGATATTTTGTATCAAACTTGTAATTGTGTACGATACGAGGAAAAAAATTTCTGAAAATTGTGAAAGGACCGATCCTCATCCTCTTAAAAAAAAAAAAGGATTTTAAAGCGGAAAGAATTCTCGCTTTTTACGAAGATTTTTGCGATCGATTGCTGCGTAGATAAATCTGCAATAGATATATTTGTTTTATATCGCAGAAATCACGGATTTATCGAGCCGCGACTATCCGCAATTCGACCGTGAGTAAAATCATTCTGTTCAAATTTTTTTGAAGAATTCGATCATACCGTTTTTCGATCGGATTAAATTGTATTCTCTCTCTCTCTCTCTCGTACATTTCTGTGCGAAAAATCGCAAGAGTGACGTGCATAGGTGCGCGAAAAAATCGGAAATCGTGCAGAACAACGTATAACGAAAAAAGAAAAAAAAATAAATCATAAAAATACGAAGGGAGAAAGAGAAAGAGAGAGAGAGAGATAAAATTGAGAGAAGTTAAAATACATACGTCTTCGTTCGTCGACTGTGAATCCGTATTTCGAGAATCTCGAACGCGAATGCATAACGCTTCGCAGCCAATAAACCGGAAGCGGTAGCTGAGAAGAAGATTTGTAGGATTTTCTAGAAATAAAGTTTTCCTGACGAAGTCGCATACGTAAATCGCTTTTGTTCCCGATAAAAAAAGAAAGTTTATCATTTTTATTTCAGTCATTTACGATTAAATTTACATTCCTACAAAATAATATTTTTACGAATTTTCAGAAACGAACGATTTATAATACACTAATCTTTTACAGTCGATTCTTTCCTTATATACGAAATATCGTTTTCTTTCATGGGACTAAAAATAGGAAAAGTTGTTCTTCGCGATCACATATTGAGTACAAATGCCTAGTCATCGATTGAATTACCCTCGATTCAAATTTCATTAAGAATTTGTTCTCGAATTTATATTCACCCCGTAAAATTCGATTATGGAAAAATGATAAGAAAGGAAAGCGCTGTTGAAGGGAGAGGATTGGATATCAGAGAAAAGATCCGTAAAATTTATATCACTGGAGGATTATAGGATGCGCTCGTAATCTCGGCCGGGCCAAAGTCTCCGGCTCCATGTTTGCGGATTTAAACACGCCTCCCCTTTCGAGATCAGATTCGTAACGCTGAATCGAAGAGGAGGGAGACCATCAACAGAGATACGATCGTGCCTAGATCAGTTGTCCGGATCGTGTCCCATCACCAGTGGAAAATAATTCGAATAATTGGAACATCCTTCCTTCGGATATGGACGAGGCAGCTATTATTCGAGCGGCTCGTATCGAGGAAAGAAATCTTCGAGAAGATTGCGCTATCCGCTGGGACACGAGAGAAGCTTTCATCTCCATTTCTAAAGTCCATCGACATGTCCATTTTATGACAGGGAACGGACGTTTCTCGATTATTCAAAGAGGAAATCGATTGGCAGCTCCGACTTGGCTTGGTAATGGGATAGAATAAAATTTATAATATATCGAAGATCATGCGTGAACGAGTAACAGATACTCGATCTATATATATATATATCGATGGATATCGATTTTATTCACCAGAAAAATGGAGATCTGTTTGTGGATTCGTAATAAAATGTGATTGTTGGAAAGACGCAACGAAACGTCATTGATTCGGAAGTAGGGCAGAAGTTGATATTGGCAAGATGAAAGGACAATTTGCGCGGACAATAGAATCGTAGACTCTCTTGGCCGACTCGAGATCAAAAGATGAAAATGTAATAAAATTCTAACAACCGTTGCGCGATCCTATACGTATATATTTTTTTCTATTATCTTAAAATTCGATATCTCCAACGATATACCTTTACCTTCATCGGTGACCCGAAAATTTCCATCAAACTCCCCCCCATCGAATTTGTTCCACAGGACAGGACCGTTCGACAACCCTTTCAATACCGACGAAGCGACATAATCCTTGGTTGTTCACGACATCGAGCTCTCCTTAATGAATTCCCCCGCAAAGTCGAAAAACTTTTTCCCCTCCGACAAGCTCGGTTTGGGAGAGGCACGGTTTGGAGAGAGAGTTTCACCGATTAAAATCCCTCCAATTTCTCGAAGCGGAGCCGAGCCACTACTCGCCAAGAGTTTTAATATCGGCTCTCCCCCATCGTGACGGTTTTTAGAATCGAAAGGACAAGACGACCAACCGGTGCACGTTGGTGGACTGTTTATGACGGCGAGGAAACTTTCTCCGAAGGCTGCACCCCACCTTTTTCCTCCCCTTCTCCCGCAGGAAGGGGAGAGAGATATTATCGGTATTCTAGGAGTTCGATTGCCGCGGCGCCCTCCCTCCCTCTCTTTCCATTTCCTCCAAGGTTCGAGGGTTATCGACACCCTGTCAACGGTTTCGCGCCTTCGTTGTCGGGGATGGCCCACTTACCGACTCGATTCCCGTCCAACAATAAACCACCGCCTACGGGGGTGGAAGCGCCGACCTCGAGGTCACGGTTCCGTGAACCTCCATTCGAGGACGACGTTGTTCCCGAGGTTAATTATGAATCCAATTATAGAGAGAAGAAACAACGCGTTTCGTTATCGAGTCGACTCCTTTGCTCCATCGATTTTCTCCATCTTTGTTGCAATCTTTTTTATAATTATATAGAATAATACGCTTTACATATTGAGAGAGATTTGAGAAATCCGTCTAGCGTGTATATATGAGATACATGTGTTGTGCATGTTCGTTGCTCGTATTTGGAAAGTCGTGTTCTAAAAAGATATCGATGAAGCGAGATACGCCAAGAGATATTCATTCGATCTAGAGCAAATATTTTCTAGGATTCGAAAATTTCCCTGCCATTGTATAAACCGTGAATTTTTCGATAATAATAATTATCCGTTGGACGTTCCATCAGTGGGTGGGTGTAGCGTTTCCCCATTTTTCCCGCGTCGTTTTGTTCCTCCGCGCCTTCCCGGATCTGGGTCAGCGGAAACGCATTTTCCATCGGAGGAACGGAAAAACGACGCGACCTCGATCGATCAAAATCGAATGACACCGCGGGAAAAAAGTTCGCTCGAAATAGAACACGCTCGAGGAAAATGTTTCTTTTTTCTCTCTCTCTCTCTCCGCCTCCCATGCGCCACCGACTCGCCGCATTCCGCTGTGCGGCCTTCCTTCTGTCGTTCGCGTTAAATGGTTTTTCGTGGGACTCGTTCCTGTCGCTATCGTCTCTCGTTGGCTACGCTCCCCCATCGAACGAAACTCGTGAAATCGTGTCTCTGATAAGGGGGTTTGATATATGGGGAGAATATAAAATATTCCATCGCAAAAGTTATTTATATACAGCTTTAACATCAAAATTATTTTCCTTCCAATCCTTTTTTCCCTTTAAGTTTCAGTTTATCAAGATACTTGTAATCGTCCCCGATCAAATTCCTATTGAAATTTCCATTTGTTCACCAAGACGACGTCGTTTTCTTCGTTTAAAAATAAATCGTCGATACACTTTTCTAAATATCACTTCTTCGACTGTATCTCGTTTCCTCTGCTTCTTCGTCTCGTCTCCAGCTAAGACGGTCCCTCATCCCTTCCCTTTAACGCGGACACTTCATTTACCGTGGCAATTTCAACGGGATGCTTCCAATTTACGCTGGACGTCGCGAAACTTTGATGAAGTTTCATCGATTCAAGCCAGATGCTCGAATCAATTTCGATCGATCGTATATTTGACGCAATTTGCGGCAAGGCGCGCCTTTGCAACTCGATTAATCATCCCCCGCGAATGATAATCGTGGAGCGAATCGATGCATCGCGCACAATGAAACCATCGATCTCCTCCCTTCTTTCGATGAACATATACAAACGACTTCTTTATACGTGTATACATATATATATATATACGTATCAAGCCTCGAATTCGGCCGAATACACGCGTGTTCCAATGGTACATTGTGAACGATCGAATTTCGTAATGGGACACGCTAATGATCTGGGTTATCGCGTAGAATAGATTTTCGGAGATATTGGGATGTTCATTTACGGGGTAATTTCGTAGGGAATTGAATTTGAAGCTATTTGTATAATTTTGTATAATTTTGCGCAAAATTGTTGCTCCTTCGCGCGATTCACGTTTATTTAATCGGGCGAGCTTAATTGAGATTTAAAATTTGCTCGATTCGTTTTAGAATAGATAGAGTGTTGGGGAGCAATTTTACAAATTTAGGGGGATTAATAAAGAGTGGTAGAATTTTTCAACGATCGTCTCTCGTTTCTTTCCGTGAATTAAATACAATTGGTTGCGATGAAAAAAGAAAAAGAGAGAGATGTTTAACATTGCTCTCTGCTTTGCTACTCTCTTGTAAAAAGTGCACTTTTTTGAGTGCATCTTAACAACAGTATTTACTTTCAAACTCTCCTTTAAGGTTTTTAAAACAAGTGCTATTATCCTTAATAGACGACACCTCGCTATTTACCGGGGATTCTTCTCCAAAGGGAAAATGGAAAAAAAAAGGGATTAAAAGAAGGGAAATCAAGAAAGAATCCCTGTAATAGAAAAATTAACTTTGTTCAACATCCAGTGATCTCGTTGAAAAGAAATACCAAAAAACAAGTATCGTTTTGAACGATATCTTCAAAGAGAAAATAGAAAAATAGAAGAAAGAAAGAAAGAGAAAAATCTTTCTAAATCGTTCACAAATTTTCTTCTCCAATACTTCAAAGGAAAAATAAAGAAATTAACAAAAGGAAACTGAATCATTCCGACAACTTTCGAAAATTAACTCGCTCATAGCCCAGATTTTACATTTTCCAAAGGAAACCCTCCTCTGATACAAATATCAGACCAATCGGCGACACTTTTCGTATTATCTTTCAGATTTAAAAAAAAGGGAGAGAAAAGTCTCGAATCATTTCCGATTAAGAAAATTAAGTCGTGCGTAAAAGTTCCACGCAAAATTCATCATTCGAATCGATTAATTGCCGGTCGCATCAAAATGTATCCGCGAATTAACAAGCGTTCTGAAAGAAGCGATGGAAAATTTTGAAAATTAAGTAATCTCAGGGCGGATAGTTTGAAGGGCGGCTTTTGATGGCCGGCTCTCGAGGCCTCGAAAGCAAAATTACCTCGCCGGTCGTCGTAAACAGGATACTTGAGAGGTTGCCGGATTATAATCCCAAAGGGGAGGGGGGAGTTCACTTTCGTGGCGCGTTCTCCCCCCCTTCGTGGACTTTTCGCCTCGAGTTAAATGCGATTTCCTGCGTTGCCCATCACCGACCGTGGATACGAAACGCATAAAAGTTCACGCGTTCCTCGCGAAATTGTGGACGCGTCGCGTTGCCTGGAAACGTCGAGCCGTGAAAATGTTTGGATTAAGAGTAAAGCGGGCGGACTTCGTCGAGTTCAGCCATCACGTTTTTCATCTTATATATTTCTTTTTTTCTTTCTTTTATATTTCTATGATATCGGGATGGTAAATGTTGTGGAATGGAACATATTCGCGCGATGGAGAATATTATTTTCGTAGGAAATTTCTGGAAATTAATCATTAATTTTCATTTTACATTTAGGAAATTCGAAGATAGATTATCCATAATATCGCGTTGCAAACTTTTCCTTGAAATTCTGCGAATTTTTTTTATCCTTTGGCTGGTATGAGACTTAATAGCGGAGAGCAAGGCATCAAAGACCGTAATTTTAATATCACAAATCTCGTTACTCATTCAAAACTTAACTTTTCCTAACTCCCTTAATAGACGCTTTTTTCGAGCCAGAGATTTAGGAATTAAGACCCGAGCCAACTCTCTCGAAACACTCGGGGTTCAATTCTGGGGGTGGAGTTTAAAATTTCGAGTAACGAATCCGAGATTATCGATGACCGAGGCTCCGCCATTTGTCCCCCAGAAACGTTTTCAATATCTCTGTGACAAGTTGGTGGAAGAGAGGAGTACGTACGAAAAGTCGACGAGGTAATATCGCGAGCGCCGAGGGCAATCTCGAAATAATAGACGGTGTCCCGGTTCCTCCGTTGTCCCATCGTTCACGGGAAACGTACCCTCCCCGCCGGAAACGTCACTGCGATCCGTCCTGATTACAGCCGGGGAAACGGGAGTAGTACCGCCGCCATCCTTATCAGGTATCGATAACCTCGTCGAAATATTTCAACCCGATAAAACGGGGTCGCAGAAACTCCTTAAACGTCCAAATAACCTGGACCCTCTCCCGAGAATCATTTCTCCACTTTCTCGCCGATAAATTCAACCAACTTAAACTCGATTATTCCGAGTCTAGGCTGGTTAAGGTAAAGTTCTACTGTCCCCTGCTACCGAAATTTCCGTATTAAAAGAATTGATCGAAAATTAATAAAGAAAAATACAGTATCTTTATTCGAATATAAAAGAAAGAATTCATTACGAATTTGAGTTTTATGCGAGATTCGAAAGATTCGTTTTAATCTATCCTTACTTTGCATCACAACGGATACTATATTTTTCTCCTTCTCATCTAAACGAACGGAGATCAAAGATTTCAAAAGAGAATCCTCTTTTCGGCATAGAATAAAAAATAAATAGAATAAATTGGATCTCTCTTCGTTCAGGATACGGTGTCTAAAATCTTACGGTTCGTTTGCAAATAAACGGGTTTCGAAACAATTGGCACTAGTTTCAACTTTATTCGCCAAGTCCTTCCCTCAATTTTTCCCAACAAATTATTTCGCCAAGTAATGTAAACGAAATTAGTTTGGACTCGGTGACCGTGATACGAGGGAACAAAACCAAGTCGTGATTCCTCCACCCCCGTTTGCTCGGCCGTTAAAACACGACACGGGTATGAAAAGGGTTTGAAAAAGACGAGGGTTTCTCCGAGCGTACGGTATAACCGCGTTGCTCGAGAGGCTAGGGTTTTTCTAGGGAAAAAGGGGCGGTTGCATTGGATCGGCTGAGTGTTCTTTAGACCGGTCACCGTGCAAAGGGGTAAAGTGGAGCGAAGCGATGAAAGTATCCGGTTGCGGGGAATTTCGAACGGATTTGATTCCGTTGAAATTTCGTTTACAATTTAGATCAACGAGTTCGACTTTGAAAAAATTAATTTTTCCCCTCGTGGAATTTTTTAAGGATAAATAATCGGGTTATGTAAATCAAAATTTACTTTGAAAACGCGACGCGTTTAAAATTAGATCGAATTATCGAGTGTATAAATCATTATATAAAATTTCTACCATTTTGACGACGTCTACTTCCACGTCTCGCTAATTTATTACAACGATTGACGTTTAACCGTCGAACCGAGTATCAGAAATATCGCGTAACGAGAGATTAATAATACCAAAACCTGTAATACCGTGATATAACTATACTTACCCGGACGAAACTTCGATTTAGCGTTTGATTAATCAAATTCCCGCCAATTAAATCCGTTCATCAGAACGTAAATTCCTATTATATTTGAACGAGAAATCATAATTGGTAGATGGAATTTAAACGCGTAACGTAATTTGACCCGCTCGTGCTTCTCCGAATTCCGAAGGGAATTGAATCTATAGCTACATATATATATATATATATATTCAAAATTTTTCGAGTACTCCCTCTTTGTTTACACACTCGGAGAGATATAATTTTTTTGTCGTCGTGGAATCAATGTCGACGGGAAGCCGCGTGAAACGAGAACGAGCCCGGCCGGAAGTCAAAGCCGGATGGAAAAATTAGAAGGAAAAATTCCAATGGTGGCCATGCAAGCGCTACGTGATTGGCGTGACAATGGCGAAGCGCGTATTCACGGTTAGCTGACTGCGGTGTAACTGGCTCGCGCTGTTTCGATCGTTCGCAAAGTGGAAGTCGTTAGTTCGCAATCTACCCACGGGTTATTGCCGTTCATTCTGTTATTGTACTTTGTTCCCGAATTCAGGGACAAGAGGTAAAAAGAAGAAAAAAAAAAGAAGACAAGAGAAAAGAAAAAGAGATAAAAGAATAAAATAAAACGAAAAGTCAATCGAATCACTTTAACAACGTTTAGCCAAGTTAAAATTTATACATGCGTAACGCGATGAGATTTCGAAATCGCGTATTTGTCGCTCTAGAATATGATGTTCGAAGGAAAATTTAATTTGCATGATTTGTTACGAACGAAAATGAACGTGTTACGCAGAAAAATCGGAGTTGCGAATCGAAAAATTTTAACAATGATCTCACAATTCTTTTCCGGATACGGAAAAAGATGGAGCAATAGAGGGTTAATCGGCCTCTAATATCCGCGAACAATTTACGAGAGAATCATCCCAGCTCGAATCATTCGATTTTCATACGAAAACGTGTGGCGTATAACGTAAAATCCCGTGTAAACTCATACGTAATTCAACGTAAAATTCTAGCGGGAATATCTAGCGGGCGTGGAAACGAGTTTAGGCGAACTTTGCATAAAGATAATCGCTCCTTCGAAACGCGGAGGCTGAGAGAGGGAAGAAAGAGGGAGGACGGCGGTGGTTATTTATTTGAGAACGGGGGAAAACCGTTGGGGAAACCGTTTACAAGGTGCACGGAACTCGTGTAACCCGCGGCGATCAACAGACCGAAACGTTATCCAGACTAGCCAGCAGCCGGTTGCGTCGTCTTAGGAGAATAGGGCGGTTTTGGCCCCGAGAGAATGGAAAACGGATTTCCGCGGTTTCGTGGAACGTCCAAGTTGCAAAGGGGAAGCCCGTCGGTGTCCACCTTAACGAGAACAACAGAGCGCTACAACGATGCCGATTAATGCTCTGTCCCCGATCCAATAACAAATTTTGATACGTTTGTTGATAAATCCTCGAATTTGGAATTTCGAATGGTTGGAATAATTGCTCGAAACAAAAATTCTCTTATATTCCATGCGTTTAATCGTTTAATGTCTCATCCTCGGATTCGATAAATTTTTCATAAATTTTCATCGAACGTGGTCGTTTTATCGTTTAGACATTAATACGTCTACTCGTTGATAGCGAGAATAACGCATTTGAAATCGGAGAGTCTTGTTTCTCGTGATTTTATTCGTTTAATTTGAGCACACGTTTGATATTTTTTTTTCTGCAATTTCGTGCAACGCTCCGTTTCGCAACGAGCGCGATCCGTTTTGCAAAGCGGGATCTTTTAATTCGTCGAATAGTCGCGGAGGGTAGAAAAGTAGTAACGAGCCGCGTAAAGTCGGGCAAAATGTAAACGAAGCGGGTTTAAGAGTCGTACACGGGAGTTGCACGGGTCGGAAGATCTTTGAGGGATGCTTGACACAGGTGCGCCTATCCTTCAACCACCTTTCGAGGACGCACTTTAAACTTTATATCCACGTATATTCGAAAGGTATCGCTTTAAAATAAAGAATCAAGAATGTAAACGTCGATCTCCATTTTTCAATTTCTCCCATTCTTCCATCCGTGACAAGATTCCACTTGTTCAAAAATGTTCTACATCTCTACGTTACGTTATTAACATTGCTTGCACAGCAAAATGAACGATAAAAATACATACGAAATTTCCAGTGACGTAACCTTAGCCAGTCAATTGCTTCTATCTTTTGTGTTTCTTCTCTCTCTTCCTCCATTGCTCCTGTCGAAAGATAGAAAGATTTCGTACAAGATAAAACAGCGCTTCTGAACATATTCCACGTGTTCTTCGATCTATGTCACTGTAAATGAATTTATCGAAAGAATGCTTGGCCCAAGGATCGATAGAAGAAACGTATGAAAAACATCTTCCTCGCCGCTTCCTAACTATCCCCTCGACGAATCTCCAACCGCCCTTAAAAGAGAAACGTAGCCAACCCATGGTCTCGATTCGAACACGATCCGAACAATTGGATCGAAGCCCGGACTCTCTTCAAAGAAAATCTATCCGAGACCGTGCGCCTCTTGGAAGCCGATCGTTTCGAATTCGATCATTGGGGCGCGTGGCCGGTCCAACGACCAGGACTCATTAACGGGCGGCAATTTAGCCGGATCAGTGACGGTTCGTAAAGCCGATCTCCCTTTAGAGAAGGAGGAAATTTGCGGGTTCGCTTATTTGTCCGCGACATGGCCAGTCGAACGTCCAATCGTCCGCTTCCTATAATCCCAACCAATGTACACGAGGCGCGTACGTATCCACCATCAGCTTCCCCCCTCGCCGTTTATTAGTTCGTTTCGCGTATGGAAATGGCGACATCAGGGGCCTGCTCGAGATCGAATATCTGCCCCGAATATAAACTCTAATCGGGAATGAATAGCGGCGCAGGGAGGCTGATCAAGTTTATGCCGGGAGGCTTCGTTAGATCCGAGCTCTCTCACGGCCACTTTGTCGCGATTATCTTGCTGATTGCGAATCAAATGGACCGGTTGGCGGGTTGACACGGCCTGTTCAAAGGAATCGCGTCACTAATTGTGATATCGATTGATGGAAATCGAGACGAATCTTTGAATTTTGCTTTTTATTTACGCTTTTTGCATTTTTCAAGTTTTCCTAAATAATTGATTTTTTTCTTGTTTTCGTTAAATTTCATAAAATCGATGATTTCCATCGAGCGAGTGATATCGAAATGTTTTACTTTCATTTGAATTATTTGAAAATTGATACGTAAAAAGTTGCACCGTGATATTCGATAACGAGAGTAATATTCATAATGTGTCGCAAAATATAGTATTTCGGCCACTCGATTATTATGCGCGTCATATTCGCATTAACGTCACGTTACAAACAGCAAAGCGCACTCGGGTCATTAATTTACAGCAATTCAAAATTCACGAGGAAGACATTTAAAAAGAGCGCATACACATACACAAATTATCAAATTCAACATTGACAAATTCGAAATATAGATCCCGTCAACTCTTCGTTCGACATGCAATTGCGAATAGGAGAATTCAAGGGAAACGATCGAAACCTATACGATTAACTTTTGGTAACGAGTGACGAAAATCGGTCAAAAAAGTACGAGGATGGAGCGAATATATGAATATATTTACAAATAGGAAAACTCAAGAGAAACGATCGAAACCTATACGATTAACTTTTGGTAACGAGTGACGAAAATCGGTCAAAAAAGTACGAGGATGGAGCGATTTCCACGAAACAAACTCGATTCACGAGAGGAGGAGGCACGATTCGAATATATGAATATATTTACAAATAGGAGAACTCAAGAGAAACGATCGAAACCTATACGATTAACTTTTGGTAACGAGTGACGAAAATCGGTCAAAAAAGTACGAGAATGGAGCGATTTCCACGAAACAAACTCTATTCACGAGAGGAGGAGGCACGAATCGAATATATGAATATATTTACAAATAGAACTCAAGAGAAACGATCGAAACCTATACGATTAACTTTTGGTAACGAGTGACCAAAGTCGGTCAAAAAAGTACGAGGATGGAGCGATTTCCACGAAACAAACTCGATTCACGAGAGGAGGAGGCACGAATATATGAATATATTTACATAGACGCGGGAAATTAATTTTCGAAAAGTTCGAAAGAGAGACGAGGAATATTGACCTATTGGAAGCAATACCTCGAGACTACCCTCCCATCATTTTTTCCACGCAGTTTCCTTCCTTCCTTTTTTTCTTTTCCTCCGCCACCCTTTTGTCCCCGCTCCTCTCCGTCGTTTCAATTCGTGTTCGTTAACTTCATCGACGCTCGACCGAGAAATTCCAACTTTGTCCCTGTTCCACGTCGTCGTCGTCGTCGACATCCACGTCCCCTCGTTGCCCCGTCGCTAGTTTCGAGCCGGGTCGTAATTTCCATCCCCCTTCACGGGTCGCCGGTTACGATCCTTGAAATTTCACCGGAGTTTCTGGAAACACGAGCCTTACGATCGAACGTTTTAACACTTCCTCGAGCGCGCGACACCCAGTCACGATCGTTAGCCACGCGGCCACCGCTTCATCCCTTATCTCCGACCCGGGAATTTCGCCCGATTTGCATTCGGTTACGGGACGCCCTCGGCTTGATTCATCCTCGGGTTCCCACCACGGGGAGGATTACCGGCGTGACAAATTCGCCGACGTTCTTAACGCGCTTTACTGCCGCGATAGGTGGCCGAGGAGGTCCCCTCTCAAGGCGATACTTTACCGACTTATGATATTAGTTCTACGGATAATTTGTCGGATAACCGATAGAAGATAGGTAAAAGATATAACGTGGGTTATTAGTTTCGCGGTAATTGAATGGTGAAAACTCGTTTGATTTATTAGCGATCGTTTAAGAAGAGTGGTAAGTTTCGTGGCAACTTGCTGCCTCGTTCAATTTTTTTCCAGATTATCGTTGATCGGCCCAATTTCTCACGAAGGGTATTTTCTTTTCGTAATATTATTCAATTTGAAGAAGAGATGATCCTGATAATGATATTATTAGAATTGAAACAATTAGGACGTGGCAAATTTCAATGCCTCTAAGATTTTTATTATCTTTGCGACCTCCATTCGAGAGAGAGTAAAAATTTTAATATCCGTTCCGGAAGATAATTTCGAGATAATTTTAATAAACCGGCGAAACCGGTCGCAGAAGAGCGGTAATGCTTAAACATCCGAGCAAAGCAGCGGCAAGAGAGCCATTTTCAAGGGTGGATTTACAGAAAGTAAAGAGAGTGAGAGAGAGAGAAAAAATGAGCGTTGGCGCAAGAAGCAGAGAGGGTGAATCAGAGGGAAAACGTAGCGCGATTAACGACACTCCGTTTCCTCCGGTGAAAGCTGGCGCATCGAAGTGACCCTGTAATGACGCTGCTAACGTCTGTCGTTAACATCGGTGACAGAGCCGCGTAATTTGCGCGTCGCACATTCGTCTCGACCCTCTTTTCGCCTCTCTGTCTCTCTCTCTCTCTCTCTCTCCCATTTCACTTCCGCCGTTCAATTTATCACCGCTTAAACCTTCGTCTCTCTCTCTCCCTCTCTCTCTCTCTCGCAAGAACTAAAATAAATCGTAATGAAGGATCGCTGGTAACGGAACGTCGTTGAACATTCGGAGCTGACGTGTTCAAAGGGAAAAAAAACTTTTAATTAAAATAATGTTCCGGTTGTGATATACGAGTGGCGTTCCTCCTCGATCCTGCCGCGTGTATTTTTCTCTAATTTAGCTGCCGCCATTTTTTTTTCTCAAACTGTCTCCCTTAACCGAGAGAAACGGTTCAAAGGGAGGGGAAAGGATGTCTATCTAAAAGTAGCACGATTAACGATGTCCTGTTCTCTCAATGAAAGCGGCTGCATCAGGATGGACTGGTAACAAGGCTGCTAAAACGTGTAGTTAACATTAGCGCCATAGTCCCGTAATTTGCACACTCTAGATCCACTTCGTGCCCTCCTCTCTCTTTCTCCTCTTCCCTTCCTCTCTATCCTTCTTCCTGCTCGTGCTACCTTTCTCCGTTCGGAGACTTTATACAGGACCTGCGGATTCGGAAAATTTGCATCTTGAGAGCGAATTTTGGTTCGGCGATATGAAATATTTGAAATTAATTCTCGTTTCGGTTAATTCTATTCTCCATTTCCTTTATGTGAAACACTTGTTACACACTTTCGTATCATCATCGTATCGTCCATTATAGAAAATTATAAAATCTTGTTGTAATTGAAGTATATATATAATTTTCTTATAATCTATATGTTATTTAATAGAAATGAGGGAAAGTGTCTCTGAAGTTTTCGAAAATAATTTTTTTTCTCTCTCGAAACCATTCCATACGTATTTATACGACTATCCATGTAAGTGCAAGTAATGCATCTTTTGTTTTAGAAAGCGAACAATAACAGTGCAGGTAACAGTAATGGGATCGCGTAATTTTCGCAACGAAGTGTTGCGCTACGTCGTTTCTCGCTTTTCTAATGCAGCCACTTCCTCGGGCTGAACGAAACCGAGCTATTAGAAGGATTGCCGGTTGAGAAATTGGTCGACCCGGTTATTTATACGCCGCGTCGTTTATATGGTAACACCCTGGATTCGTGCGTTAAAAAAGAGAAATATAGGGACGAATTATCATCTAAAATGGCCGAACTCGATTCTCTGTTTTTAACCATATATATTTCCTTCCCACCGTTTCTCCTTCCTCTCCGTTTTTCCGGGTATTAGTATGGCACCCGTATAAACGACCCCTCCCCCCAAACGAATCAAACGAATCCTCTACAGAATTCGATGTAGAACTGTTGTATACTTTTCTCCTTTGGCAAAGCAATTTGAAAAAGAAATAGAATAATTAATAAGAGATCGATATTCCGATGATAGAAAATGTCCACAACTCGTTCTAGTTTCTCCTATCGTATCTCTGGTCAAAGCAGGTCGTCACGGTTCATCTGATGGAACAAAAAAAAGGAGAAAAAAAGAGAGGGAAAAAAGGAGAATATTGCTACGCGGAATTAAACGTTTCGCAATGTCGGAGATGAGAAAAGTCCTTTCGATTCGATGCTGTTGTAAAATTGTAGCGGAGCATTCGAACCAGGCCAGATCTCTATACGCACGTAATATTCGCGCCGATGGAAATAAAAGTTCGGGCAAACAGAGCGAGATCTTAATCGCCAACTTCTCGCCATCTCTTTCTTCCTTTTGTACAACTTTGTTACGCGCTCATTAAAAGTTGGCCGGCCCGGCGTTTATCTTACTCTCTCGACCGATCTGGACAAACTTGATTCGAGGTGTTGCTTCAACTTTTTTTTCGCGTTGAAGAACACGATGATAGCGAATTGCAGGCTGTTTTAAACACGAAAAATTAATAGATCAACGGTACGATTATTGAGAAAAGAAATGGACGTGCAACGGATGATGACACGACGATGTTTGAATTTAAAATTTAAACGAAATATTCAGCAATGATAAATAGATTAATTTTTTATCGCATCTCTGAAATAAATCGCTAAATTTCAGCATCTGCTTAGCAACAGCAGCGTAAGCTCGACAGCCTCCACCACGCTCCAAAATCCATTACCACCAACGGCACGCCATTCACCCGTCGAGTAGGAAGGAATATTTCATTATGAAATTACAAAATTCTATCCGAATTATCCAAACCACCCCGTTCCTTCGCGATCCACTAAATTCCGTGGCGGAATTCGGCAAAATCTTATCGTCCCGGAATCCTTTCCCTCGTAAATCGTTCTAATTGGTTAATAAAATATTCGTCAGATGGCGTCGAATAAATCGCGAGCCTTGCAGAGCATTCCATTCCACGTTAAGAAAGATTTTCTAGCTGGGTCAACTCGAATTTCTATCTTCCACGATTCCACTTTATCTCGATCTCTTCCCACGGGATTTCTGACGAAAAGAAAATTATCTTTAAAAATATACATACATATATAAAAATTTCTTCCACGGATAAAGAAACGTATCTTCGAATATCAAAGAGACGGTTCGACTCGTATTCCTTTTTCACTCTTCCTTTATCCCGAGTGATAAAATTAAAAGCAAACGGCGAATGGATGAATCGGCGCGGTTGAAATAACAATGGACGATTCGAATATTTCCGAACGATCGGACGTTAAGGAAGGGAAACAAAATGAGAAGAGTTTGAATCCTCTTATCAAAATGGCGAAGGAGGATAGTAGTTCTTTTCTGATTTAATGGCGAGCTTACAAGATTTCGAGCTGCAGCGAGGGCGGATATAGAGCGTGCGTAAAAAACGAACGAGGTTCCCTTACAAGGACGTGGTTCGTGCGAGAGATTGGGCGCAATGGAATAGTGATTAGGATTTCAGCCACTTCCGTCCTTAATGGTATCCCTCCTCTACGAGGAATACTTCGTTTCCTCTTTAAAACTACATCAAGCCATATATCGGTTTGCTCCGAACCTTCTCCCCCCATCCCGCTTTAAAAATGGAAATGGAAATTCGTGCAAAATTAAAAAGAGGCCGGGTTAAAAGTTTCACTGGTAATCCGTTTCCTAAAAAAAAAAAAAAAAAAAAAACAGGAAATACCCTTAAAAATCCAAGTTTGCCGCGTCATCCCGATCAAAAGAGTTTCCAACGATGGGATCGGTCGAAGCAATGGGAAAAAGCAACAGAGAGGAGATCTTTGCACATCCGTGTTCCCGGATCCTCCCGAATCGAGACCCGGCGATGGAACATAATGGATTGGAACGTCGATTCGTTTCTTTCTTTCGCTTGTCGCTTGGCCAGCCAATTCTCCCCCGTGCGACAAATTTCGCGAATTTCGAGAAGACGCAGACGTGGCACGACCCGCATCCATCCAATCAGTGTGACTCTTTCGAAAAAAAAAAAGAAGGAAAAAAGGGGGGAGAAGATCGAAAAGCGGTGGGAGTGAGCCTCTAACGCGGAAAACCAAAATCGCAATTCGACGAGAATTGTCGTCCTTTCCGTTTCTTTCACGCTCTTCCATCATCGAGTTTCATTTCTTTTTCGCATCGAGATTAAATCGTATCGAGCTTCGAACATTTTGCCTCCCCTTTTCCACGTTGCTCTCTTTTCTCGGTTTTCCTTCTTTATAGTCTTAAATCTTAATAGGGGCTCGAAACTATCGCGAGATTTTAACGATATTTTAATAAAGCGACGTTAAATGAACGAAAAAAGGATCGTGAAATATGGTTTACCATATTTAATATCGTAGAAGGTGTTTCACGTGATTTCTGCGTGAAACATTTTTGCGTATAAAGAAGCGTAAGTTTAATGATGCTTTTCCCGAATAAAAGTAATAATAGTTCTCGCGTTTCTTTCTATTAATTCTTTTTTTCTTTTCGAGAGCAAAACCATTCCCGTTTTCGTATCAAAATCCTTCGATTAAAGTCAAAATTTCTTTATTTTCCTCGTGTCAAAATTTGAATGGAACGTAAAGATTTAAAACAGACAAGAACATCTTTCCTCTACTAATCTCGATTAACTACCAACTTTCACTTTCATTCGTAAATTCTTACAAATATACGCACAATACACGATAAACGTATTTCCATTGATCAACCACTCCACGGTACACGGTTTTTAGGAATTCGTGGCTTCTTTGCGCTTCTGGAATCGCGACTGAAATCCTCCTCGCTGGTAAATTCGATACGCGCGTCGCCTTTCACGAGGACTCTTTTTGCGGGCGTGCAAAGGGGTAAGTTGACGATGGGGCGATGCGAGAAGCCTCTTTTCATCCTCGCGGCTTCTTTTGATTCGTCTAATGGATCGTATGATGCACGCCTGCCCGCGTAGCTCTTTCCTTTGTCGAGATATCGATCTTATCGAAGTTACACGCGTGGAACGGAAACGATACTCGAGAAAAAAGATCGAAAATTAATCTCGAATCCTTCGGTGTTGTTTCTTTCGATCGATTTGGTATCTGTAAAATACGATCCGGTTTCAGGGAGAGGATGAATGGCCGATCGATAGAATTTGAAACGAATCTCGAGATGGATTAGGAACGGTTTAGGAAATTCGAGATTCTATCACTCTGTAACGCGCTTAATTTATCCTTAACTCCGTATAACCGTTCGATATAAAGCTCCCTGCTAGATAGCTAGATTTCGTTTCATGGAATTTCGCCCGTTCCCGTGCCAACCTCCCCCTTTCTCTTCTCCAAAATCCACTTAACTTTTTTCCCCTACGTATATAAAACCATTCCTCGGTGAATCGAATCAAAATGTGTAATTCCCGTTGTTCCGGTAATAATGATAACTCTGCCCACTTTGGCCACGTAATCACAATGTTATTCCGAGACTTCAAGTTGAACTACTTTGAAATTTTACGATCCACTATAACCGATTTTTAACTGGAACCGAACCAATTCTTTTTCCAATTTTTCTCTTCCAATTTTATATTAATAATCTGAAAGATTAGAAAAAAATTAGAGTCGAGCCGGAAAGGTGTCGATACATATCTCTCTTTCTTTCATCTCCAAATCTCGAAAGCGTCGAAACATACGTAGAAAAAAATTTGCGAGAAAGCCGAGAGAAGTTTTTTTCTCTTTTTTCGAATCGAAAGTCAAAGCTAAAAAATCAACGGACGGAGTAGCCGCTTCAAGAGAGAATGCATAAGTGCATCGAGGCGCGCGATATATATATATATATATTCACCGACTGACAGACTACGTTCAAACGGTACTTCATCTTTTCGAACTTTCTCCATCCGCACAACTCCGATCGCGACCTTTTATTATCCTTCGCACTCCCCCGCTCGCAATCGTACTTTTAAAGCTGCGTTATATACAGGGTGTGCGGTTAAAAAGCGACGTAATGCGCAAACTTTCGGAATCGAGTCGAGGCGGCCACGGTTACGGGAGAAGAAATTCGTTTTTGTTTCGTGGAGAACGGAACGAACGAACGGCCGTGTTCGTGGAAACGAACGAAATTTTTTATTACTGTCGGGAAAAGGGGTGGCCACGCGGGGGAGCGAGAACGGCAGCGCAAATCGCACGTACGATATCGAACGCGGCCCTGCCTTTTGAATTTTAAATCGCGACAGTCGAATTACGGGGGATGCTCGTTAAATCGAGCAATTTGCAGTTCCCGGCTAAATCCGCATTGCTAATCGGCCCGAGTTAATGCTCTTATTACTTTCGACGCTCGGCGCGATTATGACATTCCATTGGATTTCAATCGATAATTTCGGCTTTAAACGGGAATTAATTTCCCCGATAATGATCCTCTGTTTACGCTGACCCGTTTGATTTTCAGCCTGATCTAATATTTCGGCCTCCTTTTCAAGTTGAATAATTTTTGATCGTATTATTATGTATCGTATTGTATATTCTTATTGCTAGTGTAACCTCAAATCGAACTTCGGAAGAGATTATTTCTATTACTCTTGTCGATATTTTATCTCAATTAATCTTGTGAAGCGATCTCGAAATCGATTTTTAGAACGGATATAATATTTTAGTTATTTTAATTATTGATCTTCTCGAGCGGCTTTAATAGTCTTCGAGTGATTTTGATTATATTACAACGTTCCAATGATCTCGATGCTGCTCCATGCGACCTTGATCTTGCGCTTTGATCCTCCAATGATCTTGACCATCCACTTTAACCACCAAGCGGTCTTGACCGTGAATTCCAAACGACCTCAACGTGATTTCCGCCTTCCCCCTTTGATCCTCGAATGGCGTCGACCCTCCAACCGACATCCAAGTGATTTTCGAATGACTTGGAAGCGTCCTTAATGTACAACACGGACGCCTCGAACGAATTCGGGGAGAGAAAAAAGGAGATCGTGAAAGTTAAAGGAAGTTAGACGTCATAAATCACGTCGTGGCGCATTTATGCCAGCCGCGCGCCTCCAGTTTGCCATGTGACACTCGACTTTCGTAACTTATATAAATTTCAGGAGATCGGCTGCCGAACTTCATCAACGAATCCTGCGAAACCGATTCGCAATACGATATTTTTCACGTATCAAAAGCGATCCATCCTATTTATTACTTTCATTCTTCTTTTCTTTTCTTTTCTTTTTTTCCGCCAGAGATACACAACTGCGACAATTTGTCGCAGTTTCGTGAACAACATCCCGGATTTGTTCTCCCTTCCCGCGAGAGAAACTTTATTTCGACAACAGCTGCTCCTGATTACCGTTTAAATAATAACGTCATGTTTCAGGGACAAAGGCTCGTAGTTGGCGAATTGTAAAAATCAATTCGTGTCCTTGCAAACAGTTGATTCCCCGCGGTTTCTTAAATACCTCTCGTTCGAAACTTTTTAAAAATTTCAAACGTTTCAATTCACGATTCTACAGTTTTACAATCTTTATAAACGGCCGCTAATTTTCAGGATATACCTAAGAGAGAAAGAGTGATATTGTTATTCTTTATTCGTACAGAATTGATCTACAAATGATTGTAGTTGACGAACTGGTAAGATTAATCGTTCGATTCCAAAAACCAGTTCCAGTTCTTGCAAAGAAGATTTCCCATTATAGCGATTTATTAAATACTCTCGTTTGGAACTTTCTAAAAATTTCAAACGTTTCAATTCACGATTCTATAGTTTCATAATTTTTATAAACGGCCGCTAATTTTCAAGATATACTTTAAGAGAAAGAGAGAGAGAGAAAGTATATTGTTATTCTCTGTTCGCAAGGATCGATCATCTACAAATGATTATAGTTGACGAACTGGTAAGGTTAATCGTTCGATTCCATATTTTCCAATTAACGTCACCGCAACACACACGTCGGCGGAAATAAAGTCGGTCCGCAGTTAGTTCGATTATTGTGGATCCACAGGCTGATCACCCGACAATTTATGAAATTGATGAACCGTCCTAGATCGGTCGCATGAACGTCGACCGACCGCAAAACCGAGACCGATTATACGCGCAATCAAGTCGATTTATTTATTTTGAAAACGCGTTTGTCCTCGGCGAATTGTTAGCTTGCCCGTAAAATTGACAATTCTCGCGATTAGATGGGAAACACACACACACACACACCGATACGGTGGCGAAGTTCGAAATGATCGATTGGAATCAAGGTTGCGTCCTTTGAAATTGATAACAGATTTCAATAAGATGGAAATAATATATAAAAAATACGTACACGAAATACATAAAAGATACAGATGATTGATTTCGCATGACAGTCGTTTTTTATCAACACGAAGGTAAATGTAACGTTTCGTTACAAAAAAAAAAAAAATGGAAATTTCATTCTTTTTTTTTTAAATATTGCGAGCATAACAAAATGCGACACTGCGTTGATTACAAAAAGTGAAAATCAACTTTGCTCTACGAAAAACACTGCGAGCACGAGAAAATTGAAACATGCGATATTGTATCGTTCATATAAAAAAAAAAGAGAGAAAGAGAGAGAAAATATCGAAACTTTCTCCTCTTTCACTTTTTCCATACACGGTAGCGTTCATGAATAAAAAAAAAACGCTGACTAATAATTACGCGAAAATCCTGTGTATCAAAGTAATGAACGTCGGTAGGGATATTATTCATTGGATCATTAAGATAATGGCCCTGGTGTTCTTTTGTCACGATTCTTGAATTTCTCGTGAAATTCTTACTACCTCCGATGTAATGCGTTTCATTATGAAAAGTAGTTGAAAAACGATATGACATTTTTAGATTGCGAGACAATACTTTACTTCAAAACTCGTTTCGTTTTCCAACTTCTCAACTATATTATAATTTAAGGCGAAAAAAAAAAAAGAAAAAGAAAAAAAATCTTAACGATCAAAATACGTATAAAACATGTATAAAGAAAACAGATATAAGTATCTATAACGATGTAAATAATTTGATTTTGCCGATGAAAGAATGAAAGGGAAGGGGAGGGACGACAATGTTATAAATTGCAAGATCTAAGAAGAAAATTTCATAAGAGTATTATCGTGATTCCAGTTAACGAAGTCGCAAAAGGACGAGGTATAGAATTTCCTTTGTCAGAATCCTGTTTAAACAACGCGAGACGACGAGAAACGAAAGTTGATCGAAAGCGTTCTGAAGGGAAACTATGAAAATCGTCGAAGGCCCTTTGAACGTAAAAAAAAAAAAAAGAAGAAGAAGAAGAAAAAGAATCACAAGAGTCGAAGAGAGGCATCTTTGGATGAAGAAAAAAAAAAAGAGAGTATAAGATGCGTAGCGAAAACGCTGATGTTTTATGTATACGTTCGACGTATACGTTCAGGATGGTGATTCTTTCATAAATATTTAATAAGTTTATTGTAATGAAAAACGTTTTCCAGATATATAGTTGCGCTTTCTCATGATCTCTCGTCAATTAAGGGACGAGTATTTTCGTTCAAATTATGTTTCATCGCCCTCTAATCCGACAATCAATTATTTTTTTCTTTTCGAACATCTATGAGAAACGTCACGATCATGGAATTATTTGAACGAATTTCTAGCAAATTTCTAGTTATTGTTATACGGAAAATATGAATGATATGAAGACGAAGAAAGAGTTTGAAGATAAGTCTTACAGAGTACTTAGAATAGAGTTAATTGTAAGTAAGAGATTGTAATAAATATTGGATATTTTTGGACGAATCCTTTAAAGAAGTGGTAAAATATAATATTGAATTTAATCGAAGATTTTTATATTTTTTTAATAAGAATAGATATTTTCATTCGTCGAATGAAGAGCCTGATGGAAAAATAATACATAAATATTTTGGAAGAAAAGTGTACAAATATTTTTTAATAGTAACGCAAAGATATTTTTATTACAGGTTTACTTTATTCATCTCTCGGACTTTAAACTCTCCAATTCATTAAAATACGAAAATATATAAAGAATACATTCTAATATCTTATCAGTAAATATTAATATCAATCTTTCGTCATTAATTGAATCATATCCTTTGAGAATCATTCGAAAATTTGAACGAAGAAGGACATACTCGAAATATAGATTATATCGAAATAATCAGAGGTTTTGGTAGAAAAATGTTTAACAGAAATTCATAAATCCTTAAATCGGTTTACGCTCTCATCCACCTTTCGTAATTAATTGAATCGCATCGTAAAATAGTTTACATTCAATTAAATATCATCCATTTTGTTAACTCGAACGAAGGGGGAGGGATATAATCAGTTGAAATATTAATCGCGTTACGAGGACGCAATTAACGATGATCGAGAAGAGAGGGGAGGAGAGGGGAGGAGGAGTTTAACGCTCGACACGATCTTCCTAACGAAAAGTAATCGCGGCTTGGAAACAGTCGACGATGGAGTAAGTCCGTTCCGTTTCGTGAGAAGGTAAATTAATTTGCATTTAAATGAAGGCACGTAAAAACGGCGGATAACGCCGCGTGAATGGTGGACAAAGGGAAAAAGACCCAATTAATTACTGCAGAGCCTTCTTTACTCAGAAAAGTATATATTCTACGGATACCTCTTCTTTGTTTCGTTCCATTTCTAACGAAAGTTATTACTTTTGACCGCGTTGAAACTACTGTATACATTTCAAAATTCAAAAAAACAAAGGAGCATTAAATAGGGGGAAAAAGATCCAATTAATTATTACAGAGAGTGAAAAGTATATTCTTAAGGATATACTCTCCGTTGCTTAATTTTCCTGTGTGCACGTTTCAAAATTTTAAGAAAAAGAAAAAAGAAATAAAACTTTGGGAAAATTTTATGAAATATCCAATTAATATTTCATAAATACTATTTGCTTCTCTCGTAACAATTTATTATTATTTCTTTTTTTGGCTGCATTTAAATTAACGTGCGCGCGTTTCAAAATTTCAAGAGAAAGAGAAATAAAATTTTAAAAAATATCCAATTAACAAAAACCAAATAAATACAACCAATCTCTTTTCCCTAACTGTATGTATCTCATAGATAGATACCATTTAATTTCCCTCCTAATTAATTAAATTATCTTACGCATATTTCAAAATTCGAGAAGAAATTTCATTGAATGCAAATTTTTCGATAGTTTCTCGCAGATTAATTATCACGAAAAAGAAAAAATATTCTTTTTTTTTTTCATCGATCACAGTTAAAAGCGAAGGGTATAAGGGTATAAGGGTAAAATTCGATACGCGAACGCTTTCGCTGTTCGTTGGACTAAGTGAAACGATGCCGGGGGTAGGAGTAATAAGAAGCACTTAGCCAAGAACGTGTTCCTATTTCGTAATGGAGCCAGAATTCTATCTCTTTCGTCGTTGTCGGCCTTCGCGTCCACGGTAATTCGCGCAACGATGTTAAATCGATTTTGTAAAGCAGCAATTCATTCCGATTGCACTCTTCCATTACAGCCCAGGGTGATTTGTAAGTAACGCGAATCGTGATTGCAACGATCTCTTCGATTCCTTCTCCATTTCCCTTCTATATTTCCAATAATCTATCTCTAGTTTATTTTTATTGTTTCCACATCGTTTTCGACTATCCTACGTATATATTCTTCGATTATTATCATTAATTATTGAAACGAACGAGCTCGATAACACGTGGAAAACAAAGTTTTTTTTTTATCGTAGATCTCTTTCAAATTGCCGATAATATCACGCGCTTGATGTTAAAATATGCAGAAGAATATAATACGGTTAATTGAATCTCCCGTTAATACGTTAGTTTAAACGCGAATTTTATCGGAATTTTAGTATCTCCTATTGGAGGTATCGTGTTGAGGAAATAAAAAGAAGGATTTATATATTTAACTTCGATATACCTTGGATTTTTTTCGAGCTTCCCATTCGAGTGGAGCGAAATAAATCGGAATAAATACGAGCGTGGTATACCTCGGTGTTTATGTAACGAATATTTAACAATATGCGACTCACTGCATGTGGAGTATCGGGACTGATTTGTCGGAGAACAGCACGACAGGTCGATCGAAGCGTTCGTTGGGGCCGCAAACTCGTCCACCTCCTTCGAGCTGCAACCAACCACCCTCGCATCTGCAATAAAAAGACGACACGTTGTTAAGTAAGCTTAATTATTCCAGTTATAAAAACGATAAAAATTTCAATTTTCTCCCTTTGATATTTTTTCCATTATCGTTTATTATTATTATTTCTCCCTCTCCTTCTCTCTCTTTTCGTTGGATAACGAGAGAGAATTTGGAGAACGAAAAAAGTGATTCGATCCCTGGTTTAAAATAATCTTAGAATCTCGATGGAAACAAGTATCGAGTTGGGAAATTTAATAGCCGCGAGATGTATCGACATGGTATTGGCAAGTTTCAAGATCAGCAGAATAGACAGTAATAGTCCTTGGGTCGTACGAGTCGATACCAATCACGTATGACCGTAGTAGTTCGATACCGATTCGTAGAATATTGAAGATCGCATTGGTTATTGGACCAAACACATTTTTGATTCGTCTCTCTTTTTCCCCATCTATATTTCCACTATAATCTCGTCGAGATTATTTTTTTATCTTAACAAAAAAGTGAATGAGAGTATTTTCTATCGAATGCAAAATATATTTCAAGAAAAAAGAAAGAAAGAAAGGAAAATATTTAAACGCTTTAAATCCTTTAAATCCTCTCCTTGCGTACTTTTACGATTTAAATGTTCGAGTTATACGATCTAGATTAGAATGTATCTTTAATTTATTTATTTTCAAATTGAGTATACTTCAAGGTTTAACAAGGTTTAATCAAAGGATAGAATCACATCCAGATACATTATTATTAGTACCATTCACTTCCCACTTTTCGCGATGGAACGACCGTAGTCGTAGGTTTGATTCGAAGGACAGAATTGCTTCTTCGATCGTGGAGCGACTTCAAAGGATTCGTTCTCCTTTCCACGAGAGGGCTGCGTTCGTGAATGGTTGTGGATTGGAACGATTACGCAATGAGCTATACGTAACGGTGATGGAATTGTGCTGATTCAATTCGAGTTGCCGTCTCCCGTAAAAGGAGACGCCCCATGTAACATGATTATTATTCGTCAGAATAGATCTATCCCGATTTGTCAATTACGAAATTCATTTTAATTTACGATCGCGAGTTTTATCGAAAATTCGTTCAGATTGCTCCAACAAATTGAAATATTTCGATTCAATTTTATTTAATTCCATGGAAGATGATTGGTCTTTTCAGTCCTCTTCGATTCCGGAATCGCTAATCTTCCGAATAGTCTTTATGAGATCAAGAGTATCTTTTTTCACGAGAAAAATATTCAAAGAACAGAAAATACAATTGATACGAAACAATAAACAATTGTAATTAGATTAGATTTTAGATCTTATATCTATTTTCGATTTATACCTAATAAATCTCTCAAAGAGCGGGACTTTGATAAAATATTGCATTTTAACATTATTTAAAATAGAAGAAATCCTCACAAGTTTTTCTTCTAGATATCTAACCAGCGATGTAAAACCATCTTCAATGAAGAGACTTTTTATTCACTTTTTAACGTTAATCTCGCAGTTATCTGACAAGGAAGAATGACCTGATTCTCCAAGTTCTCCGAGATCCAAGCAACCATGTTGAAAGGATCCATGGAAAGAGTTCGAGTTTTATCCAACTATTTACTAGAATTCGATCGTTAATTAAATGAAAAGGACAATCATTTCTATTATAACGAATTGCGGAAGATGGCATACATGATGTTCGAAATGCGAAAAGGAACGTAATCTGGTAATCACTTCCGTTTCATGGAAGAAAAAAAAAAGAAGAAAGAAAATGGCAGGCTCCTCTTATCCTCGACGAGAATTAAGATAATTATGGAAATTAATTCTTTTGAAGTCTGGCCTATAGCCACGGTTAGTTAGTCGGTGCATTGAAATGGGGAAAAAAAAAAAAAAAAGAAAAATGAAAAAAGGAAAAAAAAAAGAACGAGAATCGATTCGATGCATTTGCATGATTGGTCGTAATCCAGCAGCACGTCTTATACAATTTCTTCTTTCCCCATTATTCGAAAATGCAATTACGAGTGTTTGGATAGGACGAGCGCCGTTGGATTTCGAGCGTTCGGAAAATCGGGCAACGAATTCGAATCCGGATGGTTTCTTTAAATAACCCGAATTTCGAAAGCAAGGAATTAAAGAGGGAAGGAAGAGGGAAAGTTAGAGAACTCCCGAGTTCGAAGAAAGGATGGGAAAAGAAGAAATTGCGAGGAATGTTTGTGTACATAGTATGAGGAAGTTTCTTGATTAACGGGAACCGTACTTGATACTTATTAACCCGGAGTACCTACAAACTTGCATAAATTTTTCGAATTATTTAACGAATACTCTCGATTTTAATCATTCACTTCTACATCTTTGCACTAATCGATTAATTTTCGATCCACTTTTCGAATAATAAATAACACCAAAATTTATATTTCATACAATCATTACATTTCATCGAAACTACTTCCAACTGTATAACGAGGAATATACAAAATAAAATAATTAAATATCCGCGCAAAAATAAAGAGACAGAGAGGAAGAGCAATTTTTCTCCGCATCGATCGATAAAAGTCGCTTATCTCCGTGCAGCCTCGTAACTCTAATCAAAAGTTTTATCTAGCCGGAGGATTAGCGAGGGTGGAAAATACGCGGACGTGAGAGAGGAGGTCGGGACGGAATCGAATCCGTGGCTCGTCGATGCCGCGTGGCAATTAATTCAAAACCATACGTCCGATACAATGGTGAACTATGGGGTCACGTATCCGACCCTTGATGCGACAATGGAACCCACGCCGGTGCACACGTACACGTACGCGGTGTATCAAGATTTGAATGAGCCAGCTCAGATACACGGGATGCACCCCCTCCCCCTCCCCCAGTAAAGGTATTACCACCGGGAAACGCATCTCCGGGATTGTCTCGTTGATATGTTAATTAACGTTATTGATGCCGGTGCGGGTCGCGCAGTCGGCTTCGACCTGGGGCTGTCTATTAAATCCGGTTTAATTTCCATTCTCGGTGTCTCTCCTTCGTATAAACCATTGTTAACGGAGGGGGAGAATGGAAAAGTTTAATTGATACGTACGTAACTTTTATGAATACTTTCGTTTCATACTTGCGCGCTTTTGCTGCGTTTTTTCTTTTTTCTTTCTTTCTTTCTTTCTTTCTTTTTTTTTTGTACGTTGGCGGTTTAGCGAATAAAAGTTCAATTTGTCGTTCGTTCGTTGTCATTGAGATAAACGGGCGGGGTTGCAATCGCGGCTACGATACGTGTATTGCCTATGCATGCCTCTCGTTTAATTTTGCGTTTGATTTAAAGAGTAGGATTTATTTTTTTTTTATAAACGTTGAATAACAGTTTTCAACATCTCTCTCCTTCGCGATATTTTATAAATATCACGGCAATCGAGTTTTTTTATTTAAGATGTTGTTTACTTAGAATACAATTTTCGTTGTGTACGTTAAGGGGTTCGGGCGATTGTAATTAATGAAACGCGATCGTTTCCCGCTTTTTTATTTATCTCCGTTTCAAGTTTGCGGAACGTATTGAATTATTCCATTATCATGATTGACGGTTTCGTTTCGATTCGCGCCGCTCGTCAAGTGGATTTCCAGACGATTGGATGAGAATTATTGCCGCGGTAATTAATTAGCAAAAAATTATCGGGATGACATTCATACCGGTTTTTCGGGATGATTTAAAGGATCGCCGCCAGGAAATGCGAAATTTCGACGAAATAATAACACCGAGATTCCATATTCCTGGCTGGCCTCGTTCGATAAAAATGCACCTGCGAAATGATTAATTTTTATCTCTCACGCGATCTGTTTAACTGATGCTCGTGAACGACGAAACATTGAAAACATTGGAAAAAAGAAAAAAAAAAAAGAAATATCCTAATCTCGTCCAACTATTCGTCGTATTGTTCGTCATTTGTAATCGTTATTCGTTACAGTTGTATCTCTTTCTAGAAGGCCGTTTGCCTTTCTATCTCAAGCACATCTTGTTTGCGATTAGTTCCTCTTCTCTTCAAAATTCATCAGATTTCTCAATTCTCGACGATATATCCTCGAGATTAGCAACGAAAGTTGCCCAGGTAATCACGAAGCGATCAGCTCTATATTCTGTCTCTTATACAACGATACGTGAAAGTTGTCGAAGAATACACTTCCTTGGCGATTTTTCAAAATTTTTCGAGCTTTACTTCTGTCAGAATGTTAATTCTTGATAGCGGATAGAAAGGAGACATCTTAGTAGAAGCCGTTGGACCATTGTTAGTACAAAAGTTTACAATATCGCTAGAAAAGATAATCCTAGTAATGCGGCATTGTGTGGTGTCAAGCACAAAAGAAAGTACGGCAAAAACAGTGGAGTGCTCCGACGTGTTCGTCAGAATTCCTAATAAAAAAACTCCGTCGAAGGAAAGCCACCCCGAGACTTTTACTCGATACGAGTCCTAAATGTCCGGGATGGATGTTCTCCGAGAGAAAAAAAGGAAAAGAAAAAGAAAAAGAAAAATTCCGCAGAACCGATTCATTCCATTTTGTTTTTTCGCCACTCTTCGTTGTAAAGAACGAGTAGGCAATCGACGATTTTATCGTTGCTGCTTTTACCGATGCGCCGGAAACCATAAACGCGCGAACGGCCGCGAAATGAGAGTACATAAATAAGCGTGTTTTAAAGGACACGGTAGTGAATGTAATTACGCGGTGACCGACTACACCGGTCGGGTAATTGGGCGTTAATTGCGCGTTTCGCGAGCCATTTCGGATAGGAGACCCTTTCAAATGTTTTATCGAGGAAGGGAGAGGAAGTGGTAAAACTGGCGGAAGGGGATGCGGGGCAGGATGCTTCCGTTTTATTCCGAAGATGAGAACGCTCGCGGTGGACTACGATGACGGCGAGAACGGAAGTAATTACATTCCATTATTATCCGCGATTTCGACAATCGAATAATATTTTTTTTTCTCTTTTTACGCCATCACTTCATTATTTCGCGCTTTTTATCTATTTTTTTTTTAAAGGGAGGAGCCGGGAATTGTTTGCGTCGGGAGAGAAGGGACGTAGAAGCGGACCTCTTTTCTCTTTCGGTTTTTTCGCCTCCTTGCTATATCCTCGTTCAAGAAGTAACGATTCACTGAAATAAAAAAAAAAAAAGGGAGAAACATTCTTGCGGGTAAGGGAATAATAATGAAGGAGGAAAGAAACCGGGAATACTTAAAAGATGGCCGTTCGAGAGACCTCGTTTCAATTGACTTGCAGATCAACCGCTTTTTCGCCGTCCGTTAGTTTTCGGAAACGAAACACCTTGGGAAAAGTCAAGATTTACCGAGCTTTCTTCCTCGGTTTCTTTCTTTCTTTTTTTTTTTTAGTGCAATTGAAGATCGTTTGATGGAATAAGAATAATTATTAAAAAAGAATTTTAAAAAGTTATTTAATTATCATTAATCAAAAGTAGTCCTTCGACTTATCGTTACGCAAAATTGTAAGAAATCAAAACCAACATTTTCAAACTTAATCTTCTTGCTATTCTAGTGTTTAAGACTCCAGTATCCTTGATTACTGATAAATCTAAAAAAGTCTCAACAGCACCAAATCGGAAAAACTTTTATCTCGCTTCAAAGATTCATAATCTAACGAATGTCGAATCATGACTGAAAGTTCAAAATCATGGATTAGAATCCGTTTTTTATCCGCCAAATATTCAAAATCGCGCGATTCGAGGATAAAAATTTTCTCCCCTTTCTCCCGTCGACGTCTGTAACAAAACAGAAAAGAAATAAAGAAAGAAGGAAGGAAAGAAAGAACGGTGTAGCCAGATCCGACAAGGTATCCCCAGGAAATTGGACGCTTTTTATTTTCCACGATTCTACCAGACCCACGCTCCATGTATAGTGTCCTCTCCACCCTTCCATCTCCCCCCTTTTCCGCGTGTATACCTTTGTTTCGTTACTCCGCCACCAGCCTCGCGTTGTCGTCCATCAAACGAAGTTAACTCCACCACCGGAAAGTCCATTCGATTTCCCCGTTCGTAGACGCGACGCGTCTCGTGCGCCTCGATACCTTCGAAAGAATGCAATTTTTGTTTCGTTTGCCTCCGATTACGATCGCGCCGCGGAAAATTAAACTCGGGGGAAGGGGAGGGATGGAATTTTCGAGGGACGAATCGATATCGTCGCGCGAAATAGGGGTGGCGAATTGGAAAGAGAAACGAGGAAGAGAATGTTTGTGAAGAGATTTTTCGTACACCTTTTCAAGCCAAAACGTTATTGCTCGATGCGACAACAATAGATTCGTAATATCTCTTAACCTTTTTCGGGGACAATCGAGCGAAACATCAAAGCGGTTACTTTCGAAGCGATTGATTGTCGAATGAAATAAAATAGTGTTTCTTCTCCGTTGGAATAATAAAGACGGGATAACGAAGAAAGAAATTCTGAAAATGTATCTTCGTCGATGAACCGTAATTTTAAAGCAAAACGACCCCGCGTGAACGTATCGTACTAATTTATTTCTCCAAATTGTTTTATAAATAAGTTGCAGCGGGAAAACTGGTGTTCAATTATTTACGCGAGTTGAAAATCTAAATTCCAATTACACATATTTCGAATAATCATATCGGGGAAAAATGCATAGTCGTTAATTGAAATCAAGCGTAACAATCTGTGACAATTATTGCGCCCGCGATAATGGCGGCCATTTCTCCCGCACCTGCATTAAAAATTTCCACTGTCAGCGGTTCTCGCGCGCGGGAGGGCGAGGGGGAAAATAGCAGGTTTTTGAATTATGCAACCGAGATTTCTTGGGAATGGGTACGTCTCGCATGGCCAGCTTCCCTCGAGGATATCGCTATGCGCTTTCAAGCGAAGTTGCGAAACACTCCGCCGCAATTTGGAAGCTCTCGTCTACGCGGAGTCCCTTGTAATCGCGCTGTTGGCACAGGCACGAAACAGCCAACTCCGTGGACACTGTTCCCCGAAACGTGAGATAGAGAAACCGGAATTTCGTGTTGCTGAAAATTGCGGCCGCCATGCCGTCGACATTAACCGTGATCGACCGTTATTGTACCGAGAAATTTTCCAAATCGGATGAACACTTAAACAAGTTTAGGAAAATCAAGTCAAGTTATTTTAGGAAAAAGAAGTATATTCGAGAAGATTCGAGTATATGGAATAATAACGACGATTATGTAAATTACGGTTACAAAATATGTATGTTTTGGGATTAAAAGAAGGAGAAATGTATACAGAGACCGCGATACGTGTGATTAAATCCGTATCCTTCGAAGATTATTTTTTAATTATCCCCGAAATTTTCGTCGTGGCGAAGATCGTGCATTAAAACGAGCGATTAATTACATCAAAAGTGTTTGTACTTGAACGAAAAGAACGCGTTATTAATTCAAAACTTATTTCAAGAAATTAGGAAAGAAGACGATTTTCGAGGGAAATGACAATTCGCTCGAGGAAACGAAAACGAACCCGTAACGAGATCAGATAGAAAACACACGGATAGGGGAAACGAAATAAAGATATAATCAGCGGATCAGTGTAATTGGTCTGAAAGATGTTTCAGCTTCGCGGTGATAAACGTCTTCTCCAACCGGGAATGAAAGCTCCATTTGACAGGGATCGGTGCACGGAGAAGAGAGGGAATGGCAAAAGGATGCGGCGGAACCGCCTCTTCGAAATACCGTGCAATTTGGTTCGTCTTGTCGAGAAGCGGCTTAATCGCAGTCGAGTCTCCGAGCGGAAAACGGAGCCGGGTTGTATGCACGTTACGTTTGTGCATCCGGTGTGGTTCTGGCCGCGTGTGTACGGCTACATATAGAGGGGATGTTCGTACGTGCGGTTACACCTTACAGAGAAGACAGGTCCTGAGTGGAAAAGGACGGGAGCGGAGAAGGTTGACTCGAGTTAAAAGGTAAGCAACTGGATGTCAACTGGAAATCGCTGTATTCATCCTTTCCATTTTCTCTTTCATCCTCATCGTGAAAAGATGAAGGAGGGAGGAATCGGGGCAGAGGATCAGTTGGTATTTTACATTTCACTTCATACGGGCAAATAGTTTTGAGAGAGACGTTGTGAGAGAGAGAAGAGGCAAAGTTATACTGCAAATCAATTCAGCTTGGGCATTCGAATGGAATCGCGGCGGATTATAAATTTAAATGTAAACCGATGTGGTTGTGGAGTGACGAGAACGGTCCTCGCTTCCTACTATCATCAGTTCATCCTCTCGAAAGAAATTGCTGAGTATAGATTGCGTCAAATTCGAGAGATGGATGCCAAGATTTTCAAGTAACCAGACGTTTTGGGAGTAATTGTTGGTTTTATGAATATTTTCAGGAAAGTATTCCTGGTATTTTTTTTTTTTTGAGCGAAAGATCGATTGAAATAATTTAACGAAGGTATAAATGTACGTATGTATGCACGTACGTATGTATGAGTACACAAAGGTCATCTTTAAGCTCTTCGAATTATCTTTCGAAGTGGAGGTCGCGTGGATATTGTGGAATGGCTCTCTATAGTTGTCATTTTGAGTAATTATAATGGCGATACTTTGAAAATATTCATGATCGTGAAAAAACAGATTTTAAAGTAGAGCAAGGAGGGAAGCTTTTGAAGCTTTTCGCGATCGCTATAATGTGGAGCCGGTATAAAATATGAACAGCGAATCTCGATGAATAATAGAGCGTGCTACATCATTCTAAGCCAAGTATGACACTTTCGGATAAGCTGAAATATAAAAGTTATGCAATTTATTGTGCCATCATTCCACGACTCGGATAATTGTACGGGAAATCATATTGTGAGATATGTTATTAAACTTGTACAGATTAATCCTGCGTGATATATCCATTGAAATTAAATTAATATTTCATTCGAAATTAAGCTCTGGAGGAGAATCAGAGGCAAAAATACAGTTTCCATCCTGATAATTATAATCGGCATTATAATAAATATCTATATCGTTATAATTAATCTAGAGGTATAGATTAAATGGATATTAATGATAATTTAATTAAAATTTCACGTTCTATTAAAGGCATTCATAACATAAATATATACATATATATATAAAGATGTCTAGAAAAGTGATAACGATTTCAATCGTTTCGTTCTTTCATCGAATCTGGAATGGGCAGGAGAAATTATATATTCAAACCCGATTCGAGGCAAGCCCGAGGCAGATGTTTTATCTCTGAAACTTAAATAAGAATCGTTGCTGTTGTATAATATAACAATAAAAGTACGGGTCTTTAACCGTTTTATGAAAACACTTAGCTGATGGTGAAACTCGGCGAACTTTCATCTCCCTGTTTTTGTAAACATTTCCACCCAGACTACTTTACGATGCATTGAAAATCTTCGCGACCGGCGAATTGATTCGCGAAAAATTGACTTTTTGCAACGAAAAGTGGAAAATTTCAGACAAAACGCGTTAAATTCTCTCCTATTATAAATAGTGAAAAAAAATACATCGTGAAAATTTTTTCGATATAAAACGTGGGATTAAGATCTTTTTCATTCGATTCGAGGGACAAAAAGATTCAAGATCGGGTAAAAGTAAAACAACTGATAAAATTTCATTTTCCACGTAAAAAGATGAAAAGCGAATTTTCTCGTTTATCTCGTGGAAAGATAACAAAATAAATAAAAGGGAGCGAGGGAGGAAAAATGGTTAAAAAAATAGAGAAAAGTTGGCGAGAAGACAAGAGAAGAGATAAGATCTAACTCAAACAACGATCAGAGGAATGGAAACGAGGCAAGAATAACCTCGACGAAAGAGGAATTGCACAAATTTTTTTATAATGGAATTTTACAATGGCGCGTAATTATAAAATTTTCATTCGTACTTGGTTCCTTTATCCAGACAGATTAGATAGGTTAAAGCTCGCCAGGAATACGTCAAACTTGCACGCATGCTTTTGGCATCTGAAATCCACGTCTCGTGCCACGGCCAGTTCTCGAAAACGCTGCTCTCGCTAATATTACGGGATGACGGCTTCTGGAAATCGCGGTTGATGCTCAGACCTGTCGGACCGCGTTCGCGTAATTCGCGATAACGATGTCTGGCGAGTAACAGAACGAAGCTGTTTCGACGAATTTCGAGAGAACGGCTCGGTGGAAATGTTGGAGAGAAGTCTGCGACAGCGTTTTTTGACTTTGTATTGGCCGTATTTCCCGGCGGGCGCAGTCAGAGCCCGTTTTTCCTCACCAAGATTATCGATTTCACGGATAAGCTTTTACGAAATTGTAACCGCGTATCGTGCTTTGTGCGAGCGTTTATTTTTTTTAAAAATCGAATACTTTTATCGAAGCTTACTCCCTTTTTCCCATGTTCTTTTTTCTATTAAAGAGAAACTTGACAGATTTTTCTTCGTATTATTTGTCTCCTTTTAGCAAAATTGCAAAATAAAAAAGATATTGACTTCTTTCTTGATAAATTCATCCCCGAGAATGATAAATGAAATAAGATGAGCATCGCTTTAATTCATCGCTGTCACCGTTCCATCGTTTATGCGAAAAGAATGAAACACGGAACGATTCTTTGCACGAACGATCGGTTGATATTTTGGATGGATGAAAATGCATAAAAGAGTTTTTTTTCTTTTTTTTTTTTTTCAGAGAGAGTTCAGATTATCGGCGTTGAATTGAATAATTGGACCTCGTCCGGTTTTATTAAAACATTGCCAGCTCGATGACTGGAACCGTGTGAAATTTGTATATGCAGTCATCGGTGATTTATACGAATTATTTCGCGTTGGCAGTGAGCTCGTTACGGTAGATAGATACGAAAGGTTGTAACGGAAAATGAAAGAGAGGAGAGAGAGTGAAAGAGAGAATGAGAGAGGATGTTTGTCGCGTTCATATAGGGTGACTCGTGCGAATCTTTCTTGCGATATTATTCATTTATTTAAAAATTAGCGAAAACGTGGAATGAAATAGAAAGAAAAGTGAGAAAAATTGTTTTTTTTCTTAATAGCCTATGACGATTATTAATGGTATTAATTGTTCATGGTGATTTTTTGAAACAGTGGTGTAGAAAGGAGAAATATTACTTATTTTAACGATTTCCTACTGGGAAAATAATAGAACGAACGTGCAGAAAAATAATAGGAAAGTGTAGGAAAGTTGAGGAAAGTAATAGAGAAATGAGAACGATATTTAAGGAAGTATCTCCCCCTTATAAATACCGAGTAGCCTTCCGAAACGTCGCATCGGCGCCATTCGGTCTTTAACACGATCGTTTATGATAGTAAGCTTTCGCTGAGAATATACTGGCCCAAGGGTTCCAGGAATTTATAGATATACTATCTAACCACCATTTTTCACATCACATCTATTCATCACTGTCACGATATTATTTATCAAGAAACGAAATATCTCCCCAATGTGGTGCTTTACATAAAACTAACAAGATCCAAGTTTAAAAAAATACACTTTCCGCGCTCATCCTCTACGCAAAGCCTACCATTTTTAGCCCCTTTTCTTTTTTTAAAGATTCTATTCAATTAACTCAAGAGAGCGAAATATTACAAAATATCCTATTTCACCACGTTATCACGGTTCAAAATTCTTCGAAGAAAGGAAAAAATATCTCTTGGAATTCTTAACAAAAGCTGTCACGCCGAAAAACCGAGAAAAACCCCCTCGATTCATCGCCAGCCCGACAAATTTCCAGGCGACACACGATTCGCACCGAGCCCGGTGACAGTCCCCGGGTCACCATTTTCCATTTCCGCGCGGCGCGCTATCTCTGGCCGGCCGCTCGTCGAGGGGGAGAGACAGAGAGAGAAAGAGGCGCGGACGAGGGGATCGGCATTAACCCCGCGACGAATCATTTCCGTGAGCACCGATCCGAGTTTCTGGCCGGCGCGTATATTTCGCCCGTTACGGCCTACTAACTTCGATCAACTTACGAGGAAGGGTATGGGCTCTCGTCATTTTCCGCCGGTGCACGTATATGCCCTCTCCTGTTTTCCATATACAGCCGCCCGCTGGCTGTCCACCCGCGTTTACCGTTTATGCTGTTGTGTGCAACGCCCGGAGAGGATGTTATGGATGCGACCAGCGTGAAATCAAATTTCTAACGATCGAAACGATTCCACTCCAGCTCGCTGCGTGCCGCGCGCCCGTGCTCCATCCGTGCTCGCGTCTTCCTCCAACACCGTGAAAATCACCGGCGGCGAACCAGCTGAGTTCATCGATCCGCCGCCTCGGTTAATCCGATACGCGATACCGATGTACATGTGTGTATAATGGATGTGTGCTCGCGTGCATAGGGACGTGATCGTATTTACGATGTATGGTTGATAGTTGAGAAATTTTGGACGGTTGAAGAGGCTGAAAGCTCGATTGTTCGGCGTAAATGGTGGTATTTAAAAGGGAGGGAGGGGATTTATTTTCAGTCTTAGCTGTTTAAGTCCTAGTTTATGGATGGTTCGATCATAGAGTTAATTCGGGCCCAGTTGACTTAATTGTTTTCGACAATTGCTCGCTGCTCGTTAAATGAATGATTTCCCTGGAGTTGGTAGGTAATTTTATGCTTCGATGTGGGAGCGTTATTTGGAGAGAAGAGGTTCTTCGAACTCGAGCGTTTTATGAGGAAAGTTATCCCTGGATTTGGTTCCTGGTTTCTTAATACACTTTTAGAGGGAGTTAGCCTTTAAGAAATGCAGCTTAATCTTGGAGAAGATTTTGTTTGCTACGTAAAAGTATATGGAATTAAATACCACGGTTCGTATACCCTCCGGTATATTCGAAGCATCTTAGTGCATTCGTAATTTAATCTTTTCACGATGTTGAAAGAAGCGCAAAAAGTTATTAAAAATACTATAGTAACGAACAAGAGATATTTGTTTAATATTAAAATAAGTAAAAAATCTTTATGATAATAGAACAATAGAGAAATAAATATCAGCTTGAATGAAAAAATATTTACAAAGATTTATTACGAACAAAAGAACCCATATCCTTCGATATATCGAACGTGGTCAATTACGAACCACCTCCATCTTCCCTTCGATCCCTCTTTAAACCCCCAGAACGGAAATTAAATCCGCGCTTCCTCCTGTCCTCGAAATTAACTCTTGATTAACATCTATTTCGTCGTCGTGTGTCCGTGAAATTCAATATTGACCACATTTCATTACTGATCCCATGTTTCGTCGATGAAATTTGAAAATACGAACGCGCAATATATGTAAATGTTTCGGTGACAAGTGATAAGCGTGTCATTTTCTAGGCGACCTCGATGAAAGGATATCGCGTCGAAATGAAACTGTGCCGAGCCAAGCCAATTCTGTTTTTTTTTATGGATTTTTTTTATGGATTCGTTGCTAATTACGATCCTCGATAAATTTTTAAAATATTTGTCCGTACATTTTTTAGCCTCCAGAAAGAATATACGATCGAGTCTCCTCCCAAGAAGATCATCCGTAACATAAAATTATTTTTTACTCAAAGATTCGATCGATTTTTTGTTCTTTTGAATATTACCGCCGTGGTAGTAGACTCGATTCACATTTTCTCCAATCTAAAGATTACATCATTTTCCTTGCACAAAGAGAACTTTTAAGGGAACACTCTCCTTTAAGACACTCCCTCAATGTTTCTCATTATTATCCATTTTACAACTTCCCAATACTCTTTGTTCGGGGAAAACAAGCAACCTACTCCATATACATGGGACGGAACGCGCTACAGCTACCATTTCGATCCATTAACTAATTTATTTCCGGCGAGACAAATTTCACTCAGTCGCGAAGCGTGTAATCAGCGGTAAAGCCGGCTCCATCGCCCTTGTCCATCTGGGTCCACACGCCCACACGCCTTTCAAACCGAGGCCCTTCTCTCATTTACTCGTTCGTTGGCGCGCGAGCGCATCCGGCCTCGATGAATCCTCCAACTCGGGCGCGGCATTGTCGTAATGCGGAAAGTTCGGCAATTGGATCCCAAGTTTTCTGAAAACACCCCCGCTCGCGCACCACGCTCGCACGATTGCGCTACGCCCGAGAACGGTCAAGCCTCGGAATCGGAAACAATGATGCGGTCGGCACAATTCGCGGCACGATTTAATTGCCGCCCGATTTCGACCGGACGTTTGCTTCGCCTCCACGAATTTTCAACTTCCACGTGAAGATTACGCTTTGTAATCTTCTCTTGTGATTCGCAATTCTATCGAAAGAAGTGTGAAAAACTTGAAGATATATATCGAGTGTGTAAGTCGATCTTGATTGATATTTTTATTAATTTGTTTATAAGAATGTTTTTAGATGTAAAGATAATGTTTGCACTTTTTTTGAAAATATTATTATTATTTTTGATAACGATAAATAATTTAAATAACTTCATGATAAATAATTTAAATAATTTAAAGAAATTGATCAGTTCCGTGAAAAATGGATATGCCATTTTTATAAATTTAAAATCTTTAATTTTCGAGTGGATCGAAATAAAGATCGATAAGAATATATAATTTTGACAATTATTTCCATGAGTTTCGATCATTACGCTTTCGTATCAAGTTGATCGGACTCTATCCTTCCTTCCTTTAATTCCAGATCAAATATTTCCGAGAATTGAAAAAAATCCGTATGAAAAACTTCGCGGGCTTCGATCCATCTTTTAATTAGCTATATTTATAATACAGATTCGATGCGAAAATTCTAAATGCAAAACGAACATTATTTCTATTCGTCGTGTTCGAATTTAATTATAGATTTTAATTATCGATTTAATCATGGATTTAATTATGTCACGGAACGAGATTTGCTTTATGATTATTATTCTCTTCTGTGCGAAGATAAATCGATTCGAATGGAATATTTTTCAAGATATCCGAACGCGTGACCAGAGGAATGTCGACGACGAGGCGGTACATTGATGGACAATGAACAGGAGACAATTGATCGTGTCAAACAAATTTCTCCGGATCGATGTCGACAAGCGTCCACGCGACCCATGGAAATAATGCAGCTGTACAGATCGTGCAGAGTCGTGATTTTACGATCGAGTGCAACGGACGAAACAATGGTCCCATTATTTATTAGCTAGATTCTCCGTGCATTACGCGAGTCGAATTTGCCTGGACCGCGGGTCCAACCATCGTTCTCCACGATTTATTCCTGGTTTAGGATTCTGCCTCTAATCCCTGGACTTTTGCCTATCCTCGTTTTCGATCCCGAAATCGTATTTCGCCTATCCTATCGCCTTCCACGAATTATTAACCGTGTTCGCGTCATCTCCGAATAATAATTTCGTTTCTTTTCTGTTCGCGAATTAGAAGGGAAAAATTCGTGGATGTTAATCGCGAAAATAATATTTCCAATAGTAGTGATTAATTAAAAATATTCTCTCTTTTCGAGATCAGAGATGGAAGATTTTTAATTGAATTAAAATTGCGATTTAATACATTTGTTCTATTTTATTGATATATTTAATTCAAGTGAATCGTGTACGATTAATGTTTGTTTCGATGAATATTCTCTAGAATTTACTCGATTACTTTGTATTTATCCATTTTTTATGAATTTTTATATATATTTTTATGATGATAAATTTTATATCGTAATATCGAATGATAAATAATTTTTAATTACTAATGAAGAAATATATAAACATAATTTGGAAGACAGAAAAATTTTTCAGTTATCGGTATCTCTTTTAAATCGAACAGGAATGCGAAATTCAGGTCGCGCGTGTAATTGGCATCGCGTCGGTGTCGAGTGCTTCTTTCGTGCCGAATATTAACAGGCCGCCATGACGGGAAATCTCGCGAGTATACAGATGGAGAATTTGCTCTTCACCGAACGCCGTGAGTGGTTGAGATCGATAAACCACAGAGAAACCTTCCACGACTAACCGAACTGTACCGAAATCAATCTTTCCTTCTCTATCTCTCTTCCTTTCCATTCTGATTTACAGCGAATAAGTTACGAAATTTTTACATTTATATCAACTTTACTTTTCATTCTTCCTTGCACAAAATTTCTATTTTTAACGTTGAAAATTTCCAACATTTAAATTCTTTTCTATTTATTATATATTTTTCAACGTCTTCGTACGAAAAATGTATCTTTTGTCCGAAAAATATTTACGCTCTGTTTACGTCAAAATTTCTTTTAAACCACCACGTATCAAAAACTCGACCAGACTATAGAATTTTCTACGAATATAACAATGCTGAATATCTAACGTTTTAACGCCATTTAACTCGTCCGACATCTTTGAATGTGATGCCACCGACGCGAAGAACGACATCTATTTTTCGCGGGGCGAGAACCGTTTGATACGATGACGACATTTTGTGCGGGCGAGTTTACAACGTAGCACGTTTTCACGAAGCTAAAGCCGAGCCGGTCCGTTGCGGATTAGGTAATCTCGCCGTAAAAGTGACGTAATTTATGAAGCTACTTAAATCCTCCCCGCCTCGGTTAATACTTCTCCACAACGAGGAAATCGTTGGACCTTCGTGATGCTGCGGCGAGATGAACTCTTTGAACAGAGAATTATCGTTGCACCGCACGGCCGAGTTCACTTTTTTCGAGTACACATGAAACAAATGGCGGCTCGAAAGCTTTCATATCGGCTTGGTTGCGCTTACAAATTAAATTACAACACCGGTTTCGTGCACACTTCCACTGACTCTTTGTTCGCTTAAATTCGGGTATATTTCTATCTCGTTTCTTTATGAAATACCGAGAGATAATTTTTGAGAATTAATTTACAGATAGATAAGAAGCTGTTTCAACTAACTGACGTTCTATGCTCGTTTAAATATTATTTTTTTTGTTTTACTTCTTATATACAATGTAACTACGATTTTTTTTATAATTATATAATTATACTCAAAGAGGAAAAAATTCATGAAAAATCAGAGAGATTTCAAGATGAACGAGTAATCATAATCGTATAAAATAGAATTGTAAATATATCGAAGATTAAGATAATACTTTACAGAATTTATAACATTTATTTGAAATACGTAATAAACGAATAAATAAATGCGTATAACGAATATAATGAATGTTCCATTTCATAAATTGAGAAAGGAATGTTGGGTTAAAAGAATTATCCGGAAAGTAATTTATTACAGGTTATGTGGAAGCACCGATAAAGGCTTGCACGTGTTCGAGATATTTATACGCTTTACATTGACATTATCTTCCTCCTGTTTTGCAATTTTTACACGTATACATTTCACATTGTTAACCGAATCTAGTGAGTGGCAGCTTTATGACGATAAATGGACGTAGAATCCTAATTGTTCGCACAGATACAAATTACTTCTTGCTGAGTAATAAATAAACCGTTAAAATAAGCACTCTGCTTAAATCAGGATATCTTTGTTACTTTGAATCTCGTTCATTTTAACACTTTCTTTTTCAAGTAATGTTACAAACTAAGAAACAAAATGATAGATTGAAATAGTAAAATATAGCTTTGAGAAAATTGACGAATATAATGCTAGTTCGTTAAATCTAGATAGAAGCACATTGAGAAAAATATATGTTCGTATAATATTGTAAAAGTATCTTATTATAATATGTATAACAGTGTAAAAGTACTTACAATGAAAGAAAGTAAACGAAGCAAGCATCGGAAACATTGGTCGATACATTTTTCAAGCACACACATAACCTAAACTCGAATAACACATATTCCGCTCATATAACGTATTTTACACAACACTAAATAATACAATAAATAAGAATTCTACTAATATTCTAATAGATTTTTATACTTTGACAAAAAATATATAAGTAATTTTATCTGAATTTTTCAACAACGTTATATTTACGACACTATTACACATTGCATTTCTTCATATTTGATACGTAAATTTTCCGATTAAACAAAAAGAATATAACCTATAGCTTCATTTGCACAATTATTATTCCGTATATGTTACAGAATCATCTACGACGAGATATTTTATACTATTAAGTCCGATGTAAAAAGAAACGTTTCGACGAGCACACGAAACAGAAACGAAAACGAGTTGCACACGAAAAAGAGCTACCATTGAACGAACAACGGGCACGAATACGAATGAATTTAAGTATAATATGTTAACATTTTGCGCGGAATGTTAAAGCCGAACGAATATCGTAGACGGTTTTCGTGTTTTATCGTTTATTCCGGTTTTAACGTTTTCTTGGCGAGCTCGAAACTTGGTATTATATACACTGGCCGGAAACGATGGCGTCTCGTCCTTCTCGAAATTACCGTTATAATACGACGTAGAAAAGTGCACGGCCGCCATTAAGCGTCCATTTTGCGCGGGAAACATGTTTCGCACGCAATTTCAGTTCATACGCAGTTCGTACCTATGTACAGTGAGTGAGTGATGTCTGTGCAAATGGAATAAAATAATGTGAATAAAACGACTATATTGGATAAAATTCAAGAAGCGAGCGAATGGATCTGAATAGGGTAAGTAATTTTTAAAACAATAAATAAAATTTTTAAAATTATCTTAGGGAAATTTCTAGTTTCCTTCATAAAAGATAGTAGGATCGAATATTTTTTAAATGAATTCCGAATAGATAGAATATGAATTCTATCCTTTATATCTTAGAAATAGAATCGTAGAATTACGATTGTTGGTTGAATTGTAAGTTATTTCAATGAATTGTGACTATGTATTTCTGATTTTGATTATTGCAACAGAGCCGAAAGTGAGGTTAGGTACAGTATAAGTTACGATATAGCGAGATCGTAAAATCAGTCTAGAGTTAAAATAAACATATTTCAGAACGAGATATATGTTTCAAAATTGTATAGATATGTGTGTAGATAAAAATTTGAAATCTTAGCTAGTAGAATGAAGTTTATTTCACGAATTATAAACATTCCACTTTTACAAAAGAAAGATTTGCAAGATAGGTTAAACAGAACAATGATTTTTATAAGATAATTTAAGCTTAAGAATTAGGAATAATATTCGAAAAAGATAAAATAATTTTTTATACAATTTGAAAAATAAATAAATAATTATATTATATGAATATTTCAAGTGTGCGTATACAAAATTTATTAAGCCCAATGAAAAATAGTAGTAGGAATTAAAAGATTTTTAAACACGAATATGAGAATGATTCTTATATATCTTGATACCTAAACGCCAAAATCTCATATTCCTTCATGAGATTCAATTACGATCATCTTTCTTCATGAGAAATCAATTAAATTTCTTTATGACTATCTTTATGAATAAGAAAAGAAATCGCTTAGAAAAAAGAAAATCGCTGTTGACGGAAATTAAATAAAAATTTCTCTTATTTCAAAATTATGCAACATTTATAAGCGTCTATCAGCGTCTTTCACTTTTCGAGTTGACAATATTGAATTAACGAGAAACGAACGGGAGGGTGATTAAAAAATATGGGATCCGTGAGCAAAAGAACGGAAGCGGAAAAAAAGAGCGGATGGGAAGAAGACGATGGTACAAGATAGTGAAAGAGCCACCTCTGAGCAATTTTCATACAAATTCCCGAGCCACCGCCGGTAATCATAGCAAAATTAAGATCATCCATCACCCACGGGCCCTATTTTATTCCGTTACCTTATTTAATAGTATTCCGGTGAGCGATGTAATTTCACTCAACGCGGTTCTCGTTCGTGCACGCCTATGCAATGCGAGGAGTTGCGGGAAAAGATCGACGCTGGAGACGCCTTCGTCTCGTCGAAGTGTATGCATAGTGAGGCAAAGGGCGCGAGGAGGGTAAATATTTGAATATATCGTTCGAGTGGTCGTCTTTTCTGAAAGGGATGGAAATTCTTTTGAACTACCCTCGTATGCGCGCACGCGTTGAAATTCGAAGAAGAGTAAAAGAGACCCGTGTTTGACGTTGAGAGACGTGTTGGAAGTTGCACTTGGAAAATTAGAGATATTGACGTAAGATTTTTCGATGGATGCGTTCCTTTTTTTGATGGAATGGTTTTTCTAAAAAGAAAAAAAATGGACATATTAGTAATTGATAGAAAATGATCCGCATCAAATATAATAGATAAAGTAATTTTTTTTTCGAAAATGTATCATCAACTGCATATAGTACATGTCGATGCTCGGCCAGGCATTAAGTAGCTAACCCCTCTGTGCGATCAGACAGCAAACAGCTTTTACTTTCAGTTTCACGTCCGTAATTTAGCAACTATCAGTTGATGGAGTTTATGAAGTTTTAGGATCGTTGTAAAATAGCGGTGCCGCATCGGATCATCCTCGAACGTACACTCGTCTCCATTTTTCAAAAAGTTGACTCAAAACACTTTACTTTCGTCGATGATCTCGCTGCGGATTATCATAAATTCTGTAAAATGCATGAGACGCGTCGATATTGTCGGCAAAGTATTAACGATCTAGCGTGAGAAATATCCCAGGGATAGGATAGGCAAGGAGAACCGGTCGGTCTCGCAATTTTTCCAAGAGCCATTGCAATTTCTCAAAACGGGAACGTTCAAGGAACAGGTAAAAGGCGAACATGCGCGAGCGTAACGATATTTCTCGCTTCAAGCCGTGGCTCGCTTTCGTTAACGGGCAAACTTGGAGCTTTTATATTTTTTACAAGTTCCATTTTCGCGGCGCTTTTAGTTAAAGGAGGACACGGCCGGTGATAAATCGTTCAAGTTTGAAAAATAAAGCGGACCGCCGTGAAAGAAGGACGGCGGTAATGAACAGTCCCGTGAATGCTGAATGCCCGCAGTTTCCAGTTTTCCACTGGTGGAAAACTTCACCGACAGCTTCCACGAAATGCGCCTCGTTTTATAACCGTTTATTAAACGAACATCCATCCCATCCTCCCGCTAGTGAAAATCCCGCGAGCAAGTGAATCTCCGCTGAGGAAAAGAAAATTATCCCTAAGTAGGTAAGGAGATTGGCGCAGTGTCTCCAGATTTTCCGAGGGATCGATGAGTATCGACAGGTTAAGTGGTAATCTGTTTGCCGCGATACATCGAGGCCTTGCGGCGGTGAACGTCAGATTTAAATTATCTATGAGGGAGAAGCGCGAAAGCGTGGTATCGAAAAGCCATAATGCGAATTTCCATTCCCCTCGGGCTTATCGAGCTTTATCCGGAATTATTGCCGTTACTACAATACGCCAACGATTATTTTTACTTTTTTCTCCTCTTGCCATTCCCTTCCAACCCTTGTGCATGTACCCACCTTCTTTGTTAGGCAACGCGATTCCTCTTCCCCTCGAAACCTGCTCCGTAGAGCGTATGAATTCTCCAACGAATTACAAGCGACCTCTGCCCCCCCCCCCCTCACTCTCGTGAAAACGCCCCGGGAAAAATCAAGTATTCGATGTCGAGACTTTTAGCAAATAAACTTCTTTACGTAACAGCTTTCGAAGCTAATTCGAAAGGTACGAGTGCAGGAACATAAAAGCCGTACCAGCGTGCTGAAAATTAAAAAGAAATGTTCGATTAGAGAAATTAAATATCGAAGTGGTGGAATATTATTTCAGATATTTCCATTTTTTCATGTTTCCAAAAAAAAAAAAAAAATAATAGTAACGATATCGCTTGTAATTCATCTCGTTTCCGTAATAAATCATGAAAATTGGCCGAAAGCAATTATGAAACGCGATCGATACGAATATCGAAAAATTTACCTCGATTTAATTCGATATTTACTGCGGTAACGTCGTCGAGTCTGAAAACACTCGTTTCACTCGAGCTGTTTCCGGATGGTCCAAGCGCCTCCTCGATATCGGATAGAGAAAAGAACGAACGAGAGGGGATAGGTCTCGTCGTAAAATTGTAAGAACTTTCGCGAAGCTTTGTCGAAGGCCTCTTGCGAACTTTCGTCGCCATTCTGGCCGAGCGAGGGCTGGGAAGAACGCTTTCGGAAAACGATAATTTTTCTTTCGAGATTGTCCGGCCGGTTCTCAGGGTCGCGTTGCTCCATCTACACGCGTCGAGAGGAGTTTAAGTGTGGCGGCGATGGTCCATGTAAGAACGGAAGTATGACAAATTGAAACGACCATCGACACGAGCGATCTCAAATCATATCGGTCACTGGAAAACTTCCCTCGATTCCTTTTCTCATGATCGCCTTCGTATCCTTACATTGGCTTTAAAGGAAAATTACCTTTGCACGATTGATATTCTCCATCTTGATGATCTTTTGAATTTGAGTTATCACCAGCAGTTAACGCGAGTAAAGTGATTTGATTAGGATAATCGTGATTTAAATATTTATATTATCTTCGATAGCGCAAGATTAGGATACATCTGCTTTTCTTTTTCATCTAAAATCAATTCGATAAAGTTGAAATAAACAGCCGCACGAAATTCCTATACGATATACACGAAGATTACAATAGAATAGACGAAAGCAATATTGTACGAGTAAGTTCGTGCAACTTTGTTCTACTTTGAAGTTGAAATATTGCAAACACGTTACAAACGGTAATTCAATGAACAAAATGAAGAAACTTTCCGCTAAATGTAAATGATGGCAGCAACGTCCCACTAATTTTATACACTTTGGTTAATTTGATGTAAGTGGCCGGATTACTCTGAATAATGAAGCTTGAACAGCACACATCACGCGTCGTTGACCGCTTTTTCCCGTCAAGTGACACGTGTAACGAGAAATGGATTGTTTCTCGCGTGAAAAGAGCCCGATACAACGGATATCGCGAAACAAGATTTATCGCAATAACAATTTTCAGCCTGGTAAAACGCATTTCAAGTTGTATGCTTCGCGCACCATGTTAATTTAATTAAAAGCACAACGAAATAAAAGAACAACGAGAGCGATGAGTATGTCCAAAGTGATTAAAAAGTATTTTTGATTAATGCTGAAAGGTTGAATCAAATGTTCGCGATCGTCGTCTCATTGTTCCCTTCGATTTTATATTATTTATTACACGCAATTGTTGATGTAATCGCGTTCAATAAATATTATTGCTACGCTATTTTTTCACGATTCGAGTTTTTCTCGTTGAAATGGAACATACTTCTTTATCGTTCGAATGTTTGAAACGCAGATCATTAAACTCGACAAATTATCCAACGGTTAGCCCGAAGTGAGATGATTATTTTTTTAATAATTTCTTTCAATGATTTTTTTTTATACTTCGAGTGAATCGCGAAAAATTTACGGATGATAAAAATATTTGAGAAACAATCTTAACAAGATAAGTAAAAAAAAAAAAAAATTACGGGAAATTAATAAAAACATTGACAAAGTGAAATTAATAAAAAATACGATAAATCGACAGAATTTAATAAATCCCTTTTAAAATTAAAAATCAATATCATATTTTCACCTGCGGATACGATACAAAATTGTATCTGATATTTAAACAAGGGAAAAAAAAACCCAATAACAATATGTAGATAAACGTATATCACCGAAAACAATTCCTTTATATAATATACGAGGAATTATTTGAATCTCGTAAATATAAATCTACAAATTGAAATTTCAATTTCGCTTTGATTACGAAAACAACCCTTTGATCTTGTGTAAAAGATAAACGTAAATTCAGAGGTATGCAATTTTATAATGAAACTCTATTTAAAACCGTTTAACCGGCCATTCTTCGGATAAAAGAGCATAGAAAATACTACTTACGCGGTACCGTTGTGCCGTCCTATAGAGATCAGTCGATAGATCTGCAACTCGACTCTTTGGCCTGTGTCCGGGACAAATCTGTAGGTACACCTCGACGGCCCTTCAAGGGATGGCGACTTTATTTGGCCAAATCCACGATCCGATTTGCTGAACAACTGTCTGCTGTCGAGCGTTATGTTGCACACTGAAACAGAAATAAGTGGATAACTGGATGGACGAGTAAAATGACAAGTTTTCGACCGAGCGTTAACGCGAAAGACGTGGCGAATTATTACCATCGCGCACCTCAATCGAATCATTTTCCATTTTCCTGTAATGGACTCCTCTGTTGTTTATCGACCGTACTCTGCAATCCATTGCGGATTAAACGTAATAACGTTGCAAACGAAACTTTATCACGCAATTTAGCGAATATTACGTATAATTTATCACGCATCGCGTGAAATGCATGGATCGTGTGTGATTGTTATGGCTGTTTAATTTGATTTGCGGTCACTGTGGCGGTGAAGGGTGTTTCCGACCGAGTCAGTTTTCAGCGATGATAGATTTCGGATTTTCGTTCTCCAACCTTACATGGGAAAAAACTCATTTCGAACACACCTGTTGCACACTTGCCCGATTGGAAGGCATTCCTTCACACCCGATCGATGTTAATTAAATGTAGTGCATCAGAGATGAGGTGGATGCACGTAGTCTTTATTCTTTTTTATTTATAACGTAGGAAGTTGATATAGAATTATATCGAAATATCGTTGTACCTACAAGATCGATAAATTGGAATAAATATCGTTCGAAATGTTTCTCCATTCCATAAGTTAACGAACTACGGATCGACAAAGTAGATAATAACACGCGAACAGTAAGAATTGAATTGTATTACGAATCGTATTCTTTTTCGAGGAATCTATCTCTTATACTTGATACTTGAAGAATAGTTACGTAACGATGAGATATTTTAAGTTTACAGTGGAATTTTTATATTATATTAGCTTCGTAACCCATTTTCCTCGGATAGAGGGAAGAAAATATTCCTGTCCCATTATCAGCTGTCTATATATAACCATTGTGTCCAAGCCAATAAATGATTCTACCACTCCCTATTTCTGCAAGTTTTCGCCCAGTCATCGTTTCCTTACTACCTGAATATCTTCGTGCCTAAGGAAAGAGGGACGAATTCTCTCGCAATCTCGAGAGGTACTTCTATTCTTTTCGCCCAGAGTTAACTCATACATCTTTTTTAAACCGAGTTTATCGAAACAATTTTTAATATTATTCGAATCAAACGAAATCAAGGTTATTGTATTATCAATCGAATTTTTATTGCCACTTGGTTACTTAATTTTCCTAAAGTATTACGATTCGAGATTTCGCAAAATAAAAACAAAGAAATGACGCGACGAGGAATTTTTCGAATCATTCATTCCAATATATCTCCCCGCGCGATATATTTCGCCACTGTCTGGACAAAAATCCGGGTCACGTGGAAGCGCAACACAGCCGCTGCAAAGAAAAATGCTGCGTCGCTCATAACGATTTTTCTTGCTCGCATCGTTCCATCGACGCCCGCGCGAGACAACGGATCTTTTCCATTCGAGGCGACGACCAGTCGCGACAATGACACCGCAACGCTCTAACGCTTTTCTCACTCGTATAAATCGATTCTTAATTCCTCGTGAATTCAATATAAAAAAAAGACTGCGTTCCTCCTTTTCGAACAATGATTTAGAAAAACTGACAGGGTCGAGTCGACGAATCCAGTGTATATTTCTTCGTGCATTCTAACAACAGTAAGAACTTCGAACTTGTTGTCTCGTTGATGAGATGTACACGCAACTTCGATATCGTAAAAAAAAAACGATATTAATTCTATCGGTTCCCCTAATTCTTTTCTTTAAGGGATTAAAAAGTTTTGAATTAATGGAAACTTAAAGCCGATTAAATCGATAAATCAATTAATTGGAAACTCGTTAAGTTGGTCGATGAGGAATTTCATAGACTTTCGCGAGAAGAGAGAGGTTGAAAAATAATCGAGACGCGCCGCCGCTCGAGAAAAGAAGTAAGACGCCATTAATGGTTCTGGCATGATTAAAAGGCGGAGGGGGAAGAGGGGAAGGGAGAAGAGAGGGTGTACGTTTCAACCGTGTGTAGAAGAAGGTCTCAAAGGAAAGAAAGGTTTGATGGATGGGATGTGGGGGGAGGGCCAATAACGTCAGATGTAATTAACGTGGGTAAGAGAAAGCGGTAGATGGATGAACGGGGTAGGAAAGAAGAACTCACTGACGTAATTAGTTGGCAGAAAGAAATGCTCGGGACACGGTGGTAATTTCAGTAGTAGGATTTATACTTTGCGAAAACGGTTCCGGTGGAGTGGCTTGTTCAACAAACATTCGGGTAAAATTTCCTTTCCACAACTCCGCCCCAACGTTATTTTACGCTTTCTTTTAGAAATTTAGCGATGTTGAGACTTGTAACAACTTTGGCAAATTGATTGTTCGATAAGGAAAGTTTATATTAATAGAAGTGCTTTCACAGATATTTGATCAGCTGCAAGTTTGGTATGTTAAAAATTTTCAACAAATTCTTTTTCTTCGATCATATTGCTTGTATAATATAGATCAATCGTGTTTAGACTAAAAAAGAAAATGCGTTTCTTATTTATTTTTCTCTTGATTCTAAGACATCGATCATCTACTGCCACTCGAGAAAAACTTTTTTCCACGCGGTTTAATTTCCATTTGTTCACGGAAAACACCCTCGGCTAAGACATGAAAGAGTGGATCAATGGCGTAAATCTCGTTTTTTAACGACGATGCGGGATCAAAGGGACGGCAATTGCATTTTTGACGAAATTACATTGCCATCGGCAGAGATGGAAGTAAATACACAAATCAATCGATCGAAAGGAGGGACGGTAATGACGTTACGAGTTGCTAGTTGAATCTCTAACAAGTTTAATATGGAAAGGATTTAACTGGAAGTTACAGTTTTAGACGCGTGCGAATTTCCCTCGATTGGAAAACTTGTTCGTGGTCGACCGTTTCTCGATTAATTGAAATATGAATACAAAAAGGAATTTGATCTTCTTCCATTCTTCAGTCTTTCTTTGTAAATACATTATTATTATATGAAACGAATAAATAATATGATATTAAATTAATTCTATAAAAAAAGTTAGAATAAGAACTGAGACACGAAGAAATGTCTTAATAAAACTATTCAAAAATTTGAAATAAATTAACAGAATTAGAAAACTAGAAATATAATATCGAATAATTAAAATTTAAGGTATCAAAAAATACGATATACGATAATCTCCCTCAAAATAAACGTAAAGTACGAATAATTATAAGCGGAGATAAATTCGAAATTATTCGAAAAATCCAGATCTGAAGTTGATCTGGAATTCTTAAGAAATTCTTATCTCGAGATATGCGCGCTAAATGAGCCTCTAGTTGTAAATCCGCGCGTACAGCGCGCCGCTTAAAGCGACGCAAAGAATATTGAGACTAATGGTCATGAAGCATAACGACGCTACTTACTGTTGGCGCAGTATTGCTCCAACCCGCACTGAGCACATCTGTCCGGCGACGCGGCTCCGCAACTGCATCCTCCGGATGGGACGCAGCACGCGCATTCGTTGCTGGACGAATTAAAACTGCACGCGCACCCGTTCGTCGTTTGCGTCCAAAGGTCCACTTGACCTGAAACCAGAGAAAGGATTAGAGAAACGGTCTTTTTTTCGCGTAGCTACGTCTTTTCGCAGATGGCACGCAATTAAGAAACGGCAAATGCTCACATTTTAAACGAGCTTTCGTTTTCCTACCGAGAATCATCCCTAGTTAAAATTTCCTATCTAGTTTCTTTTCATTTATTCGGATACATTTAAAGTTCTTTCAATTCTTTTCGGACGAGAAGTATTCGAATTTCACGGTATTTTTTTACGTGAAACCGAGATTATTAAATTATAAATTAAAGTAATGTAAATATCAGGAATAAAAGGATATATTTTTACTAGAAACGTCGTATACATTTAAGTTGATTTAATTTTATTTAATTGTAAGTTTCCAAGTATAGAAAATAAGAAATCTTTTAATAATAATCCTAATAAGGATAATAGTAAAGAAGTTTAATTTCCTCGTTTTGGACTGTTAAACGGGATATTATAAATATATGAAACTATAGTATTATATTTTATTATACTATTCCATATAACTTTAACGTTATCGTAAACAAAAATTGAATCACCGATGAAATCCGTTTGATACATTTCCAATAATTATATCGATAGATACAAAATTGTTATAAATGGAAAAATGTTTCTCCGAAACCGATTCATTAATCTATTCGATCCTATTCGAACCCAATTTCGAGCACACGTAAAATCACGTTGCTTCAAACTCGACTTCCGTGCAAACGCACCTGTGGCGTCCGATGATTACCACGGAATCTATTTATTTCACTGTGGTTCCCTGTGTATTGACCCAACGTACCACGGTTCCCTTGTCTAGAAAATGTAATTCTTCTCTGTGAAATGACGGTATGCGGCTGGTTTCCACGTTCTTCTCCCCGATTGCAATCGCAGTTCAAACGATTTTGCCATAGCGACCTTTGTTTCGTCCATTCGATCCGTTTCCTGTCCAACATTCCGATCCGTGGTATTACGTTTTTCCCCCATCGTCCGTGTCCACCCCGTGACCGCTGTCTCCTCCCCTCCCTCCACGACTCTCCTCTCTCGCTTCGATCCTCTCCCTTTCTCTCTCTTTTTTTTTTTTTTCGTTCGTTCGAGTCGCTCTTACGCCGTTGTGTCCCGTGACGCCGATAAATACAAAAGCGGCGAAAAACGGAGCACCACGAAGAATATAAGCCCCTGGACGAGCGATTGCTCATTGTTTTTGCTCCAACCTTTCCCCTTTTTTTCGGTTTTATTGCACTTTCCACGGAGACCCTCGACCTCGTGACAATTAATAAACTGTCGTTCCATCGAGGTGACCGAGCTCTTGCTTTTACGAAACCAACGCGAGTTTAAGTTGGTTTTCGAAGTTGAAATTTGGATATATTTTTGGATTATATTTTATTGACTTCTTTTTTTTTCTTTTCCTAGATTGAAAGAGAAAATAACATTTTAAGGAAACAGGTTTTATTGTAAAAAAATTTTATAATTTTACAATTAAAATTAATCCGTATCTCCCACTTACGCAATTAACTTTCCATCATAACGTGAATGTATCTTCTTTTCCCATTCATTTTCATTCATGATGTATATATCCATGATCAAAATTCTCTTGTTCGATCAACGGATCGTGATTAGTCAAGAGAAAAATGTGTCAGTTTATTACGACGTCTGATAGACGTTGAATTTTTGCAAACACGGGGATACGATTGATTGTCTTTCTCCCCATCGTGGAGGAAATCATGGAGAGGAGGATCGAAAGAGAGGCAGTAAGAAGCCAATCCGAGAACACGAAGAAAGACAGAAAAAATTCTGACTTATAAGTAATCCAAAAAAGACGAAAGAACGAGCGAAAAGGAGAGAGAGAGAAGCTTGCCTGAGATGTAGATCGGGGCAAAAGTGGGAAAAGAAGGGTGGAAGCGGTGTGGATCGGTGGTGGTGGAAAGGAAACGCGGAGGAAGAAGACATAAATTCCATGGCAGTGTAAAAAGGGCGTTAAGAGGAGAAGCCTAGCCACCCCCGATATGTCAATATCCCAAGGAAATACGGGGCGGTACTTGGCCAGAGGGGTAGTAAAAATAAAGCAAAGTTTATTGCCGCCACCACCACCATCACCGCCAACCAGTGGAACCGCCTCTGGAAATGTGTGTTTCAGGGGAAAAAAAAAAAAAAGAAAGAAAGAAAAAAAAGACACCCGTGTAGACGAACGTTTCAGGAGCGTGAATGTGCTACGAAGGTGGGTAGGATACGGATTTCGAGGGATTTCACGGTGAAATCGGAGGAAGGAGGAAGGGATGGGGGTGGAAGCGGGTCGGACAGCTCCAATTGGATTCTTAATCCATCGATTCAAGCTCGATTACGCGGGTTTGTTTAACGTGGATAGCGAACCTGCCCTGGAAAGATTTTAGTTGGTTTGGTGATGTGATTCTTTTGAAAAGAAGAAGAGGAGGGAAGGGGCGATATAATAATTTATTGTTCGAAGTGGACAGATTGAAAAGAAGGAAAGAATGAATTTATTATATCGAATCGGTTGAAAAGATTTTACTTGATTTGAAACAAGTCCAAGATCTCTAGTGATTCTTTAAAAAAAAAACAAAAAAGGAAAGAAATGGGTTGAATGGAAAAAGGAGCAACATTTATTTTACATCAGAGATGAAAAAGGGAGTAAAGGAAAAGTGGAATTTACCAAATCGATCGGGAAGGGAGATTTTAATTTTGAAGCGCGTCCAAATGATGTGCTTTAAAAAAAAGAAGAAGAAAAGAAAAAGGAAGAAAGTGAATAGAAAAGGAGGGGGGGGAGAGCAAAGAAGAAGTTTTGTCAGAAGTGAGCAGGTTGGATGGAAGAAAGAGGAGAATTAAGGAAAATCTAGTGCAAACAAAGAGCCAACTATGTATATAGCTGCTGCTATACTTTACTCCCTCGAATCTTTCCTCGGTAGAATTTTTGCCCTCGTGAACCTTTCTTCCTTTTCTGCTTAGCCGGAGACCATTAAGGTCCGTTCGTAACCCCATGGCGCTCTCACGGCAACCTACATCGCGAGACGCATGAATCACGGAACGAGGAACGCACACCGCCACGGTTACACCGGCTTACACCGGCCGCCACTTTTTACGCGAGCATTCGCGTTTTCTTTCAGGTAAAAGAAGATTTGTTGCCTTCGCTTGTCCTAACCGACGTTCCAAATCCGTGATTTTCAATTTAGGATCGCATCCGTTCTACTTAACGTTTATTCTTTGCCTTATGAATTGCACTTAGGGAAGCCTTTATCGTTTCTTTCCCCGCGACTTTTCTAGATTCCACGGATAAACCAACATCGATCTAAAAAAATTTAAAAACAAAAAGCGTTATTCACTCGGTGCAACGGCCGAGTATCTTACTACCACTCGTACACCCGCGCCTCTCAAGATACTCCACTTTCTCACAATCCATCTCCCTCTTAACGACCGAACCCACTGCAATTCAGATCCTATAAATCCTCTCGCCTCTCTTATTTCACCAGATCTAACCGAGTCCTCCTTTCCAACGTATAAAATCCAAAAACACCTCTCGAGACGAATTACCATCTTCTACTAGGATGATGCGCAAAAAGATCCACTTATCAGCATGGGCGGCGTTAAATTCCGGACCTAACCCTTGGTCAATTTCAGACGAAGAAGCTCTCCTCGAGTGATATCCCGATCCAACGTGGCGGTTGTCGCGTAATGGCGGCAGATACTGTCGACGACCACGGCTGTGGTCACCCCTTCGCAAGTGTCTAATAATTTTCGTTTAAACCCGAGCGCGAACCCGGCTCTTACGCGCAGCTGCTCTCCTGCTCGAGAGCCAAACGCATTAGTCCGCTAATAGACGAAATGGCTGATCGTAGTTAAGAGATAAATGTGGCGGAGAAAGCCAGAGAGAGAGAAAGAGAGAGAGGATGGTGCTTAGAGAGGTCGTTCGTTATCAGCGATATTAGAGAACCGTTCGAACGAGGTTCGTTCGAATCGTTGTTCCCATTTTCACGTACGTCCGACCGATAGCATTGTCCCCTTGATGAAGAACGATTGCAGGCAAGTAACGAGCGGTCAAACGGAAATTTAAAACGCGATAAATTTCGCCGGTGAACAATCAGGGATTGATATCCTGGCGGCCGAGAAAAATCGCGAGTTCTCGTCCGCCTGGGCCGATATTTTATATGGGAATGGGGGAGGGTAGGGTTTTGTTCCGTTTCGACTTAAATCGTCGAATTTCTGGGCAGAACTAGGCTCGCGGTTCCACGAAATTTGCGCAAAACACAGAGAGTTCGACGAACGGGAGAAATTTATTGGGCTGGCCGTTGATACACGCGCGGCGCTCTGCATTTTTCACGTTCTCCGGTTTCGGCCTGGCGAACATTTTTTTCTACTTCGATCCTCGATCCCTCCCCTCTACAGCTACCGCTATATTGTTCGTCGTTATTAATTTATCAACTTCGATGCCCGAGAAACATTGGTCGCGCTGTTTACTCGTTCCTCCGATATTGATGATGATTCGATTTGTCACGATCCCATTTCCCTGTTTGCCCGTCCACTCCTCCGTGCTCGGATATATACGTTCGTACAGGTCGCGTATATGCACCGGCATGCACCGGATTTATTTGCCTTGGCGCTCCAAAATCTCCAAAAATTTGACCAATCGACGATGTACGCATCGATCATCCACCACGACGATCATCCACCACTCGTAAACCGTTCCGTTTCGTTTCAACGTCTAACTCTTCCCGAACGAAACTAATAATAAAAGATTCAAGGATCCAAGGATATGGATGGAAAATATATAAAATTATTCCATCAAAGATTCCCATCCAAGGCCGTGAAAGAATCCGAAATTACCCCTATCTCCCCCTTCATCCGACAAAATTCTCGTTTCTGCTTGAATCGCATCCCCCTCGAATCTATCACTAATCATTCTACTTGCGCTCATCTTTCTTCCCTCGACCACTCCCTCTCTCGTGAAGGTGCCGTCGATTAGTCCGCGTTTCGCTTTTATTACGATTTCCCGGTCACTGTGCTACTTGCAATTCCATCCGCATCTCCATACATTTGCACTTTAATTGGCTTCGCACTTGCCCCTATCCGGCCGGCATAAATATGTATAATAATAACCGGGGAGAGGAGGGGTGGACGCGTCGCACGCGCGAGCGTACGCGATGATACGCGCGGCAACGTGGCGAGAGGGGTGGCGGGAAGGAAGGATCGAAGCTGGCCAACTATTTTACTCGTTGGGCGGTCGTGAAACGGACAACGTTTCGAAACTCATGCGATACGCCGGACGTTGAGTGATAAATGCCCTTGCCAAAGCGAATCGGTGGGTAAGCGCGGCCAGCTAGCTCCCGTGTTTCGCTTTGTTCCTAATGATTTAGTGGATCCGAGTTCGAGCGTTGGAATTATCGGAATTGCCCGTCGCTTCATTCTCCCGCTTCATTCTTTCGTCATTTTCCCGAGGCCGAGGATGATGAATGCGTTGTCAACTCGAAGGGGAATTGTGGGAGAAAGGGTGGAAAGTGGAAGTATCTCTATGGGATGGGAATTGTGTAGGGGGAAGGAGTGTTGAGAAGGTAGGATATTTCGGGTGTCGTTCGAATAATAATCGAGGGATCGTGGCCTCGAAAGGGTGGAGGAGGGATCTTTGAGAGGGTGCTTTGATGGAGTGGCTAGTCCTTGCTTTTCGGTCGGAGGTCGCAAACTATCCAATATTTCCTCCATTTCTAGGGTAATTGAAATTGTAATACACTTTTCAAACGTCAATTTAAAATTAATTCTGGAAATTTATATGTAAAAACGCCCCTCGAGAATTATTTATTACATTATAAACAATTTAAATTTGCATCGGAGGAATCGCTGATACTGATTTTTTCGGTATCCTTCAGAAACCGTTCAGATGGAGTTACTTCAAAAAATTCAGTGCTAATTTTTACAATTACTTATGGATCCATTTTCGCTGTATCAGAAATTCGTTCCGGGATCCAAAGTTTCTCTTTATTCCTTCCATTAATCTCTATCGATCGTTCCATATTAATCTACGATGCAGAAAAGGGGCGACTTCCATTCGAAAAACTTTCGCCGAAGTCTTTCTTCGACGGCGACCTCGTTGATCACTGTCTCGCCGATCGCGTAATAGAATTTCCCGCGATCCATTGTCGTATCGTGAGGGATGGATCAGAGAGGTTGATCGGAAATATTGCCAATCCTTGGGGTTAATTTTACCCCGCTCGCCTCCTCTCCTTCGATATAATTTTGCCCTCGAGCATCTGCTCGATCAAGGAGATTAGTCCACGCGAATCCTGAGAGGTTAGAGAGATTCATCGGAGCATCGGTGAAAATTAATTGGCGCCAATTTCCGGCATATTTCTGCAATGGAAACTTCCAAGCGTTCATCTCGTTGTTCAGCGGCTTCTTTGAGGACTTTAAAGAACGATGTTTGTTCGCTTGCGAGAGGAAACTCGTTTGATAAAGATTGATTGGTCGCTCCGTCATTTCGAACGTTTAGAAAAATTAATTCTAATTATCGATGCATTTCTGAAAAATTGTACCGCGTCTCAGCGATGAAATCGATCGAGGAAAGGAAGGTTGTATTAAGATTAATTTTATTATAATAATTATGCGAATGAATATTTAATCTCACGCTTCTAATTACTCAATTAAAAGAAATCCGTCAGACTTTCACGAAAGAAAGTCCGAAAGAGTTTTAAACAACATTTAAACTCTGTTGTTTAATTGTTTTAAGAGAGAGAGAAAGAGGGAACTTTAAGAGTATTTAAAGAGTGTTTACGTTATGCAAACTGAAGAAAACTTTGTAATAAATCACGATCACGGAGGACGGAGGACAATTCTCGTTAAGCATCACTCTGTTTCATCTCGGGTGCCGCGTGCCGTAATTAAAATCGTGTCATCGATTGGTAACGGTGGACAAACGAGCTTTCAATATCGAAGTCACAGCACTTTTGATTAATCGCCTCGAGGCGCACGACCCGCGCCAATTATCACCATTAGTCGCGAGAAACAACTATTGCAGAGGCGGAACCCTTATAACTGTCCAAGATGACACGGACAAGTTATCATAATCGGCTTTGGCTCAATGCCGAACATCAGTGGAACCAGAAATCCGATTTCGATCCTCCCCTACCGTAATCTCCGCAGAAATCTTTTACTTGGGACACGGCTTACCGTTGAAACTAGATTACAAAGTTCAACGTTAAAATCACGGTATTAAATCTAGAAAATGACGGAATCGTTTTGGACGATCACAACTTTCGCGAGAAATGTTAAAATTTACTCGTTGAATCGTCTTTGTTTATAAATTATTCTTTCCTGGTTCAATCTTTGTTCGTTAGAAAGGAAAACTTACTGGAACAAAATCATTTGCCGATCATTCGGGAATTACTTTATTATTTGAACTTTCGATCGGAGAAAACAATTAAGCAATCATTCCAATAGTTCAGCTCGATTAGTTTTTCAATCGAAATTTCCAAAGTGTTTTCAGAGAATTGTTCAACCGATTTCGAACTCTCTTCAAATATAAAAATCCTCTTTCTAATAGGTCCAACAAAACTCCAAAAAAAAAAAAAAAATAATAATAAAACACCTAACACGATCTATGAGAAATTGGCAATGAAATCAATTTACCAGCTGCTTCGAATTGGAAATACAACAACGGTAGACCCATTAAAATTCATACCGGCGGCAGTGCAATTAAACGAAACAGGTTAACGAAGCGCCGGTTGAAGAGCATAGAAGCATCGCCAATAAAAAGACAAATATTTTTCCAATCGTTCTCGCAATCTCTGAGCGAGAGGGCAAGCGAACCGTGCAGCTGCAAAAAAGAAAAAAATAACGCGAACTTCTCGAGATTACAGGGTCCACCAGATCACTGATCTGGCGGAACAATAATCTTCCACGATCCTCTGGAAAGTTGGTCGAAGCGGTGTCACGATAAGGTGGTAAGATTCCTAAGAGAAAAGAGAAAGGAGCGAGCAGGTTGAGAGAAAAGTGGAGAAAAATTCCATCGTGTGATATTAAACGTCTACGAATCGTTTCGAGATACTTATAAATAAAGCGAGCCGGGCTTTGTCACTGGAACGTGGATCGTCGATACGAGCAGCCGTCTCTCTGAATTTATCCCCGTGAAGAGGTAAACCGAGCATCAACGGTTCCCATCGTGAGAATAGAGTCTGACGAGTCCAAGGATTCCGAGATGTTCATTGTGCTTGCCATACACACGGGCAATTTGGACTCGTGGAAATGCACATTTTTACGAGCTACCTTCCATTCGTTGGTATTTCGTAGACGTCGTTGAACCGTGTTTCCTTTCATTTTTGTGGTCTCAGATGAATCGTTGATATTTCGAAATATTGGATTGGATAATGATGGATCTGTTATGGATCTTTTTAACGTTATAACGAGTGACGATGTTGATCTTTGTCATTTTGTTATAACGGATTCTCTCTTTCTTTTTTTTTTTTAATTAATAAAATTTGAAAATACATATCGAAAAACACGAGGGTTGTAAAGAATGGCCAGCTAGCAGGCGTTATAATATTGTAAACATGACGTTACACGCGAGCTCGCCTCGGGAAAAATTTCTGCTAGAAAATACATTGCGGTGGAATTGTTTTTCAATCAAACAATCGAACGCGCGCGACTTATCAGAATTTTTCAGTATCTACGTATGCCCACGCTGCGTGAATAGATACGTATTATTTAAAAAGGGAGATAGAAAGATTGAGAATAAATAGGGAAAAGAAAGAGATCTGTGATATCTCTTTTTGAATAAACGTTATACATTCTTCTTCATTCCCGATTCTCTTTCATTGAAAATGAACGAGTAACGTTTTTATTAAATTTTTCTTCCATTTAGAGGCAAACAATCGTTTTAACGCGGATATCTATTTAATTAAATTTAATATCCTTAATTAAATATATTATGATACAAATATATATTAATGAAATCTCGCCTTAAAGATTCATCGAGCGATTCTACTATTATAAAACTAAAATCTCTCTCTCTCTCTCTTTTATTTTTTCTCAAATAAATCTCAATTTCCATTACAATTGCACTCCTTTTTCTTCCGATATTATCGATACGTTTTTCAACGATTTTCATCCTTCACCTAAATTTCACACTTTGTGTCTTTCCTCCTCCCCCACTCGCGTTATTACCATTCAATGATGCTTCATCGTCCCGATTGAAATTGTCCCGTAGACACGAATACGTGACGTTTTTCAAATACGCCGTATTCACAGTATCCGCTGTCATATCGGCGATGTATCGATCCCCGGTTCAGCCAGCGATAAATATTTGTGAAAATAGCTTCGATAACGGGTTTGCACGTTTAGTGGAACGCTGCGATCGGCACTTTCCAAGGAAAGTGGAAAACATCTCGATCGATACGCGTGACGTCGACACGTTTTGAAAATCGTTTCTTCTTCAACCACGAAATGTTATCCTCGAAATGTTTCAACGGATTCAACAATAATAATTCTACTTAAAGTGAAGTTTTAACAAACGAAAGATTAAAAATTCTCATCGCGTCGAAAAACTCATCACGAAATGATGGCTGGTATAAAATTGGATTCATACTTCCATGCGACGAAACGAGCAGAATGCATCTTTACGATGCTCGCACGTATGCCGTGAAAACAAGGCGATATATCTATCATAACCACGTGACTAGCATAAAAATCCGCGCTCTATCACTATCCAAAGATTACGTATCAAATCAAATGACAAATACGACAACTAGTAAAATCCTCGATCCAGCAACAAGGACACACCTATCTTCAAATCTCCCCATTTACTTCTCCTCCTCCCCTGAAAACCCTTAAATCTCTCCAAAAATTATTCGGGAACGAAATCGAGGAATCAAAGCCATTAAAACCGATAAAGAATCTGGCGAGGAGAATCGTGCAATCGTATATTCAATTGTTTTCGACCTGCATTCACGAACGTTGCCGATTTTCACGAAGCTGTGCGCCGAAATAAATCGCGTTCCTAATGCACTCGGGGCAAAAATTCGCGCTCTTGGTTGAAAACGGGGCTTGTGTCGATGCAACGGCTCGCATATATCAATCGAAACCCAGCGTTGGGTTCGCCTATGAATCGCTAAGTAAGTAAATCAGTTGGAACGACGCGTGGAGGATGGCGATCGATGGCGATCGATGGCCAGGGCTGAGTTTAAAGTTGATTCTTTGGATAATTTAGGTGGAACGTTTTTATTTTATTATCTCGGCGAGGATTTAATTGTGGAATGATGACGAGAGAAGTGAATTATTCGTCTTTTTTTGAGGGGGGCACGGATTTGGACAGATTTAACAGGTTCATTTCCTCTCGCGAGATCTCTATTGTAAAATGACTTTCTTTTCAAATATTACTTATTATTTAACGATATACGAATTGTTACCTTTTAGTTCCAATCTATTGATTTGAGGGTGAAGGATGAAAAATAAATTCCTTTTAGCACGATAAGTCTTTTTTCTCCGAAACGTAGAACAAGATTTATATAACGAGAAGAAGAAATTTAATTTCGTACGTTACACTTCGTGTACGAAAATACAGAATCATAATATAATCCCTTGACCCGATAAGAATTTCAATTATTCAGAGACGGTAGCAAATTGCTATTCGAAGACACGCGCGAACTTTCGAACCATTCTAAGCTTCCACCAGTGTTAAATTTCACAGGAAAGGGGTGACAGGTGAAGAGGACGCGATTGCGAGCGCAATCTCCCATTCCATAGACTTAAATCTATCATCCCCCTTATTCGTAACTGTAAAACGGTACTTCCCTAAATTACAATGTATCTCGCGTTCCCATTTGGCTCCACGCTAACGATGATCCTTTCGAAAAGAAAAAAAAAAAGAAGAAAAAAGGGAAAAAAAACGAAAGTAGCGACCCTCCACACGACGACGAGGAGGATGAACGATAAGTTAACGAAGTTCGCCAACATTTTTTCCCCCCTTTTTCCCCGTGGAAAAATTTTCGCGGCTGGATATTTTATTCATAAAGCCCTCCCCTCCCCTCCGCCCGATGTTATTTTTCGAGGCTTCGTCGATGCGACGGGATTTACCGTTATTTTCCGTATAACGTAACTTCGTTTCGTGTTTTCACTCGGTCGCCCGTGAAATCGTATCCAACTCGGTAAAAATTGTTGTCCCGCCGGACTCTAATTAGTTTCTCGTTCAGTTTGCATTTTACGCTCCTTGGATTATCACGATTAATTACGGTGGAAACAGAACGGCAAACTTTACGATTGTTTAATGCGCTTTACCACTACCAACGACCATTCGTCGAGATTAAATAGATTTTTAAAAGCGAAGCTGGGAATAAATATCGATAGAGCGTTTGGTAAATATAAATTGATATCTTTTGGATCTTCGATCGAAGGATCGTTCTCAAAGGTGTTGTTCGAATTAATCAAATTGTTTGGATTCATTTTGAGCGTATAAATTATATTTTAGGAATAAAATGGAAAGAGGAAACAGAATCTTGATTTAAGAATAGGTTAATACGATTAAATATATTTTTACGCGAAAATATTGATAAATATAAATTGGTGATATATTTTGGATGTTCGAGAAGTTTGTTTAAAATTAATCAAATTGTTTGGATTCATTTTGAGTATATTTGAGTATATATATTTAGAAGTAATAATTTAGAATTAACTTTTCGAATACTAGAAAAATAGCTCTCGATTCCTGTAAAATATTTGCATTAGAACATTGACTAATATATCTCGTAGAATAAATCCATGTAGTAAATCTGGTCAAAATAATTCTGATTTATCTCGTTCCTCCACGATTGTGGAGTAATCTTTCGAAGCATACAATTCATCTGAGTCGCCAAACCGAAATTCAACAAATCCCGAACAATCCATATAAAATAAACACAATCTCTCTTAACCAGTTAAACGAATCCAATATCACGCGTATATTTAAAAAGAAAAATAATGAAAATTCGAAGGGAGGAGAAGCAACGATAAATCAACCAATCCTCAAAATATCTCAATATCGAATATCTTCCAATTCCATCCAACCATCGACCGATATTAAATTCCTCTACGATTTTACCAAACAAATTAATCAAAAATCCACTCGCTCCACGACGAAGCTAAAAGAGGCTCGTCCATCTCGCCGTTCTCATTGTCAATTCAATTCCTCGCTCTCGTTCAACATTTCCAATCCAACCTGACCAAAAACTTTTCTAGCGGATGTTACACCCGGAAATTCATCCTGATTTGGAAGTATGCCGAATCGCGTTCGGCCGATCTCAGCGCGTCGGTTCGATCGATTTCGGGGAGAAGAGAAGCAACAGAGATTTATCCTCGCCGTATTCGCATTATTCGGAGTACGATACAGTCCAGAATCCAGCAGCAAACGTAACCGGATCGATCGAATCCGGGAATTTGGTTAGAAAGCGAGAGAGATGGCTCGTTGCGGTCCGTGTCGTGTCGTTGCACGTAGCAGGATCGGGGTGAAGGGCAGAGACTCGAGGAGGAAGGAGGCTCGAGGCAACGAGGCGGATAGAGATGGCGGCGACGTCGGCGGGTAGGAGAGGTTGAGAGTGGGATGGGCCTCTGGGATCGGAGCCAACTATTGCCATTATGTGCGGACCGAACCTGCATTATGTCCGTTCGCTATGGTGCATACCAGATATCCTTGAAACGAGCCTTGCTAGAAACCCCACAGTTGCTGACGCCTCCGGGAAGGCTGACGGGGTTGTCCATATTTGCGCGGAATTGCAAACTTACAACGCGTGCTGGAACGCGGCAGGAATTCCAACCTCTTCTTCTTCTTCTTCTTCTTTTTCTTCTTCGGTGGTTGGTTCGCTCCTCTTCTGTCGAGAACGCGGGGAGGAAAGTGAGTCATCGTCGGTGAGTCAAAATCGGGTCTCGATTGATCTTCCAAGTCTACGATCGGAACCACCGATCCGCTTTTCCGCCGAGTCGAATATTAAACGTTGCAGCGTAATATAGAGAATGCTCGTCGAGAATTGAAATTGGCCCCTGGTTTCCTTCGTTGGGAAGCGCATGGCCGGTCCCTGGAGAAACGCTGGAGGATAACCTCGGTCCCTCGTGGCCAGGAAAGGGAGGAAGGGAGTAGAGGGATAGAAACGTGATGGAACGAACGTGTTACGAACGGAACGGGAGTCGTTGAAAATTTCGGCCTGAGGAATGTAATAATGGGGAACAGCGAGAGGAATAATCTTAGTTGATATACGCACACGGATGGAGGAAGGCAGCCAGGTATTCCGCGGGGAAACGAGAAATGGATCCGGGGCTTGCGTGATTTTGATGGATGCGGGGGAACGGGCAGAGTTAGCGGTCCATGTACGGTACATCATTTGTAAAGATTAAGGAGACAGACGTCCCTGCGGCCATCTCAAATTGTCCAAGACGATCTCGCGATTAACATCCAGCTTCCACGTTTGTTTGAATTTACTGGAATTTATTGGTTGTTCGTTCGATATTTCGCTTATCTTTCTTTTATAATACGCATAGTTATCGAATTGAAAAGGAAAAAAAGAAAAAGAAATGGCACAAATGAATCGAATACGTCGAATACATCTCGATGTCGCATAATCCGAAGGAAATGACGATGAAAAATAACCTTTCATCTTGAATCTGCCAGCGAAATTAATACGGCTACTTATATCGAGAAATAATACCATCCACGTGTATCCTTGGAATATAGAACGGCCTCCGCGAGGCCATTCCATTTCCAGTCTCGACGATTTCCCCATAAATCCCATTTCCCCTTCCCCTCCCCTCTCCCCTCTCCAGAGAAGTAAGAAAATTTCAATCCGAAAATGAATTATCGATCCCGATAAGTTGGACGATTTTCATAGGGATTGCAGAAAAGGAAGGGGACGATAAGTCGAGCACGGACGTCCGACCGGAAGCCGGATGCCTGAGACTTCAAAGTTGACGGCAATTGCTGGCCAACGGCGCTCCCCCACCTCTCCCTTCCCCTCGTTCCACCCCGTTAAATATGCTCCGAATCTCGAACCGTCGTCACCCGTGGAATCCTCTCTACTTTCTCGAGACGAATTCCGGAGGAATTCGACTTTAATGATTCGTCGATTTCGCCGGTTTCTTTCGCCGATCCGATCGATCGGGACTCAGTAGCTTGGAAACGGGGGGCAGAGTGAGAGAGAGAAGGAGAAGGAGGAAGGAAGACAAACCAAGAAGAGGATTCTTGCCCGCTCTCTTGGAAATAGTTCCCGCGTGGAAACTCGCTCCCTTAATAACGCGGCCTAGCCTGGATTTCCTATTATCCTGAACTCGAGATTTCGATCCTTGGAACGAAGGCGGTTTATTATTTTTTTTTTTTTAATGCCGATTTTACAGACGATAGATGGAGATTTCATTATGTTTCGACTCGTGCTTTCTTCGAGTTTGGAGGAATGATAACGAGTGGTTGAAGATGTGTGAAAGAGTTTCTTTTTAAGGAATATACGATGTAGAAAAATTCGTGAAAATTCGATAGGGGAAACACGTATGTGAATTTCTAAATCGGATTGAAGAGAATTGTTACAAATTCTACATAGTAGAAATGTCGATATTCTTTTTTTCGAGCGGGAAAAACTTTGGTCTCTGCGTTATTTCGAGAAACCTGTACAATATATCGTTTGATCGATATTCTTCGATCATTTCACGAACTTTGCACATTACGAACTTATACCAAGTTATATGCAGTATACTGCGAAAAAAAAATCGATCGATTCGTTCTAAATAATAATCAACGATCGATTATAAATGAGCCACGGAAATATCTGTCGCGTGATCTGTAAAAAAGGGAATAAAAAAATTATTCTGGCAAATATTGCCCTTCCATTGCGAATAAAAAAATACGCGTATTTATATTGAAAATCCGTCCGTTTTTTAAAATTGAAAATATCCTTCGTGTCAATGAGCGTATGAATGGAACGTAAAATATGAAAATATCCGCGGAAATGACTTTTGTCCCGCGGCCGCAAATCAATTCTATCGAAACAGCGGGATGGAAAATATCGGCTCCAGAGAGAGAGAGAAAGAAAGAGAGAGAGAGTTTGTTCGGGGACACTGCCGGTTTTGCAGAAGTAGTCGAAAACGATTACGCGAATGTCGAGCGTATTCGAATTCCGACCGATTATCGGCGGCCGTGGAGGAGGGAAAATGGCGCAGTGTCGTTTCATCTGGCGCGTCGGTGTGTCGAAATATCGGGTAATAATGAGCTTCCGCATCCTGTGATTGCACCGCGTAACAGGAACCCGATACGCTGTTTTTGGGGGAGGGAAATCGCGACCAGGTTCCCGGCTCGTTTAAAGTGCATCAATTATTCATTGACCGCTACGAGTCGCGTATTTGCAAATCTGTTTTCGGGTTAAATAATGGCACGAATAATATCCACCCAGTTTCACGTTATATTACACCTTTTTCCTGCCTGTTTAATTTACCGTTTTGGCGATATTTAGCGATATTTTACGAAATCATCTCTCTCTTTCTCTCTCTCTCTTTTTTAATTTCTGGATGATTTTTTCTTAATATCTGGAAAATATAGAAAAAAAGCGTATCTTTAAACAGAATATAAGAAAATTTCGAAGGTTTTTAAAGATTTTTTTAAGAATCAAAAATTGAATCTTCCCTGTAATTGATTCCTCGTTGAACGTATCTCTGATCTTTTCTCGTTTTCAATTCTACGAGGCACAAGTATTGCGAAGAGAGAATCGTTAAATTATCCTCTCCTACGCGGAATTCTCTCGGGTGGAGATGGTGAATCAATGATGAGATTAAACGTCAATTTGATGAAAGGAAATTTCTATTTCTTTCGTATTTATTAATAATTCAACAATCTCGCGTGACGTGTTCTCTCGCCATTTCTCGCCAACGGAGGGGGGAGGAGCACTTGAAATATTCAGGGGATGCTAACGCTAACTGTAACTGACCGCTCGAATATTTTTGCGCCTTCGTTGTTGCAAAAGAACGACGATTTATGCTAATGCATAAAACGAGCTATTAACACGGTAAATACTTGGCGCGCAAAATTGAGAAAAGTAAATTCTCGAGTGAGGGCGTGTTCGCATTTGACAAAAGCTTCAATCGTTCCAGAGAGGGGCGTTCGGGAGAGATTATTATTATTATTATTATTATTATTATTATAGAACGAGATATTCTCTCGTAAATTGTCTTCGCAAAGTCTCGTTGGAATTTCTTGATCAAGGAACCTCTTAATAATGATGAAACATTTTAAGAGCGACTAGGCGGGACCGAGGCGTTTCATTCAGTAATTGCGAATTACTCGCCGTGAAGTAAACAAGGAGGAATTGTTCAAAGCGAAAGACACCTTGCAAGAGCTATTTATATACCATCACCGATACCAAAACAGTGTTTTCCCTTGGTGAAAATGACAAGGGGATAACGTTTAATTGCATTCTTTATTGTTTCTGTAAACGCGAGATCAAAGATAAATATTCCTCCCTTTTAAGTTAAATTTCCTCCTTTAATATAAACGTGTACGTGAAATATTACGTGTTTGAATTCTGCTCGAACATTTTCAAAGTTACTCGATTGTGTAACTTCTTAAGCTTCTTAACTCACGCCTCTTAGCTCGTCGATAGTCAAAGAGAATTATCATCGTCCGTCGCAAATAAAAAAAAAAAAAAAAAGAAAAGAAAAGAAAAGATTATAAACGAAAATAATCAACACGATAACTCCATTATCCCGCTCGATACGTTTCAAAAGTAAACACGAGATAAGCTCCTATGTACAACGTCTAAAACTATAGCACCAACAATAGCTCCTTTCTTCCCTCCGACGCGAGGCAAAATGCTAAGTAAACCGACGCGTCTACCCTTCCATCTTCTCCCCTTCTGGCGCAACCACCACGTAGCGTGCATTCGCGAATTTCGCCTGCACACGCACACCCACGGAAGCCTCGTAACGGCATTTCCATTTGGCGAGAAGCACGGCCGTCTTGCCGCGTCTTTTGTCTCGTGTACGGACGGGGGAGGAAAAGGCGCGACTTTGAGCGCGCCAAACGTATTCTCGAAAAATTGTTTTGACGAGGAAACGTTTGCCGCGTCGAATGGGGACCCTCGCGTGGGGGGAAATAAATAAGCAACACGAAACGACACGGCGAGGGGACGATGAAAAGGGGGCGGAGAATGTCTTTGGAAAAACGTGACGACTTCGCGAGGACCGTCGTCGTCGTCGTCGTCGTCGTGAATAAACACGCGAAAGTTCTCGTCCCCTGCGAAACACGGGCGCAGCGGATTTGAAGAGCGTTCAAACACCGTGGCGAGCGATTGAAGTTCGACGTATCAGAAAACTTGTTCGTTACGTTAGTTTCGCCAACCTCCCTCCATCCTCCCTCTGTTTCCTTCCTTCCTTCCATCCATGAATTATTAAAAGGCTGTTCGCCCGTAACGATCCACTTGTCAGCCTCGTCGAAACGTTGCCTCGAGGAAAGTAGTTTTGGACACAAAACGCTGTGCGCGAGACTCCAAGATCGATTCGTGCATTACGCCCTTCCTATCAACGATTCCTTCCCGAATTCGTTCTTTCCCGGGGATTAATGCAGCGCCTCGTATGAACCTCGCCGATACGCCCACGATAAATGAGAGAGAGAGAGAGAGAGAGAGAGAGGACGATTAAAGATGAAGGAGGTAAAGATAGATTCGTTCGAGATGAAATTCGACGCAGAAAGAGAGAGAGAAATTTTGCACAGTTTAGAAATTCTGATGTTAGTTGCAGTGATAATTTGTTTGCAGGGAGAACGAATGTCGGATTGCAATGGATGCTTTTTATAACATTCTATAAAAATTCTTACAAATAAAGATTCTTATACATTACGTTATTATCGAGAAGATTTATTTTTTTTTTACCTCTTTTTTCTAGTTTTTGTAATTTTTATGGTTGAAGAGGGGTGATGTTAACGGATTATATGCGCGACGTATGACCATAAACAATAAATTCAGAGAGAAAAAATACAGCCCATAAAATTGTTTGGAGTAGCACTTTATCCCGTTACCGTATCTATCGGGGCTCAAAGCTATCCGAAATATCGAGTCCCTTTGAAATAAATTTTTCGAGGATATCCTTGTTTTTTTTCTCCCCCTCCTCGCGCCAAAACTGCCGGGATGTGTGCGCTTTTTTTGTTCTTTTTTTTTCTTTTTTTATTTGCGGTGTTGCAACCGCAGAACAAACGATTTCCACAAAAGTGGTCGTCTTGAAGCCATGCGTCCTATGGTGTTGTTAGTCAGTTCGAGTGTGCTCATAAAAGTGACAAATCGTTTCCACTTATTTAACTTCTGCGTGTGATATTTGCTGACCCCTCGAACACTTATCATCTTGTTTTCGAATTCGAAGCCCCGTGATATTCGATCTCCCTTCGTTATAAATTACGAGTCGCACGAAGAAAAAGAAACGGGGAGAAAAAGGAGAGATTTTTGCGTATATAATTTCTTTCGAGGGGAATAAAATTAAAAGGCGGACGATGGTATTCAAATCGAATATTCGAAGGGAGGATTAACATAAAAGGACGGAGTGACACAAGTACTTCACAAAGCTATGTAATGTATATTACGGATTTTATAACCGAGGATGGCAATAATTATAATTTCAAGTTTTACGAGAACATTTCTCCAGTGTATTTCCGTTTCGCATGATTCTATATATCCAATGGTGTATATGTATCGTGTTGCTTCAGCACAAGATTTTACAAGATGTCAGACAATGAGATATTCGTTTATGGAAGCGAATGAAGTCGAGCATGGTCGTTAACTCGTCAAATGGCTCGATAAATACCGGCGTAAACCGTGACGAAATTATACATAACTTGCCACATCGACAACCTCCGCCTCGCTTTCGAGCTTCGATGTAATAACGAGGCCCCCCCGTTTGCCCGTGTTTTCTTCGACGACCATCAAGAATTCTTCTATCTTTTTTCACGATTTTAATCCAGCCGAGTTTTCGTCGTTCCATTTAATGCTTCGTTTGTTTTTCGTCTGCGTCGAAAAACATTAAGGAAGAACCCTGTTTTAGCCCATCTCCCTAGGAAATTGTTCTACGAGCTAAAAAAAAAAAAAAATTCTATAGGGGTGGCTTCTTCTCCGAAATCCCGGCAACCATGGTTAGATGTTAATATTGAACAACTTCTTTGCAAAGGGAGTTCGAAACATTGCAACAATGCACAATATCGGTAAAATTCAACACTTTTGCTTAAGTATAAAAAGGTATACCCTCTATATTCCTTCATTAACGTAATAGGGCTGCTTGTTTCTTTCAGATTCATCTGCATAAATAAACATCCAGCTTATTGTAACGGAAAGTCGTTAGTTATAAAGCTTACACGGAAAAGTTTTTTCCAAATATTTCCTCGGAAGTAATTCCTTGAACGTGTACATTCTATTTTAATATTAATTACAGATTTTTGAAATAATCGATTAAACATTATCGATAGTTGAAAATCAATTTAAAATTATAAGCATTGAAATCGTAATTAATATTTAAAATGATTTTTAAGCCAAAGAAAAGTATAACATCTCACGTTTCTTCCACGAATCTTCTTCCAAAGATTCGAATCATCAAATGTTACTAAGTCGTTCTTTCCAAACCCATCTATTCATCGTTCCGATTCAACCGTGATTACAAGTTGAAACGTTTGATCGTGTGCCCGATGTTACACGGAATATTCCACCGAAATTTTCGATTTCACGGCGGCGAAAACTTGGATTTTCGAGGATGGCACATTCTGGTTCTGCCTGAAGAGAAACGCGGCAGCACAACGGCGCGTGCTGATGGCCTCCTTAATAATCCCAGTATCACTCCTCATTATCTCAGCCAGAGGGCAGGAACGGAACCCATTACGTCTCCGACCAACGAGCTTATATCCTCCACCACCCACCTTGCCACGCCGTTTGTCTAGCTCTATCTCTCTTTCGAGACAGTTGCAATATCTGCTCCGCGATGCAACGAGCTCCACGAGGCTCGTGCATGAAACGACGCCACCCCGAATCGTCGGCCCAATTATCGCGAATAATAATGAGGTAGAAAAAAAAAGAACAACGTCGATCGTTTATCTCCTCGATCGTGTCTCGATCAGGGGTATCGAAGGAATTCTTCTGATTTTTTTCGAACGTTCCCATTTTTCGATGATATTTTTCCACATCGTAACCGCGGCTATCGTTGTCCTTTTAATAGGGGCTCGCTATTCCAACGATTTCGAGCCCCGAATTTTTCCACCCCCTCGAATATATGTATATATATATATATCATTGCTGGGGTTATAATGGAAATGCGAAGCGTGATTGCCAATCAAAATTCTTGCGAATAACACTTGCTTTCGGCGGTTTTTCGAGAATAGTCCTCGTTGGAATTTTTGAACGAGTTGTTGCGGCACTGGAAGGGGAGGCAGAATAAATGTCTAAATGGATAGATTCTATTATTTTTATTAAATTTATAGCCCATCGACGAAATTCCATCTCACGGAAACAAATATCCGTTTTCAATAGATATATTATATTCGAGCGGGACAAGTGGTTCGCGCTTTTGATTAAAGATAAATTCGTTTCGCTGCTAACTCTCTAACGAATCGCGTTCAGACGAGAGCCATCGTCCAATTATCCTACGAATATCCTCTTCGTCAATGTCCCGGATGATTTATCGACGTAAGAATAATTTCTTGCTTCACGGGAGAACATCTTCACGGCCTCTTCGTTCGCAAATATAAAATTTCAATTTCGTTATTAGCGGACGGGACAGTTCGATCCATCATGATCCATCATCGTTTGATAATGAAATAGGATTAATCCTCCGACGCGAAACTGAACCGAATCCTTGCGCTTAACCACGCGACCTATTTTGTCCGTGCAACATCGTTATTTCCATCCCGGAACACGGGTAATCTACGGTGAATCGTGTATCGCGGGGAGGGGGGGATTAAGACGCGTTTCGGGAGAACGAAATTAACCCGGATGAATCTTCGTATAATATAAGCCTCGATGACGGAGAGGATCTTTTGTAGCGTCTGTATCTGATCGTAGGTCTAATCGTGCCATTAGCGATTCTATTTGCTCCTAACTTACAACGGTACCTCGTTTTGGGATTCTGCAAGATTGCAGGATTGAATTAATCAGAATGTACACGTACATGCATAAATAATGTAATTTCGCGAGTGTAAAATTCAATAGGGATCGAGTATTTTATTTTTTAATCCGCTTCTTAAAGGCAACTCCTTAATTTTTTTCAACTGATAACTTTTCCATCCGTGTTGGAAATCTGAGAAGAGGAAAAACGTTCTCCGTTACGTATCCATTTTTATCTCCTCGTTATCTTCGAATCGTCGAAGAATAATACAATTTCGCGTTGGGTAAAATTGCAATTTCCATTTTAGTCTTCCGATCGATCTTAAGATCCTTTTATTCTTTTCATTACTTAAAAACACGACTCTTTAGTTTCTTTTTTAATTGATAATCTTCGCGTTAAAGAGAATGATTCCCCTTTAGCTCCAGGAATCTCTCTAAGAGGAACATTCTCCGTTACATCCACTTTATCTTCGTAGCCTTAAATTGTCGAAGAAAAATGGAAGAATAAGGGTAGGGAGGTGGAGGCACGGAGTTCTCAGAGTCACCTTCCGAACTTCCCATGGAAGGATCTTTCCAAACAAGCACTATATCACCAAGGTCGTGATGGCCGAGGAACGAGGGTAAGTCCAGCTTTTCTTTCCCCATTCTTTCCGGCTCAGCGCGACCTCTTGAAGGAAAACGGTGCCATTTTTAACGCCTCTAATTAATCGTGCCGCAAAAAAAAACTTTGCGAAAGAAAAAAAGGAGAACCGTTCGTTCGCGTTTCCTTCTTTCTCACTTTTTTTCCTCCCCCTCCCCGCTTCCTATCTTGCACCTCTTTCCAGACGTGAAATTCAAGCAAGGCGGACAACGTCGTACGAAAAATCAAAAGGATTTCCTTTGTGGTTCAACGAGATTCTGCGCCCATATTAAGAAAAAATTCTACGTGCATCCATCCAACTCGACTCTCTTTCACCCCTTTATCCAAACTAGCTAGCACTTTTCATCCAGGATAGTTTTAACGAATTAAAACTTCACCCTTTATGATTCCGAAGAGGGAAAATAAAAGATGGCGAGGAAGAAAAGAACGCGTGTGTGCGTGAAGAAAGGAGTGAAGGAAGAAGAGGGAAAAGAGATGAAGTAGAAAGAAGATAGGGGTGTTAGTTAGCGAAGTTTCTAGGGCACGAGAGGAAGAAGGTTAAACTTTTAATCTTTTTCCGGAATTGATCGTCGGGACTGTTCTTATAAACGGTCAACTCTCAAGTTTTATATTTCATCCGTGTATGCGATCGAAATTATGAGTAACCGAGTTAACTCGTCCTTCTTCTATCCACGTCTAATCTCCTTGGTAGTCTTTTTTTTATCCCTACGATAATCCCTAAAATATCCTATTGTTAGCTATCCATGATTTGTAAACAACTTCCGGGACCTACATGGAAATATCCGTGACAACTATTCGCTTCAGGATAAACTATGGATTTTAGAAAATGGATGATTTCTAGCTCCTCTCGATTTATAACGATACTGAGCGAGATATTATTGCGTTTACTGTCTTCTCTTTCCTCCTTCTTCTTCTTCTTCTTCTTCTTCTCATTCCCACTTTCTATCTTTTTGTCCAAACTCGTCACGGAATCAATAGAATATTTTATAATTAAAATCGCGAACGGTGGATGTAATGAATAAGCACACGAGATTTTTTTTTTACGGAGAATTTAAATTTAGCAGGGCGAGAATTAGCGGCAGAAAGTTAACCGGGTCAACAGTTCACTCTCTCTCTTTCTCTGTCTCTCTTTCTCTCTTTCTGAAATCGTGTTAAAAAATTCATTAACCGAACGCAGGCGCAAGTTTCCTGTCGCGAGTATTTCGGGATCCTAGATCGATTTATTCCAGGGTTTCTGGGGACGGGGGCAAGATTGGAAAGGGGACACAAGTATTTTCGGACAACCACCGGTGGTAACATCTGAGAAACTAAATTAATCCGTGAACTTCTCTGACTTTCTTCGGGATTTATAAATATTTAATTTTCCCCTACTTTGTGCTTCAAGTAGAAACTTTAATGGGCAGGGAGGGGGCGGTTTACTTTTGAATATAAGAAATATAAAATTCGTTGATTAAACTATAATTATTGTATTAAAACACGAAATTCGTTTCAACGTAATAAAACAGTTTAAAATTGGACGTATAATTGTCCCAGTAATTTTCAATTACTCATCATATCGTAACAGTTGATGTTTTTCTTATTTTTTTTTTTTTTAATATTCTCTTATTTTACACGAGAATTTTATCTTAACATTCTTCTGTCTTTTATCTTTAACTTCTCAATTCGACGCAATGTTTATACATTTTTAATTTTATTCATATGTTTAATCATTAAGTTAATTCCTCGTATGGAATATCTCACTGTAAAAAAGAAGAAAGTTTTTGAAAAAGAAATATATTCAGAATCATCGATTGCATGTACGAGTAATACGAATAAAACTCCAACAATCTTGTCGAGAACGTTTTCATTCAAAATGTACAAGAATATCTCGGCAATGAACACGTATTCAACGAACTGAAGACTCGCGAAGATGAAGTTACCCTCGAGACATTCTCCGATGAAAAATGGAATTAAAACACCAATATTTGTTCTTTTTTAGAAAAGTGTGCCTCGAATATAAGAGCGTGTCCTCTACGAGGCTTCGAAGGAATCGAATATTTTCTCGTATTTTCCATTTCCATCCGGCATATCCAATTCCAATTTTTTCTCTACCCAAATCGTTCCATTTCGAAACACCGGTAAGTGGCGATCTCCTGGCAGGAAAAGTGACAGCAATCATGGTCGCATTAGCCGCATATCTCTGAAAGAGATGCTGTCACTCGTGTTTCGAGTGAATTTTACGAATCTCTAAAATTCTACAGATAAATGCGAAACGATGATTGAAAAATTTGATTGAAAATTTCATAGACTGTATTTGAAAAAAAATATATATAATTTATTCGTAAAATTTTTAAAGATGATTGGAAATAATATAGATTAGAAGCATGTTAGAAAAATCGATCCGAGAATTGTGAAATCCAGCCAGTCGAACAAAATCCAACGAACGCAGGCTGGGCGCGATAAAGGCTCCAATGATTTGGTGGATTCTGGTAATTGGAAGGTACGAGGGATCTTAGAATGGAAGAAATCAGAAGGAAATCGGCATAAATTAGCTTCGTCGAATCTCACCGTTCCTGGATCTCCCAATAATTGGCTTAGCCAAGGAGTTTCGGTTAGACAATAGCGCGAGAGAAAAGGAGAGAGAAAGAGAGAGAGACAGAGAGTAAGAGAGAAAGGCGGTCGGATTCCCCGCTGTGAAACTTTAACGTCGTCGCGAGCTCATTCGCATTCATTGGTTTCCAATTAATTTCCACAAAGCGGTCGAGTTATGAAGCCGCTAATTGTGGCTCGATCCAGGTCGATCCACAGGGATCCCAGATGTTACGTTACGATCTATCGTATTCCTTTCTTATCAAAAAAAAAAAAAAAAAAAGAAGAAACCTTAACCATCCTTCTCTCCTCACTTTGTAATAAAGTAGGTTCGCGAATTCAATTCGTGGCAGCTGCAGATATCGGGTTTATATCGAGCGAAAAAGTACCAACTTGGAAGATAACTGGATTCGGTGTTCGCTGGCGAGTTGTGCTTCGGGAAAGGAAACTTCTATCGAATATCGAAGAGTTTTTCAAAGTTGATTCGTAAATAAATGCGTGAATGGTGGTATTATTTTCTTCTTACGGCGTTCTTCTATCGTTGCCTCGAATTTCAACGAGCACGACTCGAATCTTTTCTAGTAGGCTGGTGAAAGAATCTCTAGTTTATTCATACTCTATTGAAAATGAATCGATGCTAGGATTCGAACTACGTGTTCTCTCGCACGAGGAATACACTACTGTTACGTTGAACGTAGTTTCATTTATATAATAAATTAATACATCGCGATCTGTATCTATCCTCGAAGGAAACCAATGTCAAGGAAACCGATATATAAACGATAAAGTTTATTCATAATACCTCAGCAAATCAATTCTAATCCTGAACCAGTTGAAACAGAAAACCAAATCCTCCCTAAACATCGCCACTTCGACCTCCTAAACTCCTTTAACACCGCGATTCTACGTTCAATTCGAGGAGCCACAGGTTAAATCCTTCCTTAAACTGAATATCAAGAAACTCTAAGGTTCAATCTTAGCGAAACTGAAAGGAGCTCATCCACCTATTCCACCATATTCGAAATTGTAAACCTATCCTCTGCGTTCATAGATCGATATATTTTCCACGAGGAACCGTTCCGTTCATCTGTATTTTGCGGGACAGTTATCCCCCGCCTCCGCAACCAATCCCCTGGGATTAACGGACATTATACCGAGTTTGCAAGTTGATCGAGCGGATCCTCGGGCTTGCGGGGGGGAGGAGGGCGTTCCAGGATCCACGTTCAGGATGTTTCGCGCATATTGACCATCAGAAATTGCTGCCGCTTTGTTTGAGCAGATGTTGCGAGGATAATATGAATCCTGAGTGTTCCCACTCGCGGTGGCCGAGCATCACAACTGTCCTTTCCTGCAAACTTACAGGCCTCGAAACCAGGTTCGAGGCACAGTCTCGCTCAAAAGGAATTTCGAGTGGAAAAGGAGGCCGAGGATCGCGTCCCTTATTCATTCGTGGATGGAAAATCAGTTGAATTTTCGAAAACTTTTTAGGGAAAACTTTTTTGTTTATAAAAAAGAAAGTTGAAAAAATGGAAAGAAATTTTTGTCGTTTCGTTGTCATCAAAGAGTAAGGAGAATCATAGTCGCTCGATTATGTCAATCAGATAGAGTTGAAAAAGTGACTAATTAATAATTTCGAATAAAGTTATTTCAAATAATTATTTATCAAAATACTTGAATAACATTTATTCGAAGCTATTATAATCGATCCTCTCTTCGTATAATTATTCGCGATTATTATTATATTTTGAACGATAAATTATTGAACTAACTTATCGAAGTAAGAACTTTATTCGTAACTTCGACTATTAAATTTTGCCCATCACTGGTTGCCGAGATATAAGGATTCAAAGATCCATAACGCTTACGATAGAGTCCATCGCTTGTTCCAACTTTGGAACAGATCGATAAGATGAGCGAGAGATGATGTAAATAAACGAATTAAAGAAATTTTTATTAATTTTAATAAGAATGTAAAAGAAATGAAATGAAAGATCAGAAAATTTTATTTTAATAATATCTCGACGATAAAATCCGACTGGAATAAATAGAAAGCGTATTAAACAGTCTGTGCACAAGCGTGCGAAATTTTCGTAGAATTGCAGCAGAATTCGCGTTATTAATCTGAAACGGTGAAGGTGCCGGTTTTCAGCGGAAGTCAAGTCTTTTTTCGGTCGAAATAGACGCGTGCTCGTCGAGGATACGTCAAAATAGAATGTGAATTTACCAGCGGAAAGGAAACACGTTTGGTTTAGAGAATTTGGACGAAACGAGAAGAGTCAACCGCGGAAGAGACACCTACGAATATTTCATCGTTGGGGCTCGCGATATTCCTCCACTCTCGTTATTAATGCCAATCAAATTATTGCGTGTAACTATGATAATATGAAGCACGGAAAAGATTCAAATGGAAAATCCTATTATTCTTCATGTATATTCTACGAGTAGAACATTTATAATATATCTCAAAAAATTCACAGAATATATATATTCATAAATTTCACGAATCGTGAAGAAACGAAAATTAAAAGTAACAAATTCACTTTTTAATTTTCCCTTTCAATCACGAATTAAAATTACATCGATCCCGTTCAACGAATAATTTCTCAGCAAAAACTTCTATTCCAATTGTCACGATTCACGATTCTCGTCGCCAATTATTCGAATGATCACGAAGAATGTAAATTTCGAAACAGGAAGAGGAGGACGATCGATCGGATCGATTCCAAATTGTTAGACTCCAGTAGCGTAAATTTTCGATTAAAACTCGAGCCGAGGCGCGAATAAAGAGCGTGCTAAATAAACTAATAAAAATGATCCGATGATCTGTGGAAAGATCGATCGAGAAAGGTGTCGAAATCGGATCGATCGAAATTGATTTCGGAGGGAAGAAAGATAAAGGAGACGAGGTAAAAATTTCTGTTTCGTGGTTTCGTGTGCGTACAACAAACAAGCGAAAAAGTTCACAAACTGAACGGTGCAAAACTGGTGGCCGTTTCGTCGCGGTAAACACATTTTTCCCTCCGTCAAAGTTGACCGGTGGTTTATATAGTTGAACCGAAGCGACCAGCTGAAACGGGGAATCGATTGAAAATAGGGACGTGCCCGCGACATTGATTTCACTCGATGCGATGCTTCACTTGAATCGACTATGATGGATAAAACAACGTGTTTGAGACGTAAAATATTTTTTCGTTGCTTTTTTTGCTCGTTTTCATATGAAAAAAAAAAAAAAAAAGAAAAAGAAAGAAATTTCGAATCGATCCAAATGATTCGGAAAGAATCCATCGAGCTTTGATGAGATTTCGATTTTCTTTTGATCGGGGATGGATGAAATTTTGACGATTGAAGTTAGAAATAAAGTTAGTTCTCTTAAAAATAAGTTTACTATTCAAAGTAAATCCACGAAAAGCGGTTTTTAAGGTAACTTTATTTTAGGTGGTTAATTTTTTAATCCCTAATCCCTCTGTTTTCGATCGAACCAATTTTAACTTTTCCTCGAGGTTTTAAAAGCGAAAGGAACGTCGAAACAATCAGTGAAATATTCGAAATTAAAATTTCTAATAATATCCGTACGATACAAGAGAAAAATATACATGTATATTTTTAGACACGAGGTTTTAAAAAGTAACAAACTGTCCTCGTATTATTTCGTCAAAACGAATTGCCGTTGCGAAACTTTGCGTTATTAAAACTCTTTTCCCGATCGAGGGAAACAAAACAATAAGAGAAGTGGGGGAAAAATGAAATAACCCCGTGACAAGGTTCGATAATTCAATCATTCAAGCCACGCGACAAACGACCGATAAAATTATCCAATCAATCTCGGTTAAACGGCTCTTTGTCCGCCCTCTGCCTCCGCGCGAATAACGTAGAAATTAATTTTTGCATTTCGAAAAATCGATATTCGATTAACGGCGATAACTCGCGCGATCCAGCCACGTTTCACGATCGCCGTTTAAAAACCGCCACGCGTTTTCAGACACAACGCCGATTTCCGCGGAAATCGAGTTTCAACTTATAGTTATCGCCGCGCCAGGATTATGCTGTTTATTTTGCAGCTGATGCGCAAACGTTGGAATTCAGAGGGATATTCAACTCGCACGGGGGTTGTTGCAGCAACCGGATCAAGCATTAAGTACAATCCCTGCCCCCCAACTGTCCACCGCGTTTAATAACCAGGATTTTTATTTTCACGTCTATGAAAAGGAAAATCTTCCACGAACGTGGTTTCGTTTTATATTCCCATTGAAATGGTAATTTTCGCGGCTTTTGTCCTTGCGAAACATCCCCGGATATCTATAAGGAAGGAATTATTAAAAACAATCGAAAGAGGAAAATCTATTTAAGCGGAGAAATTTCGAAGCTTATCAAAGGTACGATAATTACGATTTACGATCGCAACACATCACGAGCATTTACGTCTCCAACCGAAGTTTGAAGACACAGCCTCTCCGTCTGATTGCCTTCCCTACAAACCTTCTGTATACCCTCGAGTTTCAGCGATTTCGCATCTTTCATGTCCCATCAAATTCAGGGGCGTAAGTTTCATCCGGCCTGGATGAAAATCCTCTTTGGGAATTGTCTACCTTGTTTGAAGATTGTTTAACCGACACAGCTAACCTGTCGAGCCTGGAGTTGTGTATCGCGAGTTGGCAAATAAATCACGCACAGTCCCCCGCACTTTGTCCCGATTATTCCGATTATTCGCCATTCTATACTTATTCGCCGATGTGTGTCCACGGTGAAATTTCAAATGAGATCAATGCGTTCAACACGAAGAATTCTTCTGTTGTTGAACGCGTCGGTTACAACAACAATCGAGCGAGGAACAGAGGGCACGTTTTATTAAAAGGAAATTCCTCCGTGGAACAAAGGAGGGGGGAAGGGGCTGGCCGATTGGTGTATACACACGCGACGATTCGTATTCAAGGTACGTCGACGGGGCCACGTTCCATCGTGGTGGAATAATAAATTATTGACAGAATTCTACCATTCTACGGCGGAGAATTATGCATGCAAATAAGGCATGGGGTTGGGACGTGAGCGTCATTCCACCGCTCGAGCCGCGGAAGCGATTAAAAACTTTGACTGCCAACTTGGACTATAAAGTCCAAGAGGGAAACTCTGAAAGGTCGATCGAGAGGTCGAAGGAAACTGCTAATTATCAATCCGACCCCCCTCGATATTGAAAAACTGTTCGATAATCATTTCGCGCCGCCTTCCCTTTTTCGTTCTATTCCATTGAATCTTTTCATTCAGCACTCGAGGATATTAGCTTCTCGTATCTAATTGAGAGACACCGTTTTTTCGCTTAACCATCCTCCGTTCAATAATTAATCACGATTCGATAGATTTTTCAGGTATATATTTTAATCACAATAACTTTTATATACCTAGCTTTTTTTGAATAATTTTTCTAAAAGTCAGGAAGAAAAAACTCTGTAAAGAAAAGAAATTTCTGTAAAGAAAAAAAAAAAGAAAAATACATTTCTTACCGTCTTCCGATCAATCGACCGTCGTCGACACTTTCACTTCCCTCTCTCTCTCTCTCTCGTCGTCGCCGCTTTCACGCGCGCCGAAAAAGCTTTTCGAGGAAGCATTCGTGGCTGGAAAGAGCACTTAGGACGAGTCGTGGCTCGATAACAGATGATGGCTCCACGCCGAAATCGTCCTCGCCGACACACGCCTCCAACCCTTTCCTCCGCACTCGACTTGCGGCGCGACGAGACGCGAAGTGGCCATCCGTGTTGCGCTTCCATTCTATATTTCTTTCCGATGAAAGGGAGAAATGGAGTGGGTCCAGACGGAGGAGAAAGGAACGGCCGAAAGCTTTGAAGACTCGGCCGCGTTGAAAAGCTGTCTCAAAGAGGCTACCTTGCTCGTGCCTCCCCTCCCCGGGATCTTTGCTTCTTTCTCCGTTTTCATCGTATCAGAACAGAACAAAAGCACGCGAGTAAACAGCGTGCCATGGCACGTTGATTGCCCATTCTTGGAAACAACTTCATCGTTGCGGAAGAAAAAGAAAAAAAAATAACCGCGGATGATGGACTACATGGATCGTCGATTTGGATGATGTCCGTGCGGAAGAAAAGAAAAACGTACGTGCGTTGTTCTTTTTTTATAGCGCAATGATTAGAAAATTACTATATTTCACGATACAATTTCGCGTGCAATTGGAAAAGTTTGTTTCAACCTTCGTTTACTACCTTTAAAATTAATAATTACGATTGTCAAGATTAAAATAGATAAGATAAACGTAGCTCCGTTGATCAAAGTTGATAATCGTTAATTAAAAATTCAATAAATGTATTTCCTATTTCCTTTATTCCTCGATTCCATGATTAAAGCAATTAATTCCCTTTCCTCGAAAGGGGAAAAGATAAAAAAAAAACATCCAGCCGGCAAAAATGGCGGCGTCGAAACGGCGGCTTTCCGGAAATAAACGGGATTCTCTCAACGAGAACGTGTTTATCCTAAATTGTTTTCTTTATTTCCACTCTCGCGAAAGGAGACAATGCGATGCGCCGCGCTCGCTGAAATGGTAATAACGTGTTTCCCTCCCAGCCGCGATACGCTCAAGCATTCAACTGTCCGCGAGAAACCACTTCCGGAACAAATCTGCATAATTATGCGTCTCTCAACTTCGCCGCCTCGCTTCTCATTATAAACGGGGCTTTTTCAAGTATGCGAAAATTGACTTTCGAAAACAGCTTCGGCTTCATCGAGGATCTCGTTCTTGCCTCGCTTCGAACCGAAAGAGATCGTCCTGTTCAACGATCAATCGAGCTTTCGAAGATTCATTTGGAAAGAAGATCCAAATCTGTCGTGAGATTGAAGTTAAGATTTGTTACTGAAACGTTTGTAAAGATGATGAAGAAAGATCACACGAAAGAGAATTACATCTTTACGATACCAATCTCGTTTACATTGTATTAAATTTCAGTCACGCAATTGTTAGGATTTTGGCTCGAGCTAGATTTAATAGGAATTTTATTTTGTCATTATACCGAAAGCTTCATCAAAACTTGACACGATATAATCGGAAATTTTGAGAAATAAAATTTGGATCACGAAGGTCTCAAATTTTTTAGATCAAACAGTGTCTTTCTTCGAAATATCGTGTTGGGAATCCATTTTAAACTGTATCCATTCCATTACTGACCACAGCGATTGTCGATATCGGTTAAACGACAAATAACAAATAGAAAAAAGGAAGAAAGAGAGAAATGGAAAGGAAAAAAAATCAGAAATCCAATCCATTGTTCAAAGGAAAATTGAACACATGTTAATTCCACGCTTTTGTTCGATCGCTCGTAAAGGAATCCGGGAACTCGATACAACCGAGAAAGAGAATCATCACGGTGAAAAAGACTACGCTTTTTTTTTTCCACGCTACCATTCCCTACGCCTCCGACGAGTCTGCGACGAGCGCAAGGAAAGAATTTTCAGATAGGAACGAGGCGATCAAAGGGATATTTCGAGTCGGTTTTCGCAGCGGGACAAAAGCACTGGTAACGATCGCGACTTCCGGGAGAAAAAAGAAAAGACAACTTTATTAGTTTTATATCCGCTTTGTCTCTCGTTCTATACCGCCTTTTCAGACCCCTGATTTTCTTTCTTTTTTTTTTTTTTTATTTCGTTACGCGATATTCCGAGCAGCATGGAAGGACGATAATCCTTCGACTCTCTCGGCGTTGAATTAATATCGCGCGATGGTGCCTGATAATGGATTATTCGATTTCGAAATTATGCTCGATATATTTATTAGCAAGTGCGTTAATTTCAACATACTCTAATGATTCTTCGACCGTGTGATCATAAATCAATAAATCCGTGCCGAGCATTTAATTTCAATATTCCATCTACACACTTTTCTTTCTCTATCGCGGGAATATCAAACAATGGCCAAATACAAATTGTATCGCGCCACTGCGTTATTAAATATCAATTTATTCGTATGTTACAAATTGATTGTCCGAAAAGTGGTCAGATTTGCTCCACGTATTCGCGAAACTGAAATTAGAGTTATCAGGAGACGTGAAAGTGACGCCTACTTACATCGTAATACATTTCCACGAATTTAACTCGTCCCTGTAAAATATTTATCTGCTTCAAACAGATGGCTGAGACAAAAGATGGGATAAGAATTTAAGGATCCGATGAATTGCTATCGGTTGGAAAAATTCCTTCGGTGTTTGCGCAGGATCCACGTATCTGGAACCGAAGTAAGATGAGGAAAGTTGGAAAAGAAGGGAGAACAAGCACGGTTAATGATTACAGAGGAACGTATTCTGAAAAGTTATTCGGAAGAGCTCGAGAGAAAAGGGTCAAAGGATTTCTCCGCCCGTTGAGAAATTTTCATTCGGACGGACAGTCGTTAGAGGATTCTCGACGCATTGCTCCCCCGATATTTTCTTTCCCCCTGCTCCAAGAAATTTCCTTTCGGATCTCATCTGTGGACTCTTGGCTGCGCGATCATCCACCATCCACTGGGCCAAGGTAAATTTGTCGAAACGATGCCCGACATCTCCTTTTCCCTTCTCCGCGAGAAAACATTCCTCCCCGTTTAATCGACGAATCTAAGTTTACGAAGCCATCTCGCTCTCGCGGGAGATCGTTGGATATTACTCGACGGATGAAACTGTTATCCCTTCCAAAAATCGTGATCTTCGTTACTCCGAAATGGTAGCGTGTTTTCGCGCCATTTTGATTGACTTGAGAATCCATGTTCGCGTGATGATGAAGAAGGAGAGGATATTTAATGGTGAGCAACACGATTCTGAAGAAAATTAAATGCGCGAAATGCAAAAGATATACGGAAAATTCTTTTTCATCCTTCACGTTTTTTGAAAAAGATTACGACGAACCGTCATAGAAATCAGTTACATTGAACGCGTTGATGTAAATTTCCATTGAAAGATACGGACGAGTGAATTGTCTCACTAAATTATTAACTTTTACTTAAATTTTTTTAAAAAAACATGTCTGCGATATTTAGAAAAATTGCTTTTCCTTCCGATGAAAACTTATTATTCGAAGAAACAAGAATTTGTAAGATCGTACAATTTCATCAAACGAACTGACGTCGATTCTCTTGATCGAAAATCGAGCCTCGAATGTGATACCGATGATTGCGAAACCTGTTCGTAAACGGTTTCATCGAGCGGCTACTTATCTCTGCGCATCGATAAAACGGTTGCTCGGTTGCATCTCGGTGAATTGTTTTGCAACTCGAGCATAAACCTTGATTAAAACAGATTAAACTTTTTTCGACGTCTACCCTTTGCAACTGAGGCGGGACATTGCGTTTAACGGTAGAATGCTTCGGAGATCCGTTTCAAACGGATATGAAATTTGAAGAGAAAATCGAGGAGAAGAATTTACACGCGACTCTCTTGAAAGACGCAAGATATCTGATCGATTAAGGAATTGATCCAATTGCATGTATATACTTGAACAGCTTCGATAATCATCAGTTTCTATATGTTTAGAAAAATATGTGTTCGTGGGCAGACATTGATTTATAGATTTCTTCAGTTTTGAAGTTACAACAATGAAATGGAAAAGAAAAATACTTAATTAAATTCTATCTGTTTTTATTTTACTCAAAAAAGACTCTTCTGTTCATGTTTCATTCAACTGTACAATTTTAGCTGAAGATTATAAATTGTATACAGAGATTTGTAATGAAATGGGGGAAGAAGAAAGAGATAGGGAAATTAAAAAGAAAAAAAGAAAAAGGGAGAAGATATTTCTGAATCTTCAATTTCATCTTTAGTATACTATTCAACTCAAGGGTTTATAAAGATATCTCTCAGATAAATTTAATTTTATATAATAAACAACATTAAATAATCACGAGAATACCTATCCTCTTAACCTCTTTACTTAATCATCAAATACACAAAGAAATCTCTTACGTTAACACATACTATCCATGCTTCCAAAACTAACATAATATAATTTATTCTCTGCTTCCATCTATTTTCCATATAACTTATTCCATAAAACGAATCATCGCGTAAGAACGAAAAAATGTTATTCGAGACAAGTTCATCGATCGTGTGGAAAATTCATTAAAGGATCGCAGTTCTCTTCGGTGACGAGGAGGAGGAGGAGGAGAAAAATGAGCGAAAGATAGAAGAGGAGGAGCGGCAGTTTGCCGAGAGGACGAAGCGAAATTTCGAACGGTGCTTCTGTTTGCAGTGAAGATTAAGGCTCGCGAAAGTTCTCGTCTCTTCGAGAACTTCGTTGGTCGTCGATGCTTTCGCAAAAATCGTTTGCCCTGCGAATAAACACGAAGCGTGTATATATTTGCCACGTGAAATACGGTATATCCTCGCGGACCACGAGGTCTCACGTGGTCGAGGAAAAACGAGTAATCTCGTCTCTGGTTCCCGTTGTTTGGATCAAGAGGTGACGATAACAAAGGACGTTGTTGTGTTTCGAGATTTCATCGAATTTATTTCTTTTTCGATCTGACCAAGGAACACGTATAACGAAATATGCTCGTACAGAAATTCATAACAATCTTTGTTTATCGATGCGCGATGCGCCTGTTTCAATACCGGATGAATAAGTTTCGAACGAGCTCGTTAATTGAACAGTTTATAATAATCGAAACTTATCAGAACTCGCAGCCTTCTGTTACGTTACATTGAAAGGAATCGTGTAGTGGAGATCGTCGAATTGAATGTTATTGGATACTTTTGTTTATTAGCAGGAATCTGAATGGAAGTTTCAAATTATTGAAGAATTAATTAATTCCGGGCGAATTTGAAGCGAGCTTAATTAGAACAATTCGAAATGAATAATGATGTTTCAGCCGGGTATCCAAGCAATACGCGAAATATTTTCAATTATCGCCTCTTTTCCGATCGCCTGAATTTTTTCGATATATAATTTCCACCGTGCGATATTATTATCCTTTATAATTATCGCCGACTCGAGTTAAATCAGCCACAAATCGCGAAACATCCGTTAATTATATATAAGTTCTTTATTCGAAACGCAAACTATATGGATTTATAGTTAGATTTAATAATTAGAAATTGATCGTGGATTATCCTTCGATTTCGATTTTCTTTCCTTTTCTTTTTCCTCCCCCTATTCCCTCCACTTTGAATATCATGTTCAAGAAGAACTTGCACGCTTTTACAGTGGTTATATAAAATTCAAATTGAACGATGCAAATGCGTCGCTAAAATTAAATCGGGGGATGGGTCTTTTTAAACGACGCAACAATAAACGGTGAAATTTATGCTTTAATCTACGCGCAGCCTGTGTGTGATCTTTTCTCCTTATTACAACAAGATCTCGATCTTGCCGTAATGAAGGTACGAACGACAGCTCATTTTAATAAGAAACTATATTTTAAGACCTCGACCCCGTCACGTTGTTAAACGTTCGCTTTTACACGCGATTGCGAGGCCAAAATTGAAACATAACCTTGCTTCAAACCTTCCCTCTCCTCCCCAAACTCTCTGCTTTCTCTCTATCCTTACCTGAATCCCCAGTCTCACGGTTCACCGCTTCGTTGCGTGTTCCATGATACGCGGTGACGTCGGTTAATTTTCATTAAACAAGTGGATTATGTTTGTTAGTACGCTGGTTGAGCCACTGTCGAACGAAATGATACGGAGCGTGTACTAATTGCAATCCGAATCCCATCTTCTTGCACCCCTCCTACTTACAACCCTCTCGAGTTTATTTATCCTGTAGAAATTCATACAGTTCCGTGAAATAAGATAATTGCTCGCTATTCAACCGCGAAGCATCACCAGCTTAACACCTCTCGCTCCTTTTCCTCGTCAATTTGAAAATTAATCCTTAATCAATTAACCAAGCAAACGGATTCTCTCAATCCATTCCAACGCAACGACGAAATCGTCATCGTTTAATCCCCCCTTCTGGCTCTAATTGGGCTAAGCGTCGCGCGTTCCCATCGTTTGCTGGGCGCAGAGTGCGAACGTTGGAGGAAGGCGCGCATTCACTCGGTCGAGGGCAGTTTCCGGAGATTTCGAACAATATCGCGACACGGAAACTTGGACGAGTTGCTATAGAGCGAGCATACGACGAGGATAGGCGCGTGTGGTGGCGATTGGAATCGCGGGAAGCGGACGAGGAGACGGGGAGAGGCCAATTGTATCGCCCTCGCCAATTCCACGAACCCGTGACTAATTGTCCGTTGGCCGAATTGAGCCGTCTATCGAACGATGACGAGCGCTCGAAATTGTGCGCCTCTTCACGCGCCTAATTTTCTCCCTTTCTCGTTTTTCTCCTTTTTTTTCTCTGACGACTATTCAACGTCGACGGAGAAGGAAATGTTGGGGTTATTATTGTCGATGTTCCGTTTAGATTACGAATCGTTGATTCGTTGCAATGCATATATATCCTCTTTCCCTCTCTTTCCCTTTATCTCTTTCGCTCTGTATTCCTTTCAAGAACTTTTCTTAAGAGTGAAAATTTCGGAATAATTAGATCCAATGAATCATCGGCAGGACTTTCTCACGATGCTTGCAATAGAACTTAACCTTCAAAAAAACAAAAGAAAAAGAATAAATTCCTATGCGAACAGAAAATTGAGAAACGAAGCAAGGAATGTAGAGAGGCAGGAGGTTAACGTTAAATGGGATTAAGGGAGGGGGATTAACGAAACGTGAACAATGGACCGCGTAAATAGTTGATTGGATAACGCCGGGACGGCGATTAAGCACGATTTATTATAAGGCGTAAAGCTCTTGGCAAGCAACACCGTGGGACGAGACAAACTGAGTATGTGTGTGTGTGTGTGTGCCCCCACCTCGTATAATTGCTCGCGTTATCTGCGACCTATTATCGTCGCGGGCGGTAATTAACATCGATAAACAAATTAGCGCGACTAATAGGACGACTAAAGGTTAATTGAATGGTGCAATTTCTTCGTCTTCGGGAAACGAGGATGATTTGTTAATTGGGAGAGAAGGGGGGTGCATACTCGTTATTGGATTGGCCGGCCAGATATTATATTTCGGAGATAATTTCACCGCTATCGAGGGAGTGGAATGATAACGAAATTACAATGATTACCATATGGTAATGCGATTCGCCCAAGGACTGGCGCCACTCACGTGGCAAATTATCGTGTTCTCTAATCCACGCCCTATGTCGACCTATCTACTTTACATACATATATATGTGTGTATATATATATATATATCGTTGTGTAGAGAAGAGATATGTAGCGTGACTGATTTGAAAAAAAAAAGATTCTAATTTCTTTTTGTAATTTCTTTTGGACTTGTTTCATAACCGTTTGAAATTGAAAGTGGCTCCGTGAAAATGTTGGTGTTAAGGAGAGGTAAAATGTTGGAATGGGTTGATAGCGTCTACTTGTTCAGTTACAGTTTATCGCGCGTTCTTGCGTTTATCCAGTTTTTTTTTCTAGTTGTCGGAAAGGCAAGGATTACGCTAACGCAAAACGTGATGGCATTTCATTAACGCGGCGACATCTCCCAAGAAGTTTAGTTTATCACCTCTCGAGCCGGGATAGACGCGTCATAAACCGAAATTCTTGGAATACCGAATTCTCTCGACTCCAATTTACCACGTGCAATACGTTACACTTCTAGTTTCGAGAATTCTGGCCATTTCTCCCCTGGAAATACCTAATCCGACGCATAGAATTTAGAAGAAATTCCGTTCTATCCCATTCTAGTTTCAAACTCCTTTCTAAATTATTTAACGATAAATTTCATTTATCTCTAATATTTCCCTTCCCTGCAGCATTCACAAACGCTCAGTGTATACATTTTAACGCGTTTCCAACGTAGACACGACATTCTACTTTACAATTCCGCGATATCATTGGGACTGAAACAAGGTTTAAAACCTTTTAAATTGAACGGATCGGTAACAAGCTCAGTCAACTCGATAAAATTGTCTCTAAATCGACGAAACTCTTGCAACCGTCTCAAGCGTGTACAAACAAATCGTTCCCTCGTTCACCATCCTCCTCTCGTAATTCCCTAATTTGTCGTCGGACAAATTAGAACCGCAAAACAACGCGGTCGGAGCATCTCCCGTTGCATCTGGCGGCCGTTAATTCCCGCTTAAGGAGCAACGCAAGCTTCGACCTTGCTGTTTTCCTGATCTGCCTGGTTGAATTTCAAAAGGAGAACCCTTTCTGCGTGCAACGTTCTTTCGTGGCTCGAGCTATCGGCCAAAAAATCCTAACAATCGGTTGCTTCATTGCTTCATTCGTGGAAGAGGGAGCGAGAGAAAAAAGGGATAAAGAGAGGAGAAAGGGTAGGGACGAAGGTAGGGCGAGAGTGTTGGCCTAGGAGACAAATTGTCGAACAGTGGTTGCGGTGGAACGTACACATGTTCGCCTCGAAGTTAGGTTACATTTAGAAAACAGGATTACAGTTCGCTTCATGGAATCTCGTCCAAGCCATTGAAACTACACTGCACACACATACACACACACAGGTGGCTTCTCAACGTGGTTCGTCCGCTTTGTTTTCGCTGGTCGTTTCGGCACGAGCGTGGTCCCCAACTTCGCGCCGGACACCAAAATCGTCGAAGCCAACCTTGTTGTTGGTGGCTCCTTTCTGTTTCTAGCCTTTTGTCTCGTAGCGCGAGAAGATTAGACGGTTAAATGGGAAGGAAAATTCGGGAGATAGCGAAAAGTGCTGAGTCTTTGACGTATTGAAAGTGTACGCGAATTGGAATTGATTCTCTACTTTTGATGATTTTTGTACTCGATGCCGTTTCACGATTCGAATTGGAAACAATGTGTCTGTAGAATCATCCGTAGAATAAATCGATGAGTTGTTATTTGTAGGTGGATAAGAGGAGTAAAATAATAAGAAAGTGAATACGGAAGCCATTTGATCGATCGAAAAAATGAACCTGCTTATATTCGAGAGATATTTTCACGACGAATATCCAATTTATCGTTTCGTATTCGCGCGAGTTCACCAGAGATAACAACGACGTATAGTTTCCTTTCAAATTTGCGAGCACATTTCATCACGAATACAGGGAATTGTTGGGTCGGAATTGTTTATGGAAGAAAGGCGATCATCAATATTGGATGCCTGTATGTGCAGACACGCGGTAGAATACAGAGAAAGAGAGAGAGAGAGAGAAAGGGACACCGTTTCTCTTTTCCATCCGTATGCAGTAGACCATCGTGCCCTTTCTTTGAAAAAGCAAATAGGATCGCGTTATATTTGCTCGTCTACACCCGACATTTTCTCCATCGCAAACTTTTCTCAATATAATATAACTCTTTGCGTTCCCTCTACCTCTGATTTTAAATTACATTTTGAATAAGTTCCCTTGTTGGTTCGTTGTAATTCTTGTTTTAAAAGGAACGATACAACGATCCATGTTCTCTTCTCCCTTCTCATTCGAGCGAATTTTCATACGGCAGAAAAATCGAAGACCTCCAAAGGATTACGAGAATCTCAAATCAAACGTTTTCTTGTTCGGTATAATTTTTGTTAAAAAAGAAAACGATCCGAACGAATAGAATAATCGAGGAATTTTCATACGACATAAAAATCGACGGTCCCCAAAGAACTACAAGGATCGAATCAAACATTAATCCAATCCTGGGATTCTTTTCCTTCCTATCTAATATTCGAAGGTCATCATCTCTCGAGCCACCCTTTTTTAATCAAGAATAAAATATACGTTCGACCCACGTGTAATCCGCAACAGGCGTTATAATAAAAATAAAATAAATAAGCCTCGGCTCGAGGTTGGTCGAGTGGGGTGTAATTAATTCGTCTCACGATCCAGTATCAGCAGTGGAACTCGTTAATGAAACAATGTAATGAAACTCGTGAACGGATCAAAGTTTGGTCCGTGAGGAAAATTCGATACCCCGTATAGAAACCGCAAAAAGAGGAACGGAGTGCGAGAGTGGTAGAGGAAAGGCCACTTAACCTAGGAAAAGGATGGTTAGAAAAGCGTGACGAAAGAGGGCCGTTCAGTTTCGTAAGAACTTACGAGCAACCCAAAATGGCCGCAACATTCGACCCTCGTCCGAACGAGCTGACTCTTGTTCCTGCTTTACGATCTGCTCTACAACAAATTTTTCTTTTCTTTTCCTTTCTTCTTTTTTTTCACAACCTGGTTCTTCATTTACCAGCGAAAAGTTTCCACTCCGACGCCAAGTGAACACCAATTCGTTGTTCGACTCGACTTTTCCAAATTTTCTCTCTTTCCATCATTCATTTTTCTTTCGTCCTCTCTTCCTTGAGAGAAACGAAGGACGACAATCGGAGAGAAGAGTCGACGTGATGCGACCTAGACTGCAGGTCGAATTTCATTTCGGTATCCTGCCGACTTTCGCCAACTCGGCCAAGCGAGCGTTTCGCAAGCGCGCGATCGATCGGCTTGGTAACGCGAGCCAACCAGAGGCGGGATAATTTAAATGCGAATGTTTGCGAAGAAAACGTTTCCCGAGGAAATCATATTCTTTTGGAGCAACGAGGAAAGGGAAGGAAAGGGAGGGGGTTCGAGGTTTTCGATGATGGAAAAATATTTATAGTTTGCGAAGAGGAATGGTATTTTAGATTTCATATCGCAGTGTAAACAGGGAAGAGGTTGATAATATTTGGATCTCGCGTCGATACGAATTTCAACTTCGAAGCGTATTTTTAACGACAATCTTGTGAACGACGAAATTTTTAATCTTCTGTCGTTTCGTATCTTCAAATTACGAATCGTTAAAAAAAAAAAGAATTATCCAAACGAATTAATCGTTATTACAATTAAGTCCGCATAAATAAAGTAAGCCTAAACAATTATCGTTGACAGTTAATGGTTGAACGCTTAACGGACCTAATAGGAAAGCGGCGAAAGAGGAGGGTAGTCTCGTAATTAATTAAAAACATTTAAGGTAAACCCCCTCGAGCCAAGGCTCGATACCGACACCCGAGAACGTCTTCCTCCTGTTATAACTTCCCCCTTCCACCTTCCCTTCACCTTATCTTCTTCTTCTTCTTCTTCTTCCTCTTCTCGCCCTCTTTCTCCGCCACGAGCCGCGCGTATTAGTTGGTCTCTTCGTCGAGATGCGCGCGCGCGAATTATTAGAACGACTCTCCATCTCTATCTCGGCAGCCACCCTTGTTACCCTCCCCATTCCACCCGTTAATTAGAGTACAGTCTGCTACTGACGACAACCAACTGCAAAGGAGAGTCTTCAGCAACACGCCCTTTCCTAACACTCCACCACTTCGTCCCCTCTCCAAGCCTCCCTTCCCACTCTCCTCCTCCCTCCCCCTCCACAGTTGATCCACGCGATGCTTGCGGCTTGAATTATTCCACCGAATTCCCCACACGACCCGTGAGTGGCCTTTAAGAGATGGAGCGTGGAATGGCCGGGTCGGGGGTCATCCCCGAATTACCCTCCAACAACCGCCGACAAGTTTCCCCGTATATGGGCGGTGGGGGTGGAAAGATATGCTTATTCCGGACGGAAGGAATATGCGATTCGCTGGGGTGTGAGATGGTTGGAAGGATTTTATGGTTGAACGAACGAAAGGATGATAAAGAAGGAGGAGGAGGATGTGTGGAGGTATTGAAAGTGGGAATGAGAGCTAATCGGTGTGGAAAGTGTGTCAAAGAAGAAAGAAAAGAGGACAAATCCTGACGAAAGTTGATCCTTAGGTATGTCTGATCGTAGATGTAGTTAAACTACTCGTATCGCTTTGGTCACGCACTTTTTTATCGTACGATAAATTTTATAAATATTAATATTCGAGTTAAAAAGAAGAATTTTTTATTGCAAGTTAAGGGATTTATTTAAAAAATAATTCCACTTAAAAGAGAAACAAACTTGGAAAAAAGAAATTGATAACATCGTATTTATGTTATATCATCCCTTCACCTTTACAACTTTTCCACGAAACATTTTTTCAACGGACGAATTTCAGCAGTTTATTATTTGAAGTCGTGAGAGATGGGCAAAATTCAAACGGTTAAAGTTAAGAATAAAGTTAGCTGAATAAGTAGTTTATTATTCAAAGCATGGAATAACCGCGGTTAACCTGGGGTTATACGGAGGAGCAACCAACCGCGGTGGCCAACGAATAAATGCTATCCCACCATTTTAAACAAAGTTATTAACTATTCAAAGTTCAACTTTCAACTCTATTCACAAATTTTAACTAATTAATCTTTCAGCTTATCAACGCCCAATCCTCGAAGTCCTCGTGTTTCACGTCGTAGTCGTGTAATTCTGTTTTAATCGAATAGCACGAGTGATTAAACCGCGGCGAATCATCGCGAGGCTTCGTATCGGAGTAGTAATCGTAGATGTATCCGCGTGAAATCTACCTCGTTCAGTTTTAGAATTGATTTCGAACGTATCTTTTCGGGGAATCGGTCGAGTGATTACTTTTCAATCGGATCTACGTGGATCGAATGACGGCCGGGACGCGCTAACTCGGCCCCAATCATCGTGAAAGATACCGTCTCCAGAGCGGTGATAATTCGATCCTCGCGTGACGCATTGTTATCGATCGAAAGGATCAACCGATCTCTATAAACCTTAATGGAAAAGAATCGCCCGTGTTCGCGCGTTTTAATAAATGGACCGAGTTTCCATTCCGTTCCCTTTCAAACCGGCAAGATCCAATCTGAACGCGTGAAAGGAAATCTAAATATTTCATAAAACGGTATTCCCCCGGCGGAAAATACGAGCAATTTTGCCGAACTCTGTTTCAAGTTATATTCTCCGTTTTTTCTTTTTTTTTTTCAGTTCTTTTTTCTTTTTGGAAAAGAAGAACAATTTCGATGAATTTTCGATCCCCTTCTTCCTTTCTTTTTTCTTTCGGCCGCTCGATGATGCGAGAATTAAAAGAGGAGACGGGTGGAATGGTTATTATGGCTTATTGAATATTTAAATTAGCGTAGGATAAATTTCGCGTCCAATCGGAACTGAATTTACTTGGAAAGATGCTTTATCGATCCATTGAAATTAATTTCACCCGTTATCGAATAACTTTGCACCGGATTACGCTTTTATAACGATTAATACTTTAGTTACCGCGCGACAGAGTGGCGAAAATTCGGGAATTATGCTGTTCGATTCTTAATTGAAAACGTATGCTCGTTTCGATGGAAATGAAAAGAATAACTCGATTAATCGATCGAAATCATCACGAACGTCGCACGGATGAATTGTTACCTAAATTAACGATTCGTTCATTCGAACCATCCCGTTCGACGCGTTTAAATAAAACACAACTTGTGCGAATCATCCTTTAACATCGTTCAGGAATAAAAGTAATCGTCTCGCAAAGAAACGCGTCGCGCGAATATCTGGAAAACTATGGTCGAGTCACATTTCCAATTCACGAACGGGTGATGGATACGACGGAGAGATCCGGTCGAAATATTCGCCAACTGAATCGAATTTCTATCGTCACGGATGGATGAAAAACGTGGGCAGGAATTTCATTAGCGAGGCGAGATGTGTTAGGTGGGCACGTCTGGAAAGATGACGCTCGATCGTTCGCTCGAGAAGCCGGGGAAAAACGGATCGAGGTTGGATTGATCGTCGTCCACACTTGACCCGAATCGCCTGATTAAAACACGGCACGGCTCGCTGATTTTCCTATTTGTCACGTGTCGTCGCGATCGAGTCGCGAGACTCGGTGTTATCGGTGTTATTAGCAGTCGGAGTCGGTCCACGGTAATCCGAAATCCATCGGCGCCGTTGCAAATCATCCCTCCGCATAGCGTTACGACTTTTTCTTCCATCCCTCCATCCTCGTCGCGACACAAACTCGACGCCCTCCCCCTCGTTAATTGTACTCGTTTGTACAAGTTCCACTGGTGCTGCTGCTACTGCAACTTTGCGCTTGCTCTGCGAGTTAATTGACGCGATCAATCCGAAGCTTTCCGACGAAACGGTTGTTCTACGCTTGATTGGCGAACTTCGATGGAAAAGACGAAGAGAGAGTCGGATTGGTGAACGGGTTGAATCGAACGTTTTGTCTTGCGTGTATCGAGAAAATATTTTCATTCGTTCTTCGTATGAGACCACGTTGGACAACGTATAAATCTTCCAATAACTTTGAATAACAATCCTCACGATTAGTGGCTACTGGATTTTATTATTTTTTCGGGACGAATCTGAGACTTGCGATTTCGAGAGATGCCGTATTTCTAAAAATTGTTTCCTTCGCACCATCTACGAATCATAAATCTACGAATAACTGAAAATTGCAATTCTCCTTGCTTCGTACTTTCGTCGTTTGTCACGACGACGAAGGAACGAAAATCGGTCGGTTTTCACGACTCGTGAAAATATGTAAACGCGTCGATACGGTTATTTGTAAGTCAAGCAGGTGCTAGACGGGTGCAATGTCGTTTCGAGATCAATCGCGGCCGAGGAGAAATTGCTCGCGCGTGAGAAACGCGTCCCTCTCACTCTTCCCCCTCCGTGGAATATGAATCGGTTGGCACAGGCTATGAATGAACGACGTTACTCGATGTGTTTCACGATGAGACCGGTTTACACAGGTGGATGGAGAATCTTCCACCTTTCTCTCCCCTCCTTATTTTTCATGGACCTTAAACGCCCTCGAGATTGCCGCTATCACCAATTAGACGACGTGCGCAGCGTCGGCAACTAGAGTACAGATGAAATTTAGCGCGACTCTAGTTAACGAGTGGTTAATTCGACTGGTTTACGAGAGTCGTGGGACGCGAGGAGTAAAAATTACGTCGAACTCGGGCAGGGTTTGAAATTCCCGAATAAAAAATTTCTTCGTTGTATTTTTTTTTATACGGGAGAAGGAAAGAGTAGAGAGGAAACTTGTTTTGAAAAATGATTCGAGCACGATTGATGAAATCCCCTGATTTAATCATGTTATAGCAATTTTTTTATTATTTAAATTTTGAATCGTTTTAATGAAAATTCTAATTCTAGAGCTTCGCCGTTGCGTACTTCTTTTAATTTTTTATTCCCGCCTCTTTACATTTCCCTCCCCTCCCCTTTCATCACCGCGTTAACTCGAAAAAAATATATGAGTCCCTTTAATTAGAAATGAAAATTGATTTAAACGAGATTTTAATAGAAAATGGTAATTATCCACGTGTCAAGTTTCAAACAATTTTCGTTCCCACTTTTATGAATCTTTTCTTTGAAGTAGGCGCTCGTGCTTTGGATGGAGCACCCGCGTTTCACGAACCCATACTTTTATTCATATACATCTAAATGAATTTTTTAATGAACAATGAAACATTGCCGTGTGACGGAAGGGCAAGTTAAAGCGCAAGTTAATTACGAACACTAATAAAGTCAATTTTACTCTTTCCCTCCCCTCCTCTCCCCATCCTCCCTTCTCCCCCCCGATAATCGAGAGATGCAATAAGCAATAAAGAACGCTCCATCCAATTTCATCGAACGCGTTCACGCGATTTATGATATACGACTTTACGAAAGATTAGAGAAAAGAAGGGAAAAGATACTCACTGTAGGTGCCCACGTAGATCGGCGTCCATGTGACCTGGGAATCGACGAGAGTCGTAGCAACGAACAGAACAGCGGCGAACCATACACTCAAACGTGTCGCACTCATCTCACTAACAGCCCCGACAATCGCCATTTCCCACGTTTTCAATCAGTCCTCTGCCTTAATATCATCTTCACCCATCGTCTTCCCCGGCGCTCCTCTCCCCTTCTATCGCGCACCGATCCGCCGTGTCTTCGATTTTATTTCTATCTCTTCTATAAAAAAGAAAAAAAAAAAGAAAGAAATAAGAAAGAAAAACTATCATCCATCAAACTTTCAACCCACTTGTACTTCACTTTTATGACGCGACTTTAAATTCGATCTTTTTTTTCCCTCTCTTGTTTCGAAAACTCAACTTTTCCAACTGTCCGTCCCCTCCCTCCCCCGTTCCACCCTGCTAGAGCAATTTCGTCTCGAATGCATTAAATTTATTTTTTATATATATATATATACGATAAAATAAGATGGAACGAATATTGAACGGGTCGAATCGTTTTGCGAGCAATTAGCCCAGCGAGAAGTAATCTAAACTCGTGGCGATTTCACACAGGCACGGAGGGGTTAATGATCCGTGAACCGGGGCATCTGTTTTCGCGGATTTCGACGTTCGCGGTTAAATTGTCCGTGGTATTATCGGCTTTTAAATTAGAGAAACTTTTGAATTAGCGCCACTTTATACCCGCCTGTTCCTGTTTTTCACGAACGGCGAAGAAGTTCGCGACCCGAGTCACTTTTCATCGCTGCAGAATCTTCATTTCCGCGCCAGTTTTTGATTTGCACCGGGTGTCTCTGTGTTCTCGCTATCTCCACCCCTTTTCTTTCTTTTTTCTTTTCGTTTCATACGCGTGCACGATCAACGTGAATGAGAAATCCGCGAGCTCTCGGCACCAGTGACGCCTTCACAAAGGCGTGTCACGATCCGATGTTTCTGCGCGAACACCTCTGCGCTTCGACCTCGGTTCAATCCGTGATTTTCGTTCGAGAAACGTCCTCCGTGGGGCCTTTTGTCCGTGCTCTTGTTACCTTCGCTGCACAGATCGAGGGCTCTGTAACAAAGCAGAAACGCGAACCATTAGAGATACACCGTGGAGATCGACCGTTCGAATGTTCGAAGAAACATTTTTCTCGTCTCGCTATTTTCCCAAACTAAAAAAAATAAAGCAAGATTCGTGTCATTTCTTCTTTCTAACGCTCGGGTTTTTAATTTGATCAATATAACTTTCGTATAAAAAAAATATCGAGAAAATATCTCTCTCGAAAGGGTTAAACTTCAAGAAAGTTAATATATATAGAGAGAACGATACACTAATTTCCAAGACTCCCTTTCGACAATCCTTCTTAATTCGCATGACGGCGAGCATCTCGTCTCCGGCATCAACATTTTCCATCGATGGAGAGCTCACGGAGCTCGTTACCGCAGCGCGTCGGATTCGAATGGAACGCTCGTCTCCGCTGCGACATCATCCCAACCCCCCGCCCCCGGTAATGAGGGGAATCCGTACAAAACATGCCGAATACTCGACGTGATCCCCGCGTCGCGAATCATCCACGTCCGCGTTTTCATCCCATGGAAAATGTCGTCAATGTCTCGTTAGCGTGTCTTCCAGCTGGAAGCAACGCGTAAGGTATTGTCGATATCTCGTGTACGGGGGCCAGGTGACCGTGATGTCTGAGGGATCAGACGAGGAGCATCTCTCTGTAACGAGAGCTCGGAGCGTGTACCAGTTCCGTAGAGGTTCGTAATACGACAAGCCAGCAGGGCGAAGCTACTGGTTTTGTTATCGTTATTTACTCGTTATATCTACGCTTTCGAGTCATACTGCGCCGGCTCATCGGATACGAGAGATGCAGAACAATTTCTGAGGAGTTCCATTCTCCATAAAATATCGCGTTGGATAAAATTTGATATTACTTGGGCTGAGGAAATAAGGAGAAAAATTAAAATTCCGGATAAAGTTAGTTTTAATGATAAAAAAAATATATAGATTGTTACGTAGTCACATTTCTATCTTTTGTAAAAAAATAATCGTAAAATGAAAAACGTAAAATCCATCGTTTGAACGAATTTGATTTTGATTGTTCTAACGTCGAATAATAACTTTGTTTAAAACGCTACGGATAATAAATAATATTAAGTAATTTCGCCGAGGTGAACTTTATTCATAATTTCAGTCGTTAAAATTTTGGAAGAGCTGTCGATACCGAGGAGAAGATAAAAGGAGATATCAAAACCGTCTCTCGTAACACGTCAGTTATAATATCATTAATTAAGAAAAAAGATGGTGCGAGGAATTAAAAAAAAAAGAACATTTCGATTCCATTATCGCGATGCCGGTTTACTGGTTATAGGTCAGCGGTCGAGTGTACCGGATCCAATCGTCCAATTATAGGTCAGGCCGCGTCTGTTGGAGGCCGAGACCGAGTCTGGCCAAGTGTCTCTTTATACGGAAGAAGCTTCCTTTCTTTAGCTCGTCCTCCCCTTCCCTGCCCCTCCCTTTTTCTTCACAGAGAAAAGGAGAAAAGGAGGGCGTAGATGGAGGGAGAGAACGCGTCGAACGCGGCCGCGGCACGAACGAGCCCATTGAAAAGGCGCCGATGCAGTTAACTTAATCCAGGTGCTGATTGGACACGGCAACTGAGAAACGACGAACGAGGAACGCGGTGGAATAGAAGGAAACAAAGAAAAAAAGGAAGAAGAAAAGAAAGGAAAAAAAAGGTAAAGAGGTTGCCCTTAGGTGGACCCCTCTCGCCAGGGGGTTGACCTTAATTGCGCCACGCAATTATGGCCACTTCCGTTTGATGGAAGTAATGCGCCGTTAAAAAAAAAGAAGAAGAAGAAAAAAGACCCGATAAAGCGGGGGAGGGAATCTGTGGTTATGAGAACGTCACCGGCACAAAGCCATCCTTTTCTCTCCTTCTCGCCGTTATTACGATTCCGTGTCCTGTCCCTTTTTTCGCGAGAAATGGCGAAAAGGGAAGGGCTAGTCTCGTTTCCATTCTGGGTGGGAAAATAAAGAGAGAGTCTTTCTATATTTCGCGATACCTGGTCTATTCTCGAGTTAGTAAAAGGTAAGGGAGCAGGGTTCGACGTCTCGTGGAAAAATTGCGCGAAGGTGGTAGTTTGGTAAATTGGCTCGATTCGGCGGAGCAAACGTTTGATTTTACTACTTTAGACGCTTGGATACTCGTGGAGACTCGAACGTTACGCAAAAAAATGGAATAAATTTTGGGTATAACATGATCCTAATCTAAAGTTATTACGGAATATAATTATTCCTGTACGACGTAATTAAGGGTGATTGTAACACGCTATCCTCGAAACGAACGATAAGTGCATTCTTGTGTGATTTTAGATATTACATTGGAAGCATGCAACCTACGTTGTCGAGCTTGAGTCATAAATTTTCATAATAAATTGCAATTACGAGGTATAATCAAGTTTATTATGATATTTATGACATTTTTCTTTTTCTTTTTCACCAGAATAATATTCTCGCGAAAGAAACTCGTAGAAACGTTAGACGACTTTTCTTAGACGAATCAATTTCATTTTTTAATTTCGCGAACTTTGATAAAGAGAGAGAGAGAGAGAGAGAGAAAAAGAAAATTTCAAAGTTTCGCGAGAAAATGGCATTCGCAGAAATAATTACTTCTGAAATCTGCAACTGCCTTTAATCGTCGTTCGTTCATTGCTAACGATCCTTCTTTGCTGTTTCAATGGAAGAACAAACAATTTTTTCACAATGTCAAACATCCCTTCCTCCTCTTTCCCTCCTTAGTAGAATAAAATTGAAGAATGAAAATTTCTTTCCTCCTTGCGCCTCTCTCTCTCTCTCTCTCTCTCTCTCTCTCTGTCTCGTTATTTCGTTAAATTGGAACGCGTTTGATTCGATTCGATTAGAAACCGAGTCGCTTTTGCGGGTTCGATTCGCTGGTAGGGGACGGAACGGGCCGTTGTAATTATTAATCGAGTCAGGCATCAATTAGTCGGAATATCGATTAATCGCGCATCAGAGGCGCGTGTCTTGGCCCGTGCACAGCCACGATTTCGATTATCCGCGGCTTTCGATGACTGTGCGTTTCATCATTCGATTAATCAACCGTCACGATCTGGATTGCGACGTCGCTTAACGTCAAATTTCATCCAGTTATGCATTTTATCAAATCACGCCTGATTAATAATCGTTTCGAGGACGGTGAACATATTATGCTTTGAGCGGGATTGATTCGTACATTCGCAATGCGCACCGTATAAATATCGTATAAACGAAACTCCGATTGTTCGAGGCGTATAAAAATTTAACCGTTCGTTAATTAAATTTCCATTTTGTCTCGACGAGTGTATATGTATTAAACGAGTGTAGAAAATAAGTGCATTTTCGCACGATAAACACTTTTGTTTAAATTATGCACTCCGTTCGCGATTTATGAAATATAATTTATTAATTAACCATTCTCCTCTATCCTCTCGTATAATCATCTCCGCGCAAAAACTGACGTGATGATCAAGTTACTACTACGTTATACAAATTTTCCGCGCAAAATATCGTAATGTATTTTCATATAGAATGGAACAAGCTTGTAAATTATCTAAAACGATCGTACCAAGTGGTTGATCCCATCTATTATACACTTGAACAACGAACAACGTATACAAATTATACGGTATATCTCTACCGGATAAATTAACAAATTGAATTAATTACAAATTTACATATCACGCGATCCACTTTATCTCGAGCCACGAAGAAGAGGAAAGTTAAACGAACTCAACTTCTCGCATTGTTTAATCGCGCATACGAGATCACGAAACATCTTCGAATCAATTTTTCCATGTCAAATCGTCTAATCGTACTCCAACAATTTCCGCGTAATGTACACGCCTTAATCCCTACTTCCTCGTCCTCCTAATGACTCAAACTAGAATCGTTTTCCTATTTCGGTACATATATACATATATATGCATATTAAACGTGCGACGACGATCTGAATTTATACGGCAGCGCGGTATATATATATGTATATATAGGTAAATGCGCCACGAGTTAATGTTACGCGACGCGAGCGGTAGAAATTCTAGATTTCGTGAAACGCAATCGTGTTTCGCCAACTTCCGGCGCGCAGTCTACGACTAGCGAATACTTCAGCTATTACGTTTCCACTTCCATCCATTCACCAGTTTCCCTTCACCTCCTTCTTCCCATTTTCTCCTCCCAAGATTTCTCCTCTTTCTTCTCCCCTTTCCTCCCCTTGTTTATTAACACGCATCCGATACGACGATGTTGAAAAATTGAAAAACCGATGGAGGAACAGCGTACTCCCACTCTTTCTAAATTTCCCCTCCCAAGAAAAACCCACGACACGTCGCCAGCATTCGACGTTGAATACCTGCCCCTCCCTCTTGACTTCCAATCGAACGATATTTCAACCCCAATGTTACCATCAATCCCGGTTTTCGAGGGGATCGGTTTTCTCGAATCGAGTAAATCCTCCGCTCTTCCTAAGAACATGGAAGCTCGCGTTTCCATTTGTTTCCCACTGTTCCACTCGTCACGCGATCCCAAACGTGCGGGCGTAATCAAAGGCGAGGCGGCTCTCCTCGAGGCAGATTTCCACCGACTGATTTATTTCTCGGCGTAATGTGCGATGACACACACTGCTCGTTTCCAAACACGTTAAACGCCGAGATCCATCGAGCGTGGACGATATTTGTTCTTCACTCGCGCGGGCCAACAACGAATATTCCGACTGTTTGCCCGCAGGGGGGAGGGAGCAAGGAGAGAGGAGGCGAGGTTCCGGTTACGGGGAGACAAAAGGGATGGGTGGAGGAGGGAGAGTGGCGCCTTAGACGAGACGGATCGGGGTATCAATGGATACGTCGCGTTCCTCGGCCATCTTTCCTCCTCGCCAACTTTTAACTTATCGGCTACGCGATTAAGAACGATTGGAACGGTAAATATTCCCGCTTGATTCTCGCTCGGTTCATTCGGATCGAGATAAGGGAGATCGCGATCAAAGTTTTTCGTTTCGAGAGCCTCTGTTCTCCGGAGAAGAAGAAAAGGACATCGAGATAAAGGAAAGAGACGAAACGCGATCTGAGGAAACGAGAAGAGAGAGGGTGATTTCTCGATGGAGGTTGGATAGTTATCTTAATTTCGATTGTTGTTACTGGAGTGAAATAATTTGCCTCTACATTTTTTCAGATTCTTTATCGATTCAAATCATGTATCGATTCATCAGTGCTAAATTCGATCAAAGTGTTTATTACTATTAGAAAATATAGTTCCTATTGATTGATATAAAAACGCAACTATATATTTTCACTTTTTTTAAGAAATAATCAATCCACCCTTTCGCACGTTGATTTTTCGTACGTAACGAACCGCCAAAACGGAAGCGCAAACGGAAAGGATGGCAAATGAGAAATGTCGAAATGGAAAAACGAAGATCGCAATTTTTGCGTTTCTTCTTCGTCGCTCCTTTTTTCGACCTGATTCCTCCCTTTTCACGGCACAAACGCTAATGCGACGGATTATCAAACTCGTATTTTTCAGTAAGCCGTTTCCATCCCTCCCCCGTCCCCGTTGCGGCCAGTTTCGCTCAATGTTTTCGTTGCTGCTCGCGCGATATTTTCCACCAGTGTGTTTAAAATTCCACGATTTTGCGAAAGATTATGACGTATCTCGCGATTTATCCTTTGAAATAGCCCGCATTTAAAATTTTTCACATTTAAAAATAAATACACCGTGATTGAAGGGGATAATATATTATAAAGAGGTAAATTAAGCTGTATGTACATTATTTCTTTCGTCGTTTAAATCAACGTGGCCGTATTTATCCGTAATAATTCGGATTAAATTCGGATAGAAGGCCGACGATTTATCGATTCTCGCGTCGAGCGAAACGTTTTTCGAAAACATTTTGTAAAATTATAAATGAGAATCCAATTTGAACTTAAAAAAAAATCTAAAAAAAATACACGAATCGCTCGTCATCGTGGTTTCTTAATCGACGAAAGCAGCGTTAAGTTTTCAAAAGTCGTTATTCCCATTCTATTTAGCGAGGGGGGAAAAACGCGAAATGGGAATTACCGACAAAATAGTAACCTCAATACGGTTCTTAAATAGGTGTTCAACGCTCTACTTCAGTTACGGATGTACTCAATGAATGACGTACTCAATGAACACTTTGAAGCGTGGTTGAAGTCCCTCGTTCAGATATTTTAACTCGGCCAGCCAACCAGCAGCGATACACTTTTCTCTAATTTGTCAATTCGACCGTTTCGATTTTTACATATAATCTCTCCGTCTGCTTCCGTCTCAACGTTTCACTCTAAAAAATCGCGAAAATATTTCTCATTATTACTTACATCACCGATGTATATATATATATATATATATACAAACGTAGATGCAGATTATCGATTACGTATCAATCATCTTGACGCTAAGCTCCTTCACTCGAAATATCCACAAATTTCTCCTAGAATAAGAACCGATCACTCACTTTAAAACACTTTCACAGAACAATACACATATTCGTGGAATACTTTTGAACAGAACGAGACAGAGTTCTATCATCGTTCCATCCAACGATTGATCGCACACAAAATTAAATACCTCGTAACAAATAGAATCCGACCAGTATTTAACCCATAGAACCTTTCAAAGCCGCAAATATATCAACACACCACCCTTCACTTCACCCGCATCGTAGCCCCATTATCCGAACGCCGACCCAGTTAAAATTATCACGCGAAAACCATAGATTCCGCGTATCGGAAACAATGGAATCTAGGCAACCGATCGATGCGTTTCAATCCAGGCTGGCGGGGGTGGACGAGGGGCGGCGCGACGGTTTCCGCGTGACAGATCGGTTGACGCGCGTCGATGTAGAAACGAGCGATGCCATCTAAGCACTGAAGGCCCCGACTTCGCCTATCGGATGGAAATCGTGGCTTTCCGCGTGGCGTAACCCTTGACACGCGACGTCGATTTCGACGCCACGCGTCGCGCCGATCAAACGCATCCCGTGCCACGATACACCGTTACATCCGTTGATTTATCGCCGTGATTTAGGACCGCTTAATTAATTTACATCTGGAAGAGAGAGAGAGGGCGTTATCGGCGGTGAAACTGGCCGGATGTGCTCGATGCGCGCGGTCTACGTGGGAGAATAAACGCGTCGCGCTGCAACCGCGTCGAAACTCGGCCACGCCGCGTGAATCTGCGTCAAAGTTCGAATGGCGTGGTGTTGAAAACGAGGGGAGAGAAATCGCGCGGAATGAAACGCGAGAGGGTTTATTATTTATCGACCGGGTTTCGTTGAAATTGTTTTAAGAAAAATAGCGTCTTTTCTTTTGAGTGTATTTCTGGAAAGATTCTAGAAATTACTCGAATTGGAAAAATTTGTTGCGCGACGAACGTATATATAAAACGGGGAGAAATTAATCTGTGGAAACTGCGTTATGAGAAAATAGCCTGTATAGAATTATTTCCTTGCGCGAGATGATTGCGAGAAATCATAGAAAATCGCGTGAAACCGTGCGAAGCTATACGCGAAGCCATACACAATATTCTGCGAAAAAAGTAAACAAATATTTCGTTCGCAATTTTATATATATGTATATATTTCCCCCGATATATCGTATATAGAATTATGGATAGAAGAAATTAATCGGACAAATAAGGGGAAAGAAATACATCGAGTTAATTAATCAAGTGAGTACACAAAATCGCAAACACGATTTTATCACCGCGTACCGAACAAGCTTGAAACAGAATTAGTCAATTAGTTAGAATCATGATCGATAAATAGAATCACGTTCAAACAAGTGGCCGATTGGTTAATGTTATAAATATTCACGTTTAAATGCTCCCTATCCGATGTTTACCGCCAAGATGATATTAACCACGGTTATTGCAAACATCATGAATAAAATCCATGTGTGCAAACACTGATTTTTTTCACGTAACAATTTCATCACGGTGATAAAAAAATCTCATCGTTGATATTTGAACTTTCTTACAAAATGTTAAACACCGAACAACATTTTCGATTTCGCATTTTCAAACGCTTTCCTCTCGCGGAATCGGAACGAAAGAGGGAACGAGGCAGGTGAGATTGTTTTCCACTCGAAGGAAGAGGAATATCCCGCGGAAAACTCGCCCGCGTGGCATAGGAAAATGGGTTATCCCGCGTTTTGTTTTTCCGCGCGACAAAAGCGGCCGAGGTGTCGCAACGAAAAGCTGGAGAGAGAGCAGAGCACACCTGTCCAGAGTTTTAACCGCGTACGAACGGTGGTACGGAGACGAGATACGCGATACCGATTTATCATCGTGACAATTTCGAACTGTTGAACTCTCCTCCCTTCTCGCGGCTCAGCATCGTCGTACGAATTGGCCGTTGGAGAAACTGAGAGTGCGAGTTGCTTATATGATTAATCGAACCTTTCCTCCTTTCGCGACCCGGCCATCGTTCCAAGGATTAAAGTTGTTCCCTCTCCCCTGGTTTCCGTGACGGGGAATAATATTTCAGATGGGTCGGTGTGTGTGTGTGAGTGTGTGCAAAGTACTTCAGAAAGAGGCGCTCTCGCGAAAGTTTTATAACGCGGAACTCGATCGGAGGAGGAGTTAGAATATTTGATTGTTGGAAATGGGGGAACGAAAGGATTGATATATGCGACTGAATCTTCGAGCGGCGGGTGATGTACGATGGAAGTTCGTTTATACGTTCTGCGCCAACGAGTTAATTCTCTCCGAGTTGGTGGTCGCGTGAATTCTCAAGCTGGAACGGAAGTTGCGATTGATGTGGAGTTTGATGGACGTTGTGAATCGATGGAGGGGAGGGGAGTTTTGTTCCCGACGTCGAAAGAAATTTTATAGGTGCGAAAAGTTTTGTGGTGGAAATGGCAATTGTTCCAAGATGTTTGATGATAAAGCGACACGGGTACATTACGATGTAGAGTTTTATATTTCGGATATTTTGGGCTACGCGTTCGAATATCGCGTAAACATTTCAAATCTGGTTATCGTAAGATAGTTGTTTGCTAGGATATACAAAGGAGAGGGTAGGGAAGGCTTGATCGAGTCGTCATCGAACATCGAAAACACACCCAGCGCACCAAACCGTCCAACTCCAAACCAGTGTGAAACTCGGTGCAATTTGCAAGGTTTCGGTTACGTCACGGTTGACGAACTTGTTTAATTAGATCGCCGGTTGGGATGTTGATTAATTTCGAGACGACTCGAGGAAGTTCACAACTACACAAGGCATCGTGAATATTAAGAAAGAAGACGAGGCTTTTCGAGAAATCTAACTGTTCGAACGTATTCGTATTGTTCCCTTTGGAATGGAAATTAATTAAATTTCGCCCTCTGCACGACTTCCCCTCTGAATTATCCGCACCAACCTCTCTAAATCTAATTACTATTTTCAAATCTAATCGGCGATGAACACCGGAATTTCAACTTTCTCTGTTCGAATAAAAATGTTTTTGCGTAATCCAGATCAAAAAAGGAAAGAAAATCGAACTCGTCGGATAGAGTAAAACGACGTAGAAGCGGTACGGTAAAACCTGGCGAATGGATATCTATATTTTATCCATTCCATTAGCGAAGTGCGAGAAGCACACACGGCTGCATTGGATTTTTCTTTATCGTAATTTCACGTGCATTATACGATTCTCTATTTCGTTCCACATCGTGTTCCTTTTTTCTTTTTTCCCTCGCTTCATCCTATAAACAGCTCTGCCACTAGATCTAGATACATCGATCCGTACGGTATCGATCTTCCAACTTTGTTATAAATCACAATCGAGGCATCGCGTTCGGGGCAATGGCAGGGAAAGGAAACGATTTTAAACTCGAACGCAAACCGGTCAAGGATGACGCACGACGATGGTCGTCGATAGACGCTCGAACCAATTCCAACCAGTTCCACTCGAATCGTTGCTCCCCTATAAACCAACACCCCCTTTCAACCAACGTGTGGAGTGTACACAAAGAGGTGGAAACTTTTCTTCTCTTTTTTTCTTTTTCTTTTCTTCTTTTCTTTTTTTTTTTCACCGCCGCAAATTTCCCCGGAGTTCTCACATTTGTCCGGCTGCGCGACGAGTGCGCGAGCACGATTTAATTAAAGGACAGACGGCGGAGGACCAGCTGCAAAGAGTTTCATTTTACGTTTTCAGCCTCTTCGCTCGATTCGATAAAAAAGACCGCCCCCTTTTGCGCCCTGAAACGCGGCCACAAAGCTAAGTTTATAATCCTTACGCGTGCACGAAAGCAAAGCCTCGTGGATAATCCTTGAGGTAGAAATCTCTGTCGGTTTTTTTTTTTTTCTAATTATAATTCCTCGTGAAAGTTATGCGATGAGAGTCTTGAAGTGGAATCATGACTTGGATGGGACTCTTCTCTCGAAGTTGATAGGACGAGATAGATAGCTGGAATTCGACTCGAAGAAACTCGAACGTCCTTACAGCCGGTTTAATCGAATTCCATCCCTGGGTGGAAAGGAGGCTTGTTTTGGATCAAAGCTTTTTAGATTCTCTGAACATGCGCGATGAAAAGATGATGATTCGAAAACAAAGAATCGGGGGAATGAAAAAAATAAGGAAAAGTAACTATCGTGTGGAGATTATAACCGATGGAGCATAGCTCGAGATTGAGAATCCGATAGAGATGGATTCTAGCTCCTAAGAGACTTGAATAGTAGTTTTGATATAAGAGAATATCGAATAGATTGGATATCATCGCGTTTTCAGATAATCTTCTAAAAATGCCAAGTTGGAATATCACATCAATCATGCATAATGATCAATTTATAGAAGGATGTTGATCGTTTTAAGATTTCTTTTCGACCCTTAAAGAGGTTTCCTTTATATTTTATTCGCAAATATATTATCGATTCTTAGCTGATTTTCTTTCTTTTCTTTTCTTTTCTCACGGGAAAAATATCACTCAAAGACTTGCCTCAACCGAGACGAGCATCGTAATGGGTCAAGTTTCTTTAATCCTCCGGCACTTGCATTAACCGGTTATAACCGTGTCTGGTAAATTGTTAACACGGCAACACTCGCCTCGGACGTTTAATATCAAAGCTTGGTCAGCTGCGCTAACATCGTAGAGCCGGAAGACAAACGTGTTTCAATGGATGGTTATGCATCTATGTAAATCTGCCATTAATTTCGTTATTCAGCTATTATCGAGTTACCGCTACGCTCCGAGCACCGGTTGATCTTGCTCAATGGTTATATATTCGAAACTTGCCAACTTCACTGCCCCCGCCATTTCCCTTTAAGTACCGCTCAGCTCAATTACCAAGTTCTATCATCGTCGAATTATCGTCCGTAATATCGTTTATTGGGCCCTTTCTGTATTTATGCTCGTCAAAAGTTCGTCGACGTCAAAACCGATCGTTAATCATCCACGTCTTTTCTGACTTCTCGTCTTATCGACTGGCTAATCTTTAGACGTGGCATCGATTAGCATTTTATGGAAAATAAAAAAATATACGCTTTAAAGTTTCATTTTTTAAGAGTTAAAATATTATATAGCTATTCAGTTATAAGCGTAATTTTAACGCAGACTGATGGCTTCGAGGCTATGCGTATATATATATATATATATGTATATATAGATATTCACTTGGTACGTTTGTAACGAAATTTACAAAAGGACTAAGGAGGAGCTGCGGGTGTTGGCGCGAACGAAGTTAAGCTCTAAAGCGGAAAAGTTAAGAGACGATATACCGAGACGCGTTCAGAATAACGATGACAAAACCGTGGGGTGGCTCTGCGAGAGAGGAGTTCTGGGTAAACGAATTGCCTTCCTGATCGGGGCTTTCAACTTCCTGCGTGCTAAGATTTGCTCGAGTAACCGCAAGATCTATGCAAACTTGCCAAAACTGAATGCCTAACATACTTTATCGTTATCCATCCAAAAATCAATATCAAACCGCTTTTCCTATATCCTCGTCCTCGAATATCCAAAACTCCTCATCTTCCAAACTATCGTTCGCTCTAAGCGTATTATATTCCCCCTTCAAAAAAAAAAAAACAAAGGAAAAATCAACTTTCTCCACAACTTCGATTAAACACGATATATCTCTCTCGATCATCGAAATATTATTAAATTAAATAATCAACTAGCGAGAAACAAATTATCCAACTCCTGATCCTTTGTTCGAAAAAAAAAAAAGAAAAGAAAGAAAGGAAAACGAATCCTTCGAAACCAAAGGGAATACGTGACAAAATCCCCGACAATCAATCTCCTCCCTGTGTGAATGCTAATTAAAAGCGCGTTCATTAGAGGAGGCGGCCAGTTCGATCGAGCCGTTTCCTCTTCAACGACACCGCGAGACCTCGCGTTACGTCACAATACCTGGATAACGTATCGTCGTCGCCTGCGGATAAACTAATATCCCGGTGACCATTATCTGTTAATTAGGCCGGCTTCTTGCGCGCTCCATTCCATCCCTTAAATTTGCACACCGAGGGGCAGAGGAGGCTGTTGGCGCATATGCAACTCACCGTGGACGGTGTGCGTTGGTATTCGGGTGTAATGCAGACACGGTGACCCCGGGATGGTGGTCCACCGAGGGGATTTCGAATTTGAGTTATACGAGTTCCGTGCCCCAGCCGTGGCTTAAATTATGCCGACCAAGTGCGCCGCCGATTAAACGGTCCTTTCACCCTTGCCAAATACGCTTGTTTACATGCCTCGATATTATTGTATTTTTTAATTCGTATTTTCCTAGTATTGAGTCGAATTGTTGCTCAATCAAATGCTCAATATTTTAGTTCAGGTTCTGTGGCTTAAATTATGCCGACCAAGTGTGCCACCGATTAAACGGTCCTTTGACCCTTGCCAAATACGCTTGTTTGCATGCCTCGATATTATTGTATTTTTTAATTCGTATTTTCGTAGTATTGAGTCGAATTGTTGCTCAATCGTATTTTAGTTCAGGTTCCGTGGCTTAAATTATGCCGACCAAGTGCGCCGCCGATTAAACGGTCCTTTAAACCTTGCCAAACACGCTTGTTTGCATGCTTCGATATTATTGTATTTTTAATTCCGATTTCGTCCAATTGTTACTCCATCGTAGTTGAAGCGTTATAGTATCGAGTTCCGTGTCGCAATTCCTGACCAAGTGTGCTGCCGATTAAATAAACGGCTTTGAACCTTGCTTAACATATGAGTTCGAATATTATTGTACTTTTAATTTCTCGTATTGAGTCGAATTGTCGTTCCATCATGTCTTAGTTGTGGCGTTGTAGTATCTTGAATTTATAAATTGGAGCCAATGATCGTGATTCTTTGAACGCGTGTTTGAATATTTCGAGTTAGTGTAAATATTTTTAATTCTTTGCTCCATGTATACGCGATACTCAACTATAGTATTTTTAATTTTCTGTTGATGGTTTTTAGTGAACTTAATTCCTTTGTCTTCGCGAGAGTGTGAACCTCTGGAATGTTTATCAATCAATGGCTCTTCAAAATATCTCGATTATCCTTTCTTCCTCTCGAGTAAATCGGGAGGAGACATCCTTTAGAAATTCAACATCCGGTGTCATTATTCCGATCCTTCGAAAAATACCGAGTTTATACCAGGATTTATCTAGCAAAAGATCAAAAAATTCGATGCAGTCTGCGAGATCTGTACTCAATTCTACAACTCGCCATTATTAGATGGTATTATTTAGATCGCCGAATCGAAATATTGAATATATATATATATATATATCCTCCTGTTTTTCATCCGTATTTCAACTTGTTGACGGAGGAAATGAGATCAGATTTCGAAGATTTTATCTTGCACGTATGTCTACGAGATCGTGAAAATCTCATTACTTGGAGTTTACGCTCCGTAATCTGGCCCGATTATCTGCCCTTTGAATGGAGGCGCGTCATATTAAAATGATTCCGGTTCAATTTTCAGGATTCCACTCGTCGAGTACGTCCCGACATTCGATAAATATGGTCTTTGTTCGGCTGAATCGGGCCGTAAAGTCATCGTATTACTCCCGAACGCTTTAATTAAATCACAACGACGGGTGGGGGTGGAGGATGGAAGGAAAAGAGAGGAGAAGAGAGGCTTGTGAACTTTAATTGAAAGCCTGTCTCCTACGGTGTTACGTTTCATAGGGATAAACGTATAATCGGGACAAATATGAATTTCTCACTCTGTCATTCTTGACGACGCTTACTTACGAATGATTGACTGACGAATGAAGCGTTTGTGCGTTTCGCAAAACGTCGTGCGTCGCGAATATACACAGGTGCGTCTATTCGCATCTGTCGACCAAAGGTGTAAATCGATGATAACGAACGTCACACGAATTAGATCGATCGCGATTAAAATTTCACAAGTTTGAACAACCGAATCGAACGTTGAATGATATTTGATTTGATTTATATCGTGCTTCAACGTTAAATCCGAATATTTTATTATTTAAAATTCGGTATAACGTGTAAAACGTTGTTGGTAAAATATTAGAGATCGTGAAAAACAAACGAAAGAATTAATAGCGATCGATTCTAATAATTTAAATTTGATGATGACAATTAAAAAAAGAAAAAAGAGAAGAACGAGCTTTCGTGTCGAAGACAATCGTTCATCGATAGTGATTATTCGCATAATCGAGGCATGACCCTTCGAAACTTGGCTTTTATGAAGGAATCAAGTGTTGGAAGATCCTTTACAACACGGTCGCATGAATCGTAAATGTTGTTTTCTTTTTTACGGTCCTCCGCTCGCCACCATCATTTATATCCATTCTATTTTACGCGGCCGTAAACGATAAAACACTCGTTCGTCGAGGAACACTTAAGTGTTCCTCTCCCACGACGAATGAATTCGATTTGATCGCGTTGCACAGGCCTAGTCCCAGGTGAAATTCCTATCGGTTCTGTGTCGTGCGTCGAGCATCATAAATGCCATTCATACCGGCGATCAATCGAAATTCTGCTGTAAATCTTTAAGATAACGTTACGTTATGCTGCCCTATTCCACGCGAATTTCCTATCGTTACGATTTAACCTTCGTCGGTTAAATTTTCTTATAAATGATAGAACGATTTCCACTTTATTTTTCCCTTCCCGGTATCTTTAAATTTTGTAAAATTGCAGGATCCAGACGAAGAGGAAAGATATCGATAGAATAGCACGTGGCTAATATAAGAGAAATTTTCCATCGTTTCGATCTTATTTAATAATTAATTCTAGGACAAATTAAAGAAGGTTTTCACAATATCGTATTCTCTGATATCGTATTCTCTGATACGTTCATATTTTCAAAATTATAGGATCCAAAAGATGAGAGGAAAAATATAGGCAAAAATAATAATAATTGAACAAATTCTTGAAATACTCGCAAAAATTAACGAATGCCACCATTATAGTAGCATCGAATAATTAATTGAAATTAAATTCTAATAAATACAATCTTCGATTACTACTACTTCGAAAATAAAATAATAAATCTTTTATAAGATATTTTTCCGTGTCTCTAATATTTAAATCACTTAAAAAAAAGAAATTCAGAATAACACAAATACACTGGAAAAGAAAATTACAAATAAAATATTCCACATAATTGCCTTCTCAATTGAATAAAACGTAAAAGATAATTTCCAATCACGATATCAGGATCACGATATCAATAAACTCTTTCGCGAAATATTCTAAAACTAAAAGAATCTCGATTCTCCGATCTTGGAATATAAATAACCCATATAATGACGCGTTTATCTTATTTTCCGCTTTTCGCAGGTGATACCACGCCAAATATTTGCATCTTTCGAGAACAGCTTTTATCGTCTCGACTGTCGAATCCCGCGGATATAATCCGAGCTTTCGCTTCTGTAAACCGACCGCATTATCCATCAACGAAGTTGGTTCTTCGCTGCAACTGCTTCCCTCCTGAATACGACCCTGATGTAACGCGCATTCTGATGCATACGAATGGATACAGTCACGTATCCCGCGTGTTGAGAGAAATTACGTGAGCTACTCTCGATTCGTGCAAGATTCGTGGAAATTCGCAAGAATCCTGTTAGCGATATTAACACGTTATTGCAGAATTGCTTGGAGAGGATAAGCTCTCTGTCCAATATAAAAAGAACCATGCTTATAAATTTGTTCTCTCTCGATTGAGCAAAGGAATGAATACGTACTAATGATGGAAAGTTTATCCCCGAGGCGCGTACCGTCGCGAATGTGAAACGAAAAGTCTGAGACACGTAGAAAATTTTGTCTCGCCAAGTCTCTTGAAGTCGTTCGAAGGAATCCACCTCTAAAAATTAGATCGAATTAATAATAGAACTCATAGAACGAATCTAAAATTTCTACATTCGAAGGAAGCGAATCTTACGCTCCTTCAACAACGATACAAAAGAAAGAAAATCGAAATATATGGAAGGAAGCGAAAGATTCATTTACGATTCCTCGCCAGGGGAAAAGTTCTCGCGATCGAGAAGCAACGATGTTTGCCGTTTAATTACCGATCAACCACCGGCTGAACGAACCGGCGGAGGAGAAACAGCCATTAATTCACCAACGATATCGGTAATCGGCAAGTTGCTCGCGAGTTTGCCGGCGCATCCGCGTTGATTTACGACGTGCGCCCAAGATCTCGAGCCTCCCCCTGCTCGACGAATCAGAAATTCTCCCGCGATCGTTCTTCCCTCCCTGTCGAGGCGGATCGAAACTTCTCCTCGAGAAATATCACTTGCTTGCCTCCCTCCTCCCCTCGCACTCGACCCGTGCACGCCCCGCGGTCTTTGTGTCTGCGACGTACGAACGAACGAATTCAACCGGAACGCATTTCCTTTCCTTCCGCGCGAAGCGCTCGAGCGGAGCGGAGCGGGCCGCCTCCAAGTTTCGCGACGAGTAAATTATGGAAAAGTCTGGTTGGATCTGGCTTAGATTGACGCGACTTGCGAAGAAATCTGATCCGAGGCGATGACAAACGACGTAAGTACCGACCTAACTTTCCCATCCCCATTTGGTCGGGCAAGAAATTTTCCGCATTGTTCGAGGGATTCCTCGAGCTCGTGAGGCTGCGTCTCGCCCTCGCTTTTCTCATTAATAATAACGTGATTCCTCTCATCGTGATTTATGCACCTGCACGGGGGGCAGGGGTACGAGCGAGCGAGGTGATCCGGACGATTTTTGGCTGTGGATGTAACAATGATAATAATAGTAGTAGGCAAATGAAATCATCGATCGTATGTTTCCTTGTCATATTTCCTTGTATGCTCATTTATTTCTTTTTTTGTTGATTGTAGACTAATTACGTGTGAGATGTTGAAACAATCGTTGTAGATATCGGTTCTGCAAAAATACAGTGAATATTCCAATGAATATTCTCAAGATCCGTATCGTCATCGTCATCGCGAGGAAATGTATATTGCCTCGTACGAACCGCGACTCTGCAAATAATTCGGAAATATGAAAAGACCCTCGACGGACGGACGGTCCAAATATTAACAAGTCAAAATAGCAAACATAGGAACGGGTAAAGGTTTAAGTTACGAAGCCGGAGGCGAGCCGATGTTGTACAGAGAGGAATCAACCTTTCGCCGTATGGAGGATACGAGTTATCGATCAAACTCCACTTTCCTTGTTTGCTCGCCGCGTTCCTTCCGCGTGGAAATTCGACGTGGAGTCCGGCGAATCCTGATGTATTTCTTGAAAAAGTGTACATATGTATATATATATACATATTTCAAATCCAGACAACAATTCTTCTCTGTGAAACAGTGCAGTCGCTTGAATTAATTCGACTGCGTCGTGCGTCTTCATTCGCTTGCTCTATGATAAACAACGTCCTCGAGCGGCGTACAGTCGAGAAATCAAAAAGAATTAAATAAAGCATGACCCGCGTTAGTGTACACGATCTTTCCAAACATCGTGAAACGCTGAGAGATGGGGTGGTGGCCACCATCCAGGATTTATTCCATCGTGGAAAATCCGTGATGGCTCCGTCCATCGTCGAGGTGAACGAACCCCCGACCGGTTTTCCTATGAACAATGAGATTTGTTAATTTGATGCCAGACTCGCGTTTCGATTTGATTAATTGCTTGTAATATATCTGGATAATTAGCTTCTCGAGATATTATGCTGTTGTTTATGGGAAGGCGTTTATTTTCTTCTTCTCCTCCTTTTTTGTGAAATTTTACGACGCTTATATTTTCGATATTCGCGTGAAAGTTTTACGATAAATCGTGAATTTTACACGCCATGTAAATTATCCCGTGGATAGATATGTAAAATGAGAGGATCGAATCCGGTTTAATTAATACGAGATTAATAAGATTCGATTCGATGCTAATTTATAGTAATTGATTTTCTAAATTTCGACTCGAAATCATCGAGATTAGACAGAAGCTACGGCGCTCGCAAGGGTCGCGTATAGGATTACCGTATAATACCGAGTCCCTCGACACCTAACCTACTCGTCTCCCTTTCCATCTCTCGAGAACTCGAGCACGCCGTATCCATCGGGATTACTTTCTTCCTATCGTGTTCCCACAAATCAACGCAAACGCGATTTTTGGCACGGTTTCATCCTCGAGTAAAATCCTCCTCTATAACGGGGGGGAGGAACAGTTACGTCACGATAATTGCTAGCGGGACGAAAGGATTTTTCCTGCAAATCTTGCACCATCGCGTTTCAACTCAACAGCGCTGTTATTTGAACTTCGCGGACGTTCGTTTAAACATCAAACAGAGGGAATGCTGTCAGCCCGGGGAACGTTAAACGATTAGTGGTTTGGAAGTTATCCTAACACGTGCAATGGAAAGTTAAACAGAGTTTCGGAACGGGTGACTTTGAAACTCCAAATGTTTCGGGAACGTCAAACACTCGATGGTGAAATATCCAACGATGAACAACTAGTAGAAATGTTTTATGTTTTCCTTCGGATCGGATCCAATCAAGAAAGGAAATATCATTTTGGAGAGAAAGAGAGAGGAGCTAATCCCCTTCCCTCTGAATAATTTCGTTGCGTCCCGCGTTAATAACACGTGTATTTCAGTATTTTCGTCGTTGCTTCTTTTTTATACAATCTCGGGCGAAATCATTATAAATGAAATATTATATATCGTGAGTCGATTATTCAACCACTATCGCAACATTTATTTCATCGCGCCCGTGCTAATCCCGTGAAAATCTGTTCGAATTCACGGGATTCGGGGAGAGAGAAAGAGAGGATTAAAAGGAAAAGCGGCGCGATTTGAAAAATATAGGTAAATTAAGTTGGTTAAAACGGGCGCCAACTTTATTGGCCATCCTTTTAATCATCAGGGAATACGAAACGGCGATAATTCAAACGGCGGGTAAATTTCGAGCGATCTCGGGGAGAGATCCGTCGGGGATTCGATGGATGGCGGGGCGTTCGATCTTTGCGAAAACTTTTCAGACAAACAGTTGGGAAACTCCATTAATTTTTAAGCTTCGATTCGACGAGACGTGGCGCACGGCGACGTCGTCGCGTTCCTGCCAACTTTGTTATAACATGGCCGATATCAAATTTTACGGTGCATCGGCCTCGATCGGACCCTGAATTTTACATACTTCTAATTACCGCGGATCTGAAATTTTGATGACGAAACTTTCACCACAAGGTTATTCACCTTCCACGAGAACCTGACGAATTTCCCGAATGGTGGAAAATTGATTTTCAAACCTGGTCGCGTCGAAAGAAAATTAAACTCGTCGCTCTTAATTTTCAAATCGATTCGATTCGATCCTATCCCTTCCCTAAATTTCTCTATTAATACGTAAATTTATATTTTTTTTTAAAAGAAAGTGAAATTTATCCATGAAATGATAAGTTTTCCCGATTAAGATCTGGAGATCTTGATCGTGTTTGAAGTTAAATATTATGGCAACGGTATACTTCGATCGTGGACGTGATATGCAAATATTATACGAAAGCTAAGACGAAACGTTCAATACGGGTCACGATTTTTAGATAAATATTCCCCGTTTGGCCGAAATCGACCGATTTACATAACGACAATCGACTGTACGTGAGCAAGCAATTGCGGCGTTAATGGCGTCATAGTAGAAAATTGCAAACGCGAGAGACGAACGCGAAAAATGAGGGGGAGAAAATATCCGTGATAACGAGAGACGGAGCATATTGTGATAGATATATACATATATATATACGAAACACTCAGCCTTGGTCAGCATATCGGATTAAATGGCACGATAAAACGAAGGCTCGAACGAGGTATCTGTCAATCGGTCGCAATTGCAACGAACGCAAACGATCTGGCCTCGATACTTGCTCGACAATGGGGCGACCGTGAGATAAAAGTTAATCGACTATGGGACGAGTCTATTAAATTAATTCCCGTGCTAACCGCACACGCTGCTCATGTTTCCACCATGTTTTTCGCGATCGAAGATATCTTACTACGAGAGAAATGTTTAAAATCTTTTTTTCACTCTATCTTCTCCGTATTATTTTATTGCTTAACCTTCGCAATTATATTTTTTTGCAAAATGGAAAAATATCGTAGCAAGTTGTAATATTTTTGAAAATATTTTTGAAAAATTTCCTGTGCCATTTCTTCTGTTATTATTTTAAAATCGAAAAATTGGACAAATATTATCCTAGGACTTGGAGAAATTCTTGGAAAAATTTCGAGTGCCACCTTCTGACGAATTATATTCTCCAGATACAAAACTAGTGAGAAATTTCAGCAAAATTTTTATCCAAATTTTCGATTCTGGTGAAGAATGTTATTTGAAAGCGGATAATACGTGAAATTATTCCGTAATTCGAATAAAATTGATACATTTTTGACTTATCATTCGTTCATTATTTTATTTAAATCCAAGAAACCGATAATTTCACGTGATATAAAAATGTCAAGTGATCCTCTAATTCTTGCAACACGCGAAAAAAGGATTACATATCATCGTCTGTTTTGTTTTTCGTCCGTGATAAAATGTAATTTCCCTATAAATTTTCGTTGTCTTCTGTGAATAATATCACGGATAACCGATATCGATCGATCCCGCTCTTTCGCGACCGGTCGACGACGCTCAAATTAAATTATCCCCACCGATGGGTTGGTTGTGTCAAGAAGTACGAGACAGGCTCTTTAAATGGGCCAGAAAATCAATGTCAGCTTAGTCGTTCCCGATGGATATCATTGCCTCGCTCTCTCACCCGCCTCGTTTGACCGATGGAAATTGAGAGAAATTGAATTTCTATAGTATCGAAAAAAAAACCGGTGTGAAACGTGGTTTAAATTATTAATTACAGCCTTGCCTGTGGTGATGACGAAGTCGAAGGACGATGATGCAATATTATTCCTTCAAAGTAGAAATTAAAAATATATATATATACACATATTTATCCAAGATTTTACGAGATGAAAGAACAATATTTAAATGACACCGAGGATTTTCGTTCATCAAGGAGGAGAAAAATAAAATACGAAGAAAGTTAATCGAACGTTTAAGATTAATAAACGAATTAATACCGAAAAATGATTTATCAAGTGGAAAAATAGAACGGATATATATTTTTCAAAGCGCAATGGATGCGTTTCAAACGTAAGGATTTACACGCGTGGGAATCGTATTAAAAACACGATTAATCCGTTTTTTTTTTCTTTTTCCTGATTGGATTGGAAACGGTCGCACGCGCGAAGCGTAACGAATCGCGTTGTAACGAAAATGGGCAAAGATTTCGTTACATAGATTTAAATCGGATTATTTAATTGGTGCCCCAGAGATAAAATTTCCCTCGTTCACCACCGTTCATTGCATTCAGATCGAGTCTTGAACGAGATACGCGGCTTGATCAATTGGAATCGATAAAGAGCAGCTGCGTAAAATGTAAACGGTAAATTGAAAATAATATATATATATATCCCTTCTCGTCCTCCCAGAGGTTCATCCAGGCTGTACGTGCCAGAATTGTGGTCGAGCTGACGCACGCGTGTACACCCAACACCCGCGCATCCTGCATTATGTAACCGGCCCCAGGGGGAAGGCGTATAGGTAGTAGAAAATTCATAATACATTCAGCCGAGTTGGCAAAACACCCTGGCATAATAATCAGCCGTTGGTTCTTTTGGTGATCGATATTACCCTAGGGGTCGATAGCTTACAATCAATGGCGGATGAATCTTTCTCGTCTTAATTTCGATCCAATTATTTTTCACTGATTGATAATCGTATAATCCATATCGTATACGATAATCTGTAAATCATAGGATAATAATGTATAATTTTGTAATAATAATAATCGTAAAAGAATTAAAATTATTGTTTTATAATTATTTGGTAAACGAGATTTCAACGTTGGATTGTTGATAAATTTCGGCGCAATTGGGGGAGGAGGGGAGAGGGAGTGTCCTAAGCCTCGGACAGGTTCTTGGTTCGAACACAGCGTAACAATGTTATCCGGACAAGATGCACGATGCACGGCTGACTTAGCGGCGTCGTAAGCCGTAACTCGAACCCCCTTCCTCCTCCTTCGTATCCAGCTTCGAAGCGGATCCTTCTTTTCATCAAGCTCGTCCTCGATCGATCCAAATGTAACGATTGTCAACAATCAACAGCGACGTCCATCAGACGTTGTAAATTTCAATAGCATTGTTATTATTGTTTAACTCAATTTGCGTGCTTCAATTTGGAATCGACAACGTTTATTGACAAGAAACGCGCCTGTCCATTTCGTGTTGTCGTGATAAATATTTGTATATATATATGGATCAAAAAGTTATCGCTTTGACGAGAAATTGCGTTTGCGAGGAACGTATGATTAAGGTTAAATACAAAAGGGCCGAAATTATTGTTCGGAAATCTCTCATCTTATTTTCCCCCGCTATAAGATAAAAGGATTTACAGGATCCTTCGATGAAATCGTAACAGAGGGACCATAAACATTCAAAGATCGAATTAACTCGAGGGCGATCTCTCTTTCCATTCCCTTTCCCTGCTCGAGTAAAAATCGATACCGATGGAAGGAATATACATTTTACGCGCAAGATAATATATCTTTCGGGACTTGGATGGGATCGCGTTCACATGTACGTCGCAAAAGGGGGATGAGGAGGGTGGTGGTTAACTGTGATCGTAGGTCCTCACACCTTCGTTCCATCGATGTATATGCATGCAGAGCCGCGTGCGCGAGAGAGAGAAAGAGAGAATACATTCGCGCATCACGAAAGCATCGTAGATCATTATTTAGCGCGACCCCTCCGTCGAGGGGTATATACGGTGGAAAATAGAGGCGAAAGGTACACGGTCGCGTAGGACGGGTGACTGGTCGTTGTAGAAAACGTAGATGAAACAGAAATGTTGCCACCACAAGTCATTTTTCCCTCCCCCGTCATGATGCGCGTCACCTGTCCTCCCCAAAACTTCGCTCTTCCTCTGTTTCACCGGAACCACATCTGACAAAGATTTATTATCATCGACGTAAAGCAGCGGCGTAAAACATGATAAATCGGCCCGTTCTAACGTCACGTGATGCGACACCGAATCTGTTTTATAATACATTTTAATTAATCGTTCGAAGAAAGGATTAATTTGTCACCGGCCCGCCACTGATTCGTAGTATCTATCGATAAGCGAAAAACCAGCAGAGATCGCGGCTAATACTTCCACTTGCCCTTCCAAATGATAGATATCGCCGAGGTTCGATCGAGGTAATCGTTCACGTCGAGCGTGCAAGCCGAAGAAATTTTAATAATTTTCGTTTGACATTTCAAGAAGCGAAATTAACGTTTCGAGTAATCATCGTTGACGAACAGTTTAGCTAATACTCTCGACATGACGCGAACGAACAGTCCACCGGTTCATCAGTGTCCCGGTCATCGTAGTCGAATTATTCATAGCGAAAATCCGAGGAGTTTCGTTGTCGGGGTAACATTAATCATCCTCGAAGCCCGCAATATCTCCGTTTACTTTCTCATTTTCTTCGATAGATATTCGGAATAGTATCACGAATTTAAATTCCGTTCCACGATTTTTCGATGATGAAATTTTCTTTCTTTTTCTCGTACGTTTTTTTTATTTATTACGAAGAATTAAAATTTTATTCGTTCTTGCGGTACGGAATGCATAGAAGCATAATTCACCGTACGTTTCGTCTATTGCACCTTTTCCCGTACATTAGTTTAAATATTTGAACACGTTTCGATAAAAATTCGCAGTCCACCGCTCAAAAATGGATGGCGTACGACATCGAACCTACCAGACCGGGAACATTTATCGTCGTTTATCCAGCCTCGCTGTATAAACGAGGATACGAGGCGCGACCACGTGCACGCGTGTCCACCGATAAACGACGCGGTTGTTTATAGCGAATCCGCGAGCCGTTATTAAATATTTAATACTTTAATCGCGAGTTCACGAGACCAAACTGGCTCACATTTACACGGACGCGAGCGAAATCGGGGAAAGGATAAATCGCTGAAGCAGTGGGCGTCGCATTATACTATATATATATATATATGTGCATATATTTATAACTTCCAATCTGTGTATTCGGTGTGTGTACTGGTTTCGACGCGAGAATCGAATTGACAGCGGTAAAAATTTTTAATGGAATCCCGGTGTTCGCGCCGGATGAATCCCCTCTGGTGACTAATTAACGAGCATTTCGAATAGCCTGTCGACGGCCGGACGAATTAAAGAGTTTAATCTTGTACAGTGTTGATGATGCTGATGGTGTTAATTGATATTTTCACGCCATTTCTCGCCTGCTTGATTCCTCCTGCCAGAAAATATAAAATTTCCTATTGCCGTCATTCAAGCTCTTCTTTACTTCTTCTTTTTTTTTCGTGGGAAAAATTAACTCGAGTTATCGATCAAGAAAAATTAAAATCACCAATTATTCGATGGGATAATTTATTATTAATGATCCCGTTGAATATATACGGAATAGTGAATCGAAGTCTGGAACCATTGGAAACGATTACGATTTTCAGTAGAGAGATGTATAGGTTGCATCTCTGGCGACGAGAACACGCTTGAACGGATGGGAAAGAGTGGAACGATGGCAATAATTCAGGCTGGCCATCATTTTTATTTTTGCCCCTGTTGGTCTCCGCGCGCAACACCTTACCAGTCAACACGGGATATTCGTAACCAGGATTTTGTATTTTTATGCGTCCATCCATCATCGTCAATGTAATTCCTACTCCTTTTTTCCCAGAGGAATTGATCGAGCACCCAAATCGAACGATCATTCGCTCTAATTTTATTCTCGATATTCACCTCTCTCTCTCTTTTTTTCAATTTTCTCTTCCATTTTATCAAGAACGTAACCTTCTTGCGCTTTGCTTTGCAGTGCAGTTCGCAACGAACAACCGTGGAGGAGTATTAATTTCGGCAGGTGAGGAAGGATTTCGGTGGTGGTGGTGATATCCGGTCGATCAGGAAGCTGGCAAATATTGGGAGAAAAGGAGAGAGCAAGAGATAGTCGAGGCGCTCTCAAACGGTGAGAAAATCAATCCATTGTACTGTAAAACGTCTTAGCACCTGTTTACACGGAACAATATCTCAAAATCTTCTATTTATTCTCCGATCTTTAAGAGGAATGGAGCTGGTATTCGGATATTATAAACAACGGATGTTATTTCTCTTATTTCTCTCGCTGTTCCAACCTGAATCTTGCGGTTTATCGCGTTAGCCCTGTTCGATCGAGGGAGGCGGCTAATCCCAAACCGGGAATAGAGGCGGCCGTTTTAAAAGGATTTCGATAGAAATGAAATTCCTTCTTAATCCGCGTTAAATTCCCGTGGAAACGTATTTGCCGAATGTATATTGTTCGCTCGGTGTATATACGTGTGTACAGGAGCCGATAGCTCGATAAGTTTCGAAAATTATTGAGCCTGGTGATCCTACTTTCCAGCGAAAAACTGTGCTGGAATCCGGGCGGACGTTTTTGAAATTCGGTCGTGAAATTGCGGATCCTTCGTAGATCCTCCTCCCTCCCTCTCCGTGAAAATCGATCGAGCGCTCGGTGCAATGGGAAAACGAGGAATAGCGATATTATCTGTCACCGGTTTTAGAGAAACCGGACGCGATTCTTACGATAGAACGGGGCGAGGTAACGAGAAAGTTTTAAAAACAGTTTTAAACCACCCGAAAAATCTTCTTCTTCCGAACTTTCCTACTAAATTCTGCGTGTGCTTTTAAGGGAGATTCGTTATTGTTACACATATTTTTGAAAGATTCATGGCTCGATTCACAAGACATTCTTTCTCGTTAGAGATTTACCTCTTAAAGAGCAAAGGCGAAATTTTATCCCAGATTCCCCTGTTCGATTCGTTTTGACGAGATTCGTTGGATAGATTTTTCTTGGAAATTCCTTTGCAACTTCGTCACCAAGTATTATCATTTTCCATCAATCGTATCTCTGTAGTATGAAGATACACAGTTGCATCGATTTCGTTCTATCTTTCTTTGGAACGAGACGAATTCGGACGGATCTTTCCTCGTTGGGAAAATAATCGGCAATCGAGTCACGTCCACGTCGATCATTCGATTCACGGACGCGAAGCGAAAAGTGTGCGTGTTTCGATGCGAAAGTTTCGATGCGAATTTTCTTCGAAATCACTCGTTGTCGCCGTGGGGGAAGGGTGCATACGGAATTAATTTCTTGCGCGTGTATGCGTCACCGGGCGATCAATAGCCGGCACCGAAACGGCGGCAAAGTGTGCTCGAAACGACGGCGAATAACGCCGATGAATTATGAGGCAGCTCGTCGCGAGACACGAGATCGAAAGAGAGAGAGGGGGCGTCGAAAATGCAAGTTTCGTAGTCGCAGATCCGTCGTTGGAGAGGAACGTCGTCGTTGTCGTGCTTCTCCTTGCGATTGCGGCGAAGGAATACGCGCCTCGGAAACTATTTCGCCGCGTCGAGGAGAAGTTTTGTTATTGTAAACAGAGTAAGACGAAACGAATACGAGGTTTCGAGGTTATATCGAGGAAGGAATGTTTACGGGATTTTAGTTATTAAATTCTCGATCAGGCGTGATTATTTAACAATGTAAATAAATATTATAAATTATATTTAATTAATTTATTATAAATTATAAAATGAAATATAAAATATAAAAGATTCGTATTGAGATATGATATTTTTATATTTTTATATTTTTATAAAATCTGTCGGAATAAAATTTATTAACAATCGTGTATACTCTGAATGTATAAACAAGTATAGAGAACTAGACCGATAAATATAATATTGAAAAGAGTTATCTTTAGAATATTATTTAGTAACGACGTTGTTACGATTTAAATGCAATATCCGGTGAATACAACAAGACTCGGTGAATAAAATCTATAAATCTATTGAAATAAAATCTGTAACTGTGTACCTATTCTCGATATAGAATCACAAGCGTTAAATTGAACGATGAATTGAACGGTATTAAAAAGAATTACCTTTTTTAAAGTACATTTGTATCTCTAAAGTAAATTTATATCACGTATATCCATTCCAATTAAGGAAAATATTTTATATCTTCCAAGGTTTCACGATACTCGTAATTACATTAATTAATAAAATAAGTAAATAAGTAAAATATATATGCGTCGCGGAGAGAGTAAAGTTTCAAGCAACATAAACGATTACAATATATCGAAAATATCGTGAAAAACGAAATGAAATTTTCACGATATCTACGTCCGTTGGTGGAGAAAACGTATCCATAACAATGGAACGTTCCCAGTGACGAAATATGCACAATCGTCGCAGGCCGAATCGTAGTCGTGGATGGTCCCCTGTACTTATCGTGAATCAAAGGTTGCCCCCTTGTCGTCGGGTTGGCAAGCGCCGAGGCCAACCGCGTTTCGCTTCTGGAGTCGCAATGGGGGAAAAAAGAGAGAAAAAGGGAGAAAAATTATAATGAATATTTCAATAAACCGCGTCCCATCTATTTCGAACGAGATTATGCATGGCGGTTTGTCGTCTGCTTTGGCCCACCATTTTTTTAAAAGAGTGGCCTCGGCTTCCGACCCCTCTTCGCTTCCCCTCTCCCCTTGTACGTTAATTACAGATGGAAATGAAACGTTAGAGGAACACGTGTACGCGATATTGTGCCGTTATTATTTCAAATATCGTAATAAAAGCACAAATTGTACTGTTGTCATGAAAAATGAACAATGTTAATATTACGCAAATCATTCGCAAAAGTTTTCATCTTATGCAAATTCAATTAATAAATCGTGTTATCAATACGATCATTCTATTTTGTGAATCAAATTACGAGTATGTAAATTATAATAGGTTATGCGGAATTATTTTTTTATTAATGAAATATTTTTGAAATTTTGATATTATTTTCGTTACAATTTCGCAATAAAGAAAAAATTTTAAATTGTAAAATATTCAATTTTTACTGCTCCGTTATCTTCTAGTAAAAAGTATTTTCAAGCGAAATTTTATAAAATGGGGGTATAACCTATTATACCCCATGTACAAATTATCCATGATGGATGATTTTCCTTATACAACAGCACGTTGTAAAAGGCTTTTGCGATCGCATCATATGGATGAAAAAGCGTTATTATATCGATTTAATTTCAAGATATACATATGCATTTTATATTTTTAATTATGATTGGAAATATTTATGAGAAGAGAATACGCTGAGAATATTTCCAATGGGCGATGAATTATTTTAACAGTGTTATGCAATAAAAATGCTCCCCGTAATCGGAGCATTTTTGAAGAAAATTTTTGTCCTTCGAACAGTGGTGGAATATATAATGAGTAAAAGTTGCCCCAGCACTTTATCCAGTCTCCGCGTTTCTCTTTGCCCGTAACTAATATCCCGTTAATGTATCGCATCTCGCTAATATCTTTTTAATGTACAAGTTCGTTGCAACTTAAAGCAGGATTAAAATCGTTGTCATCCTTTTCGAATAAACATGGTAAGAAGGAGAGAAGGATAGTGGAAAGGAGAGAAAAAGGAACAAGTCTCGCATCATTGAGAAGATATTAAGATAGAAATGAAGTAAGAAGGAGAGGATGTCCATCCTTGAGTTATCGATGTTTTAATTAGAAAATTCTTCTTGCTTTAGGGAAGATGCAATAGTTAAAGTGCGCGTTATTGCATTTGAGAAAATAATGCGTATCGATGTCTCGCAAAATTAATAAAAATAACGAAAAGATTTATTTTAATACGCGGTGTAAATGCCAGGATAATTTATAATCAGAAGAAAAATAAGCGAGGAGGAAAATATTTGAAAAATAACACTTTCGTGTTTCACTCGAATACTGTTCGAAAAATAAAATTTCTATCTCTGTCGCATCAAGCTTCCAAAGTTACGTAAATTATTAATTTAAACCCATCACTCGATGCATAACACGTTTCAACGTCTGCACTTTTACAATCCATCTCGAATCCTCCAATTTGAGAGTGCAATTTCCAAGCGAATAATAAATCAAACTAAACGAATAAATCAAAGGTCGAGCGGGATTCTTTCCAATCTTTTCCACGGATTCAAAGTCGAACCGCGGTCCATGAAAAATGAAATTCACGCCTAATCCCCCGTTACGATACTTTGTCGTACACGAAGATTAAACGTCTCGACGCGTAAAGTTGTCGGCGCGCCTTTCACGATAATCCTCTTTGCCGACTCGTCCCGTTTGTAAACTCGGCGTCTCGATGAGGCGGCGTCGGATTTTCCAGCGGCGCGGCGCCGTTCCCATCCAGGGAGGAGGAGATCCTCCCTCTTCCTCACCGTTTCGTATGAAAGAAGGGACGCAGAGAAGAGAGAGACACGCGTAACAGGGTATCGTTTGGGCAGAGAAATGCAGAGATCGCTTCTCGCGAACCGAGGCATTTTGGAATCGCGGTTTGCCTTTCCAATTTGCGAAATTGCCCGTGAAATCGTGCGTTTATGAGCCGAGATAAACGATCGACTCGCTCGCCCTCTTCCTCCAAGAGATCCATCTATCCGTTCTTGAAATCTTCCAGGATTCGATTCGAAATTCGTTCGATTCATTCGATCCACTCTTTAAAATATTTGTTTATCTCAGTTCCATTTCTATATAACAAAGGATTCGTAAAAATTTCAATTTGGATAAATATCCGCAATTCAATTTGATGACAAAATATGATAAATCTTTAATGTGTAATAATAATAATAATAATAATTAAAACATTAGTTTCAATTGATATTCGAATTAAAATATTTAATTGAAATTGTTCTTTACTAGAAAATGTTGGCACTATTCACTCGGAAGCTCGTGAGTAAATATCGAAGGTAGATTACGTTATCCTGGAATAATCTCTCTTCTCTTCGCTAGCGGCGACTATAGACGAATTTCATTAACATCGCGTATCGATTAACAGTTTCGACAAGTACTTGTGGACAATTCGCAGTTGAAAATAGAATTTGGAGTGTGACGGAATTCCGTTGAAATACCGACGGCATTAAATCGATGGGAAATCGGGCGGGCGTCACACGAGAACACGGATACGAGCGCGACAATTCCCGGTAATTTTGCCCCCGAATGAATTTGTCCCAATTGCAATCCTTATTTTTTTTCCCCATGACGAATTACGCCATCGTTCCTTACCGATAATCGACAGAACGAAACAAATATATATTCCGTGCCGATCAATTTTTATCAAAATTATTATATAAAAAAATCATATTCGAATCTGAGAAAATATTCGCGGCTGAGGATTTCGATATGTCGATTCGCATATTCGATATAGGAAAAAAATAGAAAGTCAACGAGATAAAATGAAGAAAAAAGAAAAAGGAAGAAAAATAGAAACGGAACAAACAATTCGTAAAATTGCTACGTATCGATCATAACGATCCCGGAAGCGCGTAATTCGTAAATAGGAACGGATCCAAAAATCGAAACGATTAATCCACTTAACCGACAGATACCGATGAAAGAATTCGTTTACTAAAAATTTACGAGATCGTAATCGAATATATATAACGCGGATCGTGTTGCGAAGTGGGAGAAAATTGGCAGTGGAACCATTGATCGCGCTACACGGAGCGGAAATGATTTCATCCGCGCACACCAATTAACGACGATTAATTTTGGAACGATGATCGTCCAAACGGTTGTTCCGCATTGATCGAGGAAAATCTTGTCGATTTCGAGAAAGATGATGACGATGATGAAACGCGGATTCGAAGGATAATCATTTCTTTTCGACGAGCAGAATTTTTGTACTGTTGAAACACAGGAAATTCACAGGAAACGGCAAAACTCAGGTTGGTCCGTCACCTTTGGTGAAACGTCATTGCCAATGCCCTCCTCCTCCTCCTCCTCCTCTCCCTCATGAAACTTCGAATCCGGTATCCCGGAGACCGAACTTCCATTCTCAAGTTTCCACTCGACCCCCAAAGGGATTGGAAAAGTGGGGAGGGGGGGAAAAAAATACGAGGCGAGAGAGCGCTGTAGGCGCTTTGTTGTCTGCATGTCCAGCAGACGTCGGACAGGGGCGAAACGAATTCCAACCCCCTTTCGAACTTTCTTGGCTTCCATTAGCCGTTCCTACTCCTTCCTTTATACACACCCTCGATGCACGTGAGGGCACCCTCTGCAACCCTCTGCGCGCCAAACAACCCCTACAGTTACTCGAATCACGGACTCTCCCCCTGAAAAAAAACATCCATTGTCCGCGAAGATGGACTACGTGTCCTTTGTCGAAATTTCCTCCACTCGTTCCTCTCTCGTTCAGATCGGTTTCGTGTCGAAAAAAATTCAGCAACACCGTTTGTTATATTCCTTGCGAATTCTTTCGTTCGACGAAAGTAAAGTATCGGCAAGATTTATTCGAAACTTATTCCTGACTTTTTCGAGTTTGAAATTCTCTTCCGACGCTTCTTTTTTTATTCCTCTTCGCTCTGTACAACTACATAACTCAAAATGGAGTCGCGTCAAAGTTTACGGAAAGACCTTTGGACAAAAGAGCGGCAAGTTCGTTCGGTCAACGATTAATTCGATCCCGGCTCGTTCGAAGTCATTAATGAGTTTCGACTTTTAAATTGGCCACGCCATCGCATCTGTTCGAATGAAAATCGGCACGAAACAGAGCGAGAGAACGCGAGCTCGAGCATCACGTCACGTAGGGAAACACGAGGTTCACTCACCAATGGGAATAAAGGTGAAAAGAAAAACTTTATGTCGAGGAAAGAATAAGGAGAAGCAAGTTAGGATGCAGTCGGTTGGAAGGATAATTGGCCCACCAATTAAAAGTTTCTGCCGTCCAGAAATGCGAATTTATCTCTAGCTATTGAGGAGAAAGAAAAAGAGAGGGAAAAAAAATTTCTTTATCGTCAAACGCATTTCCCTCTTCTCGACACCTCAATGCTCCTTCGCGAATTAAATCTTTTAAGAGTTTGATATTTCTGTGAATCGTTTGTTTTTATTCGCAAATCATTAAGCAAAGAAAAACTAATCGAGATCGGCTCCTTTGTATTCCGAATTTCCGAATTGTGTTGAAATGAATCGAATTGATTTTTACGATCCGAAGAAAATCTATTCTTAAATACCATTTTCGAAGAGAATCGCATTCTTGTTCAAATCTGCACAGGCGTACATTTATTACGCCTTTTTCACTTACTTTCCAACCAACTATGCAGGCATTAAGTTACTTTCACCCCTATCCAATCCTCGTCACGCTTGTAATTTATTATCAAAGTGACATTTCCGCGTTTATAACAGTAATAGAAATTTTACACATTTTCCTGACTAAGATAAATTCATTCCTGGAAACGGTTCGAGGCTGCTAATTCGCAAATTCCCTCATTAACGAGCGATCAATCAAGAGATTTCAATAAATTTCGGATTCAACCGTTTCGAACGTAATATCAAATCCAATAATAACACGACCGATATCCGAAACGTAAACCAAAGAAAAATCTACTTTCTCCTCATAGATCGGTGCACACAGGTGAGAGATAAAACATGGAGATGATCGACACGATATGATAGTCTCGATCGAAAAATTTTCTTACCATTACTTAAGCAAATCCAAGAGATATCCTCGCCGCGAAGATAGGCGGAAGTGATTGTATCCTATGACGCGCAATTTGCCTACGTTGCTAAGAGTGGAAAGAAGTCGTAACGAGAAAGATGAAGCCAGACTTACGGTAAACTGTACGGAGAAACGTAAAAAAGAGATAACGTTTCAGAGATAGATTTCTTGCGATAAGGGAATGTATTTGCAGAAAGAAGAACGAAAGAGAATAATAATTTCTAAGTAAATCGATAGTAACGTCTTATTAACAACGTTTCTCATGGGAATAAAGTGATGGAGAGACTATGATGTTATTTTGATAATTTAATCTTAATCGTTATTTTAATTGTAAAAATTTCATCTGAAAGGAAACCCTCGATTCGTAACGTACGTGCGATGACTATCAACGAGGCAATCGTGATAATAAGGCTTAGTTGGAAATTCCGTTTTGATACCTCGTAGTAGAATGTGCACGGTTACGTCTCATGTTGAAACTTCCTACGACTTATTAAACCTAATTATCGCTAATTTCACGATTCTCTACTCTATTCCCAAAGCTAGAGGAATTTTAAGGTAATTGCAAGGGAATTAGGTAAACGTGATTTTCTCTGTAACGATTATTAAAAAAAAAACAAAAAATGAAACTCTCTAACTAATCGAATAGAGAGCAGCATAAATATTATCCCACGCGATATTTTTTTCATATTAAAGTCGAAAATTTTATCAGATATATCGCGTACGCTAGAATTTTTTCCGGAGAATAGATCAAAGATTATTAAACGCACGGAACCTTCCCCTTTAATACGTTATTTCGACACGACATCCGGTTCCCGAGATATTATCGATGAAACAAAAGATAATTTTTAATTTTTTACTTTATGTCCTCTTAATTAAATCCTCTTAAAATTAGGAAAAATCGTCATTAGACCAAACCTTGTTCTTTAAGAAGTTCTTTTTCGATACGACTTCTGGATTCCGAGATATCGATGGAAAGAAAAGGATAATTTTCAATCGTTTATTATCTCGACTCTCACTCGGATCCCTTGCTCGCACCTCATCTGTCTCACTGATCTGTCCCAAACTCCAGACAAGCGACAGACAAGATTCCTGGGAAACGTAATACGTATAGAAAGAAATATAAGTCACCATTTACAATCTCAAATACTACTCTGAATCCTTATATCTAATCGACATGAGATATGAAACAAAAAATGACTTAATTTTCTCGAGTAGATCTTGACGACAAAATTTTTACCCTTTCCTCGTTTCTTCTTCTCTTTTTTTTTTTTCTTACGTTCCACATTCTCTCCAAAATACTTGAACACTTTTTACTTATGAATAATTCTTCGCGCTTATCTCATAAGGGCCGATTAAATGTTTAAAATAATCTCCTGCAATTTTCGTGGAAAGCACGAAGGCGGAAGAGGGCAATTAGAACGCGTGCAAAATATTCCATTAAGTTCAGGGGTTTCAGAGGCAATCGAGGTTCTCTATTAGTGGCAGATAGGGGGAAGGGAGGGGGGCTACCGCGAAAAGGGTGAGAGGGAAACCGCTACTTGGGAGACAGCCGATCCTGAGACGCCACGCCACGGCGTCCTGGCAAATTGCACGTCGGCGTCGCGGACCTCCCGCCGGGCTTATTAAATCTAATCACCGCCAATTTTGCCCGCGCGAAACGTTCGCCAATCTTCGTCTACTCACTTTGTTCGAGGCTTGATCCGGCTTCACCCTTGCCACGCACCCTTGCAAGACACCGACGTATCGAGCTTCACACCACCCCTTTTGTCGTCCGTTCCCTCCATCTGGATTAAAATCTGCTTTGCGGTTCTCAATTATCGGCGAATAAATTCTCAATTTACAGTCGTAACGTTCACTTATCGAATCGTATCGATTTGAGAGTGGAGGATTGAAAATGATTGAAAAGTGCGAATTGGTTACGAGTTAAGCTAAGGGATGCTTTTTACTTTTCCGTACTTTTTCGCTTTCTTGGTGTTCCTGTAAAATTATGAATGAATCATAAATTTGACAAATTGTATTTACTCGATCGGATTATCTTATTTATTTAAGGATAAATCGTGGGATTATAATTTTTCAGGTCATTAATATTATTTAGAAGAAACTCGATATCTTTTTCCAAAATTGATATTTTAATTAAATATTAAAATGTTCCCTAACCAAAGACGATTTTTCGATTTACGAGAAAACGAATCATTCGATTTCGTTAGTTTAATGGGAGGGCAAATTTCAATTAGATGAAACGATTAAAAAATATGGCACATGTAGCTCGTACTCGTAAAACATTAAACGATAAAAGTCGGTAGGCAGATGCCAACGATAGAATGAAACGATCTTGGAAATTTACGACCACTAAATATTCCTCGCTGCTATGCCAACAGAAAATTTCGCATTATTTCACGAAGGAAGGTTCAATGTACTCTCGATATTATGAATTGCATCAACCATTAAAAAAAAAAAAACTCGCGTTACATTTCAAAAAATTATAAAGATAAAAACGCAAAATAAAACACCAGGCATAAAGGCAACGTAAAATTCTCATTGAACGGAGTATACGTTATCGAAAAAGGGAGAGAGAAATTATCAATTATAAATTATTCCGACAAGTTGTCGTTCTAAAGCTCGAAAATACGATCTAGTGGATATGTTTCGACATATTTTCCACGAATGGAACAGTAACCGCTCGAAACGCGAGATATACAAAGGGGCAATGTTGGTATATTATGCGGATATCTCGTTGAAAATTATTGCTCGACGCAGTGGCAAATATGTCAGGTTGTTACGCGTTCCCAATGCGCGACAAGATGATAAATGATGGTTCAATCGATTCGCGCGCGTTTCATATCCATCTCGATAGTTTAACAGTCTGGCCGTAGACTCGTAGACTTAAGTGGCTCGATTCCTTCGAATTGATTCCACGAGGACGAACGTTTTAGGTGTCTCGTCGTTCCTCTTCGAAACATCATAAATCTTTCATGAGCTCGCGTATGTGCGTTCAACGTTTCGCCACGTGAAAGAGACGATACGTTGAAAGTTCGACGATACACGTACGTATATTATCCTCGTGTCGCGTGGTTTAAATTTTGCATGGCATCGTGATATGAAAATCGCTCGCTCTCAAAATCTGTCTTCTTCAATCACGATTCACGTATGTATGTTTGAACTCGATCAAGTTTCGTTTACGAGAAAAAAAAAAAAATTCGCGTTGTATTTATTACGCGTGGAAAAATGAATTATTATAGTTCGAATTAAATTTTAAAAATATTTTTACACGACAAATGCGATGATCGCTCTATTAAATCATGATTTGTATTTAATTATTGGTGGGTACATTTTCAAAATGTAAATGTACCAATGTATAAGTAAATGGCCCATTATAAATATTAATAAACGCAATAAATGAAAATATTGCAAATATAAATATTCATAAACGATAATGTTTGACTAATATTTTCCGTATCTCAAATAATCGATAATGCAAAATATTTAATTCATAGGGCGCAAACAGATTTCATAAAATTTTTATATCGTACATATACGTGGAAAAGATTCATTCACGTTGGAATAACATTAAGCATCTACTCACTTAACGAACAGTAAGCTTTTTTTAACGGAAGAAACGGGATCCTCAACTTAATTAAACACCTTTCCGTGTAGAGGAACGCGAATAAATTCATTCTTTAACAAAAATATTAAAATCTTTCAAAATTTTTTAATCAAAAGAATTAACGTACCTTTAATAGCCGTAATCAATTTCACTAAAAATATTTTTTTCCCTCCTCTCAAAGCGGTAAAATCATTTGATAAAATATACATATATCATGAGAGAGTAAAACTACAATAACAAACGAATCTGGTTAATATATTCTATCACAGTATAATGATCTGTATCGTTAATAACACACGAGGAATTCATTATCGCAAAACTCGTGGGTACATGCAAATTATCAGTTTTCTGTATCTCTCCAATGTTCCGGTAAAGCGTTTATTATTTCGTTTATTATTTTATAAATTTCAATTACGAGCAATAATTGATAATTAAGTACAAAATATTTCGTAGAAAATCCGAAGAGAAAACGCGAATTGTGAGGAGTAAATGTCGAAAAAACTTATCCCCATCTTTTCTGACTTTTAATTTATAATAATTAGCTCGTAATTTAATTTCAATTTAAACCGACTTCATCCTTTTACCATTCCTTGAATCGCGACAAAATTATTATCCACCCTTTTCCTTCGAAATACCGAAACGAATCGAAACCAATATTTTTCTTTCACCCCTCCTCGTATCTGTTGGCCTCAAAATATCTTCATTAATCCGACTTATCGCGCCAATTACGATCTCGACAGCATGAACCTTCGTCCAGCATCGCACACACACACACACACACGTATGACGCACAACGCCGCGCCACCGTAAACCGAATTTCTCTTGGAAATTCTGCAGAAACGAAATTGGATTAACCCGTTGTGACCAGGCCGGAATTGTTTCGTCTCTCAATTCATAGACGCACAACGTATTGTCCCTTCTATTTCCTGCTCTTCTTTCTCCTCCTTTCTCTCCTTTCCGAATTTGCATTCGAGATGGTTGGCCTTTTTTCGAGAAAGGCCCTCCGTAAACCTTCCGCATCCGTGGCTTCCTCGACGCGCTAGTACGCGCACGAACGCTTCTCAAACTACCACGGTTGAAATCAAAAGGAGAGTCCGTCGAGAACACTCTCGCGAATGGGAGGAAAAAATAGACATTTTGTATCATATGCTCTCGATTCTCGTTTGGCGAGGGAAGGGAGGGAAAGGGTGAAACGGAATATTTCGACGGAATATTTCCGCGCCGTGATCTCGACTCTTGACGCGTTTTGCTAACGAAACTTCACTTGTGTCGCAATTATCCCTTTTACACGGTCTACGAGGGGGCGTGTCTCTTCTTACGAGATTCATTTATCCAAAGACTGGTCTTTGGTCGAGGGAAGCAATGTGATTAAGGTGGAGAAAAAAAGTAATCGAATCGCACGCGATAGCCCGAATGGAGTTTCTTCCTTCCAGCCAGGGAAGACGAAGAAAGAAGGGAATGAAAGAGCGATCTTTAGGCGGAGATTGTTAAAGTTGTATTCGATGTAACGCTCGAAAGAAATTTATTTACTTTTTTTTCCTCTCTTAATTATCAATATTTCTTTCTCTTTCTCAAGTTATTTTCTCAAACAAACGCGTTCTCTGCCACTAAATCTTCACATAAACATTCTATTTAGGAAGTAACCAATGGCAATAAGAATGCAGTTGTAATAAAAATGGTGATATCGTTGAAATGATAATTCTTGTGTAATTGAATTTTTGAACGAATAATAATAACTTTCGTTTAAAGTTTCTAGAAAAAAGAAACGAGACACGGGATATCTCTCTAGATTCTAATAAAACTCGTGATTCCTCGAAATTCTTCTTTATATCTCGATCACGGCATTATTAAGACTTACGATCGTCCAATTGGATTCGTTATTTCTTTCATTAAGGGTCTCGACCCTTCCAACCCTTCTTTCAACACGAAAACCCTTCTAAGAATTATATATCTCGAAATCGGTGTAACCATCTTGATTAGATTTAAACGCGTTCCTGGAAAATTTCGAACAAGACTAGACACGATTCGGGGAACGCAGTTGCGATCGTACATTTGGCCACGATCGTAAATCGCAGGGAGCATCAGCGCTGTAATTAATTGCACGAGTTTGTGAAATTTAATGGGTCGTATAATTTATTTACCCGCTACATTACCCTACGTTCCCTCCTTCGACACTACTTGTTGTGTACTTGAGAAACGATACATGGCGAAATTTTCTTCTAATTTATTTGACAAAAGATCGATGGAAGATCGATCGATTGACATTTCATCTTGAGAATAATTGTACAAAATTTGTATAAAATTGTATAAAAAGAAATCTAGATGTCGTCTATCGACGAGTAAAAGAATTATGATTTGTACAATCACTTTTCAAACTATTTTTCTTTGATCCAATTATCCCATTGAATCAATTCCAACTTTGAACGTTTCCACCGTCTTTGTTGACCTTTAATTAATTTGAATTACTCTTCGGCCACGTGTATTATCCACGTTAAACGAACAACTGCGGTATTATTTTTCCGTGCGTAGAAAAACGGTCTTTCTTTCGTGCGAAGCTTTTGCGTGCCGCGAGCAAACAATGGATCTTGTAAAATGAAACGCTTCACACGTTTCCTCTGTTCAAAAAGAGGAATCTTCTCGTGATACCTTTGACCTTTCTTATTCTTCAAATTATATAATTCCACTCGAGATACAAAGTAAAAAGGAAAAATGCATACAAAAAGAAATCGCGACATGTATCCATTACACCTCTATTATTCTTCTCCGTCCTGATTGATGATCGTGTTAATCCAACGTTCCATCGACGACTTTCATTCCACTTAGTCCCGGCCAGGGAAGCACACTCCAGACAGTGTTATTGGTCGGCCTCTAAACTTTAATTGACGAGGGTGTCAAACCGCACGGTCGTCAATGACAAAGGGTTGCCGGCTAGTTACAGCCTCGGTGACACGAACGGGCGGCCCAATAGGCGGCCACCTAGCCGAAACTGTACTTCCGCGAAAGTAGCCCGCCGAGTGTACCCACTCTTGGTCGCATTGATATTCACAAAGTGGAGGATCCCTCAAACCAAGCCCGTTGTCACGCCGATACCCACGTCACAACGGCCGCTGTTATTTCGCGCGGCGAGTGTACTTTTGCCAATCGATGACCCGTGTTCCGTGCTTCCCTTCCTCCGTTTATTGACACCGATGAATCGGGTGTTAAAGGGTCAACCCGATCTTGATTATCGCGCGAAACAGTGATCCAAGGTTGCGATCGGTTGCGAGACCGTTATTATATTTTTAAATTATTTTTTGAAACTTTGAAACTTTCGTGGATTTTTGGTTTACGTTTCGATTAATTGCTCTTGAGGAAAGTGGAATTAGAGCATGAAAGAGAAATAATGGTGAAAAGTGGTTTCTGAAGATACTTGACGATTATTCGTCGATGGAATATTTTGCAACGATGAAAGCAGACTATCGAGCAAGTGAAATTCCTAGCCTCCGTCCCTGAGGATCGATTTGGAATTCGGTGAGGATAAATTCGATGATCATCTTCAGTTTTCTCATTTCGAAAGAATGAAATTTATATTACGGGGCTGATATTCATTTCAGCTTAACTTTCGTATTTGTGTTTACGGCGTGATCGTTTCATAATTTTTAAGCTCGGAGTTTATGACTGGAAGCAGGGCAGGAAATCTGATTAATACACTTGGCAGACTTCAACTTTCTTCCTGCCTTCCTAGGTCAATTGACCTAGTAAGGCTATAAAAATGCTGGACTTTGAAATGACGTAAACGAGAAGATGGCGAGATTAATTTTTCCCAGATTAAAATCTTATCTATCGGCGGCAATCTCGAATTTTTTCGTTTCTTTCGTTATTAAATTTGATGGTTTGGTTCCGATTCTCAGAACGCAACGGAATCGCTGTCGAAACTCTATTCAGACGAGAAGAAGAATAAAATCTGGCAATTGCATCAATATTCGTTGCAAAATTGCCCCGTTAAATCGACGATCCGTTGTTGATCGAAGTGTTTAAAAACCGTGAACAGGATGGATCGTTGGCTCGAACAAAAGAAAGATCATCCAGTTAACGACTTCTGCATGGAAGACCGTATTTTTGCATTTGTAACAACTTTATTCCCCATTTTTCTATTATCGATATAAATCCGTCCGGATATAAATCGAACGATTTATATCCAACGTGGAAATATAAAATTCGTACAAAACGAGGACGAGAATTAATATTTCTAGAAGAATAGCGAGCATCAAACGATCCAGCTATATCTCTTTTTTTTTTTATTTCGAGCAGAATTATTGACAGATCCGAATGGATGAAATATTCTTGGGCTTAAGTTGTATTAATTGACGTACAAATTGGCGTGCCTCCAACTTGGCGTCGAGCGACGGAAATCAACGGAAAGATCTTTTTGCTTCAACGCTCCAACACTTTGAACGTGTCTCCCACGCTCGACGATTGTGATAATTTTTGATTTTCGATCGATCCGTTCCGGATTATCTTTGAGATCTTTTCCCACTTGCACACTTTGTCTCGTGCGAAATAGCCTTGAATCGATGTTAAACATTCCCTTCGATTGCGAGATTGTCTTATTTCTCTTCACTTTCGAGACTTTTATTTGAACGATTTAAAGATTCAATAAAATTAGGAGAGGAAAAATTAAGGCCACGGTTTATTACGATTCTTCCTGCATCCGTGAAAATAATAATTTCCCTTGAAATTATATTTTTAAACGGATATATCCGTACGTAATAAGAGATATAATGTCAATTATTTCGTGCATTAATTGCACATATTGTATAATTACCATTGGAAATTGATCGACGTATTTTATAAAAAACGGGAATAATAATTTCAATATCGATAAACATCGTGAACGATGGAAGAATAAACGTCGAATCCGAATTGTAATTGGAAATTAATAAGCAAATTTGTGTCGGCAGGTTGTCCGATAACGCGAGCCACGGGGAACAACGAATACCACGATTCACGAGCAAACATCAAAGCTGGTGTGAAACATCGGGGTGAAACTAGGAGACCGATTACAGAAATCGTAGTCGGTCAGGGTTTCCTTTGTTTTCAACCGCAAATCCTCGTTAATCCGTCAAACTGCCGGATTACTTGGCAATTAAATCCCCGTGTATGTTTGTGAATGAAACGTGTTACGTGGAGCACCCCTTCAACAGCCTGTCAAACTTAAATAATTTATGTTTAACAAGAAACTTTTGTCTTCGACTCATTCGTGCAAAATCATTTTATATCTTTCTTTTTTTAAGGATAAAACGACCGATAATACTTTCAAAATGTGTTATTTTTAAAAGATAGTACATAGTCTCATCTGAGTGATATTTAGATCATAAATAAGATCCTATATTTTTAACGTCTTCAGAATCTTCAGAATTTTGGCACTGATTCATTTTTACGAAGAGAGAAATTTTGTTTGCCTTTCAAATATGTATCAAATATGTAACGAAAGAATGAGAATTTCAAGTTGAAGTTATCACAAAATTGGCAAAACTCTATCAATTCGAACGAAAAACAAAATTAATCGATCAACGCCTCTTCTGTAATCCTTAATTTGTTACGATTCGACGTAAGATTGAATGTTATTTCCTAGAATTCGTGTACCATAATGTTGTGTAGAAAAACGAACGAAACCGAATGGAAAAAACAGAAACGGAGGAGATCAAAAACTGGATGCTGAAAAAATCTACATAAAGGTAACCAACTGCATATTTCCCTCTGACGCGTTAATCTCGTTTCAACGGACTTTCACAAGTGGATGAGAGTGTTAAACGGACTACCATTGGTGGACGTCGCTTATTTCCAATTCCCATTTGCGAAATTATCGAAACCCCTTTGACACTCGACCTGTTCGCGATTTCTGTCGCGAAAGAGGGTGCAATCGAGCCTTCAGTCGCGAATGGCGAAACCTCGCCTTCGATCGACGATCGCAACGAGGTGTGCGCCACGCTCTCAAAGTATGCGCAGCTTGTTTCGCGGATAAAAGTTTATCCATCGGATGTCAAGCAGCCGTGAAACGCGTCGCGATCGAAATATCGACGAATGTTGCGCGTGTCACACGGTCGCAACGATTAATTCATCCTCTTTCTTTCTCCATTCTTTTGTCGTTGTATCGAAATGGAACGACGGAGTGAATATTTGAATATTTCTGCACGATTTCAGAAAACGATAATCCGCGAGGATTCCTCACTTTTTCGTCCGCTTTATTCTTTGTGCAGGATACTTTTTTCCTTTCTTTGTTGTTTATTTTAAATTCGTTAAATTCGTTGTATGAAATTTAAAAATTCACGTTATTCCCGTATCCCATTCCCGCTGTTGAGAATTTCGTCTCAGGATAATACGCGTAAATTAAATTTTTGTTTCATAAAGAACGAAATATTAAGTATCCTTTTTTTCTTTTTTTTTTTTCTTTCGAATCTACGCCCGGCGAGCCGAAAAAAATTTCAAAGCAGTATACCGCTAGTTTTTACCCAATTCGCGATTATACAATAAAGGATTGCAGCGTAGAAATCGCATTACGAGGATTATCGTGTCGTTAAAAGCGAGGCAGTCGGACCACAGGAGGCAGAATATACGCGTACGTACCGAAACGGTTTAAAAATTCTATCCGATTCTCGATTCTTTAAATACAAAGAAAAAAGAGAGAGAGAGAGAGACTGGTTCATCGTTGAGAAGATCAGAGGATCGCTCGATAATGTTGAATCATGATTCGAGATCGATACAATAAAATACCGTAAGAACAATACCACATTCTGTACGACCGACCGAGTTAAATCGGCTGATCGAGCAATATTTTTTCTTCTTTTTTTTTTTCATCCGTATGCTCTGTCACAGTGGATTTCTACGTTTGAAAAGTAGATTTACCATTTTTCACTTGGTTTTATTCCGCACCAGAAGCGAAGTGAAATATCGATCGGAAATTCAAACGCGGTAAACTAATGAACGTTCCTTCTGTCTCTTTCCTGATTTTCCCATTTTAGATTTCGATGGCAATTAACGTTTAATTATAGCAATTATAGCACGAGACGGTATCGATGCATACGTAACGATTCGATGTATCTCATTTATATCGGATGAAAATTAACCCTTTCGAAATGGATGAAAATATGAATTACATTCACTGCGGAGAGAATAATGGTCGCGATATTTCATATTCGAGTTTTCACCGATCGAAATCTAACCTCGTTCGATTTCGTTCGAAGGAAGCTGGGTCACGACGAGTTAAAGGAAAACCATTCTCGTGGAAAGGTATACACACACGCATATATATATATATATTAGAATTACAGCAGGCGCAGAGGTGAACCTGCAAGTAATAACGATTAACAGGGAATTGCAGAGAGGATGACGACGGTCGAAACTTGGCGACACGTGTGAACGTTCACGAAAGTGTTATGGATAGGAAATGGAACGTAGAGAAACTCGGTCACCGTTTACCGAATTGACCACAGTTATGGTGTACGCAGATGAACACGGAGAATAACTGTGTTCCTGCATATTGCGTGCAGGTGTGCCTCACTCTTGTTACTATCGATACGACGCCATACGTATGAGATTCCAATGCAACCGTCACTCACATCCATCTGGTAATTTTAACGGGAAAGTTTGAATAAGTTTAATCAAGAGGTCCATTTTAATACTCGCGTTATTTGCACGTAACTCGGCGAATTTGTGGAAACTTTGGAAAATTAGGATCGGTTTCACGGTTTCTACGATAAACTTGTCCACCTAAAATCGAAAAAGAAATATTTTTTAATACAATAAATTAAAACTCGTTCCAATCTTTTGACAAATATAATTTAATTACCTTTCCTCGACTCTTGCATATTCATCCCTGTTTCATGCATAAATTCTACCTACTCTTAATTCACCATTTCATCTTTACGTGTTCCACCAAAATTTGACTTTTATATATATATATGCTGATTCCCCTTTCAACAATTATTTATTCCTATTTTCTTCGTAAAATATATTCTTTACTCCGATCAAATCATTTCACAACAACCGATCCCCTGATAATAAATACGAACGAAACGAAACTTTGTCTCCAACCAACCCCTGTACTTTCGTCCCGATCCGCGGCTATAACCGAACGCTCGGTTCCATTGATCGTGTTACTATTGATTCGCGATCGATTCCACGCTAATGCGTCCCTGGAGTTGGCGCTCGAGCCTCGAATCGATGCCTCATCTAGCCGCGTTCATCACGCGGCCGTGAAAGAGGGCCGTGGGTGGGATGGAAAAAACGGATGGGCGACCGGTTTTTAATCGATGCGCCCAATTACACCGGCTGCGCCCGCGTGTTTCGCAGCTAATTTCTCGTTATCGTGCCACGGATAAAAGCCGGACGGAGCCGGCACGATTAACGGCGCCGGAATTGCACGGATCGGGGCATCAACCCGTGCAACTGTACAAACTGCGTTTTACGCCGCCCGTTTAGGCGGGGCTTAAAAGCTTATGATCGCGCTTATGGGGGAGAGGATCGTGTTTTCGGACCGATTTTTCTTCCAAACGTTTTCCAACGCTTCACGCTCCAACGTTTATCTTCCATTAACATATTCCATTCGCGCGAGATAACGGGCCGCTAACGCGTGTACGATATTCGGTTTATCGGTTAAAGAGGGAGGGGCAACTTTGCGATTATTAATATTTTAACGAAGCATGGACGGTAAACGTATGGTTATCGATTCGTGATTTCGAATGTTCGAGGCAATCGATTGAGTCTGCATCTTCTTTGCATTTTCAAATCTTCGATTCGAACGCGGGCGATAGTGGCGTTCAAAGGAATCACTTACAAAAATTGTATTCAAAGAGGGAAATTTCTATTAATTATCTATCTATGAATGGTTAGAATTATTAAATCGATATAAAATACCTATTTTAACATTTTTGCCAACAATGCATATATGCGTTCTTATATATACTTTAAAAAACTTTACTCGAAATAAAATTTGCACTTACAATAAGGAAAAGAAAAGTTGTCCGACTATAGACAGATCTTTTCTCCTTAAACGTTTCGATCGTTTCACATTTCTCTTTTCTTTTCGCGCAAACGCAACTTAACACGATCGAGTTGCTCTAAAAAAGAAAAATAGGAGAACCGGATTTTAATTTCCATGAAAAGTCAAATCCACGAATTTCTATAAGCTTTTTCGGTGTAGAAAGCTTTTCACAGGGCGCAGCTTAGAGAAGATTAAAAATATTATTCCGTATAGTTTTCAAAGGGAGCAAACCGATATAATAATAACAGTGGTACAAAATTGCGCCAACGGAAAGAGAAAAGAGAGAAACATTGTAACGATTTACAGAACGGTTTTTATTACCCTTCAAATCCCTTTTAACCGTTTGTGATCCACCCTGCGAACGCGAAATTTTTACCCCCAGTTTCATTCGTTTTTCGTCAATAATTAATGCGCGATTCTAATCCTTTGCAAACTTTGTCCACCGGCTTCTATCCCGCCTCGAACGTTCCAAGAAACAGAAACGTGTTTCGTTTTTTTCGAACAGTTTCCGCTGATCCTCGGCATCGATATTCCATCGTCAAATATCGAGTAAAAAGCTTCTTCGATTTTCGCCAATCTTTCGATTCGACGAGAAGAAAAAGCTAATGAGCGCGAATCGTTATCAACCACGAGGTAACGAACCTCGTCGAGGAAATTTGGAACGTCCCTCCCCTCCCCGCCGGCCTTGAAAAATTTCACGATTTTTTCTTTTTCTTTCCCCCCCTTTTTTTCGCTCCCGAGGGAACAACGAACGGTGAAAATCGGGCATTGAACGAGCCACTACGTACGATAACAACGAAGGGGGAATATCAATTGGCGCGGCGTTCATCGCGATTCGTTACGCCACGGTGCAGCGGAATTGCGGGCTCTCCTGCGATTCGAAAAAACGCCGGGAGAAACACTTTTCGGGAAAAAGTGGTTGTCAATCAATCGGATCAATCCCTCCCCGAATTCGAAGAGGGAGGAGAGGAAGCCACGAGAGATTATTCACATCCGGTTCACCCCCCGGCGTAATTAACGATCGAACCTTGGCTCGGTTGGGCCGCGAGTCGAGTGGCATTGATCAGACTAATCGGATCAACCTCGAAAGATTATTATCGGGATGGAATGATCCGGATCGAGACCCGGAGAATTATCCCCTTTCTTTTCTCATCAATTTCGCTCTTCGTTACCGATACGCTGCCTCGCTTCCCGGTGATCGTTCCTCCGTCATCCGATTTCAGATTTTCATATTTGGAAATTGGAAAGACACCTCTCTCTCGAAATTTCAATCGGAACTTTCTTTATATCCTTCCATTTTCTTTCGAATTTTTTTTCTTTTCCCGTGCTATCCGCGGTGGCAAATGATGCATTCGCGTCCCGTTTGTTTACAATCGCTAACGAGGACCGCGAATAAATAACCAGGCGCAAATTTCCGCGTGAAAAAGAAAGCAGTTGGAATTCTCTCTCGTGTTTGCCGATCGATCGATTTGCCAAATCGGCGAAAGAACAACGGCTACTCGTATACTCACCGAAATATTTTTTCCTCCAGGTAGCGGTCCGGCCATCTGGCGATGCATCCTCGACTGCGCGATAAATTATGTAATCACGGCGGTGACGTGCGGGGTGGGCAGGGGATTTCCAGTGGCGTTGCATTAGCGTGGTGGCGACGATTCATATTCATGGAGCGGCACGGGTTCAACACGCGTTAATAACGTGGTACGTAGAGAACGATAGCTCGAAATAAAAATGATTCGAACGTTCCTTCGGGAGCCTGCCCCCCCGTTCGAACGTATTCCGATTGATCAGGGAAAAATCTCGACCGAGCACTTCTCTCGTTGTTGCAGTGTTGTTAATTAATCGATCGTAACGCGACTTACTTACGCAAATCAGTTTACATTATACCGAGGAGGGAGGACGTTTAATATGCAATTTTCATTGGGGGCCGGCGGATCGTTTAAAACGTAATTTCGTCGAGAGCCGCGGCGTAAATATTCATGTAATTTTGATGCACTCCGCTTAATGGGCCTCGATTAAAAATCATTTAACGGCACAGATTTGCAGCGGGGATCGGGCCTCGCAAATCCTCATTTCGAAATAAACATCGAGGCCCGTAATTGCTTCGCGACAACACGCTCGAGAAACGCTCGAGAGGGTGGCACACGGAGGGGGATGCGAGAAACAAAACTTTCCAAGTTTCTTCGCTCGTTGGGAGAGGTTCCGATCCGAGGTCGGCGCTCGCGCGAGATCGAACCTCGAATGGGATTTCGAAGTCCACGATCTCGGTGCTTACCGAGAAACGGAGCGAGAGAAAGGGGAAAGGGAAAGGTTAACTGGCGAGACTCGATAAATTTGAAGAGAAGAAGGAGGCGAGAAACAAATAAGCGGTATTCCGCGGAGAATTGATCGAATTGATTTCGTTTGAAACGAAATCGGGGGAAGGTGGAGACGGTGGGAGAAAGAAGAAGGGAGATGGTCGAAAAATTTACTTGAAACTACGTCGGTCGCTACTCCGATGACAGTGAACTTTGCGGGGCGACGCATACACGGGTTGTACGCCTGTGGCGCGAGCGTGGACGCAAAACCGAGCGCCACGATGGAAATTATGTTTGCATAATTTTCAATTTTTCCAACATCCTCCGACGGAACGGGAGAGGCAGTGGCGTCGCGCCATACGAAGATTCATGCGATTACGAAAAACTAACGATCGCCACGGCCTTTGGGATCGATGATCCGAACACGGACGGATCGGTGAAGGCTGAAAATCGTTACTCCATTTATCGTACACGTTTTCTATCGAGCACACACGATTCGGCACATTTTCTATTCTCACGAGCGAAACGTAGACCCGTAAGAAATCGCGGAATCGTTCGATAAAAGCGAAAGGATCGATTTCCCCGGACGATTCGTTAGAGAGCAAGAAAGTATACGAGGACACATATAGACAGATTCGTTTCTAAACGGAATTCTCCTTCGAACGTCTCACTGAGCAACGCGAACGCACGTGAACGCGAGTTTCAAATAAATCTTTCATTCTCTTTTCATTCTCTTCTCGTTCGTCGAGCACTTGACGATGGCAACGCGCAAAGGTGTTGCAGTTTTCCCGGCACGTGAACACTGGCCAGCCTCGGGTATCGAGCTCGGCCCTCGAGTATCGCGGCTCGATCCACCCCTTGAACGCGGATCGAGGGAACGAAGGGCGTCGCGTCGCGAATTGCACTGACTCTCGCAGATTCTCCGTTTCCCGCAGAAGCTTGCAACACCCCCTCCCTCGCCGTTTGGCCTTGCTCGTCGGAGGTTCTACCCCTCTTTCGACAACCACCGCCACCGCCACCCCCGCTTTTAGCGCAAGCGCCTCCGCTTTTGTGCAGACTCTACCCTATCCTAATTCATATCCGCGTAAGCACGGCTACGTCCACCCAGGGCCAGGACGACGCGAAATTTCTCGTTTTACCACATCGTCTTGCGGTTTTCACGGATTACGAGTGTACGTCGCTCGAGGCTCGACCGTTCGCTTTTTTCCCTCCTTTTTTCTTTTCTTCTCTTCTATTTTCTTTTTTTTTTTTTTTTTTCCTACGCAACACGAAGCGTAAAACGTTCGCGCGACCCCTCTGCCAACTGCAACGATTCGTCCTCTCTCTTTCTCTCTTTCTCTTCTTTTATTCGTGTCCCGTTCCTCTCACCCTTTCCACAGCCTCGTTCCATCGCTCGCCGTTTCTTCATGCACCGAATGCTTGCGGTCCCTCCCTGGAATTCTTTCTCCTCTCCCAAGAAGAAATTGAGACGTATACCCAGGCATATCCTCGTCGTGATTTTTAGAGCGATTACCCGCGCCACGATTCCCAAACGATCCTCTTACCGAATTACAATCGTTCGAATTGGACGAAAGGATATCCTTTACGCTTTCCAAAAAATCGATCAAGATTCGAGCAATTAGTAGCTCGTTGCGGTTACGAGGCTGACAACGAGATATTCTTCGTTCACGGAAATCCGGTGGATAAAAAGCGGAAGCAGGAGGTTGAAAAATCGGGTCGTTAAATTGAGAAATCGAGCGTGGCATCGTCGAAAGTCTTGTAAACAGCCACGCTAATGAACCATCCTCCCGGGAGCGGCGTTGCGCCTCTGCTCCAGATTATTTTTCTGCCCATCGACGAGCGGAGGGAGGATCCGTATATGATCGAAACCCGGCGAGAGAATCTGCCCGGAGGCGTGCGAGAATTAAAATTACCCCTGAGAATAATCGCGGCTAGGCCTGCACCTATTATTCGCACGGACAGAGTAAACAATTTCCCTTGTTTCGTCCGCGCGGTGTCTCTTCGCCGCGCCGTCTCTCGCTTCCGGCCACTGCTTGCCCTTTTTCCACGCGTACGACAAACCTGTTTATTTGCCGCTCACCCTTCTTCGTCGCTCTTCCGCGGCCCTCCCTTTTCAACCTCGAGCCTCGAGCCTTTGTTTCAACCCGGAAACATCGAGCCCCGCGGCTGATAAAGCTGACGGGACGGGGATCCCGCCGAATTGCACAAGTTTTAATTTCCTCTTCTCCCGCATAGGCACAATCGACAAACTTATTGCGAGTGGCCAAGTTCCGCGTTATTGCTCCAATACGATCGCACCGCTTTCTTTCGTTATTCGCCACGCTACGTCAACTTTGCGTCATAATTTTTCGTAATTGTGTAATTCTAGCGACAGTAGTATCTTGTTATTTTGGATGCTGATTCTTTTTCTTTATTTTCCACTTCTCCTTCGATCCTTTCCTTATTCCTTTTTTCTTTTTATTATTATTATCGTATCGTTAGAACTGTCGTTATTATTAAATGCGTTTGTTTAATTGTTAACGCTTGTTGTTGATCTTTTTTAGTCTGTATATAATAAAACGAATGTTTCTTTGTTGGAAGATGTGATTTTTATACGACGGATATATTGTTGCTATTGTTAAGACGAAGGAGGAAGGGGGTTGTGTGAGAGGGTATACGATACGAGACGAGAGAAATTGGAAGGAAAGGAGTGGATGAATAATTCAATGGGTTATTTCTTCGGTAAGCAAGAAAGACGAAGAAACGGATCTTAACAATCTCGAGCTAATAGCTGTTGCAAAATAAATGTCTAACTCGATCTGGAAGTGGGTGGTATGATCGAGAGATACAGTTAGGTAAGGCTGATGGAAGCGGTAGAACGATAGAACAAGCGGAAACTTGGTGGTTCTGTTTTGTTCCTGGATTACTATATGACGGGGGGTGTAATTGAGTTTGCAGAGAGCTTTTTAGAGAAGCTTCGAACAGCGAAGCAACGAAGCGACCCTGTTTTAATAGAGATTGGACTTGGCTAGGTTGGATTCTCTAACACGTGTACTGAATGTCACAGGACGGTTATTATACGTCCGCTTGTTTTTTTTTTTTTTTTTTTATTATTATTTTATATTCGTGAGAAAGAACGCGTAGCGACGAATAGACGGGATCCGATTAATCGAAATCCGAATCTGGTGTAAACAGGGACAAATTTTAAAATCCCGTTCTTTTGAATTGAATACAAACGTTTCGGTTTTTTCCCCCGGTTTTTTTCGGATGAAATCGATGAGATAAGTTCGTGATGCAAATCCTTTTACAAATAGTTTGAGAATGAAAGAGTATGATCCGAAAATCGAAAGTTCAGTTGGTAATTTACGGGCATAAGCACTTTTATTTCCTATTCGATGAATAAATTTAGTAATACTCGCAAACATTTCATCATCAAAGTGTTATATGTCGGTACTCTCCTCTGCTTTTCCAGAACGTACGATCAAACGGAGAAGGGAAAATCGTGTTTTGGAATCGTAATTGATTTCGTTAGTCGATTCAAAACATCCACCGAACGATCGTACATACTTAACCAGGAATTAGAATGCTTTCCAGGCATACCTCGCATATAAAAGTTATCCTGTATCTGGCATTGTTCCGCGATAAGCAGACCGATGCCGGTGTAATGAAACTATGTCCAACTGTTGTACGCGTTATCCCCGCGTTTAGAATAGTTACGAAACCTGAAATTGGATAATACGGGGTTCACAACAAGGCCCTTGTCAGCCCTCAACCTTCGTTTTTCCGTCACCGTTTTCCATCAAATTTATCCGATCCTCGATATCCGACGCTGATATTACGCCCCATTTTACGAGATATTTCGAGAAATTTCGAACCGATTACAAATCGAGAGAAAAAAAAATTTTACGAATAAGAAGCGAGATTTGCCGAGAAGTATGTCGAAAGTAATGAAATAGAAACAGAGGAATTACAGAGAAAATTGGCGATATATAAGCGGGCATCGAAAATCTAGAGCAAGGGAAACCTGGCCGGTTATTCGATCTGAAACTCTGCCAACTGGATGAACTTACTACTATCGAAATGAATTTGAGATCGAGTATACTTCGCAACGAATTTCGCTAGCGCCTCCCTCGGCGTAAGAAGAGTAACCGTATACCCTCCCCGCACCCCTTCATGAATTTCATCGGTGCGTTTTACGAGCTTCATAAATTCCCAAAACAATCTCTGAAAATTGCCCTTGTTATTTGTTTCAAAAGTTCGATTCGATTCGTCACGATTTCTTCCTTTCTTTCCTCCACTATAATAACGCGGAAATAATTCCCTTTCGATGGCTCTTTCGCGTCGCGTTTCAACGCGCCAATGTCTCGAAACAGTCCTCCCCCTTTTTTCACTCCCCAGATGTAATTACACCGGCTCTCTTTCTCCCAGAAGAATCACAGGGAACTTCATTCCCTTTTGATCCGGATCGGATTCGTAGTCCAATCACCCGATTCCCGATGCTTATTTTCCGTCCGTGGCGAAGAAAAGAGGTTCCAGAGGAGCCCAAAGTTCTCTGCAGGAGATACAGACGAGAGATCGCCCTTTGAGGACTCGCTCGAGCTTTGATCAACGACGGTTGCCCCTCCCCCTTTCCCCCTCATTGTTCCATCATCCCTTCCTCATTTCATCGCGACGAATCGCTCGTGACGACACCACCCTCGCGAAACTTTCCCTACAGAGGCAGAGGTGTCGTTTTTATTTCCGCTCGAATTACTTGGAAATTTACGCAAATACTAGTGGAAATTCGTGGATCGATAAAAATGGATACTCGATGGCTGCTCGTGATTCTGGTGGCGAGAAAGAGCGAGTAGTGAGAGAAAAATTAATCAACTCGAAACTCTTAAAGAAAATTAATGGAGTTACGTGTTTCATCTATGTTTCATCTAACGAAGAACGAAACGATACTCGCAGCTGATCTTTCGACGAAAACAACACGACTCGTCTAATTTGCATTTCACGGGTGAACGCATACACACACACCAGTTTCCCCGGTTGTTGTGTCGAGGAAGGAGGGAGGCGGTCACGGACGACCACGAGGTAATACTCGACGTAACACCGTGTGGCAAAAAGTGTTTGGAACTAGTTAAACTCGTTCCCCGCGATCCCTGTCAGTTAATTTATGCCTCTCACGCGCTTGATTCATCCCTGAAGTTACTCGTTCCGTGTCGGTTAATTCCGCTTAACGGCGGAACGTGGAAGGAGGCCAGAATAAGAGAGAGGAGGAATCGCACAGTGGCCACTTACGTCCAAAGGAAACGAATATTCCTTTATAAAAGAAACTCGTGATCGATCTTAAATTCTCTTCGCGCCTTATCGCCTTTCGACTTCGACCTCGGATCTCGTTGAAGAAAGGAAACGTTAAAAATCGGGATATCTGCATTTCCGCAATTTCATCGAACTGTTTAAATTTTCTTGATTGACTTCGTAGACTCGATTCCGCAAGCTAGTATCGCATTTTAACACCGTGGCGCACGAGGAACGTGTGTATAAACGTTTTGGCTCGACTTCAAATCCGATTTACGTTGCGATAAAATTGCGTTCGCGCTGAATTATCGGCGCGAGTTCTCTTTTATGCGAGTTTGGTTGAACGCAATTTCTTCGTCTTTTTTTTTTTTTTTACTTTCACTCTTTTGGATCGTAGATAGCTTTGAAAGGGAAAGTTTGTTAACCCTTCGAACGTCGTAGTTTCGTGGAAGAATTTTATTTAACGATGAAAGGATTTCGCGGGAAGCGAGCGAATCTTTTGCGATCCTCCGGATTAAGTGGAAAAAGAGATAATTATAATTATTGTTTGGTAAAATATAATATCGAATAATTAAAAATTCATGGTATCGCTTTGTCGTTAAATTAATTACCGCTCTTTCATCGGAAATGACAGAAAAAATTGAAAGAAACAACCGGTCTTTGACCGATCGAAGAAAAGAAATCCTTTGGAAATCTTCTTAATCAGATGAATGCATTTTTCTCCCGGTAAATAGAGATTCTCTTATCTGACTTTCTTTCTTCGATTCTCTTTTACCGGTTCATTGGCTGATGCAATTCGACGCTAAGCAATTATGCTACAGTTGGACACTTTCGAGGAAGGAAGAAAGAGAGCTAGCAATACTCGTGAGAAGGATCGAAACAACGAAGACTAGAAACATCGTGCAGAGGAGAATGAAGTATAACAAACATTCGACAGCGTTTAAACATGTGTTTAAACGAATGGAGGAAGAAAATCGATATCGTTTATGGGAAAAGAATTCTCATGTTCTGCCTCTTCTCTGAACATTTTTTCAGATCAGGAAAAAAAAAATTGAAAAGAATCGTGAAATGAAATCGATTATTCTAACGTACCTAGATTCTTCTGAATTCTTCTTGTAATCACGGATTACAACGATCGTTCCGCGACTGGAACGAAGATAAATAAAAGTATTCCAAAACAATCGATAACGAGCTTTGAAAAAGAATAACAAGTACCCTACAAACTCCCCAAACTTTCGATATCGATAAATATGTTAGAACGATACTCGTTAAAAAAAAAAAGAAACAAAAGCAATTACGATCTCAGGGCCCTAATAGCCTGAAGAAAGCCCTAATACAACGAGCCCCAAAGGCTAACATATGCATATTCCTTTGAGCTCGCCTTATTAGGGGCCGAATTTCCGAGTGGGAACGAAAACACGGCACTGAAAACGATATATCTGTCTCGGTTTCGATTCCCTGTACCTCTCGATAACAGTAGAGGGTGCAGGGTGGTTGGGCGAGGGGCGTCGAACACGGATAAACGAGGACGCGGCGTAATTGCCGAAGCAGACTTGGCGGAGAAGGGATGACTCGAACGAGGGTGAAGCCCAGAGCAGAAATTCCATTGAACGAGCCGTGCACGCGACTCGTCAGAGAAACGAGCCAACGATACGTTCGAGGATTCCCTGAAGAAGCTCGTCCCGCCAGTCAGTCAGTCAACCTTTCAGCCTGACACTGACGCGACTCGAAGCGGAGGGAGGGAAAGGGCGGGAGAGAAAGGGAGAGAGAGAGAGAGAGAGAGAGAAGTAGCAAACCTGGGCAAAAATGCTTTTCCTCGCGACTTCGTGTTTCACGCGTGGATTATCGACGTTTCTCCACGATTCTTATCCGTAGATAGGAACGAAGAGAACACTTTTCCTCGAATCGAGAAAAAGAATACAGGTGCAGGGGAGGAAGAACGTTTCTCGAAGAAACAGCGGATCTCTCTGGAAAACGGTCAAGTTTTCCGTAGAAAAGTTTCAGAGGGTGGATTTCTGGAAAGCTGGCAAAGTTAAAGTGTCTATGGTGTTGGACCGATCCTGAAAAATTGTTCCGTAAAGCGCGTACCACGAAATCTGAGAGAAGAATTACTGGAACGTGTTCAAATATTCTCCGATTAAAATATTCTTTGATTCGATCGAGATATAAATAAAGGAACGTCGAACATTCACTCTAATTTAATGCTCTTTCGCTTTTACTCTCTCCACCCGACCGAGGGTTAAAAATTGGCGAAAGATCGTCGGTTATGCTCCACGCGGTAAATAACCCGTTTCCCCGACACAGCCGTGTTATTTGTATCACGTGGCTGTGGTTATACGACGCTCGTGAAAATGGGGGTTACCCGGTTGAACGGCGAAACGGCGATGATAATAATAATCGTAGAGGATCGGCCGGTCCGATATATTCCGACGGAATATTCCCGTACGGAATGCTTGAAAAAAGACGGGCGAGAATGTTCGGGGAAAAACGTTGGCGAGAGGCGACGAGAAACTTTTCCTCGGGCATTTTAGCGGCGTTGAATGGGACATCGGCCGACGGCCATCGCGGCAAAATGTATATACAGGGAAGGGATATAAGATAGGGAATAGAATAGGCTCTGCTCGTGTGGACGCGTACATGTGTGTGTGTGTGTGTACATGCATACATACGTAGCGTGTTGCGTGCCTCGACTCCGTGAGTCCGAGCTTCGTCCGAGTTGTAAGATTGGAAAACTTGGTTCCAACGTTTTCTTGCCTCCCACTTTTCCTTCTCCTGGCGCAAACCGCTTTCTCCCCGACACGCTATCTCCATCTCGATCTCCTTCGTTAACATTTGTCCGACGATTTCTCGGTCTTCCTGTATGAAACATTTTCTTCTTCTTCTTTTTTTTAAACCGTCTTAGACTGCGATGGCCTGTTTGTTCGTTTGCAATCGTTTCAACTGTTTTTTCTTTCGTGGATGGATCTCGAGTATCGAGGAGTTGGTCGGTTTCCGGCGACGAGAGAAATACGTTAGGCGATTTCGAGGATAGGATGATACTCCTCGAGACATCGTGGAGATGATGATATTTGCAACGGCAAATACGTCTGTCTCTGGAGGGTGCTGTGCCGAATTTCCAGTAGAGAAAGTGTCGAAAATGAGGCGCTCGGGCAAGCTGTGTATTTGTCAATTTCCTGCATCCGAATTCTCGCATCCGGCCACCACCAACTTTCCACCAACGCGAATTGATGGTGTAACTGGGATGTTGTAACAGCTTCGAAACTGCTGGAACCACTACTGGTCCCTGTTGAGACAAAACAAAGTGTGCAACTTCACGAAATAAATAGGATTTTAAATCAAGCGAGTCTCGTCGTATATTATGAGATACTATCCCGTCCTGTACTCTAAGTATCTCTTTGAATTCAATTCCTCGTGAATGTTTCTCGGAATAACTGCGTATTAAGAAGAGGAAAGAAAGGGGAAAGGGAAAGGAAAAAAGAGGATCGATCGTTGCCTGTGAAATATGCATATCGAAACCGGTTGAATCGGCAAAATCGTGCGGAACGAGCATCACGTCAGATGGTCTTCCTTTTGCTTATCAAAGTTTCTTCTGCATTTATTAAAAGGTTCTTTTTATCCGCGAGCCATTTCTTCCGCCTGACCCTCTCCCGACGTTTGCCAAGGGAATCCTTTGCATCAAGGAAATCTCACGGGTTCATTTGGCAGTCTGGCTCTGTGTTGTGTAAACAGAAGTCAGAAACATGAAGAGGAGGGAGGAGGAGGAGAAGGGATAAAGAAAGAAAGCGGGGAGAGGTAAGGGTAAGCAACTTCATGCGCTATCTAACCACAGCCTCTGCGGTACTTTGTGCGCCACTGGAAGCAACGATTGTACGGGGAAGAAGCTTCGAAAAAAAGCAACGACCTTCGTGGTCGACTCGACGAACTGTTGAATATTCGATCCAATGAAGAAGAAGCGACGGAGCACGGCTTTATGCAAAGTGGCCGTGACTCGGAACAGAGATTTTCCTCGGGCAAACACGTAATTAAAAAAAACGTAAACGCCATTCACTTGTGTTTTTAATTTATTTCCCCTCGACGCCCTTCCCCGAAAATTCTCCATCCCCTCGTGGACCTCGTTGGAGACCGATTCCCCTTCGAGACGAGATCCAATCGGTGATTCTCCTGTAAAAGGGAGGGTGAGGATGAAAGAAAGCGAGCACCGTCGAATTTCTCGGGAAAAGAAACCGAGACCTTCTCTTTCAGAGAGAGAGAGAGAGAGAATAAAAAGAAGGATAAGGTAAAAAGACCTATCCAATCGACGATCGTTTGACACCTCACAGAGAACTTTGGAAAATCGGAATGAAACATCCCTGGCGAGGACGTTCCATGCCCGTAGGACTTAGACGTGGAACGAGGGAACGAGATATCGAGAAGGAGAAACGTCGCGCGAAACAAGAGGAGAAAATGGACGGAGGGAAGAAAAAGACAAACAAAGGGCGGATGAGAAACGAGTGGAAGGAAAGGGACGACGAGATGGAAGTCGGTGTAATCAACGAGGCACGCCGATTTCAACCCTCGAACGATTTCCATTGGGGGGGCGCGGCATTGTTAAAGGATAAATAAACAGTTTCTGAGACAAAGCCAACCATTTGATAACAGTTGGGGGGACTCGAAACAGGCGTCAAACACGGGACCATCCCTTTATGCATTAATTATCGAGTCGAACTGCGCCGCTTTAAATTATTCCCCGACTCGGGGCCAACCCCCGTTCCTCTTTGTCGCCTGTTCCAACGGAAGTGCGAGCATTTTTTAACGGTGTTCTCGTTACGTGAAACAGGAGGAATGGCCGTCGAAATTTTCGTGGATTGTTTCATTATCCTTTGGGATAATAGAAATTCGACAGACGATTCGAGTGATGAAAATTCGAACGAACGTTCCCCTCCCCCACGAAAATTTCGAGTAATCAAGGAGGAATTGAGATTTGAAGAGGTGAACGATCAAATTAGAGAAAAACAACGTGATCCAAATTTAAACGTTCAACACTCGCGAAAAGATCTTCTGGAGACTTCCGAAAGGGAGGATAAGCTCTTTTTCTAATACGTTAGCTTGTTTTGAGAAGGAAATCGGCCGTTCCCTCGTGCTGCGTTTGCAGATTCGATTTGAATATCGGGAAACGGGGAAAGGCGGGCGTACACGATCGATCGGTGTACGTTGAAAAGAGGCCTGGTATCGTTAAACGACGCGCGTCGTCTCGATGCTTTCGACGTCGTTTCGAAATAGCTCCATTGACTTTTTCCTCTGTATTCACTCTCTCGGTTTATCCTGCGGCATAATACAAACGTCGATTAGAATTTGCGTTATATAGTTTAACGTAAGATTAGTTCTTTTGTTTCCAAATTGATTCGTAAAATTTTCGAGTTCGCGATTCGAGACCAATTCTCGAATCATCGATATTCTTAATTTTCCCGAGTTTCTTTATATCAAGATTTTTATTTTCATCGCTCATGAAATTTCTCGTTTATAATCATTTCGACGAGGAGACATCTTCTATCGTTAACCTCATTAGGGCGGCTTGCCGTTAGACGGTGCGCGTCGAGGCTGAAACGTTTGCACTGTTCTCCATCTTCCCCTCCGTTCGTCGATTCGATCGTCGGAAATCCAATATTATTCAAGACAGTAAGAAACGCGGAAAAGCAAGAGAAGAAAACAATCGAGCTAGTTTCCAGCGGTTAGAGTGCTCATCCCAATAAGAGAACGGAAGCAACTGTAACTTGATTTATATGGGTGTTTCCCCTTTCTATCGAGCACCCTCTTTCCACGACCCTCATTCCTTTTCCGTGTCCAACCATGGTGTTCCAAGTCCCGCAGGTCCTTGGCAGGGATCAGATAGAAGCATACGCCGGGATACACCGATACTTTAACATGGAATCGAATCGAATCGAATCGAATCGAAGTAGTTGGTCCGATCGTGAAACTGTAAACTTCGAGACGCCTTGTGTCTATCCACTTGCGTCTACCATTTCGATGGAAAAAATAAATTATGAATGTGTGCAAAAAAAGGAATAGAAAAGGGAAAAGAGATAGAAAGAGGAAAAATTATTTAAAAAAGAAGAAGAACGAGGGACAAAGATTGAATTGGAGAGAGGAAATTTTGAATCAGATGTTTATTGCTCGATCGAATATTCTTTTTCTCTTTTCTCATCCCCTCAGATGAAATAACGATTGCTGTCGGCATAAATGTCCGAGTGAATGAAAAACTCTACCTCGAATCGTTACAAGTATCGGCCACGTACAAAATCTCGAATAATAATCAACGTCGCCGATTCGATTACGAATTATTTGATCCAACGATGGTGGCGCAAAATATTTCTTCGAAATTTCGTTCCTCCGCCTGTTGATGCAATTTCGATTCCCCCGTCCTCCCCTTCAGTTTCCTTCAGTTACCACCCATCGGTGGAAATTTACTTTTCCCCCCCTGCGCCGTATCGAAATTTTCGTTCGACGCAACGTAACAACATTGCGGCTGCGGTTTTCATTTTTCCGCGGAATCGAGCCACGACCGCACCCCTTAAAAGCGGGGTGAGCAACGTTGAATTAAAGCCGAACAGTCGAACAAGAAAATAATTACACGGGAACTCGGGATGAAACTCTCTCTCCCTCTCTGCCTCTCTCGTCCCTCCATCTCGGCGAGAGAAAATACGAAAAAAAAGAATCGAACGTGGTCCTTTCCATGGATCTATCCACCGGGTGATCGATATCGTTCCAAGTCCATTCATATCGCGGATTGAATCGGAGATGAAATTGTAGCTTCCAATTGATTTCTCGACTAACCGTGTACCCCGCGAGCTCGCGTGTTCCAACAGCGTGGAGAGATAGTGTTGGGGAAAAAAGGAGAGAAAGAGGGGAAAAATGATGAAGATGATCCCCGCGGGATCTCGTATATCGCGCGAAGGAAACGGGTATCTTTGTTGTTGGTCCGAATTGTTTTTTTCCGCCTATCCGGATGCGCTTGTTCCGCCTCGATAATGGAACGCGTCGATTAAATTCTCCTACGGTTTGTTTTTCACCGATGTAAATTCACCTTTTATCCGCGAGATTCCGCGCGATTAAAATATTTCCTCGTCTCGCTTCCACCATCCCCGACTACCGAGTGGCCGATCGATCGATCGAGGCTATCGACCGAGAAGTCAGGATTAATTTTTCCCCCCCGCTGCTGCTCGTGGACGAACACGAGCCTGATTCGAAACCCCCGTTTTCATTATTAATAATCCATCACGTGAACACAGTCACCACGAGACACATCTGTGTGGCATAGAGTCGGGATATTCAGCGCTAATTTTACGCGATATTATAGTTTATTTTTAAAAATTTTCGATACTTTTCGGCGGTGGAAAGCTGTGATTACACCGCTCAACGCGTTATCGTTAAATAATTTTCCCTTCTCTCGATTGAAAATACAATCGATGAATTGTGCCCCGGAAAGGGGTGCGTATTTCCAAATGATCGGGACACAATCAGACTCGGAGGGAAGCACTCGTGTCGGGTAGCGACAAACGGTTTTACGTCAGGCTGCACTCAGACACGCCATTACTGTAAAACAACGAAATTCGTTTCAACGGAGCCGCTGCTTTCCCAATGTGGTACGTAGACAGAGAGGGTAAAGTGACAGGGGCGTAAAATGTCACAAGCGTAGGCTGTAAACGTAGAATGTAAACGTTACATCGCGCAAGACTGGAGTGCACTTGGCGCCCTCCTCGCGCGCCCTCCCCTCTTCCGACTTTTCGATTCGCCCTCTCTGTAGAAAAACGAAGCCAACGACGAGTCAGCATTCGCAACGTCTCGAAACACGTTGAAACTCGAGCACCTTTTCCAAAAAGCGTCGCGTCTCTCTCTCTCTCTTTTTCCCGTCTCGAGAATAGGAAAGAATACTTCCAAAACAAATCGGGATTCGATCGAATATATCGATATCGCCTGTCATTCCGTATCCGGGAAGATCCGCGATTGAAATGTATTCGCTTTCCTGATGGAGAAGGGGAGAAAAGAAAAAAAAATGGAAATAATACTTAGGGGAAAATATGAAATCGATTCGGTTTCTTTATTCGTATTCTTGTCGAAGGGAAGATAGAAATCGAGGAGTCTAGAGGGAGAGAAGTATGAATGGTAGGAAATGATAAACAACACTGGTTCAATAAAATATTTTCAAATTCACGATTTTCCTTCTTTAGACTTCTTTATTCCGTGGTTGGATCCTTTAGGAACAATATTCCTATTATTCAACCCAACACGATCAGCAGTTGCTCATTCTTAAAGTTGTTCACGGTAAACAATCAAATCCAATATCCGATAGTTACCTATATATATATATATTTTTTATCGGCAAATCGTCGTAACGTAAAGCACGGCATACCTCATTAAACCGATTCGCAAAACGAGTACGAGAAACCTGCCCAATTCCCAGTGCAGCATCAACGACGCTATCGATCCACCTCCATTCGACTACATAGATCAAGCCCCGGTATAATGCGATGTTCCAACTTTTCGTCGTTCCAACTAGCTCAACCAACAACCACATTTTAGAGGCCAGGGTTGCCAGACTCATCCCCTCGCCGACCCTTCGAAATACCATCGTTCCCAATTTTATTTCGCTACTGGCTGGCGAATTACATCATCCCTCCTCCCCCTTCTTTCCCTCTGGCCATTCGTATTTAACAAAAGAGACAAATAAAGAAGACATCGATAATCGATCGAAATCCTCGAACAAACAGTAATGGCGACGGTAACAGAGGGATCCCAATCGCGATCATCGCGTCTCAAGTTGATCGCGTCTCGAGTTTCCAACAATCGAATCGCATTTTCTTCCTCCGTTCCACTGTTCTCCACGCTTTCTCTCACCATTTTTTGGCGACCACGACCGTCTTCGCGACGCACGATCGCCGCCTCGCCAAACTTTCCGTTTATTATCGCCCTCCATCGGAACGGATGAAAAAAACCCATAATCTGGCGCTTCGCATCGTTGGCCACCGACTGTTCCTCCCTCCCTACTTCCCTTCTCGCGATCCCCGCTTTTTCTACCTTGTGTTTGTATCGTTCTACCGCGTTTTGATTAGCAGTTCCGTTGTAGCTCGATCCGTGCTTCTTTCTTCCGGTTCTTTTTCCCGGGAAACCGGCGGTGGATGGAACCGATTCGTCATAAGCCGGCCGAGATTGAAAAGCTTTATCCGACCAACCGTGAAACGGGATATTCGAGGTATAATACGTTGTTTAAGCTGCTTCCTTCCGAGTAGTACAGAAAGCGAGGTTTCCGCGCCGCGTTCGAAAGAATTTCCAATGTTGCATTTGTTGGCGCTTGTTCTGATTTATCGTTGGATAATTGTGTATAGAATTTAAAGGAAAACTTACAATGTACAATTCTTGGATATTTTTATTTTAAACGAAGGATTTGGATCTTCGAGAATATATTGTGCGAATAAATATTCATCGATTCCTTTGATTTCTAGAGATGGAATAGTTCATGAATAAACAATATCAGAACGATGTTGTAATTAATCGTAAAGGAATTTTTTTATTATCAGTTTCTAATAATCAAAATTGATTTGTATTTCTTTATATCGTTAATATTGATCAGTATCACGATTGATGCCCAATTGAAAAAAATGGATTAATAATTTCATCGATTAAACATAAAGTTTTCAACGACGGAAAACAAATAATGAATAACAACAGGAATAACTGTTCAAGAATCTGAATCAAGAGAAAGCGAACGAATCAAGAGCCAAGATAGAGATCTGGCTTCTAAGAAGAACGGGAAGGATTCACACCCGAATTTTATCGAATCAAATTGTTTATGCGGAATATTCATCGGGTGCAGGAGGAGGTGCAAGGACCCTCAAAGGGGTGTTCACCCTTTCTTGACTCTGATCGATAGCGGAGAAACGACGGATGCTTCTCAGACAAGACTGCCGCCACCCTCAGCCGTCAGCCCGCTTTCCATCCCTTGATTCGCGTTTATCCCTCTCGCGAGCCCCTTAATTGCATTGTTCTCTGTTAATGAAGCTCTTTTTGTCTCACAATAAAGTTAATTGGAAACAGTTTCTCGTCACGGAACGCAAAACGTTCGATTTCCCGTCTCAAGGTTTTGCACTTCCACCCCCTCTCCTCGCCCCCTCCGAGACGTGTCTTCACGCTCTTTGTTTAGAAACGACGCCCCACGCCGCTTCTTCGTTTCGCCGCCTTTCCATCGTTTTTCTTCTCTCCTCCAGACTGGTCGCCGATTTTACGACCAGTTCTTGCTCCGTTTCCAGCCTTGTTCCAAACTTGTTCGCGAAAATATTGGATATTGTTTTTCGACTCGGCCAATTTCGAAGGGGAATTAAGCAGCTATGGCTGTCGTGGAAACGGCAAAATCTTGAAATTCTATCGTTATAACGGTATAATAATAGAGATCGGTGAAGTTTCGCGGCACAGTCATGAAGCTTAAGTTTCAACGCGAAAGTGGGACGGCACGAGACAATAGGATTTTCGATGTACGTGTTATCTACTTCTACGAGTTGTAACAGAGGAGAATATTTCGTTCGAATCTCTCTGATGCCAAAAAAAGAAAGAAAAAAGTGAATTATTTTTCACCGGATCAAGCCAAATACCGATACTATTCTATTTCGAAAAAAGGGGGAGAGATGGAAAAAAAATAGATGGAAATATTTCGAATTCAATGAAAATTCGTTCAAGGAAGGAAAACGTTCAAAAACAAAGTTACGAGTATAGGCGAAGTTATGAATTGAGAATTTGCGCGATGAATAATTTTGCATCGAGCTGCTTATTTTACTTTTTTTTTTTTTAACGCAAAAAACCTATTGACGATCTTGCTGTTGTTTACGGATAAAGTGAAAGTAGGTCTGCGTGGAACGAGAAAACTTTGAAAAGCTCATGTTAGCGAGCGTGAACTTTCGATACATCCGCTTTAAAGTATAATATCAGGCCAGACTCGCGGCGTGCTAATCCACCGCCGCCGGCTATCGAACCAATTTATTCCTCTTTCCTCAATTTCTTCAGCCTGATTAAAAAAATAAAACGGAAGCCGAAAAAAATCTCGAAATCGTCGTATATCCGGGTCGCGGATTATACCACTCACGATCTTTCTATTCAAAATTAACGGATTCTATCCCTCTTAACAATATACACGCGCGTTGAACGCCATTTAAAAATTACAATTATAAGTGGAATAATGAAAGAGAAGGGCGGGAAAAAAACATTAAATTAATTGGTCTATGATATGATTCACATGAGTGAAACTGTTATCGTTGAATTTCCATTATTACGGTCTAGAAACTCCGATGATATTGCGGAATGTGAGAAGACTATATATAGCCGATGCTATTGTCCTCCATCACTCTTCCATTAAATAATTTAAACAATTATTATTCTCTTATAATCGATTCGCTTGATACAAACATACTAAAATATCTCTTATATTTCTTCCTTTTCCTCACGGTCATTATTCCATCATTGGTTCAAAATTGGCCAAGATCGTCGCGTCGTTGTATAACAATAAAATATCGACTGTTTCAAATGGAGAACCGGTGCTCCGCCTTAATACGACCATAAAGAGGAGACGATAAATACCGATCGTCAGACGAGTTCCTTGTGAGAGAAACCTGTCTGGCGTATATATATATATATATATGCTACTTATGCTCGAGAGGATTCCTCGCGCGTGTCCAACCGAGAAAACGTTTCTTCGAAAGAAGATCGAAGCTTGGACTCGATTCGATCTTATAGTTGGTCGGAGACGAGACATATCTATCCGATCCGTGAAAACTTTTCCACGGGCTTTAAAAGTTGCCACTATTCTGCTCGAAACTCTTGACTCGGAACATCGACTCGTACATCGAGCAGGAATTCACGCAGATAAGCCGGTGCACCTTCTTCTACGGCGGGCGCGCACGTGAACCAAGAATTCGATCTACGAAAGTCGGTTCGACGCACCAATTCCGTATCTTTCCACGGAATATTTTTTGGTGGCTTTGCTCGTCTCCCTTCGGGCCAAGCGATTCATTCGAAACGGTTGCAGCTCTCGTTCGCGATAAGCAAATCCGCCGATTCCAGCAACCTTTATATTTTGTTTCTCGAGAACTTCTCCACGAATTTTTTATTTTTTTTTCTTTTTTTTTCTCCCTACCTTTTCCTCCCCGAAAGTAAGAGAAATATACATATATTTCTCTTTACTTTCGGGGAGGAAAAGATTTTTTTTTACTCGATTTTCGCTACGAAGACGAAAATGGAGATCGAGGATTTTTTTTTTTGTTCTTGCCAACTCGAAGAAACGCTTTTGACTTTTCGATAATAGTCGAAATTAACGAAGAAACGAAACGATTGATCGGGAATAGAATTTCTCGAATCGACGAAAGACTCCTCATCGGTCCAACTCCTCCTCCTGAAGGAGTGAAATGTCACGCTTCGGTGGAGAGTGAAGCTTCAAGGTTCTATCATCAGTTTCCGGTTCTATTATCATTTCCGGCGCGTTCGAACGAAGAGCTTGAAATAAATTGCAATTCGGATCGTGGAGCTCCGCGAGCGAGATGAATTAAAACTGTAAAATCGGTAGGATCAATAGCCGCCGGTTAAGTGGTGGATCGGTTTGCGATAGAATAGAACGAGATTATGATAGAAGGGAAGCGCGTCGGGAAGCGAGGATTCCTTTCCCAGATTCGCAGTGGTCGGTGCTCGCCAGGTCAATGAATTCAATTTAACCGTCGCCCACGGTTTCCACGTTGCAGCGTGGGTTTCGTTCCTATCGTGACAAAAACTTGGGGAATTTAATCGGTATCGATACCGAAGGGAAAGAATTTGAGAAAGGAGGCGCGAAAGGGGGAGAAAACGGAGTCTGAGAGCGAAGGAGAGAATTATTCGTCGGTAAATTCTCGCGCAACAACGAATATTGGCTTCGCGAAGGTGAAATCGGGGGGAGGATTCGATCGAAATCGAAGCAAACTCGGCAAGGCGGTGATTAATTCCAAGCGAACGAGTCTCCCCGAAGATTCGATATTCGAATCTAGCGCGTTCAAACTTAAACAAACGCGAAAGCCGCGCGATCGCCTTTTCCTGATTCTTAATTCAATTCGATTCGATTCCACGATTTTATCCTTGAAAATCACTCGAAAGGGGGAGGAACCAACCCCTTTCGCGTTGTTATTAATTCATCGTCGGTCTTTGAGCGCGGGTTGCCACAAAGGCGCGCGATGCAAATATTGATCGTGTCAAGATTCGAAGGAGGAGATCCTTCGAACGAACGAACGAACGAAACCCCTCGGTACCTTCAAAGGGGGAGAAATTCAGCGAGAAAAAACAGCAAAGTGGCTTTGACTCGTAACTCGACGACTCGTTCCATCCGGGCCGTCACGTAATTTTAATTGCCTATATCCATATTTCCGGGAGCGGAGATACCCCCGGGGGATGAAAAGTCATTTTACCCGACCCTCGGCCGTTCTCCTCGCCCCTCGCTTTCTTCTCTCGCTTTCCCTCTTCGTACGCGAGGAAACGTAACGGCCGGAATCAACCTAACCGCCTCCCTCGTCTTATCAATCCCCTGCCCGCCCCCGCCATCCCTTCCAACCAGGGATGCTAAAACGAGCGCCACAGGCCCCATGTTTCCGCCAACTTTCCTCGCGAATTTCTTTTCCCGCCGGGAGTTCCACCTTTCCTCCGACTATCGACCGAGTAATTCACCGATGAATCGCGGAAACATTCCCCTCCTCCTCCTCCTCCTCCGTTGCAGAAACGGAGGTTGGTCACAACCGTGTTATTGGAAACTCGTGTGTATCGCGAATAGATTTACGCGCGATGAAAATGGACTGTTTTCCCTTCTTTCTTTCTTTTTTATCTTTTATTTTTTTTTTTTTTTTCCGTTTCAACTTTACAAAAAACTGAAATTCTGTTTGCGCGATGGTTTTAAGCTTGTTGGTTAAAAAAGTGACCCGGGATGAGAGAATTTTTCAACGTTATTCCCTTTTTTTTAATTTTTTGTTCGTCGATTTTTAATTTTTTCTTTTTTTTTTCTTTCTTTTTTTTTATTCTTTTCGCTCTTTTCGTCGGAACTTCGTTGGGATTTGTTCGAAATTAAAACACACGGGGATTGTTATCCACGGATTAATTTGAATTCCTTAAGTAGACATTGCAATCGTAAGATAAAAGGTTAAAAAAAAAAAGGGAGAGAGAGAGAGAGAGAAAAGGAAAAAGGGAGAAAGAAAGGATAATTCGTGTGACGGGTGAAAATCTCTTTATCCCGAATTGAATTTATGACTGGTAATCCGGTTTTTCGACGGACGAGTTCACGACGAAAACAAAGAAGGAAAGATGAAACGGTCGTTTACCGAGCAATGTAGCACGATGATTCAATAGAGATGATATTAACAACGATTAAATCGCAGTGATTCGCGATAACGCTCCGTGTTGTTCGGTTTAACCAAACATTTTTCTCCGTTACGTATCGTCCATAATTTTAATTACCGTTATTAATCATCCGACCGGCCTTTACCGAACAGAATACAATAATAACAATTATCAGCGGATAATTACAATTCTCCAAATAAAGAAAAATCGATATCTCGATACCCCGGCCAAAAGATTTTCTGTAAATCGAAATTTACCAAATTCCAATGCATCCAATCCCTTTGTCACTTCAAAATCACCAATTTTCGCGCGTCTATCCGTGAACCATCCACTCCGCTCGACATTCCAGCACGTTGGAGCGAGGTATTCGAAGCGTCGCAATGTTGTTCCAGCCAGATACGAACGTGACTTTACTTTATCGGCTACCAATAGAAGAAGTCAACTATGGCATCGATCAAAGAGATTCGTTTGTGAAAATGATTTTCATTTAGGTTAGAAGCGGGTTCTTCCTTTCTTCCTTTCTTTTTTGGAAAAACGGTCTTTTGACGACTCGTTTCACGACGTTTTAATTGACAATCGTTTCTTCTCTATTCCGAATGTACTCGTATCGCGCGTGAATAATCGTATCGTCGAACGTATTTTGAAATTTTAATCGGTACGAACCGTTCAGGCTGAATTAATTAAATTTCGTTTCGATACATAATAGCTCGAAATTTTCGATTGGCAAATTGTAAATAAAGGAGGCAATGTGTGACGATTCGAATATAATAGCTTTCCTCGCGACGTAATTCATCTTGTACTTCATGTTGTCTGAAGGAAATATTGCGGTTTGCATACGTTCTTCTATTCGAAAATCTATTCATATGTATATAAGGGTGAGATACGTAGAAGGGTTGCCTCGTAGATGAAATTAATTATACGCGTGCTTTACCGCGTTATTATCTTAATTATATTCACGTGTAATTATATGATGAATTTTAGAAGCGAAATTTTATTGCTAAGATAGAAATAATTAGAAATCTTGCTCCTCGAAAAATAGAGGTATTCGAGGGTATAGTATCGTTAGAAATTTAATTAACGACACCACTCTTGTTAGAATATTAGAAATGATGGAAATTAAACGATGAGTGCGTGTGTTTATATAAATATAAACAATGATATTACACTTCTCTATCGTTCATTATTCTCTCGAGTGAAGGTAATTTCGACAAATTATGCTCGGAATTTATACGATAAAAATAAAATTTTTTTTCACGCGCACGAGAAAATTTGCACCTGAAATTCTCGAATATAAATGATAAAATATTCACGCAACGGACAAAATTGAAATTAAAAGCGAATCTAGCCCATTCACTTCCGTGTGTAATAAAGTAACACTGCGACTCGCGAGCTAACAAAACGGAGGAGAGAGAGGAAAAAAAAACAAATTAATCGTCGAAACATCCCTCGACCGGCATATTGCCATGGCAGCGATTAATTAAATTTTTATAAATTAACGAACTGCGCTCATCCATTTTTCTCCCCTTCCCCCCTCCTTTTTTTTATTCACACTTTTAATTGAACTCTCACTGGTAACAGGTGTAGCAAGTTGGACCGTGAAATGGTTATTATCGGCTCTGTTTCACCGCGCATTCATTAAAACACCATAAACCTGTATATTCTAATTTCTATTTCACTCTATCGCGCGACTCCACGGCTTGAAATATATTTGGTTTTCGTGCTTAATTGTTTTCATTCGGTGTACAACCGATCCCCGACATTTTCAACGGCCGCGTTCCCATGCTAATTGTTTGCATTATTTCGATTCCTCCCCAGTTTCAAAATCGTTTCCTACGATATAACTTGGCCATCGTAATTAGTTGCGAGCATTTCGTTTCGACGAGCAAATTAACAATTAGACGAGCCATTCTCTCCTAGGACGAGAGTTGCAAGTTCCAGAAGAGAGAAATTTTTTTCCTCCATGATATATTCGACGGAGCCTTTGTCTTCGCTTTTCGTCGTTTCGATGGAAATTTCGACGGCGTTGCGCACGACAGTTTGGAAAGTTTGATCGATTCGAGATTGGGGAGGGGGAGGGGAGGAGGGAAGGGAAAAAAAACAGGACGGGACGTTACGTCAATCGTGTAATTTTAACCGATTAATCTTCGTCGTTAATAAAATTCGAGCTTATAGTTATATCGTTATTAATTTTACATAATACACGGTTCGCAGTTTCGATTTTCCCGTTCCTTTACCAGATCTAAAAGAGATTTTACCGCGTGCGGCACACTTTCTACACTGTTTTACAACCTTCTCAAGCCTTCCAATAAAGATGCAATTACGATAATGAATAACTATTTACTCCTCTCTTATTATACTACCTTTTTTATACGTTTACTCGATAATAAAATTATTTTTAAAAAGGACAAAATTACACGCGTAACGAAACATATTTATCCACTTTCGTACAACTTGACGCAACTTGTTTTATACATTGTATATATATATATCGTAAAAATATTTTTTTTCTCGCGAATGGAGCTTCTAAATTATGCGTATTAAATTCAAACTCGAGACGCGGTCGAAAACGAGCAATCGAGTTTCGAGGTATCGAGGGAAAATTGATCGATTCCGGTCGACTCGTATATTGGATCCTCCCCTCCTCCTGTCCCCACGTTGTGTTACGTTAACGCAACGACACGGTTTATTTCGACGAGTGTACAAGTGTAAGCAGCGGGGAAACGGCGATTTGCATAATGATATGCATTATGCGACAATAAACATGCGCGTCGCGGGATCCGGCGCACGTAACGTAACGCACGGTCGAACGTTTCGAAATTTCGGCGTTTCTTCCAGCTGCGGGATGATCTGCTGTGTGCACCATCTACACGCATCCCGGCCTCGTCCACCGTCCGCCGTCCACGAGATTTACGAGCTGCCACGCAACGCGCCGCATATAAATAAACTTGGACCATTGTTCACGGATGATCGCGACAACGTGTCCGAGCCGACCGGCCAACGTGCCAATCGCGATTAGCATTCCGCGCCCGTCCAATTATTGGACCCGTGGCCGTTTCAAAATTCGTTCGATCCGCATCGTTCGGTCTGTGCCGCTTCGAAAGGTCGCCGCTCAGACGGGTTTTCGAAAGCGAACAGCGAGAGTGATAATTGCGGACGATAGTTTCGCATATTCTTTCTTTGCAAATCGAATACCGAGAGGAGACGACGAAAGATCGATGGTCGTTAGGTTCCTGTCTGCGAGAAAAAAGGTCTGCAAGAGGTCGACCCGCTCGTTACGGAACCGCTTTAGATTAGCTTGCTGGCTCGAAGAGGTTCAAAACCTAATCTATATACACATATTTCTCGAACAAATTAACTCGACGACTTGCAAACAGCTCCTTAAGCATCTTACGTCAGAAAGCATACGCTAAGTAAGCGTTCGGCAATTACACTGGATACTGGGAGGAAACGAGAGGACGGGAGGCTGGGGCTCTCTAGGGGCCTGTACACGCTCTAGCCAGTTTGCACGTGAAAATAGCGTAATAATCGAAAATTTGTTCCTATACGTGTAGATACATGAAGCATCTATCATGGAAGTCGATCAAACGTGCGGTTAATGAACGAAAACATTTATACTAGGAGGAAGAGCGTCATGTTCAAAGGGACGTGCCACGCTTACGCGACATTCTTTGATAATGAAGTGACGGCCAACGTTAATACGGGGCCATGACACTGACTAATTACGTTTAGGAACTAGCACCGACTTGCGAAATCACTCGTGAGAATGTCTCTTAGTCGTTGCTAAACAGTTTTCCTCGGGGGAGAAATTTTGAGATGAATCGAGACGACAATGGTACGAATAATTTAAACGTCTCGTGAGATATAAATTTAAAAAAAAAAAAAATGGATCTCGGTAGAGGAGAGAGAAAGGAAAAAGAAGAAAAAGGAAAGGACGAAATTCTGTCACGTGGCGACCGTCAGACGTCCAACCTTTTAAAATTTTTCCAGGCTACTTCTATTAAATAAAATAAAACTTTCGAATTAGGTTCACGGGTTAAATTTACCTTGAAAGAATTCCAGTTTTATTTCGCGAATATTACGAGAGTAGCGCGGAGACGTTTCATCGATAATTTTCCCCCGCTTCAATTGAATTTCTTTCGCCGGTTTCGAAATATTTATAACATCTGGTCTCCTTTCCCCGAGAACGCGAGAACATGGGGCACGTGTTCCGGAAGAAAAAGCCTTTGTAATATTTCAAGGACTATTCAGACACGCGGCGCGCCATCCCGCCAAGATGTGCATCCCGAGTGTTCCGAGTGTAACCCGCGTGCGTGACCGCCGCTCTCCTGCATTTCTGCACACGTTTTTCAGGGAGCACCGACAACGTAAGAACATTACGCGGCTGTTCGCGACTCGCTTGTTAAATCGAGAAACGGCAAGTTTTCTCGTCGCTCGATTTTTTTGCCAACGGTGAAATGGTATGCTGATATAATAGCTTGAAACTCGAAAGAATGGTCGCGTATCTCCTTATGCTTTTCACTTTCAAATTTTTTGACGCAACTTTTAGATCTAATTCTTTTTAGCAATTTTTTTTGTCGGTTAAGTGAAAAAGAATTTCTTTTTCTTCTTTTTCTTCTTACGGTCTCGTTCGTTTCGGAGGGAAGTAAAAATGAATGCATCTGCAAAGACCTGCTCCGTTACAGAACCATCGCCATGCGACTCACGTTCGCGCGTACAGAGAACAGCGAGACGTAAGACGTTAACGGACAAAACGTAAACCGTGTCGTTTAAATTAGCTCAACGGTGTTAAAAAAGGATCTCGCGCTATCTCGCAATTACGCTCGTCTTTCAACATCCGCCCCATCTTTGCAAATTTGACGAAAAACATTTGAAAACTGTTTCTCCCCAATTCGATCGAGGAAAGCTGTAAATTCGAATTCGTCTTTCTTTGAAGATAAAGAATAGCACAAAGGCGATTAAGAATTTCGTTCGAATTATCTCTTCTTTTCTCCACGACACCGTTACCCTTTTCCCCCTTCTTCTTAATGATAATATAACACGTTATCTCGAGAATAATTTCTCAAAAAGTTTTTACTTGAATCGCTAAAAGAAGAAGCTGATCGATAACAGAAGAAAGAACAGAAGGCATCGAGACGGGGGCTCGGCCTATAAATAATTGAGATCCCGAAATGGATACGTCAGGGCTTGTGATTCCGCGTGAAACATTGATGCATCGTCATCCGCGAGAATGGTTCGACGTGTGTCTGAGCAGTAGTTCCTTAAACGATCGACCTCGCGTGAAAGCGTCGAGTCGCTCTCGAACTTGCATACGTCCCCTTTTTCGAAATGGCCCCGGCCAACAGCGTCGATAGGAGAGAGGAGGTATGCATTATGCAGGGAACAAGTCGTGACGTTGCGCGAGAAAGAAGGCGAAAGGGGGCAGGGAGTTGAATCGAGGAGGGGGAATGGGAAGGATATTGCCAAGATTTGCATATCATTTTATAAATTCCGAACAGTATGTACTACCCGTGCCTACTATAGCCTTTTCGCAGTTCTGGTTGTCGAATTTGTAAGGGAAGACTCTCGTACGAGTCTCGTTTATGTAAATTTCCAACGTACAATGTTCGATGATATTCGATAGCGTAGTGAATTCGAATTAATGATTCGTGTACTTACTTCGAGGGGAAGTAAATTCGAAAATCGATTCGCCATGCGACGTTTCTCTCTTTTTCTTTTTTTTTTTACGACTTAAAGGGAAATTGTTCCTTGTAGATTATAGATTGGCTGGATGGTTTCGGGAAGGAAAGGAGAGGAGAATTTTAAAAAACGACGGGATTAAGGGGATGACTTCTTTTTGAGGTGTTCTTTCTTTTTTCTTTCGAGAGATTCGAGGGATAGGTCGGTTCGACAAGGGGCTCGGAAAGGATTATGTTCCATGAAATACCTGCCGAGGTTGGGTTTGTAGCGTCGACAGATATTGTCATTAAAATTCGAAGTTTCGGGGCAGGAGTTCATTATCTGTAGATTTTAAGTAAATTGTCAAGGAGAGGAGAGATTCGAGATAGGAATCCTTCTCTTTGGTGGTAAGGCGTCCTGCTTCCATGACGTTATATCTCGGGGCGAGGAGTGCGTCGAGTACTTAAGAAAATGAGAAATTCCCTCTTTTTTCGCAATATTTCCCTCTCTGTCTCGTTTCGAACCGTCTCCAGATTTCGAAGGAACCTACATTTTTCTTCTTTCTTCACCTCCACGACGCTGACGATCCCTTCTTTTCTTTTCTCTTTTTTTCCACGGTAAAATTATCGATACACGATTATTGTCGCATACGGTCGATGAAACTACTATGTTGTTTAGCTTGTATTAAGTTTGCAATGGGCACTCGATTCTGAAACCGTGAAACCGAGAGCCGAGGACTTGAACGGCAGCCGTCAGTGTGAAAAATCGGGAACGCCGCAATATCCGCAACCGATTGATTTATCTCGAGTTTCGTGGCTCTCTTAAGGAAAACAGTGGAGGCAATCCAATATCTTGGGCCGGCTAGGTGAGGCTACGCGTTCCAATGGATTTGGTCATCCGTCGTTTCGACAGATTTTCATTCCATCCGGCAAACGGTCGTAAATCAACGAAATAGTTCTCCCTCATTCAACACTTTCCTCGCTTCTCCCCTCCCTGTTTCCCTTTTTTTGGACCTTACACACCGGTCCAGGAGCGTATCTTTTCCGCTTCGAAACAATTGGACGATCGACTAAAACGAGACCCGGTTCGTCGTCCCAGTTTCTCGAACAGGAGGAGGATGGAAGGGAGCACGTTTTTCGAAAATTACAAGACGTAAGCTCCTTAACGTCGAGTATTTAAATAGTGTCGAAAGTTTTCAAGCTTCGCGATCGGTTTGAATGGATGAAAAGGCAGCGTGTAGTGAAAGAAGCCCCCTTTGTACCAAGATTTAAGAGAACGAGAGGAAGATCGAGGAAGAGGGAGAGAGAGAGAGATTGGTCGGTCGTCTTTTTGCATCTTTTCAAAATCTCTCTATCCCGGTTAAAAGCAGCAGGCTGCAACTTATTCGCCTTAACGTTCTCATTTGCGAAAACGTTATTTTTTTTTTTTTTCTTTTTTTTACGCGTCACGCATTATTCACGCTTTTCCGGCCGCCTGAACGAGGAAATTTCCTCTTCCGAGGCTGTAGCCATCCGGTCCAAGTGCCGACATTCGCGCAGTTACGCGTCGAACCGCGTGATATTAGGCTGAAAAATTTCACGTGGGAAATTCCGCGCGGTTCGGCTCGCGTCGAAATATGTTGCCGGCGAATGTTTCGCGCGCGAAACTATTCGAGAAATGAAAATACAGGAATATAAATGGTCGAGCGGCTCTGGTGGAAAAATATCGATTCGAAAAGTTGAAATGATTTTTCGAAAAATTAAAAAAAACAAACGCGATACCTTGATACATGTTTTCAGAATATCTCACGTGGCGTTCGTTCTCGTTTCGTTATTCGTTCATTACGCGCATCAAAAATTTTCCAACGGAATATCTTTCCATTTGTTCCAATGTCCGTTTATTTCTCTATCTCTATCAAATCGTGGATACACATTTGTCGACGAACGGTTTCGCAGCCTTAAACGGCGCGATGCTCTCGTTCAATCTGGGCCCGTTTTACCTCTGCCCTCCCACTCACGAAAGATTGCATCCACGAAAAGGGCGAGCAATCTTTTCGCGGCATCCTTTGGGAGTCTCACATTCTTGCCTCTTCCGGGCCATTAGTATCCGTCCTCGGGTACAGAGAAGAGAAAAGACGAGCGGTAAGAGTGGAGAGAACGTGGAACGTGGAGAAAGGGAAAAGAAAGCAGAACATCTCGTGCTCGTAATATCCACCCGTCTCGGGTATACAATGCGGGTACGGATGAGGCGCCGTGCGCTAGGGTGAATTTCTCTCCCTCTCTCTCTCTTTCTTCCTCTTCCTCTCTCTTTCTCGTTTTTTTCTTCTTCCTTTTCTTCTTCTTTTTCTTCTTTCTCTGCCGTGCTATTTGTCTTCGAGTTCCTCCGCCGTCTTCTACTTGTCAGGGGAGGAAGGGAGAAGGAAAGAGTCGAGGAAGAAAAAAAGAATCGGGCCGGTTACGTGTATGTGGCGATGTATAAGGAAGGGTATTTTGCGGTGTATCCGCGAGAAGTTACATGGAAGAAAAACGCGAACGTGGCAAAAAAGAAAAAGTTGCGAAGACTCGTAAAAGAGAAGGAAAAGATAACGCATTGAGAAATGAGAATTGGAAACGTGGTGGATTCGAATCGTGGCAATTCGAAATGTCCGATCATCGAGCGTCCGATATTACGCACTTGATGGATTTCGATCCTCGCTCTACCCTCGTTTCGGTAAATTTGATTTAAATAGGCGCGTAATATTTTCCGGCTAATTGCCCGCGCCAATTTACACGATAATAGATATCTATTATGAAGCGACGTAAATTAAACGTAATTATTCTCCATCGTTTAACCCCCATTTTGTTCGAGATGGTTTAATTGCAAGGGATATCGGGGAATGACGCGTTTATCATAACAATCTCGCAAAGATTTTCTTCCCCATTCGCCATTCCAGGATATTCAAGCGATGGATAAACCCGGAATGGAAGCCGGGCAAGTTCTCACGGCGTCATTAGACCGGGGAGATATTCGAACAATATTTCGTGCATTTCAAATAACTCGCGATAAATAACTTCGATGTTTCGAGAGCGAAAGAAAAGACGAACGAATAGCTCTCTTCCCCTCTCCTCCTCCTTCTCACCCTTTTCGCCTTTTGTCCGCTATTTCCATCGCATCGATAAGTCGCCGCGATTTCCGCCATGACTCTCTTTCACGTAACTTCCGCGTGAAAAGCGCGAAGAAAAAAATTCCGCGCGATGTCATTATCAGGAAGATTTTTGTCGGTTCTCTAACGACTTTTCTCCACCCTTTCTTCTTTCCTCTTTCTCTCTCTCTCTCTGTTTTTCGACCATTCTGCGATTCAACCCTTCGTGCGTGCCGAACGACGAAAAGGAACGGCGAACGCCTGTGAATAGACGATAGAAGAGCCATCCAGGAACAAAGAACGACGGGGGAGGGGAGCAAGACGTACGGAAACTACGATTAAGAGGCAGCTGCTGTTTAAATACACCAAGTAACACCCCGACAGCGAGATGAAGCAAATGTTTCCAGCGAGCGTTCACTAAGAAAATCAACAGAACCTCTGCGCCAATTACCGACCGACTTCTTTCCCTTTATTTATTTAGAAATTATTCACTGCCACGCCGGTTAATTTTTAAACGTTTCCCCTCTCCTTTCCCTCGGAGTCGTTCCCACGGAATTCAATCCGCCGATGCGAACTTGGTTTTATCTTTCGCGAGATAACCTCTCGAGACCGAGTGAATTTCGAAATATTTTTCCTCCCAACGTCGAAAAAAAATATCCCAGTCTTTTAATTAAACTTGCTTTACCCTCTCCGAAATTCAGGGGAAAAATGATTTCGTAACTTTTGAAACGGAGGAACGATGTACGCCCGCCTATCCTTCCCTTTCAGAAACTTTTAACAAGACAATCCATAGTATCTGCTTAACACCTCGTTCATAAACTCTCAAAACCGACACCGCCCATTCATTGTTTCTGGGCATGACTCGACTTCAAGAAAGTAGAAACTAACTCTCTAACTTAATCCCCCGTCCTTCTGCCCTTCTTCCCTCCGGCCCACGACGAATTCACGTCGACGAATTGTTCCTTAAACTTGTCTACCGTGTTAGGATCAGTTATCAGAACTGCTTGCCGACTCTGTCTCGCATCCGCCTTTCTCCAAATTCCGAGCGAAAAGAGAGAGAAAGAGAGAGGGAGAGAAAAAAACAATTCAACTTAACCTTAATCCGATTCCATTAACCTCTCCGTTTATCCATCCATCCAACTTGAGCAATCGAATCACTCGACCAATCTATTTATTATTCTCCCTAAATCTAATACATCGATATCAAGATATCAATCGTTCATCTCGAATCGTCGACATCGATCCCATCACTCGACCCAGCTTTATAAAGACCTCCCTAACTCCCCAATTCCCTTCTTCTTAAATACGAGTTCACCATTTCCAACATGCTGGTGCACGATTAATTGTTTTCTCGAGTGTCGATACCTCGTACCATTCCTGAATGGTAAGTAATCGACGGATAGCTCGATCGATCCCGATGAAACGATGGATTTTATTCCAAGGCCGGAAACCAAGCGTAGTGCACGCGCTTCGAGTCGCATATACTTACACGCTTCCTTTGCTGCGCGCAATTTCACCTTGCATCGAGCAAGGTTTCCCCTTTAAGCGTTGCCTTAAATGTTGCATCGCGTGCAACCTGTCTTCCACCCATGTTTTTCCACCACATTATTGCAACAAGGGAATCGCGAGAAGGATATCTTCTTCTCTCGAGGAATTGTTTCACGGATACTTTCTTTCTTTGTCGTACGATGCGTTAGTACCCGGTCGAGAAAATATTCATTTGCGAAATTATTGAAAAGCGAATAAAAAAAGTACGATAAACTTCGCCGAATTTGATAAAATAGATAATGCATGGAAAAGTGGAAATTTCTTCTTAATCTATCCATCTGTCTTTACGATCGGAAAAATCGATGTCAAATTCTTTCGAGGAGTCGAAATTTCGTAATGGCAAATTCGAGTGGCCACTATTTAGCTAATTATCCAAGTCGTCTCTGGTTGGCGCGATTCAATATCTAGATGTTTCTAAACACTGAATATTCACGGACAAACAAGTGGGACTCATTCATTGGCGAACCGCTACACCGGTTCGTAACGCAACATCGTTCTGAATGTTGTTCCGATGATTCGCGTTAACCTATTCCGCAAATAATTAGCCGATCGAGTCAAACAGATGTACACCTGTTATCCGCGAATTTGATTAGCATTAACTCCAACATCCATCCCTTCCTCCCCCACCTCTCCTCCTCCCCCGTTACGAGCGAAAATTTCGATGCATCTCGGGCTCGCGAATTACCATGTAAATGGCATCCCCTCTGTTGGCCTCTGTTGTGTTTTCCACCAGGCGGAGGAACCTCCTTGCTCGATGATTTATATCCTCCTTCTCCCCTTCGTCCCCTTGGATACAACCCTTGGATAATCGCTCGAGGTGCAGCCTATTCAGCCGCCCTTTACGACCACCACGTGGTCGTTTCGCTCGTCCACGGTCACGTTATGAGTCGCGAGCAGTTTCGGGAAGACAAAGGAGAAGAAAAACTCGGGAAAGAAACTCGCGTGCATCGTGAACGATGGTGTTGAGATAATGATAATGGTGTTGCGGCTATTAATTACCATTATATACCATAATACCAGGCGCGAAAGCGAAACCGACGTAGAAAGGAAGTTCGAGGCTTGCTCGTCTAAATTAAACTACACACGTGCATAAGCGTGTTGTCGTATAAACGTTTGGACACTTTTGTCGTAATTGAAAATATGTAAAATGTTCCTAGCACGTTTTGGGAGCAAAACTTTGGAGATTATTTATATCGAAAGTGGGAAATAGTTCAAAGTGACGATTGTTCTTTTGTATTCGCACTCTGAAAGTCTTTGATGTAATTTTGCATCTATTCCATGTGATATACGGACGAAAGTAAGATTTGAAATGGATTAAAATAAAGAAGGAAGAAGATGTTAATTAGAAGATGGATCGAGTATTTGAGTAATGATATAAATATGCAAATAGGAGGAAATAGAGGCAAACGTGTTTCGAACACGCGAGATATGAAATTGAATTATTTTTAAACGTAGTGATCTGGCTCGCAGTAATACGATGTGGTCTTGAAAACTTGCGAACTTTTGCACGAAGCGCATTCGAAATTCCCAGCACATCTATTGCTTCACGAAATTGTCTCTTCGCGTGAAGTTCTTGCGCCTCTGTTGATTGCGTGCGCTCTAGTGTATGCAAATAATTGTTTGATTTACAGTTGGATCCAGACACTATTCCCAAAACACGAGACTGGTGCATCGAGAATTACAATCAATTGCGTAAAATAGCCTAATCGAACGATGCGATTCCAGTTTTTCCAGGCAAAGATTGTCGAATTTTTATTAGTGTCAGGATCGTCAATCGATTTTTATTAATAATGATAAATAAATAAACAAGAGTTCGTTTTATAGGAATTGTCGTGGTAACGGATGGACTACACTCACTAAAATCGTGATAATTGATTTAAATTGAATTCGATGAATGTTAATATTTTGGCATTATTTATATTTTCGACTTACATCTTTGTCGTAAATCTCGATAAATACGATTTTTGAAACGAAAGGAAAAGTAGATTTAGAGATATTGATAAGTCAACGTGTTTGTAGTATCGATGTAATAATCGAACAATTTTTCATTTACCAATCAACCGGAAAATGAATGAAAGGTGGTGGCGCCAATTTAGCTGAACGAAAGATAATCAATCGCGATAAATCAGCGAAAAATGTCATTACGATATTGCGGAGAATGAAACATGCGGTTTGGTAGTATATATTGTCAATGAAATTTCACTTTCCATTACTCTTTTTTTTTTTTTTTTTTTTACGACCGATCGATACAGACGTGAATTATGAAAGAAATCACATTTCGATTTATTTTCTATGGAGATTTTTTTATTCGGAAAAGTTTTTTTCCCCCTCTTTTCTTCTTCTCTTTTCTTTTTCTCTCTTTTTTTTTTGTAAATGAGAATGGTTATGAGTATCGATAAGTTTGATGTGACAGAAGAGCAATTAATATCCTTTGATCACATGAGTTAATGGAAGATTGTAATTACTCTGCAAAAGAGGTACTCTTATTTGACGTCAAATGAATAAATTCACTTCCACGCATACCCTGTATTAATAAAAATCCTTTGTAATTAAGGCGCATTTACAAAGGATGCGATTAAAAATACTTTTGACAAATATCGCGTATTGTATCTGGACGAAAAAAATTAGTTTCCTTAGTTAAATTTTCTTTAATCGTCGTAAAATTTAATCGGGAAAGCGTTTTTGTTTTTGTTTTCCATTGTAAAAAGAAAAAAAAAAGCTACATTCTATAATCAGTTATCGATTCTATCTGTAGGAGTATATCAATAAAACTGGAAATTCCATGTTGTTCAACGAAACGTTATAAATTAAGTGTCATCTCCTCTCAATTGAGACGCAATAAATGACCGTTCTATTTACAGTCGAGATCGATATTTTATTAATCCAACTACGTGCCCGACAGTTTTACCGCTTTGATCCACGATCAATGAAATTGATCCTTCGCATCCCTATACATATATCCGAGACAGAATGGCTGCTAACAAAACTGAAATATTTGCAGTTTGATTTGTAAGAATGATTTTTGCGTCGAATAAAATATGACGGCGCATAACGGAAATAACAAACGATTGCATTTGATTCCGTTATAAACCAGAGATTACTATCGAGCTCGATCATTCGTCATTCGCGAGACGATTTTTCATTCGAACTTCGTTTTTCGTTTTTTTTTTTCTCTCTCTCTCTCTCCCCTCGATATTCCATCTCGTCGTTATAATAATTCGCCACTACTGTTTTCGGTTTTCTGTTAATTTGTAACGGCGTGTTCAATGCCACACAACGGTGCATTCAACGAGGCATTGTCGATCTCGAAACTGAAGTGCTCGTACGTGGTACAACCAATTATGGTTTACCAATAAGGGCTCGGTCTAGTTATCTCTTTATGCGATGCACTCCACAACGTGCATAGCAACCTTTACCGGGCAAAGCCTGATAAAATCAACCAAATCCGTTATATCGTACAGTACATAGGTTTGGAGAATTATAAATTGACGTTGTTTCGACAGCGTGCGTCGTGACCCCTCGTCACTGAATCTGAATATCGAATTTTCCGAGCCGAGGCAGGAGAGGAAAATAAAAAAAAAGAAAAAAAAAGAAACGAGAAGAATAACCAGCACCCGCTTCGATTACCGAGCATCGAACATTAACATTTTCGATTCGACAAGCTTTTTCTTTTCTCCTTAATTTCATTTTATGAAGATTTCACGGGGCGAGGAAACGTAATGTAACACTCGACATCGAATAAATTTATCTGCTCGAATATGATGGAGGTAACAGGCACCGATTCGACGTTCGAACACATTGTAAAATAAACAAACGTAAAGGATACCACGAATAAAAACCGAATGACAAATCTAAACAATTCACGTGAATCGGTATATTCGTTTAGAGCAGTGGACACAACATTGGGCGGTATGTAAAAACAACTGATGCATCGGACTCTTTTTAAACCGATACACGATGTAGTCTTTTGTGAGGAATGAAATATACTCCTATATTTTTTCCTTTTTTTTTTTTTTTTTTTTTTTGATCCACGCAGATATCTTATCGACACACACAAATTTTGAACAAATTTGTGTCAACTTCTCCACCTCAAATTTCACTCAAATCATCGTGACATTAAAATTAATTAAAATACGAAGATTCGTCGAAATAAGCGTCCTTCCCCTTATCAAAAATCTTCCAACTATTTCCATTTACCGATATTACCGGAAATTCCACCAAATCCTTGCTCAACGAGGATTTATTCACTCGTTCATCCCCTTGGTCCCAGGTGCGCATTTGTTTCCTCGGTTTCCTTGGAATAACCGTCAATTCGACGGTTGCTCGTTACACAGCCGTGCCGTGTCTCTGTAAGAGGGAGCGGATATCGACGGGCTCGGTCGTGCGGATACATCGGGCGCAATAATATTGGGGAGGGCCGAGCGGAATATTGAAACTGAGGATTGCGTGTCCTCTAATTAATTGCATTACTTGTCACGCGCGTTTGCGTTCATTAATGTGGGCAAAGGCATCCGTGTCACTGACACGCACTCCATACTTGATCGACCGTCGATTGATCAAAGGGATAGCTGCAACGTGTGAGTCTCGCGATTCGTGCGAGATCGATACGGCTTTAACTCGCGAACACGTTCGTGACCGGTATCCGCAACTCGAGGATCCTGTCAAAAGTACGCCGTTTAGAAATACTCGTGGCGCCGTCCAACGAAATTCCTTCGTACGGACAAAAAGAATAGGTCGAGCTCGAACTAAAGCGGGACCCCGATTTTTCACTCGGAGAATAATTTTGTCGAATCTTCGAATTGGTAACGAACGATTAGTTCGACGAGTATTCTCGATATTTCAATTATATTTGATATCTCGATGTAAGTCTTAGATGTCGGAAATCAAAATTATATACTTTACGTAATTCGATGAGCGGAATATCGTTTGTCCCAATAATTAATGGTTTCTCGACGTTTCGATTTAATTTGAAAATTGTAGACTATGTATATATACGTAGACTTTAAAACGGATAATGGATTTATTTAATCGAGACACTATTTTGAAAAAATCCAATGACTCGAATCAATGCGCTTGTCAAGTTAGGTTGAACGTTATGGGGCCGCGCCGTCGCGTAAAAACGGCTAACACGATGAAACGTCGATTAAATTGCCCCTCGATTTTTGAAACCTACGATCACCGACGTGCACGTCGAGAGTGCGACGAAGAGGAAAGGCCCGGTACACGCTAAAGGCGCGGCGAGTGGCTCGTACGTGAAATCCAATATCCAATCTGCGTTCCTCCTAACAATGCTGTCGAACGAGCTGCTGGGAGGCGCGTAAAATAGCGCACAACTGGACGAGCGCCAACTTGAAAATAAAAATCGCCAATTCCGTTCGTTAACGTTATCGACATTTTTATGTTTCGCCGCGATTCGTCCGGATCGATAAAAATCAGGCTTCTGTTTTTTTTCTCTCTTTTTTTTCCTCTCTCGATCGACGCAACCTCCCTTTCGAAAAAAAATCACACCACGGTTCACGGATCCTGAATTTCGCGCGGTTTTTACGCGGATCGTGATAGCGTAGCTATGCGCGTTAAAAGACTAATCTTCTCCCTCCCTCCCTCTCTCTCTTTCTTTGTTCTTTTTTTTTTCTTTTTCATTTTGTCCAACCAAGTATTCAATATCGATACAACGTTTAATACCACGACACGAGAACCGCAAAGTTTAATGAAACCGCAACATCCAAAGAATATATAAATCATCGTGGAAAGCGGCATAAGGGTAGTTTCACAAGAGCAGTGGCCCCGCGAATCCGGTGTCATAGGTCCAGGATATGACGTCCCCGCATCCCACTATACGTTCCCATGCCTCGGGGATGTCTGTATTGACTCGGGTGTAGCAAAGTTGGACGGGATTCGAGGCAAATAGCTTTAGGTAAGTTCCTCAGACCGCACCTCTTCCGATTTATCCCGATTGATGTCGGCAACGATCTCGGAAGGAAGGATGTGTATCGATAGCAGTCAACGCTCTGACTTCGCACGCAATATGGAAACCGAAATAAAACGGGCCATCCATAGAATAACGTCGAAATCTCGAAGAAAAATTCTCGTATCTCTATGTGGGCAGACATCTCTCGTTCTTAGATTTCGAATCTTAGTGTAATGAATCTAATCTATTCGTCGAAATTGCTGCGAGATCGTGGATTAGGAAGAAGCGTATCGCGAGTTTTCGCGGAGAAGTAAAGGGAATTGAAAAGGATCGACTATTTTCAACCATTTCGAATCCATTACCGAGGTTCCATCCTTCTGTGCCCGTAGTCGACCACGGTGCAATGCATCATCTAGTAAGTGAAGCCACGGTCCGGCGATCGCCTCTCCCTAAAACTTCTTCCCTTCTCCCCCATTTTCCTTTCCTTCCTCTTCCTTTTTCTTCCCCATCACCAAATGTTCTTTCCTTTTGTAACAAACGGACGAGAAAGAAGAGACCGGCAGGGGTTTGACTCACCCCCTCGGACAAATCCCTCGGACGTATAAATCAAACCTCGCGAACAAATCGCTACGAAGATTCTACGAACGTTGTGGTTCCAAACGTTCTTCTTGCCCCTTTCCTTTCCTTTCCTTTTTTGCCCCCATTGTTCCATTCTTAACAGACTGTTCGTCCACCTACGTTGCCTTTGTTTCTCCTCTGTATGGCTGATAAAAATCTAAATCTCTCTTCTCCCTCCTTCGATGAATATTACTTCAACGATACTCGAGCTTTTTTGCTCGAGCTTTTTAGACAAGTTTTCGGTCTACCGGTCTTTCGCTTGAAAATTTTCCGCTTATTTCCTTCAATTAATACAACAACAATGGCATTCTGGAAAAAGCCTGATTCTCATCACTGATTAAATAAGGAGTTGGTTTATGACCAGCGACGACAAAACACGATTTTCTTTTCCATGAAAGTGAATTTATCGTAGCGTGGGAAAGTAAGATGGAACGCGCATTCCTAAGGGATGCACTCCGTTTAACGATAATTTACGATTCTTCTCTAATAATATTTTTAATTGAATCGTTAATTGAATTTTCCTTTCCAGGAGAAAAACATGCTTAATCTCCTGGTCGATGTCCTATCACAGAGACAAAAGTCTCGTGTACTCGTTTCTTTTTTTTTTAATAATTTTTGTTTTCTAATTTCTCTATACGATCACTAAGTTTCTCTCGATAAACAGAATTCTAATCTCGTCTTAAAGATATCTCGCAACTCGAGATATTCTTCCCTCCACGACTTTCGCCTGCCTATACAAACATTTTCTATGTTTGGTTAGCCGAAGGCTCGTGTTTCTGTCACGTAACACTATTCGGAAGCCATCCAACGAATCTTTTTAATGCATTTTCGTAAGTTAAATTGCTATCCGTTATATATGTGATTTCTATAAGAGACATTAAACAAGCATTGAAGCGTAGAACTTGTTGCTCGTCATTTTTTATCCCCTCTAGAAATTGCAAATTGTCCAAGTGATTCGTTTCGTTCAGTCGCGCAAGAACGATTCTTGAAACCATTTCTTTTCGTGTTTCAACTACACTGCGATACTGAAATGAATAAAAATAAATAAAAAGAAAATCTTCCTCTAAAACCATCTGCTCTATCACACCCACCATAACCACCATAAACCTCCATCATAACGGGACACGAGCTTTAAAGCTCTCGAGCTAATGTTTCAACAGATTTCAGCCGCCATTTGACACGCATGCATATAATTCCCTGTTTTGTCCAATCGTAATCCAATCACGAGCATCGAAATCCTTGGATCATCGAGACCAATATCCCCCGAATCCATTTATCGCGATTGACGATCGTCCGCGCGTATGGACCTAATTTTCACGCGGACCTTTCATCATCTCGGATTTCGGATCGGGGAAATGAATATAATGTGGATGGGGAAGAAGGAACTATAACCCGATCTTGGACGGTTTCGACTCGAATTCCAACGTATCTGCAATTCCAACTCGGCTAATTGGGAGGGGCAGACACCCCTTCGGAGAATGTCGGTCGGTTGATGATACGCCGGTTAGTTAGTTAACGCCAGACGTTAATTGTACATCCGTCACGTCAAGTTACGTAAACATAGGCAAGGGAACATAACTTGTGAGCCGCGCCGGTGAAACGTGTAAAGCAACTTTGAGGGGACAATTTAGGGATCAGCAATCAATCTGCAGCCGGACGTGCGCGAATGTTAACCGCCACGTTCCACGACTCCTCGGACCCGTTCCCCCGAAACTCGTAGGTGGAATACGTATTATGGTATATTCAGCCTGGGCCGCGTTACACCAGCTTTGATCCTTTTCAACCGTCGTTCGCCTGGATTAATTATGTTGGACTCTATTATTTCCGGAAACGTTAGGTGAGTATATCCGAGTAATGGACGATGCGAAGACAGAGGACCTTCTATTGTGGCGAGAGATTAATGGAAGAATTCCAGGCGTGTGTTGTTGTGAAAATTTGAAAATGTTCTATTCTCTCTTTTTTTTTTTGGAATACGGCTTTCGAAATTCGAAACGTTCCATGATTGAATCTGCTCGAGATTCTTCTTTCGTTCTTTCATCTCTACGAGATTTTCTATTGAAATCCATCGATTTATCTTCCTGTTGATCAATTCATTTCGGCCAAGAGAGAGAGAAAGAGAGAGAGATACGGTTAAAGGCGAAACGGAGCAAGATTTGAATGTAGGCGAAATGTCGTTTCAAGATCTCAATCACATTGGCAATGAACCGAGAACTCGGTTCCGATTCACTTCCATTTGCGGAGTTAACGCATTTTGCGACCACAAACCTATGGACCTTGACGTGTACGAGGCAATGGCAGTGAGCTCTTTCGACGATAGGTATTGTCGGAGAAAAATTCTAATTCAATTTGGAATACGATTCGTCACCCAAAAACGAACTCGTAGTAGGAGTTTTGAATTCTCGAAGGCATGAAAAAATGATTTCGATCGAAAAAATCATCCTTGTGATTCTTTGAATTGGAACGTAATTTTCCACCAATTCGACAATGTTTGAGTGTAATTTTAATTCGTTACATTTTCATATTTAAATTTAAACACGGAACAAATTCGCGCGTAAATTCGAAAAGTTATAATTTTCAACTTTTCAACGAGTGACACGATCGATAAAAGTTAATAACGATCGATAAGAATCAATCGTGGTTCCATCGAAATATTTTGAATTCGCGAGCGTTTGGAATAGCGAGAAAGTATGCTTATAAATCTTTAAACTGAGAGTGAGTCAGGTGTCTGATATGTTCGCCGCTTCGACGAGCAGTAGAATGTTTCAGTCACGAGATTTGTATTCTGAGCGACGTGCACGTTCGATACATCCATGACTCTCTATTTTCATCTTGGCTTTTTCCCTCTGTTCTTCCTCATCGCTTCTTATCACCGTTTATTTTCACGTATCCCCCCGAATCGATGGAACTCCTCTTGTAAAGGATATAAACGGATCAGGTCAATTCATCTCTCAAGATATATCCTGCTTAAGGATTTAGAAACCTCTATTTACGTTTCCATTACAAAATGGAAGAGGATCCGCTGCGAGATTAATAAGAGATTTCCAATATTTCGTTCCAAAATTTTCATCTCCCCTCTTATAAATTCGATATTTCTCCCATTTCGTATTAAAAATTGTAAGAAAGAATTTTTATACGAAAAGTATTACATATCCCTTTATATCGCGATAACAAATCATTGCATTCAAGTTGCATTCATCCGCAGTCTAAAATGAAACTTTTTTTCATATGAAAGATATGAAAAGAAACTAGAAATCTTGCGATCAAAATCCACTAGCAGGAAGAAATTTTATCGTATTTGTTGAGATAAGAGTTTCCATAACGTAGTGCAGAGATTATGAATGGACGATCCAATGACTCACATTTCTTTCTTCTCGAAATATGTGTCTACTTTTTCCCAGGAATATTCTCTATTGATTAAACAGCTTTATCGTAACATCTGAATATCCTATATTTATATCATTTATGCAAAATACGCGAGACACGCGTAATATGAAAAATATCCATTTGCATGAAAATCCAATCTAGCCGGTAAGATTCGATAACTGAGATGCGATAAAATTTGACACAGGAATCGATATATCCAAGGGGAATGACGACAAATTTCCGACACGAAGGTAATCACGTATCTGGGTGGCGCGCAGAGGGCGACTAACGGCCAAGAGGGGTCAAGGTGCGCCACCTTGCCGTTTCCACGAGATTCACAAACAGCCTGGAAGATAGATACGTTCCCATGAAACACAAATTGCGAGCCATTCGTGATCTACGAGCTTGGGGAAAATTACATCTCGCACAATTTTCCACGACTTGGAAATTAGACTGGGAATTAACGATCGACCAACCTTCTACTTCTACACCTTGCTCGACTTTAAACACCGGCCAAGCCTTTCGATTCGCATTATCGAGGAATCGTAAGAAACGAATCCAATCAACGAGTTCGCAACCCCTGCTCCTTCTTCTTTTTCAGATCCACCACCGAATTGGAAATTTAGCGAATTTAATCTATCTAGAATTCCGCTTCCGCTTCGCCTCAAAAATCGTAGGATTCAAAGGAAAATCTCTCTCTCTCCTAACTCCAATTCTCGACCATGTTAATTTCAGACAACGAACGCCGAAACAACGTCTGTTTATCCGGAAATTTCGCGTTGTTGTTTAGAATCCATACAAATTTCGTAGCTGGAAACCTGGATCGGTCGATTTCGAGCTCAAGAACTTGTTGTAACTGGGATGCTCTTCTAATGTCGCTTTGAACTTTTATCGCGGTAATTTTCGAAAGGCATTTCGCCGGCCTCTCCAAGGAATGGAGGAAACGGAGAACTTTTTACCAGGCTGCCTATACCTATTCGCCTGGCCAGAAAAGCGAGTGAATGCCACCACGGGATGAAAGGAGTGGAAAAAGTGGAAGGTTCACTTTCCCCTGTTCGAGGCTTACTTTATAAGGTAACAGACTATTATCCCTCATAATTACCCGGCGGCGATGCATTACTAAAAGATTTTTTAATTACCTGTCCTTCACGGTCCGCGATTCCCTTCCTCTTCCCCCTTTCAAGTCGCCGACTAGTCGCGTGATTGTGCGCGGTTATGCAACCCAGGATGCCCTTATTCTTCCCTCGCACGCGCCTCGAATAAGGGATATCTCCTCTCGATGGAGTTGCGCGGATTGTTGATGAGCGGATAAAACGAGATTGCGTGGAAACCGAACGGGAACAATAAGACTCGAACGGCCGACTTTTTCTTCCGCCAATCCAAACTTTCCCCGCGAAAATGGACTACTTTTTTCGGCCTCGCCGTAATTTCGAAGAAAGACAAGCGCCGCGCGGGACGAAAAATCTCTGTGAGCCGAGATTTCGTTGCGTGGGTTTCGAGGGAAAACGATAAACTCGAGGATAACGATGCTCGGGGGATAATTAATCAAGCGGCGGATTGAAAAGCGTCGAAAACATTTACCCGATCGATTAGCCGCACAATGCGAGTCGTTGAACGCGTTGCATGTGCGGCAGTACGCGAGAGGAGGGGCGTCGAAATTACATTCATCGGATCGCGGAATAATTGAACCGCTTTCGATTATGCACGCGCGCTGCGTCGAAAAGTATGCCCGAGCGGAGCCAGTTTACTAAACGCTTCCGACCGCACTTTATTTATCATCAACTCCCCCTTACCGGGATGTGCAATTACGCCTTAACGGGGTTTTAATATAGTCGGTTGGAACGGAAATGGACGCAACTCGAGCTCTCGTTCGCGTCTCGTGTTATTAAATCCTGCGGTTTACGATCCTGTTGGACGATCCCGAGCCGCGGATGTATTTCTCAAATGGGTGAGTGAATCGAGATTTCCAACGTGGTCGTCACGAAACTTGGAAACGCTTGCGACAAAATGGCCCGGACTCAAAGGTATCTTCTCTCCGTGGTATAACTTGATGTTCTGTGGCAAAGGAAAAGAAAAAGTAAAGTACGAGACGATGGATATTTTTGGGAACAGGCGAGCGACAATATCTCGGGGCAAGTTTCGCGGGAAATCGAAATCGTTTCGCGAAGGAAGAAGGCGAGTTGGCCGATGCGAAGCCAGGCCAGGTCGTGGTAATTAATTCGAGTCCAACTATCTTGGAAACTATCTTCGTGCTAACTCTCCCTCCTTCCGCCAGGATGCACGGGTCACAGTTGCAGCAATCTGTCTGCCGTTCCTTCCGCTCCGACCTGTAAGTACGGCCGAGTTGCACGGAGATTAGGCGTCGCGTTGCTCGCCAGCTATAACGAGGGTATATACACGCGTCGCTTAACACCGGCCTCGCGATTTAAACCTGTTTCCAGACCCGCCTGCTGAATTATCAACGCGAAGACAGCGCAGGGAGGTCCCGTTTTTTCCTTTGTTCCTAAATGTATACGTGGAAAGATAATGGGGAGAAGAGAGAGAGAGGAACGAAAGATAAACTTTGGTATTCCGATAAGAAATGACAACTATCGGGATAATGCCATCATCGCATGGACATTGCGGAACAATTAGATCTGTGGTATAAAATAGCTCGCGTTCGAAACTTTGAAAAGCATCTTCTGAAAATAATTGGATACTTTACCAAGAATAGCTATTCAACTGCTTAGTCGTTAAGATTATTTATATCCGAGTTGTTTCGTGATTCTAATTAACGGAGCTTTTTTTTTATTACTGTGCTTCGAAAGCAAGGACAAAAACAATCGACGATAGCACACAATCGGAACGTTAATGGGAAGCAATTTCAAAAGAGGGGAAGAAATGGCGAACGCTTGAAAAGACTTTCCCCGGATTACGGCGATATATCTTTATCGCCGTTGTCTTTCGACACGAAACAGAGGGGCGAAGAAACATCGGAACACTATCGCGCGGAAAAGAGCAAAAGTCTCGCCGTTTCTCGGAGGCAAGCAGGAACTCACGCGATCCCGCAGTTTCGTGGGCCGTTCCTCGATATGTCCATCGCACGATTATCATCCTAATTCGTAAGTGGCGTGAGCCAAGCGCCAGTGCAGTGATCGTGGTAGAGATAGAGGACGAACGTTGGCGACTTCCGGTACCGGACTTCCATCGTTAATCTTGGGGAGGCTCATCGCGCGGCTAAACGAGCAAATGGAATTCGAAACCCCGTGCACGGGACAGGCTGGATATATTTATCTTCATCACGGAAATACCACAGGTCACGACGAATGTTTTGTCGTAATTTCGTCGTGTTTCGCTCGTGCGACTATTTTTTCTTCGCTTGTCTTGATTCGGATAAGAGGCGTGGGCGATTCTTGCCTTTCTTCTTATGCAAAAATTATATATTGTACATTTGTCATCTTATATATCATGCAATATATTATTCGTATTACGCTATGAATTAGTAAATTATTCTCGTCTTACTTCCTACACGAACAATATGGACAAGCAGTATGACAATAAGATATCAAATTTATTTTAAAGCACTGCTCCAACTTTTATAAACATAAAAATTTACCGTTCGCGGTAAAACTTATCTTTATTCGAACCATCAAATTTTTGTAAATACCTTATTTCTTTTTTTTTTTAAAATAAGAACGAGTTATCGTAGAAATGTACTCTTTGAAAAAGCGTATCCAATTGAATCGAATCGATTTGTAATATTAAAAACATTTACCCGCGTATTTTGAATCAACGAGATGGTTTTGAAACCGTACGCAGCTGTTCGTAGTTTCCAGTTTCCGTTCGTTCTACTCGTTGGATTTGCACTTTAGAAGAGTAGCGAAGGAAACGTACGGGACGCTAGGGAAACATCTACTTTGATAGTGGATTTCAACACTATCTGCCACAAGGACTTTCATTTCCTTCCCTCGCTCGACACTCGTCCTGCAATAACAACCACGTGTATGTTTCATCATATCTTCGAATTCGATCGCGTTCACAATCTCGTTCACAAGTGTCACTTTTCCAAAGAATTCCCTCTATCCTTATCAAAACTTCCTTATGAAATTATACTGTTGCGTATAATAAAGGGGATCAACGACGACTTCTATATCTTTGGAGAAACGCTTACTACCTTTGCGAAACTTGGTCGATTGTAGCGCAAGATGCAACAATGAAACTTTAATATATATAATGAAAGGAAGAAGAAAAAATTGAGAGCGTTTGATAACGTAACATCGCCGATACGATCCTCCAAAATCATCTAGCAATCTCTAACGGTAACGCGAACTGGAGCCAAAGTGGAACTCGTTGCTCGGACCTGAGGGATGCTATCTGAGAAATTTATTCGCGATCACGTCGGCTTGCTATGATTAAATAAAGATATCACGCGCGAGCTGCTCGTTAAAAGTCTTTAGGAGACCATAACTTTATCACACTCCTTCGGGATAGTTTGCACGATAAAGCGCGGATGTCTTGCATTATGTACGCGTATCTCGAGAAATTGGGATGTATCGTTCGTTATTTCGTTAATGTTTCATCGATGGTCGGATAGGAATGTCGGGTCACGTTGAAATCATCGAACTGGAGAGCGAGAGAAAAAACGAAACGTACGTCCTGCACGTATATAAACTTTTCCCCATAGAAATTCGTTCCCCTCCAACTTTTCGATTAAAAAATTTCCAACGATCGACACGCACAAACACACATTGATTCGTTTTGATTTTCAAGAGTTAACGTTAGACTACTTTTTTTCTTCTTCCTTTCGAACCCACTGAAGAGGCGTGTCGGTGACGTCCCCATTCGGGTTACGTCAATCCAAACTGGAACAATTACCAAAAAAGAATTTCCATGTCGTCAAAAACGCGAATCGAGAACGCACAAATATATTTATTTGCTCGAAACGTCTCTATAACGTGGCCTCGTTGTATCGACAAATCAACAGATACTGTTTTAACGTGGAGCAGCGCGCAAGGGTCGTGGGAGGGGAGGCATGCCTAGTTCTCGATTGAAGCTTCTCGCGTTTCGATAAAAAAAAAAAAATATCGCGTTCCACGATATCAACGCTCTTTGTTTCATATATCGGTACGATGACGATGGTTTATGAAGAGCGCGTCACGAAAAAATAGAGACAAAAGTCGATTTTTTTCTCTCTCTACGCGGTTCAAGTAACGATTAACGATTTTTTTTTTTTTTTAACCCTTGTGCGTATAGAGTAACTCACGAAACTCCGTCCTATATTCTCGATGGATATTCCAACACGAAGACGAAAACGATAGATAAATTTTCGACGACGAGAATGTTTCTTCTGCTCAGCTTGTCCTAAAATTGTAATGTCAATGTTTTTTCGTTCGAGCTTTTTTCAATTTTTATTCTTTCGATATAGCGTCTCGGTGGCCTGTGAACCGCGGACAAGCCTCGCGGGTGTCGTAAAGGAGAAAAACGTTTGCATGTGTTATATTTTATGATGCATGACTTCCGTGAATTTAACGATTTGCGTATGTCGCGACGTGACACGCGGCGCTGTAAAAGCCTCGTCCCGGTTTGTGGAAATGGAAATTCGTTCAAATGGAAATAACACGCGTCAAGTGGAGCACTGTTCTTTTCTCGCATGCAAATATCCAACCGTCCGCCCACTTGCGTTCTCGCCACTCTTAATTCTTCCGCTTCTAATTTCAATGGAACATAACGGCGAGCATTTAAATTGGAGGATAAAAAAATGGCGAAACGAAAATGCGGCACGAATTAATTAAAATAAAAAGATATCCCTCCCCCGTTTAATCCCTCGTGGCGATCGTTCGAGTATTAAAAAAAAGGGGGAAGATAGAGAGAGAGAAACGTAATAATACCAAGGATAAAAAAAAAGAGAAATAGAACAAAGCAATACCATGTAATCTTTTCTACGCGTTTCTCGAATCCAAAGCGTAGAAAAGAAAGAATTTTTCGAATGAATGGTGGAATGACATCGTGTTCGTGCTAGCTGCCAACTATTCTCTTCCCACCATTGTCAACAAAATCCATAAATACGTCGCCGTCGTCGTCTGAGTCGCGGATGAAAAACGAAGAAAAGCAGGATGGCCAGATACCGCGAAAATATTTTTGGCTCCGCCTCGCTAAGCATCTCGAACGTGAAATCTTTCGAGTATTCACGGAGTCGTGCGTCGCCAGTTTTAGTTTGGATGAACGAGATAGTTGGAGATCGGATTGAATCGCATATTTTTATTATACGTGATAGTAATTAAATACGTGATAATAATTGCGACGGGGATGTGCCAGTTTCCTTCCTGTTCCTCATGTCGCTTTTCGATTTTCCACGATCTTCTCGTGTGCACTCGTCGTTTAATTATGTGCTCATTAGTAGCTTGGGATACGTAAAGACGGGATTTATTTTAGTTTTAAAATCACCACGGATACTTCTAATTAAAATTCTCCTTCCCGAAACATTTGCTTCGAGTGATTAAAAATATTCGAATAATTGGTGGAGAGAGAATTAATGGAGAAATTGGGACTAAGTGATTACTGTCTGATTACTCTTTCGAGAAGTTTAAAAAAATCAAAGTGACGATATCGAAATTTGGAAACAAATAAATTTGAAAATCGTTGAAAGTCGCGAGAAACAGATTGAAATAAAAAAAAAAAGAATGTATTTAAATTTCATCGGTATTAAAATTCGAAACCATTGAGATTGGGCGGAGTCCATTAACAAAGCGTTAAACGTTGTAATTGCCGTCAAGTATGCTTGCAATTAACGCGAAGCTCACGGAACAAAATTCACAGGACATCGACTGTGCTTAAAATCAGAGTGCAATCGAAACAGATAGGGCACCGAATCCCAAATGCGTTTGTACGTCGATCAAAGCCTCTAACAGTTGCGAACGGTCAGGCTTTTGATTCCTGAACGGTTTAACAAGCGTGCAAAGTGTAATACAGGTAATGGCGAAATGAGTTTGAAATAGAATAGGCTTGAACCCTGTTTCAAGCGATAATGAATAGAAAACGAATTAAAAGTTTAACGATTAATATAAATCTCTATTGTTTTTTTCTCTTTTTTATCGAATTTCTTATATTTAAATTTAATACCGATTGAAAGCGCAGAGTGTCTACTTAAATTCGAAATGATGATAATTCAAAAAGATTAGTTTGCGATTAATGATAAAAAATTTACTTATCTTCAAATTCTTTACAAAGTATCATTGTCGTTATTTGAAATGGATAAATAAATAACCGATACATAGATGTAGACAATAATGCACTGTTTTCACTGTTTAGTATGTTTTGCTGTCCAATGCTGATTACCACTCGTATGTTCAACAAAGCAACAGAACATTGGGTTTAAACATTTACCTCTTCATTTATGTATACAATGTATAACAGGCTCTTCTCTACTCGTTATTGCGCCAGCACAGAATCCCGCCTAACTATTCGTATAAATGCATCTTTTGATCCAACTTCCATAATCCCAAGTATGCATAACGATAAGATCCAAATAAAACGTAGTATTCGAATTTGAAAACATTTAATGAAACGATTATTCACTAGTAAGATAAAATAGGAATAAAATAAAGACAAATATTGCCACGATATAAAATTAGCTAACCCGAATACAAAGTTTTACATAGAAGAAAAATATTCTTGATAGAATCGAAAACACGTACTCTACGTTTCCTGTTGTTCCTCTTTTTGACATTAAATATTCACGTAGATTTTCCAAATTCCGAATTTTATTTTATTCTATCCTCTTCGATGTTACGATACATTTTTCTTTTTTCCCTCATTCCTCCTATCTCTACTTCTCTTTCCGCATACAATTTTAATGTTTCTATATTTACACGTTTTTTCTTTCTTCTGCAGCATAAACATTTACACAAATAAACGAATTAAATGCACAACAGGATTAAAACCGTGTAAAACAAAAGTTACAAAATGCTTGAATCTCCTGGTACCAAGTTCTATATCTAATTACCCATTCTAGTAGTTCTATATCGTTCTATATATATATATATGGCGCAAAGTTTTCAAAGTAGTTACTGTCTTACTTTCGAGATGGAAGATAAATCTATGAATAAAACAAGCATCGTGCACCGACGGAACTCCTCGATTATTTATCCTCGAGTTTAATTTTTCCACGGGTGAAAGTCAAATATCTTTTTTTTTCTTTCTTTCTTTCTTTTTTTTTTTTTTATTATTCACCAATGCGAACACGGCAACGTAAATATTTCACCCCGGTCGGCCATCCATCTTTATCCAATAATCCATCGCATGCTGATGCGAAATATCGGATATTTCGCCAGGAATATTAACTCGTCACCCGTTACAGGGCGAATTTTTGTGGCGTCACACTTGCGTTTTTACTCTTTTTTCCCAACCCGTGCCCGTAGTGACGTTATTACGAGCAACGCGTCCCTTTGTTTATCGTGCATGACGTTGGTGACGTTATTGCAATCAACGTGTTCTTTTATCCGGTGCACACAATGTTCTCAACATTATTGCGCCCCACGTGCTCCTCTCTTTATTGTATTCGCCGTTGTTACTACCACAGCTTATGCGTTTTCGTTCGTCCAGGCTCTCTCTCCCCGAAATTATATTATCAAATTGTCCCCCCCTCGTTTCGGTGAAAAATGAATTTCATTAGGCGTGCACCGTGACAAACGTGATCTCGTTTGGATGAGAGAACGATGGTTTTCGGGATTGATAATGTGCTATTCGCCCCGCTCTCGAATCGGAAATTACAATCGGTTTCTTGATCCGCGCGAATTTTTAACCTTACAATATCTTCAACCCTGCGAAACTTCGTTCTCGATATTTTTGATTAAGAAAAGAAAGAAAGAAAGAAAGGAAAACATGGGTATCGAAAAAGTTGAGATAATAGTTTAATTTAGAATATACAAGTCGTCCCTTCACGAGGACGGGGAGAGAGAGAGAGAGAGAGAGTGGAAGGAATGGGAAGAAATGGATGCGAAGCGAAGGAATCGTGCTCGAGATACGAGCTTATCGCAATGGCAATTCATTCTGGCCGACTTTTAGAAGTAGTCGGCCCCGCTGCGTATGCATTGCCGCCCCTTGTTTATTTTCTCGGCGCATCGTAAATGAAACGCGCATAAATTGCGAAAACTTTAATCCCGAGAAGAAATCAACAACCGTCCATCCGCCTCTCCTATCCACCGAAATCTGTTCCGCCGTGCCGATAAAAATCCGGGAATAATTTATATACTCTTGACTCTTCTACTTTTATATACGCGAAACAACTTTCCCTCTCTCGACAATTTTATAAAATTGCTTTTCAAACCCTTTCGAGGAGTTGTCCTCGTCAGAATCACCGTAGGCTTTAACGTGCTTGTTGCACACAATTAAACGGCGTTAAACGGATCGATCGAAGCGGGTCAATCCGGTTTTCCCTTATTAAACCGGCCATCTCGGATTACGCGTTTCACAGTCTCGCTCCGCGATTCGCCTATTCGATAATCCGTGTTTCGGTTACGAATCGATACAATCGTAGGACGCACGCGGAACGTTAGATCGCGCGAGCGAACATCTCGTAATTATATTATCGAGATTTCCCCGGCTAGATTCCGTGCATTAAGCGTGCCGCTGTCCCCTGTAATCGTGATCGAAAGCTGAATACCGGCCTCTGTACGCCACCCGGCCACGTGCTCACGTATCGGTGGCAACACGCGAAAGAGGTTTGCTCCGTTACGCGCTCCGAAACGCCGCCAATTCCGCCAGAACGTGACTCCCGTTGTGACGTTAATTCCCCTCTATCCTTTAACAGCGTAAACCGTTCCGTTGGATCTGACGAGAATGTTGGACTAATCGGCGGGATTAACTTCGTTAAATTCCCTCCTCCCCTCCGCTCTTTTGCATGGCGAGAAGGTTGTTCCGTGCATCTGTATAGAATGCTGGGCTTGATCGATTGAATTCGTTGAGACTGGGAACAGTGGGCAAGGAAAGTTCGTACGCGATTCTTTCTGCTCGTTGAGAATCTTGGCTTTGTTGTGGAATAGTTCGAAGCGTTACGAACACACGTGATGGCTTGGTCGTCGACTTGGTATCGATGCATTTCGATATTTTTGGAGAACGTTTGATCGTCGAAGGAAAAATAGATCGTTACAGGAGCGGTATTATCCGAGGTTTAAACTTTCGTTTGCGTTTTCCTCGTCGTATCGATGGCGAGATAGAAGACGCGGATTAAAGACGCAATCTCTTCATCTTTTCCTCGTAAAGATCGAATCGCGTTCTACTTATCGTCGTCGTGTCGGTTCGTCACGCCAGAAGAATTGTCTACGAGGCAACGAAAGAATTTCACGGGCGAAGAATCCCCCTGCCGAGGAGGATTCTTGAAAATCCTTCTTGCGGGCGGGTCGCGATTCGAGTAAGTGATATTTAAACGAATATTAAATGGCGCTCCACGCCGGAAGAAACGCGAGTGAAGAAACGAAGGCGAAGGCACGGACTAATAGCCCGGCCACGATCAAAAAAGCAGCGGAAAAACGATGAGAAACGATGAAAGGGAAGATGGAAATCGCGACGAGGGAACGTCAACTGGAAGAAGGAGGGGTTCGTTAATCAAGAATTATAAAGCAATTTCGCGGAAAGAAAACTCGGATCCGATAACTTCGCTTCCCGTTTGTGGGTTCTTGCGCGAAGATAAGAAAGAAGAGGGGGCTTAATTCGATAAACTATTACAAACGATGGTCCACTTCTCTTAATCGCGCATCAGTCTTTCTCCCTTTTGTCAAGGATACGACCGCTCGTTCGTTCCCATCCTCCTAACTTTTCTCGACGAGGATGCGATCGACCACCACGGATGCGGGGACACGTTGTACAGCGGAACTCGAAGAATCGTTTTCGAAAACGTAGTTGCACAATTATTCGTCGAAACAGTTATTTTCGAGGAAGTGGAACTTCGACGAGATCCAAGATTCGAGTAGTGTATTTCTACGAAAATAGTCGAGGAGAGGAACTTCGATTCGGGGGAGGGAGAAGGAAAAAAAGGAGAAAAAGGAAATAATCGACGAAGTTAACCGCCTCTGTCGTGCGCTGGCATCGATTCTGGATTCGATGATAAAGCGCGTCGTAGAGTAGACTCGACGCGCGGTTACTTAGCATATTAATATCTTTTGGCCCCGACTCTTACTGTGCTGGATACACGGATACTCATCCAGCTGGATTTCTTCGTTTCGTCCCCGATATAACGGGAAACTCCTCCAAGCGTGGCCCGTTGCTCCGAGTTATTCCGCGGAACAAATTATCGATAATCCCGTGACCAGACAGCACCACCGAAGGGAACTGTTTATTCGATGCTTTGAACAGGGCGACAGCGGTACTCGATCCGCGATGAAATACGAAAGAAACTATCGGTTAAGACTCCATTCGTCCTCCCCGGAGGGGCGAATTTTATTTCGCCGCGAATCTCGCCGTTTTCAACGATTTTACCTCCCTCCTCTCGCCAATCATCTCGGATTAGTATACGTGTTTGTTTTGTTTCCACGTTCTATTTTTCCGATTATTGTATCTTTCCCTTTTTCCTGCTTCTCTCTCTCTCTCTTTCTCTGGCGGTTCGTGCATCTCATTAATAATTCATGTCGTTGTTGCATCGAATTCAAGCGGGGATAAGTTATATTCTTTAGGGTGAGGTCGTAAGGAGAATTAACGTCTCTCTTCTGCTCTGTTGGAAGTTGCGGCATGCTTGCAATTTGCAGAGTTACAGCACGATAACGATGATAATATTTTCCATCTCTGTTTGATCGTTGCACGCTTCGCGATAATCGTTGACATCGTATACCGATGATAATAATAATTAATCAATAATCGAATTATCGAAACAAAGATGAAGGTAACGGGTCGAAAAAGGGGAAAAGAAAGAATCGACGATGCCGTCACAAGTAATTAATTATCAATAAAATCCCGTTCCGTTATTTCTCGAAAATCTCTCGTCATTAACGAGAATTATTTACTCCGTGGTGTATCCCAAGCCGGTCGAATCTCGTTCAATTCGGGACAATTTACACGCCGTGTAAATCATTTCGACGTAATCAACGGGAAGATCTGGTGGGATGCAGAACGAATTCGTGATTAAATAACGGCGGAAAGCCCGTGGTGTATGTACAGCGGGGAGATACGAAATGATCGAGGCGAGTCCAATCCAGGAGTCGTCCGGGAGCATAATTCGCCCCCTTCCCTCCTTCCTACGGTTTAACTCGTAACGGTAATCAACAGGCGCGGTGTTGATTAGCAAAGTTGCGAGCTCGTGTTCAAAACTCTCTCGTCGAGCTCTCGTGGTCGTCTCCTCCGTTTCTCCACGACTCTGCGGATCCGGTCCAGTTTTCCCTGGATTCACGTTCAATCTAAGTTGGGTCTGGCGGTGCACGGCAGCAGGAGGAGGGAGGGGGGAAGCCGCGCGCACGTAATCGGGAAAGAAAAGCCGGCACGTGGATGAATTTCATAACGGCGACTGCCTAAATCCTCGCGAAAGGAGGAACGAAACGGTTGTCCGCCGTTTAATTCGGAACACATTGTTGAACGCACACCCGTCGCAATCTCTGCCTACACGGTTTCCAGGCGGACGAACGTGAAAGTTAAATAAACCTGGCGTTCCGTTTCGTTTCGTTTGGTTGTCGGACGACTGGAGTCCGAAACTTTCCGCGTTTTCACTGGCACGTTGAGCAACGTTGGACCCCGAATTGCCTCGTTTCGATCCGCGTTATATCGCGGAATAAACGCGATATCGGGGAATTCGGACGCGAGAACACCGACGAGAATAGATTCGAGAACAGACAGTTCTCGAGGCGTGGCGAGGGGTTGGGAAATGTCTGTACGTCACTCGGAGGGAAAGATGGATGGATCGTCGATAGCGGAAGCGAATATCGGGTAGCTGGTGGTAAATGCACAGAGAAGCGGAAAGCGCAGACCGATCTTAACGGATGCACGGTGGAGAGGCTATGGAGGTGGATGGAGGTCCGTACAATCGCGTACATCTCCCTCCCGAGAGACGTTTCTTGAATTTTCGAAACGCGGCGAAACGTGGTTAGCTGTTTCGCTGGTGTTTCGAAAAAGGAAAAATCTTCATAATCCCGGTTTAATGGGTGCCCTGTCCCCTGTTTCCGAAAACATTCGACTGTCCTTAATCTCGGCGAAAAATTAACTTCCCGTAATCTCCTCGTTAATGAGTTTTTGAATGAAACCGTGACAAAGTATTTCGTACTCGGACGATGCTGATTCCTCTGAGATTCTATTTTAAAATAATTGTATTTCGCGCGTAGAATCCGCCCTGTTATTCTATTCTCTTCCGATTTTACTTGATGTTGTACGTGCTTACAACGTTTTTCGTTTGCCTGAACGAGCGTAGATTCGAAACGAGTCCTCTCCTCCTTGCCTGCTCGCTCGAAAACTTTCCAGATTATCGGGCAAAATTTACGGCGGAACGAGGGAAACCTAGAGGCGCGCCAAATCTATTTGGCCCCGAATACGACTATTACTCCACTCCTCCCTCCCTTCCTCTGGATCGACCAAGGTCGACTTTCAAGGGTCTTGGAGAATATAGATATGATCAAGGTGTTATCGCTTCAAAGAAATGGTAATCGTACGTGCCGCTTAATCTCCATGTATCATTCCATTATCCTTATTGTTTTCGCAACAATACCCATTATACCTTTGTGCTTTGTTCTACTCCTTCTATTCGCGTAGAATTCGGGGAACAGGGAATTTTCGGAACGAATAAGTTATTTATTAGGAAAACTTGCTCGCCAGACTCTCCAAATATCGCAAGATTGTTGTGCAATAATTAACTTCGAATGATTACAAACTTTCTCTCTTATATATACGTATACACCAAATATACTGACCCATATTACGCGTTGATTTCCGTTTCGTCGCACATTTGTATACGCACTTTGATCACGCACTTCTTATATTTGTGCGTATACGTGAAATAAAAAAAAATAAAATAGAATAAAATACGAAATCAGATCGAAATATATTGTATAATTATCGAGTTCGTGTACCATGCAAACCTTTTATTCGCCTCTCCGGCAAGATATAACGTCGCATTTAACACGATATCGAACTACACAGAAGTGGTAGAACTTGGACGGCGGCAAACACGACTTCTTGAACCCAAATATACTCCGAACGTGGAAACAGGCGGGCAAATGCGTAGCTCGCCACATGTCGTGCAGTTAATATTCCCATGGAAACGCGGCCCTTCCCGCGAATAAGATTTCTCCGGAGATTCAACGAGGTTGGTTTTAATTAAATGGGCCGTGTGTCCCTGCCAACCCCTTGTCACCGTTTTCGAGTCAAGTTTTCGTTTCTCTTAGCGATACTGCGCCCGAAGGTAAACTTCTGAAGGGAGGAGGGAACGTAAGAGATGATCGAGCGCCAAGGTAAAGTCGAAGTGGAGGGTGGGCGAAGGAGAGGATATTCGCGAAGGAGCAGATGCGACTCGAAAGAGAAAAGGGAACGGGATGGGCGATATAATGTGGATACGGCATTGCGGGAACGAAAGAAAACTGGAGGAGGGGACGGTGGATGTGTGTGCAATGTGTGCATTCCGCGGTAATACGTTCGTACCTTGCACTCTGTTTACCCCCCCTCCGACAAATCCCACTAGACACGATATTATCCCTCTTATATACCCTCTCTCGTCCCGTCATCCACCGGGATTCTAGCGGAGTGGAAGGCTGCAGCTTTTCAGGAAACGATTCGTAAAACGACCCGCATAAAGCTTGACATCGCGGTTTGCGACCTTGTTCAGATCTATGCGATTTGAATCGTACGAAACCGGAAAGAAAAGCGAAGAGCCCGAAATCTCTGTGTTTTCCACAAGGGGAGCGGAGGGGAAGAAAAATCGCCTCCCTCTGATCTGAAATTACTCGATAGGATAGTTTGTTTCTTCTATTACGGATAAGAGGTTACGAGAGGAAGAGAAAGTAGTAACATACGTTTCTCGAATTGTTATAGTTGGATAAAAGAGAAACGAAAAGAGAAAAGAAGAATGAAAAAAACTAACGTTAACAACACGCGCGAAACAAAGCTGATTTGAAAAGTCGAGCACAATATCGGGCTGCAGGATATACGAAAACGTGGACGGTAGAGGAGATGAAACGGGATTCATTTGGGCGAAAGCGTATAACAGCCTTTTCCACGCACGGGCGTCGAGTTAAGTTGGCCGCGCGGAGGCGAGCACTTTACAGGTGGTTTACATCGCGTTTAAAATGCCGGTGTACCCGGTCAGATTTATCGACGCGAGATGCCGAGAGAAAGAGAGAGAGAGAGAGAGAGAGAGCGCCACGATTCCTGGCAACGTGCCCCGGCCACAGCGCAGTTTTACCGCCTTCGCCTTGTATATCGCCAGGAGATGCGCCCCGGATAAAACAATATGCAACAACCCGTTAAACTCGACGATTCACGGCTACCTCGAAACACGCGGCTAACGATTATGGCGACACGAGTGAGGGAGAAAAAAAGATAGGTTCTCTTTGCTAGGATCGTTAGGGCGATAAATTGTACGTAAATTGGGATGATGAGGTGCGCAGAGATGGTTGTTGTTCGAGGAGGAAACAATCGTTTGGTTATAATTAGTAAAGGGGGGAGGGGAGGTTGTGGATACCACATATACCGGTATATAGAGATCGTCAAAGGCAAAGCGTAATAATATGGTTTAATGGTGAAATGATCTCAATTAAGTGATTGATTAATGACAAAGTGGCGTGGCTGGATTCCCTTTTCATTAGTAGATTCGAAGCGATTAATGCGAATACATTAGAAAGACGTTAGATTGAAATTATACCGCGGCAACGATCGATATAATTGATACGCGTGTTGTATCCTCAAACATCGATATTATATACGTATCGATGTTACGTGGCTTCCTAGTACTCGGATGGGAATAAATGCGCTGTGAAGCACAATGGCACGATGATGAAGGAACGTTAAGTATCTTAAGTTGGAAGTTTCTTAACACAAACGAGTGCATTCTTTAAGTCGACCGACCGGTTCGTTCCGAATTACAACTAACAGAGGAAAAACTTGTGAATACACCCTAAAGGGTCGTGTCGCCCTGTAATTTCCAAAGGCTGGCCCACCCTTTCAAAAGTTTTCACGCCGGTGGCGTACAGACGTGCTCGAGTTATCGCTAACGAACCTCCCAGCAGAGAGTTTAAAAAGTTGATTCGCGAACTGGTCCCCGAGGAAATTTGTCTTCGGCTCAGATACCGACGTGGCTCAACTTTCGTTGACCAATTGTCACACAGGCGCGTGCACGGGTTCACCTTCTAATGGAAATTCCACTCGACACAGGAAGAAAATATATATATATGGTGAAGAAATTAAATTAACATTTTTTTCCTCCTACGTTTCAATTATGAAAAAAAAATATATATATATATATATATATGGAGAGAGACAACAACGATAATTTTTAATTGTTTCTCCTTAAACAATCTGATTATATCTGAAATTAAACGACCGTTTCTTTATCCCGTTGAATAGATTTTGTCGGTTCAAATATCGAATTTTTACGGGAAAAATTCGTTACAATATCAGTGTTATTTAATAGATTTTTTTGAAACGGACTATCTAAAAGTATCAAGCATGATATTGCTTGATTCCCCGATAAGGTAAAAAGGTATATTTTCTCTTGTCGATTCGGGTTAAGGCGCTTATGGAATAATCATCGATTCGAGTTAAAATTTTTACCTTGTAAATTATGAAATAAATTCGGAAAAAGGAAAAATTACTTTAATCAGTTTATTGAAGTTAAGCGTTTTATTTTTAAGAGAAATATTGTACGCGATAAAAACTTCATTATCGAATTAACCAAGATGAAACAACTTTATGGACAGAATTTTATTTTCATTTTACGAAAATATACCTTTTTACTATGCTTTTGTACAATGATGAAGCTTTCGTTCATATTACGCAATTTCATATAAACAACATTATAAAGAGCGTTATTGGTTCTACGTGTTCACGAGATAATGAAAAAAATAAGGTATTCCCGTTGAAATTGATTGATATTAAAATAAACGGTAAAAATGAACTCTTTACATGTATAAAACATATCCCCTGATCAAATGGAATAAAACATCGAAAATGGAAATTCTTATGAAATGGTAATTTGATAATATGGATCGTGATCGAATCCGTCGTGGAATTTTTGAATTTTTATTTATTAAACAAGTGCTATCGGATTTACAAGATCTCATTATCAGGAACAGAGATCTAAAATTTAGAATTTATGATCTAGCTTTAAGTATAGAGTCTAAGGCTCTCGAGCCTGAAATCTTCTAAAATCATGGAATTTCTAAATATTTGTATAATTTATACAAGAATCCTATCCACACCATCAATTCTGGCAATTCAAAACTGTTAAAAATTCTTCCTAATTTAATCATCTTGCTGTGTCTATCAATCTCTCCAAATCTTTGATACATCGTATCAAATAATACTGGCAATTAATCCATACCCAAGAATCCGCGTTAGTTTATGGTAAACTCCAACAATTTAGTTTCCAAATATCAAATTCTATAACTAGTTTCTATCGCGTCGCGCAAATACCGAATAACCATAAAATACATACTACCAATTGCAATATTACTCACGATATCAATTCATTATTCAATCCATTAATGTCGATTTGTCAGTTTGTTGGGTTCACGAAGAAGGTGCATCTTCAACTACATACTACTTGTTCCACGATGGATCTAAAATTCTTGGGAAACTTCTACCGGCAGTGCACGGACCAAATAACTTTTCTCCATCGACCATGTTCTACGCTACACTTCCGGTGCAACGTCTCGTCTCGTCACACTCGTGGTGTACATTGGACAGTGACTTGTACGCGTGTATATGATGGGTGGGTCCGTTCCATGGAGCAAGTGAACAAGCAAGAGTCAAACTCCGTGGCACGACATCCGTGAAGAATGTTAAGTCTGAATCTTTTTTTATCCTTATAAAGAAAGTCTGGTCGGAAGAAAGTCGATCCAATAATAGCACCGTGTGCCTTCTAACCTCGTCCTTTGTTACCACGATAGGATTTCGATCCCTTTACGGGATCTTGAACATCGACGAAGGAACGATGATACGTATTGTTGCGCAGATACGAGAGGTTTTAACGTGAATCTTTTATTTCCTCTATTAGCGTAAAGCTGGTTTCCCGAATATTGATTTGATTACTCGTTTTCAACATCTCTCCTCCTTTAATTACGGGATCGAGTAATAATATGTAAATACTTGCTCGTTCTGTTTAAAAAAAAGGAAAAAGGAAAGAAAGAAGCGTGATTACATATCGCGCGCCCTTAATTAACGCTCGTATTATAATTCGAACTTCCGGTTGGCTAAAGATGCATCGTTATCTCGAACGCAATTAACTAATTATAACTTAGCCGCCAGCGATTTCCAGCTCGCGTTGCGCAGCCCTATTTACGCTTTTGTGGCCGACATGCTTCTACCAATAGGATTTTCCGTAATAATCCGACACTTTCGAATTGTGCAGATGGCGAAAATTAGGTTTGGATAATTGAAGCGACCCAATTGTTCCCGGGGTCGAACGATCGATCCCTCGGGCTGCGCCAGGATTCGAAACGTTTCCAATGAGAGTTGGAACATGGACACGGAGCATCGATAAACTCGGATGACATAAGAGGCGTGGAAAGTTGTACACGCTCGCGAAGAGTAAATATAAATCCAAGATGGGACAAAAAGACGAAATAATCTCTCTTTGTCGGAATTTTTTTATTTATATTCCGGTATAAAATGAAAAAAAAAAGAATAAAATCAAATTAAAGCATTCGTTGGATTCGTCGATCAAGTGATACACGTGTGTATCACGTCACAAATATTTATGCAATCATCGCTGATCGGTGATTGGAAACGATAAAATAAAAATATGGAAACTACGTGTAACTTTTTTTTTTTAAACGAATTGATTGCAAAATTCTTTGTGATTTTTACGCGAATCGGCGAAACGAAAAAATCGATTCAACCGAATAATTTTCTTTTCGAATCGAATTACGCGGCATCCCGACTATACACAAATACGTTTCCTCTATGGTGAGATCATGGTATCCGTAGGGACTTGGAGAATAGAGGAACGCTTGCATATCTTTCGATGTTCACCCATCCCAGAGTCTAGGAGCTTCGAGAATTCGTCTAGACAGGAATATATCATAGAATTACAAGCAGCTTAGATTCTCTAATACGATCGTGGTAGCGATCTTGAAGCGAGACGTTCGAGTTAACGAGATATTCGACTAAACGAAACCGAATGACTCAACGAATAGAAAATGTTAACTTCGTAACGCGAATGTAATTGGCATTGACGAACAATCGAGATTAACGAAATGGAACATACTGGTGAGGATCAGATACGAAAAAAGGAATATTGCCGCAATAAAACGTTTCCTTCGACTCACGATTTGTGAATAATACAAAGACTTTCGTTCGTTCCAATGACGAAACAATAGTAGACGAGTGTATGAACAGGATCCAAGTTATTACTTTTATTAAATTCTCGCTAATGTAATTACAAGGTACCAAAGTTTATGGACGTTGATCACAGAATTGTAGTTCAATGTTTCGTTTCACCCGTTACGTAAAAGTTACTTCATTCGATTCGATTAAATTAACCAAATTGCGATGGAATGCAACAATAATTTATTTGTGATATGAAATTGAAGTTAACGTAGGAGGAATTGATTCGGAATCAATAGATTGATCGATACATTTATTCGAAACGAGTGTTCACGAAACGAGTGGCAATTAATTTGATCTAAAAATAAGGGAGTGGACCGTACGAAAATAGAAAATGGCCGCGGTAAAAGTGACGGTCGAAGTTGTTTGATCAAATAGAAGGTTGGGCTCAACCAATCACCGATTAAGGGCACCGACCAAGGGACTTGCTACGGGATGCTAACTGAACCTTTGCACATGTATTATTCCACACCACCTGAAAGCTTTTCGTTGTACAAAAGTGTGCAAAAATCTCGAAAGCTCTCGTGCAAATCGTAAGTCACTGGTTTAGCCACAATCTCATCGATCGCCTTACCAAACGTGGATGGACCGTTTACTCAGTTTCGCTCTTAAAAGCGAAGAAATTAAAGAATCGAGGAGATCTCTTGGGAGGAAATTACGAAACGCGGACAGACGTCAGGACAATCGTGACGAATCATCAGAATTTAAACTGAAGCGTTTTTATGATTAAGCGTTTCCACGGATCGAAAGCGAGTTGAATTTTAACCAAATTTAAATTCCTTTTTCCTTTCGTTTTAAACGGAGCGACTCGCGCGTATTTTTCTCTCTCTCTTTCTCTCTCCCTACTCGTAATCGAGAATAAACGGTCCCGTTATGTGTCGAGTACTGATTAATTCCCTTTTATTTCATCCAAGACAGTGAAAAAGAAAAAAGAAAAAAAGGGAAGAAGGGATTCGAGGCAGGAAATGGAGCGCCGGTGAAAGGAAAAAATTAAGAAAACCGCAAAGTTTTTCTGGAAATCGAGATAAAGGCAAGAGCCTTTAATTGGGAACGAGCAAGATGGAACCAATGGATGAACAAGATAAAAATGGAGGAAAAAGGTAGAGGGCAAAAAAAAAAGAGAGAGAGAGAAGATGGAACTACTTGTTAAATTGAAAGAAAATTAAATTCTCCAACGTGCTTTCCCATTCCCCCCCGCGAATGAATAAAACATATTCCACGATTGTAAAAAAAAAAATGTCTTTATTCACAGAGAAAAATGGAATTTTATCTAAAAATGTTCTAATCTACTTTTTTTTCTTTTTTTTTCAGAGAACCCTTTTTTAGAGAACGCTATTTCTGTTCTAACAATTTCTGATTCACGTTTCAACGTGTAGAAACGTAGATTCGGACTCCAAGTTCATTGGATCGGATAAAATCAAGAGCGATAGTCGGAAGTAATAGCTCTACCGGATAGTCTGTAATCACGTGATATCGTAACGTAAGTTCAATCTGCGGAAATAATTAGTAGAAAGTCGTCCCCCATTCACCACGTGCACAATCGTATTCCGTAAAAATATACCGATATACAATGCTAGCCATTGATACTGCGACCTTTTCGCGACCGAATAAATTACGCATCGAAGAGAATCGCTCTGTTATATCTGGCTATGTAAACCGTACGTTTAACCGTAACGCAAAAAAAGAAGACAACAAATGCTTCCCAAATGCTTCGTGAATTACGACAGCTACGAAAATGTACAACGCAATTTTCATCTCGACCTCGAGAAATAACAGAGAGATTATTTTCTGTTCGTTGAATTATTTATCGTATAACTTTCGAGAGGTTGCGAGTACTTTCGAGATGATAAAAAAAAGATTCGATAATAATGTCGTTACGCATTCCAAAGAACCTGTTCCCCCGATTCTTTCAACAAGATTCGTTTCTCTTTACGCGAAATAATAATTCGACGTTTTGCACGCGACTCGCGTTAATAAGAGAATTTGGAAAACTATTTCACCTCGTGTTCTCGTGGTCTCTGTCCCTGCATTATCTCGTAAATCTTTTAATTAAGCGACTCGAAATCATGCGTGTTATTAACTAACGGCGTTAATTCTATTCACGGGCAAATTATCCCCGCGGATCCCCTCCCTCCACCATTAGCGGTGCTAAAAGCAAAGTAGTCTCTCCTCACAAATCGTGGGCTTTGTTTCGAACTCCTAAAACAATATCGTTATAAACTACCACTGTTATACACTGCCATACGCGCACACGATCCTGGACTGTTTCGTTCGATTGCAACAATATGCGCGTATATATCGCTTCAATATCTTTTATCGCGGGGAAACCTCTCCCAAAATGGCCACTAATTTGTAATCACGAAGTTGAATTAGGTATTTAATTTCCTGGTTGAAGAAAAGGAAGATTCTTTTTATTTATAACTTCTCGCCAGAAGGATAAAATTCGCGAGGAGAGGGCTTTAATTAAATCCCCGTTAAATTATCGATCGAAGAGGACGTTGCCTCGAGATATCAGTGCAGCAGCTGTAGCTGGATCACGTGAAATCGGGCTGATCGGACATTAACACGAACCTCGGTACGAACCGGGCTTAATAATATGATTTACGTTTAGCTCTAAACCTCAAGCTCATAGATCTCAGATACACGGGACACCGTCTGACTGCATGCACCGGTGACCGCGCCTCGCCGTTATGAAAACTATTTCCGGAGAAATTGCCCGTCTTCCGGCCTGAGTCGATCTTTTATTGCTCCCCGTGTGCAAAAGTTACGATCTCGCTCGAGAAAGGAAAGAAGAAATTTCGTTCCTCGAATTCTTAACACAAGATTGATTTGAGAAAGATAAGAGAAAGAAGGACGAAGCGGGATATACACTGTTGCTCGAGAAACGGGAAGAAATGGGAAGGAAGATGGATGGAACGATCGACAGAAGAAATTCAAACCCCCCCGCGATAATTGCTCTATTATGGTTACATAAACGAACCCGTTTATGGCGCTCCAAGTTTCCGCCGCTTACAAGGAAGAAGGAAGAATAGAAAGGGGGAAGAGGCGTGTGAATGCGCGATATTCACTCCGTAACGTTCTTTCGATTATTCTCGCTCTTTTTTCTCTCTCCCCTTACCTTTCTCTTTCCCTGGGATTGCGAAATGAACGCAAGTTTCACGATTTTACCACTTTTACCACTAGATTCAACTGCGAACGATCGCGCGCCACGCGCGGAGAAAAGAGAACGAACGAACGATGCGAACGCGACGAAACCACGCAACCGACTGTGTAAACGTTGTCGAAACGACATTCGGTCGTCCGTTCGAAGGAAACTAATTCGGGGAATTAATTCTCGGTTTAAGAAAATATAAACAAAGTCGCGTATCTATACGTTTCCGAGAAATACGGATATGTTTGGGTATCGTTAAGAAACGTCCGCGAGCGGAACGAGGTCGAAGAGAATCTCGCCGCTTCTACGACGTAAGACATTACGTGCATAAGACACAATATAACACAATAAATTACATCTTTGCACATGTCGGTCGAGTTTCTCGCGTGTTGTCCGTTTATGCACCGATGATTGCCCGCCTGTCCGGTAATTTTTCAGATGGTAGATAAAAGCGGGTTGTTACCGGGAGGAAACGACCGCGGTTAAAATAAAATTATCGCCACGATAAGAAGCGATAATTGCAACGCGGCGATTTCTCGTAGCGTAGTGTCGTCGTGATTTATTCCGGCTGACAATTTTTGACTCGCTTATCGTAATTATTCCTCCGTCGAGTAACTAATGTTTCGAGCTTTCTTGAATTTCACCGTTCGCTATAATTTAATCAACGTGATTTTTATACGATCTTATACTCGATGCCACTCGATGTAAAGAGAGAGATTCGTTCTCGAGGATGAAAGAGCGAATAAAAATACACGATGAGAAGATAATTTTTAATTCTTTGATCAAGTGAAAAGCTGAAGTGATAGTTGAGAGAAGAGAATTGGGGCGGAGAAATCATCGGATTTAGCGATGGGTAAAATAAAATTCAACGAAACCTCGTTAACTCGTACGAAAATACGATTAATTAAATGATATGAAATATGATTGATGTATAAAATTTGCGATTACACTAGTAACTAAATTATATAATATCATATATTTCTCTTTTCGCCCCCGATTAAAACGTACTCTTAACCTCCCAAAGATGTTTCAAAATGAAACGAAACGCAAAATGAAACGAAGTATCAAAAGCCATCGTGGAATTACGCGTAACGATCGCCGTGTTATCGTCGTGTGCATCGTATTTCCTCTCCTCCTCGGGACAAACTGCCTCGTTATTCAAACGTTTGTGAAAGAATGAAGCGAGCCCCGTGTAAAATGTATCCAGTTATTACGTTTTTGAAAATGTAAGTTGATGGCAATGGATCGGCTGCGATACGCCATCTCGTTCGTAATCTCGTTCCGCGAGAATGGCATTAAAACGGCCCGTTGTAACGAAAACGTCATTGCGAGATCAAAAGGATTTCGAGTTTTATGGGATTAGACGCAGAGAGAAATAGAGAAAGAGAGAGAGAGAGAGGGGGGCAGCGTAAACTCGGACGCAAAACACATCTCGGCGTGGAATCTTGTGTACAGTTTTGCCGAAGCAGCGAGATTACAGCATCTCCGTTTATTTCAACCGCCTTGGCGAGGAAAATTGCATCGGCGGATTGCACAAGCCACGGAACGGAACGGAATATAGATACGCAGAAAGATAGACGATTTTGTACGATTTCACTCGGCTCGAAACGATCGTAATTAGGCGCGAAATGTCGATGATCGTCGCCTCCTTCCCGCCCGTCTGTGGCTGGAACGTAACCGCGAATAAATTTATGCTTCAACCCGTTACGCACGTACGCAAATCTTGTCCGCGTAGCGAAGAGAGACAGGGATAAAAAGTGATGAAAGCCGATGTTAATGGCGCGTCCGTCCGATTCGATTTGTAGAAACATTTGCGCGATGGATCGATCCACATAAATGGGGACTTTCACTTCGCAGAACACTCGGACAACGCAAATTACAAAACGATAAGAATGTTTTTATATATATATATATATAAAACCAAGATCTGTTATCTCGACGATGTCGCGTGTTTGAGAAACTTTTTCCACGAATATTTACTGATACGTAAAAAAAGGAAAGAATAAAAGCAAAGAGGACGGAGAAAGAGGAATGAAGGTTGACGTGTACACACGACGACGACGTATTTATATAGATTGCTCTGTAAACGTTAGAAATAAAATTACTGGCAAACATCGTTAAGTTGCCATCTAAACAACGAAGCTCGGAGGAGCGGTATCGCAGATGCGGAATAAAAATTGTCTTGACCTTTACCTTGCTTCCGGTGCGCGTGATCTCACGACTTGGCCTCTGTCGTTCCCGGTCGGACCACAGTTTCTCCGTTCACGCGAGGCCACAGTTCCTTCGGTTAACCGGTGTATATCGAGAAATCGGCGTTTCGCGTTCCAGACACGGCAGAGGATGCGGCTAACGAACCGTAATAGCGAGTCACGTCGTTTAAAGCACCGGATGTTCGCGGTGGCGGCGGTGACGACGACGTTGACGAGACGTCGCGACGATTACGCGTTTCGTCTCGAGTCTCGAGAAAAAAAGCCTCTCCCTTTCTTCTTATTTAACATACAAACGTTCTGCGGAGAGTAAAAGTAAAAACGGGAAATAATGTGGCGAAGATGCGTATGGGACGTAAAGAAATTCTTCAAAGTTCGATTCAGACGATATTCGTACTTGCGCAATGTACGACATTAATCGAACGACGAAATCGAAATATGTTTATAATTAATGGAACAGAGTGCACGTACCTGTCATTAATTAGTAACCGACGATTCCGTAACAAGCGGGGGATCGTAAACAACATTTGTTTCCTGTAATATAATATGTTTTGTTAGTTTCATTAACGAACGTTACTCCGGGATTTTAAATTTGTAAAATTGAATCATATGTACATTTGATACAGTTAATGATATAAAATATCGATTGAAATGAAAGCTTTTTAAGGAATTTTTGTTACGTGTGGGAAATTAAATATATGTGCATAATCGTAAGGGAAATTTTGAAAAAAAAGAAGAAAGAAAAATGAAAAAATAACGAATGTTTGCGGGGAAATCCAAAAATTAATTAAACGCTTTTTTGTGAAACAAACAGTTTCATTGTTTCATTAGAAAATATATAAGAATTCGAACAAAAAATTTTAATTATTTCATGCCATAAAGCGATGATATCTAACAAATATAAAAGAGGTAGGAGAGGCAAAAATATGAATTAAATAATATTCCGGGATGAGAAATGAGAATCGTAATTTAATTTATAATGCGCATTCCGCCTCGATTTTCTACAGAAGATTTTCTACAGAAATGCACATTGAACGAATAGCGAATTTGCTTGATGTTTCTCTTTTAAAAGAGAGTAAAACAGGGGAATATTATTTAAAAAGCCGTTATCGAATCGCGATAAAAATATATCGACATCTATACTATATTACAGAACTGTGAAAAAGCTGAGAATATCAGAAACACGGTTAATCTCTTGACGAACGATAAAATAAATAGTTTATAAAACGTTCAACGCGGAATCCATTTCATATTTTGATGAAGAAAAAAATAACATTTTCCAAATTTGCCTTTATATCAAAGAATATAAAAGAGTTCTTCGAGCAAGCTTCGAAAACTATTAATCTAATTGACAATGAAAATATTTCTAGGTAGTGATCGGAACCAATAAACACGACCAGTGCAAACACCGTTTAATAATTTAATATTTATTTTCCATAAAAAAATATAATCGTTATATATACAAATATAAAAGTGTGGACGAACAACCGCACAAATCGGCGACGTTCATCCATATCAATGATGTAACCCGAGTGACAATTCGTGTCCACCTCCGAATCCACCCCCGTGACCACCTCCGAATCCACCCCCGTGTCCGCCTCCGAAACCACCTCCTAAACCACCACCGCCGCCGCCGCCACCGCTAATCAGAACTGGATATGACTCCTTGACAACGACAGGGACCTTGACTGGGTAAGGGACCTCCTTCTCGATCGCGACTGGGACCTTTACTGGCACGCTGACCGGGTAAGGCACCTTGACGGGCACTTTGACGGGCACGGTGTACGGCACCGGGACCGGTTTCTCCACTGGAACTGGGACCGTCTTCTCTACAGGGACTGGGTACGGTTTCGGTATGTGCACCGGGACTGGCCGCTCCACGGGAATTTTAACCGGGACTGGATACGGTACAGGTACGTTTTTCTCGACCGGGTACGGTTGGGGCACACGGACTTGGTTCTCTCTGTGGATCGTGATGCCCGTTATGCGGCCTCCGTCGCCTCCACCTCCACCTCCGCCGCCGAATCCTCCACCTAGACCTCCGCCAAGGCCTCCGCCGAGGCCTCCGCCGAGGCTCAAACCTCCGCCGTGGCTCAAACCTCCGCCGTAACCGTGTTCCAGGCCCCCGCCGTAACTCTCCAGCCCTCCGCCACCCCCAAGACTCAGCTCCAATCCTCGCTTACTCTTTTCCTTCGTCTCGGCTACGGCCGGCTTCGTGTTCGTCTCCTTGGCATCGCCGGCCAGGGCTGTCGCCACTAGGGCGAGTATTATGAGCTTCTGGAAACGTGGTTAATTTTTACCGACCTGTCTTTCTTTCCATCGCGTGTTTCCACGTGACGTCGATTTATTTATTCGAAGAAAAAAAAGACTATAATATTCTAACGGGAGAAAGTGCGCGGTGAAAGCGCGGAGATTCGATAAATGAGAAAAATAAACGTAGTGTAACGTTTAATCGTAATACGGTATCTGTAACGTGGAGAAATATAAATGGAGAAACCGCGGTTCCTTTGAAATACACCTACGCAACGTTTATAAATAACGATATAATGGGAGGGGAATGCAGAACGGGAAGAGAACAATAGGAAATAAAATCTTCTTTTCTTCCCTCCCCTTCGCAAGAAGAAAAAGAAAAAAAAGGAATATTTCGCGACAATGGGAAACCGCGTGTCTGAACTTTCTCCGCTTACCCACCACCCTTTACGTAATACCCTGCCTCTATCCCTTTGTTGTGTACCGTGAGCGTGCGAACGACAATCTACGCGACGAGTATCGTGTGGGGGAACCCCGGAGCTCACCTGCGGAGTGCTCATGGTATCGTTCGAAGGTGCACACTGAGGCTACATCGGACCAATCACTGGCATATATACCGCCACTTTCGCCGTGGCTGCTGGCCCACTCCCCGGAAAATCCTACTCGTCCACCGACGTTAAAGTGGACCGATTGTTGACCACCACACCGCCACCGTGCAAAGGCGTTCGTTCGGCGTTAAGCCGTTTTCCCACGGGCTATCGACCGGCTGGTCGATTACTACCGGATCCCCGGATACGTAGCACGCGTAACACAACCCCCCTTGATGCACCGCTCGTACCGTTTCGTATCGAGAGCCTATCCGTTCACTCGTTCGCCGAGGAGGAGCCCCTCGTCCAATTTACCGTTCAACGATCGCCCAGTCTTCTTCGCGGTTTCTTTTTCTTTCACTCGTTCGGGGAAGGAGTGGCGAGGAGTGACGTTGTACCTCGCCTCCGATTCCGAGGCTCGTGCCTCGTAAAATCGTTTCCGGACGTAATTCCGATCGAGCCTCCCGAATCTCTTACGCAACCATCTCTCGCTCTTGAGACCGATTTCTTTCAGATCTCTCCTCTCGAGATCGGGCGGAACAAGGATATTTCGAGACCGTGTAGGAGATCTCTTTAAAGGAAACGTTCTTTCTTTCTTTCTTTCTGCTTTTTTTTACTTTCGCATTGTCCAGTTTCTTTCTCTTAATTCAGCGTGTTTCCAACTGCTCGATATGGTGTTATAAAAAGCGTTACGTTACGAGGTGGAGTCCGCTTTGGAACGAATTTGGATCGGGGCAAATTGCTTCTTCGATCGAGGAAACTTAATCCGTGGATTAAACGTCTTAACGAGGCTTCGTGGCACGTATATTTGCTTGGACCGATTGTGGAGTAGTTTTTGTAAAGAAAAAACGGTTTACGTAATTGAGACGGGTGTAACGTCGCCGTGCAATCGTGAGAGGGGCGTCGTGATCGTAAAGGTTCGATATGCTTTCGGCAAAGTCGATCGATAACCAATTACGCGGATATTTTCGTGCCTTCGATCCGTCCAATCTTTTATCCCCGCGAAATTTGATTCGCGCGTTCTTCTCGTCATGACGAGATTCGAAGGAAGGTTTTCGGGACAGAAAGTTTTTTTGGATGTAACGTGTGTGCACGTAACGTAACATCGGGTGAAAATGATCGGGGTCGTTATCCTCGTGAAGGGAAGGGACTTATGTGCGTTCGCGCACGCTCCCCGATATCGAGCTGAACGGTAATTAATCACGCCACGCCACCGGCTTTTCGTCGATTTCCATCGACAATGGTAAATTAAATAAGGAAAATGTATTGTAATAACTCGAGGGACGGATTCGCAAAGGGATCGCCGTGAAACTTTCACCTCTTCTGTCTGACACGCGCGCGCGTTATGCACTTAATTGAATGATATTCCCGGCATCATGCTCGATGCTCGATTCTTAATTAGAAGGAAGATAAGTACGCGATACGCGAAGGAAGTTGTTAAGCGTCACGGTGAACGAAACCATTGTCGCCTCGACTCGTTACCATCTTCTTCGCGTTTCTAATCTTTTTTAAACTCGTGGATAATAAAAAGGAAATGTATGGAGAATAGTTTTTAAGCTCCTTTCGAGCAACAGGTGATTTAATTTTCAGGAAAGGAAAAATTCGTGTATCTTCGTGCTACGCGAACACGTACACGAATCTTTTTAATCTTTTCTTCCTTCTCCGATGACTCATCGGGTTGATTTCTAATTTTCTAGCCTCCCATTTAAATAATCGATTTATATATACGGCGATCGATCGTGATATATTATAATCCTGTCGTTGAATCGGATTCCAGTGAAAAACGAGTCTTCGATTCCAAAGTCGAGTCTGTGTGCGCGGATGTGTCCATATCGGTAATTAATAACGAAGCTACGAACGCATCGATATTTTCCCCCGGCGGACCTTTTTCACCAGGACCAGTTTTATAATCACTTTATAGATACTTTGACATTATACGCGACTCTCACTCTTGACACGCTAGCTAATATTTTAACCGGGTTTGCGAAATTATTCGATTTAATTAGGAACCACTTTCAGATATGGGAATATGCTGGAAACGTAGCTTTTGCAGAGCCGGAAAAAAATGAATCTGCTCCACGAGTTGAAACAGCGATCTATCTTAAACGTTAATTCGGTAAAGGGCGCCGATATACATATATCTCCCTACATCAATTATAATTTTTCACCCGAGAGAGATTATTAGATTAAAATAACCGATAGATTATTGGATTCGTAATATAAACGAGGATTAAAAGTCGCGAAATCACGGGCGTATTTAACAAATAGATGGAATAAAGGAAGGCGAAATTGAGAGAAGCGATGGTGAAAGGGAAATCGGCGAAAGGAGGGAATACGGCGAAATCCCTTTTAAATATGTCTTTTTTTGTTTTTTCTTTTCTTTTAAGCAAGTTATGTTTGCTTGCGGAGGAAGGGAGGGGTCGCGAAAAGGGCGAGAAAGGGAAGGGGCGTAACTAGAAAACGGCTTGATAAACACCTTGAGCGAGAACATCCATCCATATATTCATGAGAACCACAGTCTGCCCGACTCGAAAGCCTTTCCGATTATTGCATAAGGTTACGTTTGCGGTCGGTGAAGCAGAAATGCAGACTTGGCGAAAATTCCGCTCCTACCGTCTGCCTCCACGCTACTCGACCACGGGGATTTACTTTGTACTCTTTAGGCTGCATTTCCGCAACTGTGGCGCGTGAATACAAAGTTCGATCCGCGATCTCGGGGATCGAAGATTCTTGGGAAGATTGTTGGGAAGATTCTTGGGGATGGAAAGAATTCGCGAAACGACACGGGATGGCCTGCGAAATACGAAATATTCCTCGTGCGAGGAATTTCTCATAAATAATTATAAATTGCCTTTAAAATAATTATTTAAGGAGAAGAGAGAAATTAATACGATAAAAATATTCGCGGAGTATCGGTAACCAGATGTAACATAATGCGCAAACGTTTACATAATTTTATAGCGTTGTAAATTGCGGATTACTAGAAAGCAAGAACTGCAGAAATAATATGGACAAAATATCGTACACGATAATGGATCCCACACGTAATGCGATCTCGAGCACTTAGTTAACAAAGTTCCGTGTACGTAATACTAATAAAGATGAAAATTGATATAAAAGGTTTCTAATAGATTTCATTTAAAAAAACGATTTCGTGATATTTCGTTTCTCCTTTTTTTTTGTTTTTTGGGTTACGCGTTCGAATTTCTCGACTCGATTAAAAAGATGGGACCACGTAATTACGTATTCGTCGACGATCGAAAATGATTAAAACGAGAAGCGCGGAGGAAAGTGCGGAGATCGCATTTTACAAATCTTAGCACCTTTCGTTTTAATTATTAAGAGGTGAAAGGCTCGTAATGGCGGCGCGATACGTGCCAAATTATTATCGATGAGAGGAAAATTGGTCAACTGGCTCCGCCGACCCGTGTTATTAGTTTCAAATTCGGTAAATGAGACTGCGAGACGAGAAACAAACGGACCGCAGTCACTGTGCGGTTTGCGCAATTACCAGAGTAGTGACGTTTCATCTAATTAAAGTGGTTCGTTACATCACTCGGTGCCCGTCTTCGCTTCTCTCGCTTCGATCCGATCCCTCCCTTCCTGGCCGGGCCAGGGTGTATCGAAACGACGACACATCATAAATTTCAACAAAACCTCGTATCCACCGATCGCTTTCACGTCCACGATGACGCGCGGAATTCGATCGAACTTCCATCGACAAACTTCGTTCTCGTATGGAAATCGCTTTCTAGTCCGAGGAGATTGCGACCGCGGCAAATCACTATAAATTCATCGAAAACAATTTAATCCGGGTGGAAGGTGAGACAGAAACTATCGACAAACATCTTCCTCTCACTTTTCATCCGGCCCGGATCGAACCCCCTCGCTCCGTCCGAACGCATCACGCCGCCCCGGCTAGGAGTCAAATCAATATTTTCAGATTCAAATATGGAGATTCAAATTCAGATATATGGAAATTTATTCCCGGCCGATAAGCCTGATAAACCATGGATACGAGGGGATATTCTAATGCTGCCGAACAGGGGAGATCGTGGTACAAAGTCATTCTGAAATTAACTGCTCCCATGGGAGTTACGAGTGATAACCAAAAATCGTTGCAAACGCGGAATATCTCGCTACGCTCTCCCCGAATCAACCGCGAATAACGTTCTCTCGAGTTTCATCGATATATCGGATAGATCCGGTTACGACGATCGATTCGAGAGCATAGTTCGCCTTTCCTTCGAGAATATCGTATAAGACTTTTTTTTATCGTCGCCTATCTCTCGTCGTTGAAAATCGATGACGCGGTCACTATTTCATTTTGAAATATTTACTTGCTTCGTGTCGAGGTAAAAAAATTATTAAAGATAGCGTTAAGCGAAATTAATTTACCGAGTTATGTGAAAGAAACGTTTTATTTCAAATGGAAAAAAAAGAGAGAGAGAGAGAGAAATTTCGAGAGATAGAATATAAGTTAATACATCGCACAGAGACAGGTATAGATAAACGTATAAAAAAAGTTTGTCGGCAGGAAGAAAAGTTTCTTCTTTCTCGAATGGTAGAAAAAAGGAGGAAAAAAAGATGGCGCGAGGATACCGGAGGATGTAACTTGAATACCTCCGGTCCTAGAGAAGTCCTAATAACTCGCTTCTCGCTTTAATTAAGCTCTTAATATTAATGAACCTCTCGGGGATGTGAGTACAGAGATGTAGGAACGTATTGTGAGAAGTAATCGGATTAAAAAGAGACACCGAACTTGAATCCGTATTAGTTGCCTCGGTTCGCTCTGATGGTTCATCCTGTAATTGAAAACTCCGCCGGCACGGGAATCGTAAGATAAGTGACGAGAAAGTTTAAAGTCGATCGTTCTACGATTCCGACGAGTCGGGTTGAAATTCGATCGGGAGTTTTCTTTCCCGAAAATTTAATACGCGTTCTGAAACTTGTTAAAATTTCGAGGAACGTCGTGGCAGGGAGCGAAATTATGAATCGAAGGAAGGAAGGAGGAGAGTGTCTCGAAGGAGTATTTGTTAAAAGCTGAAGGAGTATTAAGGGAAGAAATTGAACGAAACGCGTATCGATTTGCTAAATGTTGGCTGACAAAAGGCAACGGAGGAAAGCGTCGTCCATGGCGTCGTTCTCTTCCTTTCCTTCTCCTTAACTTCCTACTCCGCAACAATTTCATCGGCACGCTCGAGTTGGACTGGCCGTTGCGTCCCCTATAAAAGCGAGGGTAGACCATCGTGGAACCAGTGTGCTCACTGTCGGCCAACATGAACAGCACAGAGAAGCTGAAAGTGAGTAGCTCTAGTAAGACCAGCCACTTGAACTCCCCGTTCCTCCACTCCGCGCGCAAATAAAACCTGTAACCGGTGAAAATTCAAGCGTCCTCGATGCTATTAAAATCGTGCTCGAGCAATAATAAAAGAATCGGTGAAGATTTCTCTCTTGGAAGATAATATTTGCTTGGAACGCGCGAACGAAGTTTCCCTTTCCATTCTAAATTTTCCTAAATTCCGACCCATCTTCTTTCTAACGGAATCTTCTCTCTAATGGAAAATGCAACCGAAAGTTAATAACCTATAATTTATTCTCCTCAGATCTTACTTATCTGCGGCCTGGTCCTCTCGGCCATGGCCGAAGGGACGAAAAAAACGGCGGAGTCGAGCGTTCAACCAAAGGAGGAGAAGACGAAGCGCGGCTTGGAGCTTAGCTTGGGCGATCATGGGTTTGGAGGTGGTTTCGGCGGAGGTGGAGGATTTGGAGGCGGATTGGGAGGCGGATTGGGAGGCGAGCACATATCCACCGATCACATCAAGGCAGTCACGGTCACAAAGACCGTCCACGTGCCCGAACCTTATCCCGTTGAGGTCACGAAACACGTACCCGTCCCTGTCAGCGTGCCGGTCAAAGTGCCGATCGACAAGCCAGTCCCTGTCCACGTGCCCCAACCTTACCCGGTCACGGTCGAGAAGCATGTGCCCTACCCGGTCGAGAAGCCTGTACCGTATCCTGTCAAGGTGCCGGTCAAAGTGCCGATAAAAGTACCTTTGCCGGTCAAGGTGCCGGTCAAGGTGCCTGTCACGGTACCAAAACCAGTGCCCTACCCTGTCAAGGTGCCGGTGGTCGTGAAGGAGCCTGTACCGCTTATCGTTAAGGAGCACGGAGGAGGATTCGGTGGAGGATTCGGCGGTGGATTCGAAGGTGGGCTCAGTTTAGGCGGCGGCCACGATTTCGGAGGCGGTTTCGGAGGTCACGAACATTACTGAACCAAAGACTCGCCGGTGCATCGTAGTCTTTCACTTTCGTACGTTTCGTTCGCCGATCGGGACGAGACACGTCGGTCGGTAATTCCGTAAATTCTTTCTTCTTAAAATGTTTTTTCGAGATGTTTGCCGGTCGAGACGTGAAGAGGACTGGTCGGCGAGGAAACGTAGTGCCCTTCCGTGGTAGACGTCGGTCGAAATGTACCAATATTGTATTCATCCGTGATCCCCAACGTCATCAAATTGTATTGTATTGTACGATATGTTTTTTCTTTTTCTTTTTTTTTTTTTTATGAACGAATAAAGCGATATTTTTTTATACATAACAAACCGATTATGTAATGTTAGGAGACATTACAAGATTGCTCGGGAGGGAGAGAATCGCTTTGACGGTTACGCGATCGGGTGGAATCGAGACTTTCACCGATTAATGTGTTACGTTACGGAGGTACACCTGTTCTGTAACCAAAGTGTTGTCAGCGAGATAAAGATATATCGTACGGCCTATACGTTTTCTATCTACTGCGTAACGCCTAGCGCGAATTAATAGAAAGGGAAAACGAAACGAACTGCGTTAAAAAATTATCCGTATTGCATTATTCGACGATATACGTACGCATTCTCTTTGAGCAATCTTGATGTTTTCGACACCCCATCCCTCACCCTCCTCTCCCGTCGTCTATTTCATAAAAATTTCGACGCCTCCGCGACGATTCTATTATTTCTACGGGAAATTTAATTTAGGGAAAATATTTGCTTCAGCGAATATTATATTTACTTTGCGGGAATAAGTCTCGAGGGGGAGGGGGAGGGGGAGAATGGAAAACGAATAGGACAAAATAAAATCGACGTCACAGCCAAACCCTCTTTCCGCCTAGTCTGATTTCATTTCCGCGTGCAACGTTCGTTTTCCCTTTGCGCGCGCACGATAATCCGCTGGCGAGTAGAAACTGAAAGTGACCCCAGAATCCGTATAAACGGATTTTAAAATCTGGGAAAAGAGGTTTTGTAGGCGTCGCAGTGTGCAACGCAAGTTCGTTACGTTGCGCACGAAATTACAGAGGCGTATCGTATGCGATTGCGGTTTGCTTGGTTCAGCGAATCCGCCAGGATTCGAACAAGGAAACGTGCTTACGACAATTTTGGCACATTGACGAATGCCCTCTGCGAATATCCGTTCTATCGACCTTGCCCAATCGTCCACGATCAAGCTGCGTGGTACAATCGCGTTTCGATCTGCCATCGATCGATTAAATTATATCGACGTAACTCGCTCTGCGTTGCGAACTGCACGCTTCTGATTATCGCCGATTTACAGAAATAAACAGGCGAAATGAATAATAGATAGCACGATTTATCGAGCGAATTGATCGAGGAAATAATCGATCGTAAACACGATAACGAACATTAATCGTCTAATTACTTAATCGAATACTTACAAATAGAGAAAGAGATAGGCACGATATTTGAAAATCAGTTTATTAAATCGCGTTGAGGCAAAAATTATTACATAATATCTACCTTATTTTCAAGCTACAATTACCCAAGTTTATCTCCTGCTGGCTAGACGAGTTCTCGTATATATAATCGCCTGCTTACCGATATTTTTCTATATACGAAGACACACACGAACGGTTAGTTAGCAAATCATGTTATTTAACGTGCGGCAAAGCAAGATAATCATATTTAATGATCTAGGAAGTTTATACAAGAGAGAGAGAGAAAGAGAGGGGGCGAGAGAGATTTCTTCGATCAACGCATGTGAATGGCGCAAAAAGGAACAGAAAGATGCAGACACGACGTTCCTCGACAATATATACATTGGTCTCAAAGTACGTCGATTGCATAAATTACGTTTCTCTCAATTGAAAATAACGTAAACGTTTCTTTTCTCGAAAACGTATTCTTTCCTTTTCATGTATTATATTTGTTTGTTTCGCGTTAACCGAGCGAAATAACTCGATGAAATATCGACGCTTGTAAAATATTACAGAAGCTTGCTCGTAACTAACTTTTAGAAAGGTATCATTGACTGTGAGTAATGCTTCCGATATCTTTTACGCAATGTTTCATTTTACGAGCCATAAGATTATAAACATTTCGCACCCTATAATTGAAAATATATTTCATCAAACTAGACAAAAAAAAATCGATCGATAAATCTTTTTGTTCTATTTTTACAAAACATTGAAATTACGTCTAAAGTTCGTTGCTCTTCCGTTTCCTATTTTTCGAATTTTGTTGCTCGTATATATATATATATTCCCAATTATTTATTCGCGCCACACACACAAGCGATTTTCATGCTTCCTCGTTCCCCAGAAATTGGCGCGAAATCGTCGAACATCAGGCGTTTCCGAGAAATCAGAACGTGCCGCAGTTTCAAGTAGACGCGTCTACCTGTGTTACGCAACCAGGTTTGGAACGAAGTGTCTTATTTTCCTTTCCGTTTTCTTTTTTTTTTTTTATTCACCTTTCCTTTTCGTTCTACAACGCGAAGAATCGTGACTTGGCGCTTGCATCAATCTCTATTGTGTCTCTTCTGTCAGAAATTGAAATATCCAAAGGGACGAGTGTAAGGAGGTACCTTCGCGTTCGCACCACTTTTTATTCTAAATATATATATCGTGGAAATCGGAGCGTTGCGTCAAGAGCTTCTCACTCTACGCACCAATTGCGATGTAACGTTATCGTGGAACAATCTCTTCTAGTCTTATTATTTCCGCCATTTTACTCGATTTTAGACGGGATAGCCTTTGTTTTTTGCGCCGAGATTCGATTCAACTTTTAATTCACACGATTCTAAGTTTCATTAATGCTCTAGTGAACTATTTTTTGCATATGCATCACGAAGGATGATAAAAGAAAAGAGTTGCCTTATACGAGCATGCGGATTAACGTAACTACTTCTTTTTATATCCATCTTTTTTTCCACGACACTTTTGTCTCACTTTTATCGTTCGTTACGATTCATTAAAGACACGCGTAAAAAGAATAGTAGTCAAAATGTCATTAGTATGATTGAATTCGAAAGCGATGTTCGGGAGGAAACGTTTCACAACGTCGAAATAAAAGAGCTACCTTCTCGTTTCAACTATAGAAATAACACGAAAGCCTATGATTTTCGTGATTATTATCGGCAAACGTATTACGTTTTTAAACGTACGATATAACGTAACAAGAATTCGAACGAGTTTGCTACACGTATGAAGAAATATTTCGATCTTTTATTTCTTCCTGTTTCAGTTTTCCTTTTTGTTCTCTTACGATATATGACGAAACATCTCTCTTATTTGCCTTAGCCAGCCCATGCATTTCTGATATTCCCCTTCACTTTCTAACGTATAAAACTTGCTACACGTGTCAACAAAATCGACCAAATGGAATCGTATATATATCCGTGGAAAATGGAAATTTATAATACATCCATAACCCCGGAAGTATATTTCCAATGGCGATATCGTTTTAAGCTCGCGGGAAAGCGGTAAGCGGAAATGAATTCCTCGAACGTTTTTAAAATCGACGCAAACTCCCCGACGTAACTTCGACGTCTAATGACGCATTCTTGCTTCTCTATGTCCACTTCTTTTTGCCTCGCGAGCTTAGAGCCACGAAATTTGTGGCATTCCAAGATGACAGACGGTGCATCGCGCCGCGGCAACGTGAAGGGAGTATGGAATCCTTCGTTCCATAGGATCCGTCACGTTCGTCGATAGACAACTTGTTTGCACGAGAAATGATCGTCAACGGTACGTTAATATTGGTTCTGCCAACACGTATGCGCCTCGAGTTTGCGTTTTACTTGTCCGCGCACCCTCCCCTCTCCCCTTTATTGCATTGCAAAACGAAAGAAAACGTTAAATTAATTGGGAAAAATGGATCGATGCCGTGGCGTGAAACAGCGTGGAAAAAAGCACGAGCAACGTAATATCAGCTCGAATAATATTGACATGCTCGAGGAACATATTTTAAGTTAGTAACGTTAACGAACAACTTCTCCTCCGATTTACACCATAATCCTAATGAGAGAGGCAGAGTTGTAAGTAAAATAAGATCGTAACTTCATCGTAATTACTGGACCGTAATTTCACAGGGGTGCGACAAATTACTTCCAGCGCCTAAGCTACGTTTCTCCTTGATAAAACTTTATCGAATTCCCGAGGGGAAGGAGGAGCCACGTGGAAAATAACACCGAATCGTTATGCCCTCCTTGGTTTAATTAACATTATTGAAAATGAGAATTACGCTCGTCGCTATTTATATATAGAACATCTCTCTTTTATTTTCTCTTTTATTATTTGCATAATATCATATCTCTGAATAACCCGTTTAATACGGCAAATTACTTTTTAATCTCTCTGTTTAATTATTATATCATCTGCCTCAACGGTATTCCACTCCACATATCTACCGCATTAAATCCTCGCATTATTATTAATAACAGGGCATAAATAGAAATTCACAACTTAGAGATAAACGCGAGTAATGTGATACTGGTATATTGGTATTATGCTCCGCATACTCGACCTGAGAAATCCTCGTAAAAGAGTAGTGACATCTGAATTTATCGCCCTATTAACCGGTGTGTGCCGTGTCGCGGAATTGTAAATGCAACTTTCATCGGAAGTGGACCACTATCTAGAAATTCCTGGTGTTACGCAACACGGTGCAGGATTATACTCATTTAAATTCCACTCGAACCTTTGTCAACAATCTGTCTCGCATGATGCAGAGAGTACCATCGGCTTTTCTGTCTCCTATACAAAGTTACCGGCCTCTCCCTCTCCCTTTCTCGTATCTCGTATTTGCATCGTCGCGGAGAAACTTTCCAAGTTTCACGGGACCGGAACCACCCATCGAACCGATCGAAAGTTTCCGTGTGCCGTCGTGGTTCTGAAAAATCTTTTCGATTGGTGTTCGTGTGTACGAACGTAATGCTTTCCACAGCATTCGCAGGCGAGCCTACAAAGTCAATGAGATTACGTGGACACCGATCCGTGCATTTCCTAGGTCGCTTATGCGTTACAAATGCACACGAATGACTGAATGTTCGATCTTTACTTCCGCACCGCAACTCGTTCCGTTCCCGTCTCGTTTCAATCGTAATAAATTATTCGCGCGTAAAAGCTATTTATTATTATTATTCTCCTCTTTTTCTTCTTAGCTTGTCGCTTTTTTTATTATTTAAATTTTTTTTCTTAAAAGTTAAAGGTAATATTTTAAAATAAAGGATTTGAACGGATACCGATGAAAGGAATTGTTTGTTTTACGTATATATATTATTATTTTGAAACTTGGAAAAAGTTAAGAAATATACGTAGATTTGTATCGATTTTATAAAGAGAGAATTGTGAAGAACGAGTAATTGTTTCGCATTATTTCAAGCGATAAAAATCAGAGAAACGAAAGTATAGAAGGCAATGATTGGATTATAAAATACTCGTATAGTAAGATACGGATAAAAACTTGTATATATAACGTACGATATGAGTCATGTATTCGTCTTGAACTGATATATCATCTTTTAACTAATAGTTTTATAAAAAAAAATATATGATTAGACATAATCTCATTGATAATAATAAATAGATGAAACGTCAATCGTATGACTTTATTTTTTAATCGTAACAAAGAAACATAAACCATGCGTATACATGTGTAAAAATGATTATATTAAAAGTGTTAAATTTGATTATTTCCAATTATTAAAAATAGGTATGATTTTGAATTATAATTCTTTGGATTTTATCATATCTTAAATTTATTTTTAAATCACGATTTACAAAGGGATAAGATAGCGATTATAACTAATGATGTAACAGATAGCATCCATGTGTAAAAATTGCTTTTAATGTTACCACTATCAAAAAATTATTAATTACTTTTTTTTTTCATTTATATAATGAAATTTATCGTTTATAGGCACTTATTACACAACGATTTTAAAATTCGTACATATAAATATTTTTATAGAAACTGATTTATTAACTAATTTAATTTTACATTTCTATTTAATGAAATATAGTTCTACGTAACTCTATTAGTGAATTAAAACCAAAATCAATTTTCTTTTATAATTATTTTCCTTTTTCTTAATTTTTATAATTAAAGGAAAAAATTTGTAATTTATTAAACGATAAGAAAACCTTGTACAAAATTGATATTACATCGAATTATTGGAAGACAATATTTATGATGTTATAACTTTCGTAATTGTTTACGTATAAATACAATAATTAATGTAAATATTATTAATATAATGTAATAGATATACAGAAGAATTATATTAACCGGGATTCACGTTTATCGTATTAACTATCTTTTCATGTTTTGTAATAACTGTATCGTCGACATTTATTTTATCATTTAAATTACTTTCTTTATCAATCTTTTGGTTCTTAGAATACACAAGATCGTTTTCAATTGATCTATTTATATCTGCTTTGTCTTTCATTGTGTTAGAACCACAATTACTATCAGTAAGACTTGTAGCGGCAGTGTGTTTTAAAGCCAAATATTCATCAACCGATCCCATTGGATGTTTCTCTGTAACTTTGTTATTAGTAGCTTCTATTGTAGGGGGTGATGAGGGAGGATTTTTAGGAGATGTATTAAGTTTAGAAAGTCTTTGACGTTCTCGTAATCGTTTACGAATTTCCGATTGAATCTTTGATTCTTTTATCACACTTTGAACATCGTCTGTCTGATAGTAACGACTCGCCCAAGTTTCGGTCGCATTGGATTTTTGTGAAGAATTTTCAACCATTTGTGGATTCGATTGCTTATTTTCTACAATTTGATTATTTTTATCATTCTCGTTATTTTCTATATCATCCATATCGTCGCAATAATTATCTAAATCGATTATCTCATCTAAATCTATAGATTTCTCTTCATCTAAAACTACTTTGCTCGATATTTCTAACGTTTCGATGGAATTTTGTTTATTTGGTGATGAATTATCGTGTTTAATATTATTTTCTTCTTTTTCATTAATTTTTTCATTTAATTTTAGATTCGAACAATCATTATTTTTTATATCTATTACATTTTGACTAACATTAGTTTGCGCGTTTACTTCGAAAGTTATATCTTTTGATTGTTCTTTTATATGCGATTTTTTCTTTGTTTTTCGCCTTTTGCTACTAGATTTTGATTGATTATCTTTATGAAGTGCATTATTGCTATGAATACGTTTAAGTACTTCATTTTTTTGTGTACTATTTATTTCTTGATGAATTTCTATTGAACTTTTTATTATATTATCTTCTTTCGAATTTTCTATACTATTAATATTATGTACATTATTTAAATCTCTATTTTCAATATGATTAATATTGTCTTCGTTTTCTATAACTCGTTCATTTTGTAATTTTTTATTTACGCGTACTCCACTATGAGGTTCTCCTTCACTATCGCTAGAGAGTAACTCGATAGTTGGAGTTGGTTGAACAACTAATACCACGTCTTCATCTTCAGCACTATTTTGCTGAGCACTAATAATTCTTTCCAATTGCCTTCTGCAATTTTCCTTTTCTTTTATTTCATCTTGTTCAGCCTTAGTTGCAGCAGTTTTATTTGAGATATCATTATCTGTTACAGATTTAGATGTATTTGGTATTATATCTTCCTCTTTTCTTATTAATGCTCTTATTGCCCTGGCGCGCATTTCTAACTCTAATAAATCTAATAAACTATCAGCTTCTTTTTCTTTATTTTTATCTGTATCATCTTCCTTTTTTACTTGTACATTCTTATAAGTGTTATCAGGAACTTTCTTACTATCATTTTTTTTAATAATTTGAGATTTCCCTTTTTGTTTAATTCTTTCCTTTTTTATTTTTCCTTTAAGTGTCTTTGAACCTTCATCCTTTTTAGATATATCTTCATCAGTAAACCATTCTTCGGTATCTGAGATAATTTCTAAAGAAGGCCCTATTATTATGAAAATAACGTAATTTAAATATAATATATTTATAATGATAAATATAATATAATATATTTAAATTACTACTATGTACTAATTCTAAATTATATAATTATCACTATACCTGAATCATCTGTTTCACTTGTATCTGATGATTCTAACATAGGTTTTCCATTTAAAATACATAATATACGGCTTTTGGACATACCACTTAATTCATTAGCACACCATTTTTCTAACTGTCCAAAATCCATTTTCTGAAAGGGATAATTATGTGAACTATCATATATTATGTATTTTTCTTAATAATTTATTTAATCCATCATATGATGGAAAAAACAAATATACCTTTAATGTTTGAGGCAACATCATGCGTATTTTTTCAGCTTTAACAGATTTGAAAAGTTGCCTAGCTAATTCTTTACGGTCTGACAAATATTCTTTAATTGATTTTAAATCTCTAACATCTACTTCTTCATCAGATGATAATGAAGAAGAACTACCGGATGAACTACTACCTTCCTAAAATATTATCTCTTATTAATCAAATATATTATAATGAATATTTATTCACCAAAAATATATGGATATATATTTATTGAATACTAATAAAAGATAAAAAATATAAGAGAAATTACCTCACTACTATATGCACTTTTTTTTGCTTTTGACATGTTTAATTTATGAAATATTTTTTATATATTATATATTAAATTTCTATAAACAATTCATACAAATGACACTCAATGTCATCGAATTTCTATTATATATTATAAATATTGCCTGTTTTCCATTCTTTAAATATGACAAATCCAGTAATATTAATATAAATATCAAACAGACAAAACATTGTGTAGTATTACTACAAAATTAGAAACAATATTCAAAATCATAGATAAAGTATACAATAGATTTGTGACAATATGAAGATGACAGATGTTTTATTTATTCTATCAATACATATGTATCAATGTATTTAAAATTATAATTTTATTCTATATTATTCTATACTATATTGATAATGTTTGAATTCTATTTAAATGAATAGTTTAAAAATTTTAAAACCTTAAATGCATGAAATATAAAAATATTTGATATGAAATCTAGGTTATATGTTATTCATGGTAAAACAGCTACCTGCTACTCATGTCAGGAAATAACCTATCTTATTGTTGACAACTATTTGTCAACAAAATGATACCAATTAAAGAGAATACAGACTTATGAATAATCCGAAGTATAATCATATAAGTATTTTATTTTTAAATAGTGTTATTGAGATTATAAGAATATTATTCTTAGTGTGGAATTAATTTTGTGATTGATAATTGACAGATAACAGATAACTAAATTAGCAATTAAAATTTTGCACTTTCTCATTGCTAATGTTGTACATAGATGTGAATTCACATCTTTTGATAAAAAGTAAAATAGAATCAATTACTAAAATAGGAAGTCATATCTTCCCTCCAAGATATGTGTTATGATAAAGTCTATTAGATTTATAATATACTATATTTCTTATTCTTGTATTTATAAATAGCAAAGAAAAAATGTTGAACAGAGTTAAATCAGTATTAATGAATGTTGTGGGTGGAAGTGAACTTGGCCTACAATATCCTACTGATTCAGATAATGAAACAGTAACAGATTATCTTAATTTAAATATCGTTACAGAAGTAGAAAATAAACCATATAGTAGACCTAGTTTTCTAGGATTAACAACAGAAGAAACTCAAGTAAGAATTGCTATTAATTAAATATGAAATATATTTTTATAATGTTATAATCAGTAATAAAATCATTTATTTATATAATTAATAGGTAAGTGCTGATCATAGAGTAAGACCAATTATAGTTCCAAGAGACTTAAGTCGATTACCATGGTGTGCTGGATATGCAGAATGCATAAATGCTGGAAAAAGTACATGGAATGAAGACCAAACATCTGCAACTAGAGGAGATCTTAAACTAGCAGATGTTAATGTTACATTGCCTTATGTCATGTTCTCTATGTTTGATGGACATGCTGGTTATCAAGTAGCTTTAACAGCAAGATTACATTTACATAGGATAATTCTTGTAAAAATTTTATTCATAATTGTTTATTTTAATTATAATTCATATTGTATTCTTTTAAATATATATTGATTTTATAGGGAAGATTAATGGCAATACCTGGTAATATGTTACTAAATGAAGATGAAGATGAACTCATAAAAGGAAGAGATTTAGTAATTGGTGCTATTGAATTAGCATATAGACAAATGGATCAAATGGTAGAAGTACAAGCTCAAGGAGGAGGAGGAGGTTGCACAGCAATTACTATTTTATTTTTAAATGGTAGATTGTATGCTGCAGGTGCTGGTGATTCAAGGTGAACAACATTTCAACAATTACTTCTGATATGGATTATATATTAAAATGATTAATATCAAATATATAATTTAACAGAGCTGTATTAGTTTTGGGAGAAAGTCAACGTGCTTTAACAAGAGATCATACTCCTGATTCAGAATCGAATCGTGTCAGAGCATTAGGTTTTCTAAGAAGTACTGAATTATTGAAAGGTCATTTCACACCACTTGAATTTAGAAAACGACCTTTGCAAAAAGAATTAGGATCTATGGTTTTGTATAGAGAACCTTATATGACTGGTTGGGCATATAAAGTATTAACAATTTCCGATTTAAAGCTACCTCTTATCTCTGGACACGGAAAAAGAGTAAATAAACAACATTCTTAAGACTAGAGAGATTGACGACGATAGTTGACATAAACATAATTTTTTTGTACAACTTTTATCAACAGAGTCGAGTAATGGGTACTATAGGAGTAACGCGTGGTTTCGGAGATCATGGTTTAAAAGCGGCCAGTACAGGAGTTAATATAAAACCATTCCTGTCATCACAACCTGAAGTGCAATCTATAAATTTAGATAGTTGTAATCTCACAGAACGTGACTGTATTATTGTAGCTACGGATGGACTTTGGGATGTTGTATCAGATAAAACAGCAGCGAATATACTTAGAAAAACACTCGCTCCTGATAATCCATCATTAGAATATAGGTATTCTTTATATCTTTTATAAGAATTGGAAACTATATTAGAAATAGAGATTATGAAATTATTTCTGTTACAGACTTACAATGGGTGCTCAAGAATTGGTACAAGCAGCACGCGGTAGATTAGTTGGACGAGCTTGGGTTGGTAAATCAGAAAATCTTGAAGAAACGGATGAAAAATTTTCACCCATGGCATCAGTTGATGATATCAGTGTCTTAGTGGTACCATTGTACCCTTATTTGTGTGAACATAAACAGTGGTTAAAAACAACACAACAAGAAAGAAGATACTCTATGGATTCGTTACACATATCTGTCAATAATTCTGTATAATAGATAATCAAAATTGTAGAAACCGATTTTATGTTTAAGTAGGAATGTTACAGTTGAGATCAAGTGTATATTCATGAACTAGTATGAAGATTAATCACCAAAATATTGTTGCTTTTTACATTGCTTTTAACAGATAATATTTATATTAAATTTTAAAATTATCTAACATTTTTTTTTTTTGAGAGTGATAATTTATTGTATACTGCCACTTTTTAAAAGTGTAGTTAAAGAATGCCATTATTATTTAACAGAACATTCCAATTGTAGAGTGTTGAATATAGTGTAAGTATCTTAATTTTAATATTATGCAGCATCCAAAGTAGAAATAAAATCTGTATAATTTTTAAATTGTGTGCATAATTACATATATCATGAACAAAGTAAGGAAAGTAAAGTAGAAAAAAATTTGTACAAAAAGTAATCTTACTATAAATATACTTTTCATTAAATGATACTACCTGTCTATTTTATATTTATTTTCACTTTAAAGTACATAATTAAATTGAAACATATATATATATATAAATAATCATGAAATGATTCAAATAGATCAATAAAAAGAATAAAATTTAATTACCTTATCTTTATATAATCTGTTTTGATATATTCTGATGTACTCAGTGTAATTAAAAAATTTAATAAATGTTATACTGTATTCAGTTAAATGAATTTGAACTTATTTTAAATTATTTATTTTATTTAATTTTACAAGTATATTTTACTTCTATTTTAAATTACTCATGAAATATATATGCCATTGATATATTCAATACTATTTATTTTGTAAAATAAAATAAAATTATTCGTAAAATTTTTGTACTTACATGTTGATTTCCATCCTATGACGAAAGGCTACCAATATTTTCTTCATTTCACACTTATTTCACTATATATTCACAATATTATATACTTATAACTTTACACGTTACCTTATTCACACGATTATACGATTATGCAAATTATTTTCACGATATTTTAATACGAACTTTATATTAATATTGTAAATTTTTCACACCGACACGACGCGTTTTAACTTGATCATGAAATTTGAATTTTTCAAACGCTTTTATAGGATATTGTACTGCGCATGCGTCGCGCCTAATTTAAACTAGGAATATATTTTCTTTCATATTCGTATGTAAATAACTTAAAATTTTTAATATTTTATAAGAAATTGTTCAAGAAATTTTTTTCTGTTTTCAAATACGTATATACATATATAATATATGTAAAAAAATATAACGTTTAAGGTAAAATTAACAATTAAAATATTTTTTTATTTGTACATACATTTAAACTGTATGTGTAAAACTTATAAACTGTATGCGTAAATTTAATTTAAAAATTGGAATCAATTTTTTTCGAATAAAGGTGATCCGATAATAATTTCAAAAAATGTTAAATTGACATTAAAATTTCTTTCGCAACATTTCATTGCAATATTCTGTATATAATGGATGACGTAAAAATATGAATTTCCATATACGAGGAAAAGCATGCAGGGAAACCCTTTAGGCACTTAAAGGGGCAAGTGCATTTTCACGTCGTTGGGATGGCACAGTGTTCCAAACAGTCAACTTTCACAAATTTAATTATAGCGCATAAGCGAAATGGAAGGTAACATTCTGTTTTCATCAAAATTATATATTATTAGTTATTAGGCTAATATAAACATTATCTTTTTACTTTTTAAGATTATTAATCTTAATTTCTTCGAATTCCAGTTACGATTTTATATTATATTCAACGTGTGAATTGTATATCCTTTATGGCTGACGCTACGAAAAGATAACGTCCTGAAATTTCTATGAAACGACCGGCAATAAAGGTGCAGATGAATTTTAATGCATCACCAATGTCGTTCCGGACTAAGAGCGACAGCATAAAAGGGCAGAAAGATAAAAAGCGTCGCGAATCACCGTAGGAAAGTGCTCTCCTCCATGCGGAATACGCGCGGTGCCTGTGAAAACTAAAGCTACTCTGACAGTTCCCCGTTGACCCTAGCATCGTTCGGTTTTAAAAAGTCGCCGCAGCTTGACTTGACAGTTTTTCAAACTCTTCTTTGCCATAAGCCATCAAAATTTTCATCTCTCCATTTTTTTCGAAAATATCATTTCGACGCGGTTTAGGTTAATGATTTATATTCCTAAATGCTTTTATTACATTACAAAATACGTAAACACGTATTTTCCCACTTTTACAAAGTATCGAATATTTAATCGATATAGATCAAGAAAAATAAAACAAAATCCTAATATTTTAAATATATTTATATTTGTATAAAATTTAAATTTAAATTTAATTTTTATCTAGGAAAAATTAATGGCATAGCACAATAATTTGACCGACTAATTCATAGTCTATTTTTGAATTAAAAAAAAAAAAAAAGAAAAATGACGTATGTTACTTTTTTTTTTTTAGCAAACGTCAGAGCATGGATACGTTTTTCGTGCCAGCGAGTTATGACAGGCTATCTGTCACGATCATCATCGATGGTAACTCGAAAGATACCAAGGGACGTTATGCTTCTCCCGGCAAGGGGTGGCGAAAGAAAAGACGAAAGAAAGAAAGAGCGAAAGAAACGGTAACTTACGGTGTATCGGAATGGCCGCAAGTTAGGGGTCTCGTACAGCCTCGATACATCATCGTTAGAGAACTTTGGACGGCTTCCTGGTTACGCCATTGATGGCTTCCTTCGATAGGACATGATGTATCTACCTTTCATTGCTGCAACATGGAACTAGAAGTCGGTTCTAATTTAAAAGTAAAAGTACAAATTAAACGATAGTATAAAACATTCGTCAACGGCCGTGTTCGTACATCGATCATGCGAGTCGTGTCGCGGTATGACACGATCCTAAACCTTAAAGTTGATGTATGAATTTTCATTTAACGTGGACATGTCATAGAGATAAAATGAGATAAAAATTTCCGATTGGAAAAGCGATAATGCCCCTTTTGCTCGAAGAACTAATTCAATTTATGCGAATAGTGCCTATTAATTTTTTGAGCTTAAAAAATTCTTACTTAAACGAGGACATCTGTGTATTTCGAAATACGGAAAAGTGAGAACATGTCGATAATATGTCTCGCATATTTTTCAGGATTCGAAGTCAACTTCTCCTCGTTAGTTTCTCCAGTGACTGTTGTCAACTCTCTTAGCATCTCCGAACCTAATGTCCCTTGGTTGGAAACTAACGCCTAGTTGCCGAACGTGACGCAACGGATAATGCGACAAGTTTGCCGTCAAGGGATTATGTGACCAGTTCTATGCTCGGATCTGTTAATACCTTCACGGTCTATATTTCAGCATAGTGCTTCGTTCGTTTAAAATCGGTTAGTTTAGATTTATAATTACTTAGAATTTATTTGAGTACAAAGAAAGTTTTTTTTATAAAACAATCTTCTCCTTATCTTCTCCTTGTATCGATATTGTACGACTGTGTTTGATTGTAAACAAGTCGAAGAAACAATCGTTCGATTACAAGAAAATTGTTGAAGTTTTAAGATAACGACGATAAAAAAGAATAAGAATAAAATATAAAAGTTGATCGAGACTGAAGTAATGCGAAAGATGAATGGGGAAGAAGGAAAGTAAAAAGATAGCTTTCCATCTTCTTCTTTTTCCTTCCTGTCTCGCTTGGTTCATGAATTTTTTGCAACCATTAACTATTTTTTTTTTCTTCTAGAGATAATGGCCGGTCCGTTATAACCTCTGCAGATTACAGAACGAGTCGGATGACCAGTGAGGATTCTTTAAAAAAATTTGTATCCGCAGCGATTGGGAAAGTAGAATGATTACCCGCATGTCGGCCCACATGCATTCACCTATACCTATCCGAAACGAACAGATTGAACTAAATTAAGTTCTTTTTTTTTTTATCCATGCATTCGCCTTTTGTACAATGGCACGGAAATAGGCTTCCACATTCCTTTGAAAACTGTTCTCATTTTCCGCCGTAAATCTAGATGGAAAGGAATGTCCGCGACAGGCGAACAAATTAAGATAATGACAGATGTTTCCTGTGAAATAATAAAGAATAATGTTGCATGCGAAAGTCCTATTTGCTCATAGACATTGGAACATAATTTTTCAGAAAGAAAGTAATTCTCATTTAAACGTTTTAACATTATATACATATATTGTTTAAAATATATGTGTAAAAATTATAATTCTCTATAATTATTATCCTGGAACATTATTAAAAATTATATTACATCCTTTGATAAAATTTGCTATCAAATTCAAACCTGGATGGATAGCTGTCATTTTTTTTTTTTTTTTTAATACAGAAACGCATTTTTTGACAAAAGCAAGATCCATTGCGTATATATTACACGCCTTCGGGAGTTCGCGTCTATTCGAGGGCGGAAACGGTTATCCAATATCAAATTAGCGTACGTCAGGGCAAGTTCTTCCATGGCATATGCTCAATAACTCCATTTTCACTGACATAACTTGTAATCGTATAATCCGTCTAGCAATCCGACTGAAAGCAACGATTCTGTTCTTTGTCGATCACGAAGAATGAAAAATATCCGCTTTATACAGACGCCGAGCGTTTAGCTGTAATTGATCCAAATCCAATTTCTCCGAACGTTGAAGGATACAAGCTCGTTAATCCGATAAATTCTCATGTTTCTTTCTCATGAAATACTTATTCGATTAACTTCCATTCCTTCTTCAAAGGTAGATAAAAATTGATTTGATTACGAAACAATTTACGATAAGGATAAACGATTGACTCGCGGTAAAAGCTTTACCCGGTAAAAAGATTTTTACCGGATAACGAATTAAATTGCACAACAACGTACTTACATCGAACATTATTTATAATTTCAACGATGAGAATCGATTGATAATCGATCGTTCGAGGAAAGTAAATGTTTCATAAGACGCAATAATAACAATTTCTCTTGATTGTCCGCATGGCCGAGCCCGAAGCTCCGAGTAGCTAAATGGGATAGGTGTTACCTAAGCTAGTTACGGATCCTTCGATAAACACAGACGGACAAACGTTTCCTAATTGTGCTGGCAATTGTTTACGCTACCTCGAAGCACCTTCCGGTCTTCCTGCGTTCACGGCTATTCCGTGTTTGCCTCTCCGCTTCTTGCCCGTCTCTGTCATGTCTTCCGGAAGAATGGACGACGAAAATTTCGACGTAGGAGGATCAACGAAAGGGAGGTGTCTTAATTAAGTCGTCGTTGGCGTCTAACTCCCCCTCTCGCAGAAGGAATCTTTTCATTTATTACGTAATTTTCTTCGAACGAACGAAAAGTTCTGTTTGCCGTATTAATTTCTCCGATCGTCGACGACGTTCAAACGAATCTTTCGCTAAGCACGACGACGACCATTCGTTCGTGTCTACGAGGATAGACGCCTTCGAATGAATTTTTAAAGAAATATCGAGATGGAAAATTTCAAGAAATTCGACAATTGCTGTTCGCACCGTCCATTTACCACAGCCCCTCGTTCGCTTCTCGTTTCTCTCATTTTCCCCGGTTCCCATTCACCCTTTGCCACGTTTAAGCATCGTCGGAACGATACATCGATTTACTGCGGTTTTACTACTGGCGCGGCGCGGCTGTTTTAACGATGCATAAAGGTGGCGGCGCATAAAGAAAATGTTGCGACCGGCACGATGAGCGCAAGATAGGATGCACGACAGCTAAGGCATGCAACAAATCGAGGCGGCCGCTTCTCGAGGGAAAAAAAATATCGGTCGTTTAACACCCCCACCCTGGCCGTGCTCCCACGAGGCCGATACCGAGGACGAATTATTGCGCCGCGCCAATCTACGAGGATTACTCGTAGTGGGGGGAGGAAAGGGCCGTCGTTCGCCGATTTTACGGCCGCACACGTCGTTCTCCTGAAAGCGCATCGACATCGTTGCAGCTTGAGCTTTCTGAGGATTAGCCTATCCGAAACTTGCGGCCCATCCGTATTAGCCGATCTATCGAGAATTTCGATTCGACAGCCTCGTCTTGGCCCCCCCATGATACATCTTTCTTATCGCGATCGTCAAATATCCATAGATGATGTAATCTATTGAAAAAATAGTAAGAATTGGTTGTGGATCAACGAATCTCGTTGTGAATTCGATTAATTTGATTTTATCGTTTAATTTTGTCATCGAATTTACATCGATTGATATTAACAGCGCGTGTTCGCTCTGTTAAAAGTGGACGGGTGAAATGGGCAGAAAAGGATCGGAATGCAATAATAGGAGGGGAATCGATCGAACGTTTAGAATGTTTGGTATTGTGGTCGTCGGGAGTAACTATTTAACCTTATCGTATTGCGACGAATGCAAATTACGTGTACAAACGTATATATGCCGCCGCGTGCAACTCTATAGGGATAATCGAAACACCATAAACCAAAACTAGCCACCGCTCAATGGAACAGGGTTTCACTTCATAATGTATGATCAACGAATAACGGATTCATGATACACCATTTCAATTCGAAATAAACATAGATACGATCTAGTTACGAGTTTGTTTAATTACCGACGTAACGATGATTTTCCGTTAGAGATGTCAAATTCTACGTTTACATATCGTTTACGTGAATATCGATGAACCGATTACCGAAATATTGATGATCGATCAACACGGATTTTATTTTCGATCTTTTGTTTTCCATTCACCAGATTATTAATTTGTTAAATTAATTCCAAACAAATATTTTTTTCCATTATCTAATCCTCTTTTATTCAATATCTTATTGTTCAAACAGTGTGCTTCAATCGTGTGCAATCGAATTCTTTCCTTTTTCCAAATTATTTTTTCGAAATATCCGTTTGACGATACTCGACCGGGGCATTGCAAGTCTAATATAATACGTTAACGCTCGAAAAGATGCGAACAGCTTTGAATAATGGAGAAAACTAGTAGCTGCCATTCTGACTCTTATAGGGGTGGTCAGGAGGCTACGTAACTGCGATGGAACTTTTCTGTTCGCCTAATTGTCCCGAAGGGATGACCTCAACGTTTATTATGCCTTTATCCGCGTTCTTTAATCCCGCATCCTCCCCACGATTCTTTCATCCCACTCTTCGCAAAGCGATTTATAATTAACGCCAACCTTTCAACGAATCCCCTCACTGTTCCGCATTATCGATTCAATGAACCGATTGTTCCAATTTACCCTTCTTATCATAATCCAATTAAATTTCACCGTGACGTATTAATTATTCGACGATATACGGATCCGTTATGCCATCAATGATTGATCGCAGCGATACACGCGGCGATCGGACGGAAAATTTCGAATCGCGAATCGAACCGATCCGCGAGCGGACGATTCGAATTGGCTATGAAAGCGGATTCGTCCGCTTTGGATCAGAATTACCTCGTTAAGACGGTTGAACTCGACCCTTGCCACTTCTGCATTTTCCCAAACACGAGAAGATGATCAATGGTAAAAGCATCTTGATGCTGATATGCAGATTTTGGGGATCGTCTTCCGTCCAGCATGGCAGGCAGGCGCGAGTATATCTCGAAATAGATGTTTGTTCTTCGAAGGAAGAGTACGAGTGGCGCGCATCGTGGATTAAAGATTAAAGTTCAATTTTCTCTTGTTCGACTCCGCTTATGATGTAGAAATAATACTAAAATGATAAAAGATCGAACGTTACCTTCTTACCTCTAATTCGTGCTTATAAAATAAAATGAATTTAAAATAAAATAAATAATTCCATTTTTTTATATCAAGGAAACTTTTGTCAACTTTTTGCTATCGATATGAACTTGCATCGCAAATGCATCTCATGGCTGTTACCACCGATATTCTGTCATCGTGTATCCAGCAATTGACTTAATGATCCGAGTGAATCTACTGTCGACGCAGGACCTAAGTGCATACACGAGGTAACATATTGGATGCTCACACGGTTAACAAGCATCTGAGCAAACAACCTACAACGGCCTTGACAAAGCGGCCGCAGCTCTCGCAGTCAGTGGAGCTCGTAATGTAGGGCGCCAACTACAAAATCCCGTTGTTTGCCGTTGCGCGTGAGAAAAATCTCAGAAAGAATACACAGAAAATTGTTTAAAATTCTATCAGCTGAGCACACACGAGACATTAATAGAAATGTAAACATTTGTTGCGAATGAATCTAAATCCATCGTATCGGTAAAAGCGTATTAAAATCCGACCAAAAAAGGTCTCTGATCGTAGAATATATTTTCGAGGTACAATTTCGTTGAATAATATTTAATTATTTAAGGCAATTTTTACAAATATATTTACAGAAGCGTGATAACAATTTGATAATACGTTATGTGGACGCTTTCAAAGGTCTCAACACCGTGAATTTGTAAAAAACGCAAATCTATTGATGGTTCACAGAACTCAAAGTGCGAGGACAGAGTATACACGCAGCAGGATGCAACATTAGATAGAGTCGGGTTGCTCATGAATTATAGAGATCGCCGTCTATTACGAGATTGAGGCCAAACACCTTACACACGGTAAGATTCTATCGTTAATCGTAATGATGATTATCATCTGCGTCTGAAAAGATATTGTTAAATGAATCGTTTCTCGAAATTGTTATTATATCCATTGAATTTCTGAGAAAAAGATAATTGGACAGGATTAATATTTGAAGAAATGTGTGTATACATGTTTTATACTTTAAAGAAAAGAGAGATAAAAATGTTTACGTGTGATACGAGGAATTTGTGTATTTAATTACGTTTCTAAGAACGAGTGTTAACATAACACAAATGAAACGTAAATAAAATGTGAAATTAGGAAAGGAAAAAACCTCAATTATAAACCTTACATTATTCCAAGACAATTTAAATAATTGCAATATTAAGAGCACCGATATTTATATTCTTACGATTAAAAATAATTCGAATCGCATGATTTAAAATTTAATTATAATAATCGATATTAATTTTTTAATCAATTTATCTCTATATATAATGATAAATGGATCGATGATATCGTAAAACAGATCTACGTATTCCTAGAATTAAAACTTTTTCAGAAAAAGCAAATATGCTTTTACAAATATATCGTGATAAGCCAGTTAACTGATAAGCAGATCGTTGGTGATATTTAAAGCAACCAGTTGATATGAAACCTCAGTTTGCAACAGTCTGAGCGATACAACGTACAAGTAAAGTGTCTCTCACAAACGTCGAAGATGAAAACTATCGTTTTCTTGCCAATTACGGCTCTAGCCATTTCGCTATTAATCGCCGCACAAGTGAATTCCGCTCCACAATCTAATTTCTATGGTTCGAACAACAATAAGTCCCATGACTTGGTCATTGGATATAGAATGCCTGGCGACAGACTTATACTCAGGCAAAGTATCATCAAGAATTCCTCCTGGGGCAGGATAGTAACCGACGAAAGAACATTCAACACAACAAGATTCGAAAGGATTACTCAAGTCCGAGCTCTCGATCAGAAGACCAATGGCAACGGGGCGTACGCGAGCATTCTCTTTGGTGGCCCAGGATGGAACAATGTCACTATCCGGTTCAAGAGCCAGAGGGGTCACGGAATCAACTTCATCGTCGAGGTCTACTCACGACCATAAGTCGCTGTTGAACAGATCAGACCAATCGTTGAGACACATATTCCAAATATGCGAATCAAACCTTATTTAATCTCTTTTTCCAAGTAAAATGAATTTCAACTTTTGGATAATTTTCTAATTTCGGATAACTTTTTAACTCGTTTAATCTGTAACTAATCTTATCTTAGCTTAATGAAGCATAATAAAATTTAATTAATTTGCTGATTAAAATAGTCGTTATTGAAATATGTGTATATATATCTCGAGCTAGTTTTTACAAAGACGAGGGTCCAGAATGCGGTACAGGTAAGAAAAATCGAGAACGTTGAGAAGAAGAAAGTTATTCAGAAGTGGTGTCGATAATAATGCAATTAACGCTAAAGTGAAACGGCTGGACGCTGGTCGAAAAACAGATTGCGAGGAATTCACTGACGGAATGTCTTTCTTGTATGCCTTAATCAACCGAACCCCTTGTCCCCAATGGATGGCTCCCGATAATTCTTTCTTTCGTTCCTTTCCGCTTGTTCGCCGTTGCAACGAGGAATCCCGCCTCGTAGACGTCTCTAAGAGGTAAGGATCCTCCGTTTCCGGAGGCTTACGTGCAAACTGCTATTTTGCGCATGCACGCGTGGCGAGCACGAAGGAGGAACAACCGACTGGAAAATTGTTGTCTCTTCGTGATGCGTTCTACTATGGGGGAGAGGGAGGGGAGGGGATCTTACCGGTCTTCGAAGAAGGAACTTGGAATCGAGTTGAGGGCCACTGGAATTGGTGGTGGTATCTCAAGCTTGCGAACGACCATTTCGTTAACCTACTTATTCTATCTCCGTTCCATCCACGGAATGAGTTAGAGAGTGCCTAGTTTGTCTCCAGTCTCTCTCTAAACGTGTCTTCTCTCAAAACGTGTCCCCGCTCCGAAGGGAAATATAATTTTCTTTCTTTGCGAATTGTTCTTTAATGACGACGGACGTTTAGGGGCCGGTGAGAACTTCCGTTTCCGTTTAAATAGAAATAAACTCGGGAATAATCAATTTAAATGAAATTTTGTTTCAAACTTAAATATATTTTGTATTGAATAAATAAAAACAAGATTGTATAGCATAGAGTCAAAGCATTGTTACTTTGAAATATTTATTCATTCACCATTGGATAAACACATTCGAAATAAACGTATAATTTGATGATACGATTGTGTAATCTCATCGTGTATACAGATAAGGGATCGGGATCGATAATTTAGTTATCTATATTATGCAATCAGAAATCGGAAGGTGGTGCAGGGGAACACGAGGGGATATAGAAGAGAATGATAACATATGTCGCTGAAGAATAAAAAAGTTTGCCTTATTACCTTCACGATCTGCTAAAAATAGTTTTGTATATAAAGAACTTACAAAGTTTCTCCATTTGACACCCGGTTCTATAATCGTATTATTTACGTACGTATCGTGGACTCTAGAGTTCTATTCTAGATTCTTCGAATATATTTTTATATCCGATCGATGGATTAATTGATAAGTCAGAAAACTCGTGGTTATTGAGGAATACGATGTATCGCGTGTATCGCATTGAGTACAGGTCGTTTACATTTCCTTGCCAATCTCGATAAACTTAAACCATAATTTAACGATGAAAAATCGGATAAGAGGGAAGATTGGTATTTTGAATTCAAACCAGTTTTCTCTCTCGTGTAATCAATTCTGATAAGAAGAAAAGCTATGGCTCGTAAAGTGGTAGTACGCATCACGAACATTTGACCGCAACTGTCAGTCGACCATAATGCAAAAGCGTAAGGACCACCGTGCCTAGTCATAAACCTGTCCCACACGCTTTTGGTTATTGCTTGTAAAGTTGTGAAGTTGACGAACGAACGTGCATGCGAAACAATGCTGGACAGACAATTCGATGACAGAATTGGACAAAAACGAACGAACGAACGGAAGCGTTCCACGACCGCACGCCTTGGCATTTATAACAGACGGAACAGACTGTCGATTCAGAATAAGCATTATTGGATAAATTTAAAAGAAAAGCGATTGTTTTCTTAAAAGCATTAAAAGCAACAGAGATATAATAAAAATTTTCATGTGGAACAAATTAAGAAAAAAATGGAACTATTGATACATTATCTTTTACCTTCTTCTTCTTATTTTTTTTTATTTTATATATACTAAAAGTAACGTGTAAAGGAAAAGTATCACAAGTGTTTGACACATGCTACCTGAAATATTACTGACGTAATGCAAGTCAGCCGAGTTATAAACGTTACACAGCAAGTCTCCTTCAATGAAATGGTTTTAATGGATTGGCCAACTGACTTGCATTTTCCGTTTGATACTCGACACGATTCGAACAAATCTTCTATAAAAACTGATGAGGTTAAAGATTCATCCGTGCGTACTTTTGACGACTCGTACATATCGATTTCAAAATATCACACGATAAAATTGATTAAATTAACAACAACAAGAAATGATAAAACATACGTTATATCGTTCCGAAAATGATTAATAAAAATATAATATTCGTGCGTTATGATTAATTTATTTTCTCATTATTATTGAATATTTTTCTTATGATTTGTAAAGCAGAATGATTATGGAATATTATTTCGGTAGCAAGATACACTAATATATCATTTGAGTATAAATCCTAGATCCATTTAGGAGTATTTGATATCAACGGTAAGTCCTTTGAAACTAATCTCAGTTACTGATTAGGCACAAATGCAAGATCACAGTACGGTCACAACGTAAGTCAACTGTATTACCCGATGCGGTCAGCTCGTTAACTGTACTATGTCCAAATAATCTACGTTTATGTATATGAGAAACACGATCTTAATATCCTTTGATCGGTTTCCTTGGGAAGAAAATCGTATTACAATTACCATGATTGGAATGGAACAAGTTAATGAGTTGTCAAGAACAATAGATAGATAAGATCGGATGTAAATATATAATGAGAATCTTTTAGAAAATAATGAATGAATTACATAATATCATTTTTTTATTATTATTTTTATTTTTATTCTTTGAAAATGCTTAAAGTAGGTTTAAATTCAAATAATTATCATCGTTATAGATTTATCTAAATTATTTTAATCTTATTAAACCAATTAGCCTTTACTAGTTTACGTTTCACGTTCGCGATCAATGTTTTCTTATTCCTTAATTTATTCAACAAAGAGAGAAAATAATTGCAATAAAAGTAATACCGGATAGAAAAAGTATAAGTAGTGGAATATTTTAGAATTAAAATTCAGGAAGAACTGGGACAACCAGTTTAAAAGCTCTATGTACCGCAGAACAAAAGTACCGCTCGAGTATGGAACTACCATCTCTGAAAAATCTTTTTATCTTATGCTACATTTGAATCTACATACTCATTTCTATAGACAACGTCTATCGTCGGTGTAGAAGGTAACTTATTGAACGAGTTCTTCTTCACTCGTGTGAAAGAAGTGTAATGCACATTTGAAACTAAGTAAAAAATTAGGAAAAGAACGTTTAAAAGAATATTGCTCTTCGTTATACATATATATTCGTCAAATTTTTACATATATTTGTATAAATAAATATAAAGTAAGAATTTAAAAAATTTTAACAGTGCTTGTATTTTTCAGTTTTTTTTTTTTACTACTGTAATAAATTACAAACATTTCTTTTTTACATTTCTAACGTTACTACCGAAGATAAATTATTACACGTTCCAAGAAAATGGCATGGCATATCGTAGGAGAGTTAGAAAAGGTAAAAGGACGTAAAAGTGGTGGGTGTTAGAACAGGTGAACTATAGCAAAGGTAATCATCGTCGAGGGATACAGGGGTTTGCGTCAATAAATATTGACATTTACGCGCCTTCGTATATCGATCTGCGGAATAACTATCTTAAAGGAAGATTTAAAATATTTATGTAATTTGTATCGTCAATACTTTGTACTTTGTATCATCAATTCGATAAATTTTTTCGATGATTATTCTGATAACTGTAAACGTTACGTGCATTCTTATAAAAATCATTAATGATTGTATGCAGTTGAATAGATGTGAATCGAATCGAGCTGTATTAATTGAATCTTATCACATTTTTTTTATGATAAGAACGACGAATGAATAAATTTCGCGATTATTAAACATTTTTATCTAATTATACGTTTATTTTATACTGCGAATATTTCATATAATTTTGATCTATGAAACTTTATAAGGAATATAAATCATTTTATGAACGATCTACATATTTATGTTTGGGTTATGGTAACTGAATTTTCGAGCGGACCACTTTCAGGGGTGTCTCAGATATTTTTGCAAGGGTGCCGCCACTTGGACTGTCTCGTACAGGAAAATGTTTTTAGTCGCTTGAAAGGGAAGGATGAAGTAGATTGAGAGTGACGTATACGAACGTGTTTGCGTATGAGAAAAGCAAAGGGTCGGTTGGTAATTTCTCGGACTGGTCAGTAGAAGAGTCTCGCATAGAACGGCCAGATAACCCGTGTCGCAGACCATGGATGTACGGAACTGTATCGATCCAGGCGTTAAATATTTAATCGCAGGAAGAAAGTTCAATACACCGACTAGGGCGGTTGTCTTTCGAAGACAGACCGAACGAACGAAAACGAACAAGACAGGAGCAAGCCTCGGCACGCAACAATTCCTCGTCTGCCCGCTATTTGCCAAGACTGGGTTGACTTTCATTATTTAGAGCGGCGGAGAAAAATGAGGATCGTCGACACGTCGTTTCTACCGCATATCGATCGTAATTTACCAGACAACTTACCCATGTGTATGTATATCAAAACCACAGCATTCTACGTAGATAAGAGCTTCGACTTTTTGTAAGTGTAAATCAACCATAAGTGATTTATCTTCTCACAATATAAATTATTTTTCCAATTATGTACGAGGTACAATGTAATTTTATGAAAATATATATATAAAGAGTTTATTATTACGTGAATTTAATCCATTCGTATACTATTCGTACCATTCGTATGATATTTGAATAATTTCAGAATATTATAATGAATACGATGATGTAGAAAGAAATTGTTGAAATATGGACACGAATGAATTTAGGTTAACTATTCATACATAAAATATATCCCATTCATAAATAGAAACGAGGTAATGGAACATTTCTACACGAACTGATTCCAAACTTCATTCGAATAACTTCCGGCAGTTGAATCTCTGAATGCGGAAACCGTTTGGTGAAATGCGATTGCTTTTTAAAGAACTGTTTTTTTCAATTCATTTGTAAATTATGAAAATATTAATATTTATTTTGAAACATCTTTAAAAATGACACAAACCAATTTAACGTATTAATTTAATATATATAAATAAAATAACGAAACATTTGTATGCAATTGATTGAAAATTTTAACTATGCTAGCCAATCTATTGTGCCATGAGAGATTAATTGAAAATTTTATTAATGTTTAAATATAATACACAAAACATGTCAATTGAAAAGTTTTCATTAGGAAATAATTATTTTTAATGAATTATAAACGTATCATAGCCAATAAATTTCAAGTAAATATATTGTATACGTATTAAGCATCTTTGATAATAATGGAGTATCGATCGCATGTACAGATTTAATACTTGGTAATAAAAATGTCGCGATTTACTTTTTAAAAAATAAAACAGGCCAATTTTCTACTCTATATTGACAAGCTGCTTGTTACTGGAAAATTGCATCGGAAGCACGCGTAACTACCGAGTGAAGTCGATAAACAGTGCTGAGATACGATCTTCCTCGAGTCGCTAAAGCAAGCTTGGTTCTTGTGGATTGTGGTGCCGTCTTTTTTGGTAGTACACTTTTAAAAGAGTTTTTAGATAAGAGGACTTTAATAGCTAACACCGAAGTTACTTATAGTGAGTTTCAGTATATCTTAGATTCTCATGTTAGGTTCAAAGTTTGGATTACCGTATTATTAAAATTTCTATTTTTTTATTATGCTTTATATACTTTTACTTTCCTATTATAATTTACTATCAAATAAGTAAAAAGATTTTTAATATTTTTTTTGTTTTAATTTAAAAGCGTGTTGAATTTTATTAGGAATTTATTTAATTAAAGAATACATACGATAATGTCCCAGAGATTAAATTTTAATAGATTAAACAATAAAAAAAAAAGAAATGAAATAAATTGATAAAAAAAGAGAGTTAAAAAATGTATTATTTATCATTATTTTCAGTTAGTTATTTTTTAATATTTAAAAATATTTATAAAATTAATAATATATGAGCTGTATTAAAGTTAAAAAAAAGTATTTTAAACGGTTTACTTAAAGCTGTGCGTAATTTTTCGTAGTTTCTACAACAGCTTTAAATGGCGACGAAAGTGCGACTTTTAATTGCGTGCTTCGCGAAACGCATCGTGCGAATGCAACATATCCCCTGCTCCGCAGCTCCCTTAATGAGATGGCCGGCTGAGCCGCCTCATCGGTGTTAAAAATGTTTCTCTCGCGCGCAACCGAGGAGATAGGTTCGTACACGGAGGATCTTTCTTGTGTGCACGTATTCCGTGCACTAGGTAGTTGCACACCCCTTGTATCTTATGGCAGGGTGCTGTGGGGACTCCCGCTTCTTCCTCTGCACGGAAGTTGTGCTCATGGGGGGTGCTTTTACCGCCTCGCAGATAGCACCAGTAAGTATGTACGTTCTTGGCGCTTGCGCACGTTGTTTTCCATCCTTGTCGTATGCATACTATTCGGTATACTTTGGAACGAATCCTTTCTTTGTCGCTCTCTTCTGGCTGCATCGTTAGGAGAGAAAGAGAAAGAGGAAGAGAGTGCGCGCTAGCCAGCGAAAGCTTCGCGAGCGAAAGGGAGAAAGGAAGGAGTAAAGGAAGACAGAACGTTTACGAACGCGATAGAGAGAGTGTGCGCAAGGTACGAGGGAGAACGAGTGAGAAAGCCGGAGCGTTGCGTGGGGAGCGATCGCAGCTCGTCATTCGAAGCCCGCCAACGGACGAGCGAGCAGCGACGGCACGGGACTGCGATTGAAAGTATCCACGCGATCTTCGCGAAAATAAAGAGTACAGATACAGGCTTACACACCTGAGATTAAAACAGGTGAAGAATCACATCGTGACAAAACATTTATTTAAACAGTAATTACCAACTGCTTTGCGATAGCAAATCAATCGCCGGTGTAACACGCTGATTCGTACGGTCCACTCGAACGAAGCGCTCGTTTCTCGTTCGGTTCGCTTCGGTTACGATCGTGTCGGCCGCAGTGCTTACGGTGTTCGTCTCGCGTGTTTTCATTTCAGAGAAGGAGAGTGACAGCGAAAAGAGTGGTGGAAAGAAAACAAAACTGTTGACAGTGATTAAACGTGACTCCTGCAAAACATCCTTAAAGGATATCTGTGTGACATTCTTCTCGTTCGAAATATCAGGAAAACGAGAATCCTATTGCTCACAAGGACGAGTTGCAGAGAAGGAGCAGTGTAGTTTATTCATTAAACCACTAGGGTGCGTGTATCGTATGTGTGATTGGAATCAGTACCGGTACAACAGCATTACGTGAGACATTGAAAATCGAATTTGTGCTTCGATCAGTGTTCGTTGTTGGTTAAAAAGTTCATCGCGACTATTATTATTCGTGGTCGGATTGTGTTATAGTGTCGTTTCGTGGTCGATTTAAAACCGTTACATTTTTTTCGAAGTACATCGATGAATCATCGATATTTCGAACTGAAGCTGGTTCAAATCAATTGCAAATCGTTCATTCTATGAGGTTGAGTGTAGAAGGAATATCAAAGTTACAAACAATAACAGTACAATTTGTCTAAAGTAAGTTATATAGAATCAAATTCTAGGAATATACAAAAAGAAATAAACATTCCGAGGAACGAAGACGCCATTAGTCTAACAGACCTGAGGCTATTGTAGCCATTATCTTGTAACGTACGACATATTTGAAAAATTGAAATCTTGTTTCGCGCGCAAACGGAATATCATATTGGCTGCTTTCGGAAAGAGTTGGATATTCTTGAAATATCTTTTTGATCAACTACGAGAAATATACCAATGTTTATTCCAATATATCGATAGAGGAAATAATAAAATTTCTGCTATATGAAAGAAAATACGTTTGGAAGAAAATTCAATTGTATATTATTCCTGTGGAAAACGATCGAAAGAATCAACTAAGGACTGATTTGTGATTGAATTAAGCTTTTCTTCACTGTTTTTACGAAAATTTAAAAGAACTATCATCTTAAGATATATATTCCGAGTGTCAATGTTTCGCCATAACGTTACAATTTCGACACTGAATTCAACGGTGGCGCAGTATTGAGGAAACCAAAGTTGCATTTAGCAACTGAAATTCAACTTCAATGTTCTTCGTGTGCTGTCTACTAATTCGGCGTCGTGTTTCGTGACATTATATTCGCGTGTGTGCTACAAAAGTGCTCGTGGACGAATGATTTATCATACTATCACGTGAAAAAATATATTCGTGTGTGCAAAGAAAGCTTTTTTCCCAGTTGGATTACAACGAAGCAACGACATTGTGTTCACTTCGTAGGAGTGGAAGGATTTGTCGCGACCTCGTGAATTTCGAATTCGTCGTGTCGATCGAGACAACAGACAGCGCGTGGCCAATTACTCGCATCGTTACAAGCATCAATTGATTAATTAACACCTTAATTAATTCGTTCGATCGGTTTTAACTCTTCGACACCGTTGCTGCTCTCGTGTCTACACTTTAACGTTTTCGTCCGTTTTCAAGATCGTATCGCGATCGTATAATATTCGGAATTTTTCTCATTTTATACGCCAACATCGGAAAATTGATTACACGCGATTCAACTTCGTGACCATTAATTCCAGTTTTGATTGTCAACGTTTTCTCGAGTTCGATTTTCATCGTATAGGCAGGATCTATTCTACATAGATCCTTTGTCCGATTAAACCGGGATTACGTGCTAGTTCGTGGAGGCAATCGGTCTGTAATTGTGCCACGCGTACGGTTAATCGCTTGTCTACGCGAAGAACAATAAACGGTGGTGTTTACGTGACGAAAGTGCAGACGCAGCCCACTCGGTCACTTGCAAAAAGTGAGTACTCTGTCATGTTTTACCATTACCTATGCTTCTATATATGTAGGCATATGAATGCGATGTGAACGTATATCGGTCGATTCACTAACACTGTCGCTGTCGTACACGTGTCTGCGTGCACCTGCATGTGGATATGCGTGCGCGTATACACACGATACCTCGCCGGTATTCATTCAAAACAAAACAACCGTGTTCATCCATTACGAATATACATAGATATATGTACATACGCACACGCATGCATCTGTATGCATACATTTTGCAAGTTAACTGGTCCTGCGACAATATTGTTTTTGTCGGTTTTAATTAACATTTCGAGGTGCTGGCTACGGTAAGGGCACTAATGAGAAACTAAATTTCGCGGTATAGTTTTGTTTTTTATGTTTCTCTCTTTTTTCTCGTTGAAGCGTCATGTACACTCCCTTGTTTCACGTTACAGAATTATATGTATTTATTTTTATTTCAATTTATTTTATCGTGAGAGTTTTTAAGTAACATACAACATTGAAACGATAATATATGTTATTTTTTTCAAGTGTTATTGAAAATTATCTATGTTAATTGATCTTTTCAATTATTGACAAATATACGCGTGTAGAAAAATTATTTATTTTAATTAGTTAAAGTTTGATAACGTATCGTTTAATACAAACGTACATATAACGAATTAACAGTAAAGACTTCTAGAACAATATTTTTCTATTGTAATGAAAAGTTCCAAACGTGTCTTTCCTTTTGATCATTATTCGTGCATAAATTTTACGGAATTTAATAATTTCTTACAATACAGAAATAAATTAATAATTATAGAACTAATTCTAGATAGAGTTTTATAAAAAAGACATTTATAAATAAATGTAAATCATAAAATAAAAATAATTACATTCTTATATTATTATTTTGCTGTATAATTGAAATTATATTATTTCATTGAATAATGAAGGATGCACATTGTGATTTTGAAATAATCTCGAAAAAATCGGATTTTGATGTGATAAATTAATAGAGAAAAATGAATGAGAGGAACGATAAAACAAAGATAAAGATGGAAGCGGGGAATAGAAGAAAAATCCTGTAGCTAAGGATGAATCTGCCTCGTGAACAGAACAACGAGTTATCCGACAGCTCGGTAGATCTTTAATGGTCTTTTTCTCCACTGAATGTACACTGTTTCATGCTTTATTCCTTTCTCTTCTCACTCTTTTGGATCGGACCAGGCCACACGTTTCACTCTCGTTCTCTTCCGACTCACGTCGTAAACGTGTCTTTCGTGCAAGAACGCAATAAAGTTCCGCCTTTCCTTCGAGATCATCCGGGGCTACGGGTCTGAAAGCAGGTGACTCTGTTCCAAACAAGATTCGCTCGATGGGGGGCCTTTTGCAATGAGGAACGTTGAACTGGTATCTCGCTGAGGAGATTAAGCCTGACAGTAGATGCGAGTATACGTACAAATTAAATTCGAGAATTTATGCGAATGTGTCGCTACTTCTCGTTCGATGTATAAAAGATATTAAAAACAAATAGTTTATGCAAATTATGGAATAATATTGAATTTAAGGTATCTATTTTTGCATTAGATTATATATATATACGAATTTATATTACGGAATTATAAGAATGGGTATCATTTGAGAATATTAAGAAAGTTGAAACATGAAGGACAGGTAGATTGGATATAAATTGAGAGCAGTTAACCTGAAAAAGAGGCAGGAGACAGTTGGTTGCTTCACCGCGAGATTTCGTGGTTAAAGTAGACGTGACTGCATTCCGATACTTGACATTTTCTGTTTGCTCCTTTTCATCATTTCTTATTGCCTTATCTTATTTTTACTTTACTTACCAGTACGATACTGATTGCTTGTACACAACATTGTAAAATGCATCGTCATCCGACATCGTTCCGATTTCTTGTTCTTTTTAAATCCTTTCAGTTCCTCCTTGATCCTGTTTCTTCATCGGTTCCACCATTAAAACGGTGGGTTAAATTTTTAATTTATCCATTCATTTCCATTGTTACGACTTGTTTTTGTATTTTCTTCGTAAATAATAGCCATTAATAGGGAAAAGATCGGAACGAGTACGAGCGGATGTATCGTAATATTAAGAAATCAAACGAAATCGATCGGCGCTTAATGAAATGGTCGAGCACAATGATAAAACCGATCGAGGAGCGAAAATGAATTTTTTTGTTCACGCGCACGCTGCAAAATACGTTGTTAAGATTTTACGGGTATGCAAGACCGTGGTACCGCGGTACAAATTAAGTTCAGGTTTCTTCGTTACGATTGTACGAGTCGGCAAGCTTTTACTTTCCTTTTATTGTCTACGGCAGAACCTTCTACGCCCTCGCGGATACCCAAGAAATAGGAGTGGAATCCTTTGAATCGTTAATTAGCTTGAATTCTTGGATTCTAATTACACAGTACAGTTTACGGCTTTATTTAAGCGCAGTAGTTCTCTCGGTCTTGGTAATATCGAGGGACGCTAAATACTTGTAGCCAGCATCTCTCTCATTTATCGTTCGTGTCTCTCATTTTAAATTGATTATCCGTTCAGATTCAGAATTATTGATTATGCATCCTTTATCGCGCGCAGGTGACCCATAGTTTTCTCCTGGAAGTGGTACACAAACGGCCTCAAGATTCAGCTGGACATCATGCCTTGGTTCATCCTATTTCTTCTTCTGTTAGCTGTGATGGAGGCCTTCCCTCGGGAGGCCACCTGTTCCCGCCTGCCGGACATCTACTGGAACTCCACCAATCCAATGTAAGTCACAACTGAATCTTCCTCTTATCTCTTTCGTTCCGTATCTTTCCGATGTAATTATCCTCCTCCAACTTTTATCGCTTTGATTTATACAATCTCTACGAGTAAATCTGAAATATTTGCGATTCGCTTTTTATCCGACAACTGCCCGCGTGCTCAGTATCGTCCTTTGTTCCAGTATTTAAACAATGGAATAAAATCATTTTTAGATGCATATATAAGTACTTTGAGTTAATATAATTCATCGCGCAAAACAAAGGCTACCTTTAAGCGAAACCTGCGTTAAGCTTGCGGAATAATTGCAATAAAATATAAAAATTCCGAGCGAAATGGTGTCTACAAGCAACGTAACGTTATTATTTAAAAAGTACACACGCGAAATATGAAACGTTTAATATCGGTACACACTGGGATCTACTTGATGTAGATTTTGGTTTTGAAAGTAGATTTCGCGATACCTTTCCATACACGCACGCACACACAATTGTATTTCTTGTGTATCTCCGATGCAGTCGCCGAAAGCATCGTATTTACCGTGAACATTACCCTACGCCCCATGCGAAGAATGCAAGCTCCGTTTAATCTCATCCGAGATATTACCGTGAATGTCCTTGTTCCGGATAGGAGACGACCGCATTTCTACGTTGAAGCATTCCACGAATGCGCCTTCTCGTGTAGGAAAAGCGGGCTGGGGCCACGATATAGAGATCGTCCGATCTTTATCGCCATTTACGCTATTCGTTTCTTGTGCGATTTTCATATTTCCAAACTTAACGTTTCTGCATTCTTATCCAAACACTTCAGATAGATCCTCTGCATTCTTATTTACACCCTTATTTACTCTTTCCGTTTTTTTTCTGTATCCGATATCTTTTCTCTAAAACGTTCAACGTTGTTTCGTGCTATTCACGGAACGTAATTACGATATTAAACCAACGGAGAGGGAGGGGAGGGGAAAGGATTAAGAGGAACGGAAGAAAAAGGAGCGAATTCGCGAAATCTCTCGAAAACACGAATCTTTTAAAAAATATCCCCACTTTAAATCAGAAGAATTTCACGGCCCGATTTCTTGACCTTCCTCTCGCCCTTTTTTACTGCTTGGAGCGGTTTCGTGACGTATCACCGCGATATTTCTTTCCGTGGACGGGCGATACACGCGCGGCCAGGGCCCGTGTACGTGCGCACGGTTCCGTTCGATCGGTTTCCTTTTCCCTGTTCGCGAGAGAGCCCACGGAGGGGGAAAAAAGGGCGGAATTGAAAACCAGACGAAAAAGGCCCGGCGTGTTCACGCCCCTGCCGGCTTCAGGATGTACGTGCGTTGCCGCGAGCGGTTCTCGGAGGTCGGGCATTATAGATGTACCGGGTGAGTCGAGTCGGAATCGATTTACCGGGCCGCATTTTTCGCGCCTAGGGTCAAGTAAGCCGAACCGTTATCCGTAGCATGTGTGCATACGCGCGGCTAGTGTGGATTGTGCATCCAGGAGAACGTTAAAGAACCGTAAAGCGGGATAGAGAATTTTACAAGTATCGAAGTTGAGTGGTGCGTCGAGTCGAGAAGCGAAGATCGATCTGTCCTCGAGTTTCGTCGGGATGGTTGGCTAATGCGGTAGAAAGGGATGGGGGAGGATGGTGTGGTGGGCGAGCTCGGTTAACGGGCAAAAACCAATTCGTTGTCGAAGCGGGATTGAATGTCGAGCGTTGTCGTCCGCGTTTTATCGTCTAAATCGATGGCTCTTGCTCGTCGGATGTGCGTACCCGCGTATACGCGCCTACAATGAAAGACATTAACGTCACTCTTTTTTTCGGAGTTCAATTTCCTGTTCATTAATGGAAGGCAAGAGGGAAAAAGGGATAGGGGTCGGTCGTTGTCGTCGCCTGTAAGTCGAGGATAAAACAAATAAGGATGGAAGCGGTGGTACATGGTGTACGTTTAATTGAAGTATATAGGGTATCGCGCGTTTCGTATTCCTCGCTATCGATATGCTATTGCGCGAATCTGCTCGAAACAATTCGCACTTATTTTAGAGTTTTATGCGGAAGCTTATTTGGATCGGGTTTAATACAATACATATACTTTGCAAGTCCCATTTCCATGTACGCTCCTCCCTTGGAATGCTTCTGCAGAATCTCGATACCGATAGTAACCATAGATTCGAGAACGGATCGCGATACTCTCTATTTTCTCTCGACAAATTCAAATTCTGCTGTAGTCAGCGGTGGAAGATATAGGGTATCTGGAAAAGGATAAAGAAAGAGAAGTTAGGAGAGAGAGGTTTAAAAATGGAAGAGCGTAAGTAATAAGGACAACGTCTTGGTAATTCAATCGATTTAAGATTTTTCTTTTGAATTCTACATTTTTTTTTCTTCTTTTTTACGAATAATTTTTATATCCATATCGAGATTTTCGAGATGATCTTGAAGATCAGGAGACGAGATAATGTATCTCGCAAAAGTTCGATCTCTCGTTGCAATGATTTCGTTCGGAGAAATTGAGTCTCGACAATGCCCTATCTTTAAAATGTTTGCATTATGAGGATAGTTGCAAACTGTAAAGAGGCTACTACTCGCGTAATATCTCTCGTGCATATGGTGTATATATGTGTATTTATATACTGCGTATACATCTTCATTGAAACGCGTTGAGCAGAATTTTATTCATCATAAAACGAAGTAAAATTGAGTTCTCGTTCCCCGTGAAGCGATGTAACCGATTCTCGTGTTATTTCACATCTATATTCCTATCGTGTTTGCATTGTAGTCGTTCCACCAAGTTATTTCGATTAAGGATTTTCATTCCATTTCGATTCGAAAGTATCGTATCCCATACGTATTCAAGAAGCATCATGGAAAATCGTATATCGTTACTTATCGCGTATTTCCAAACCACTTATCAGAGTATTGCGCACCACTATTCGATTACCGTGCTAATATATCATTTAGATCTGTAATTACGCCTGAGAGGAGGGGGGAAAAACGCCCACCCTTGAATCCTTATGATTTACTTTCCCACTCGCGGCGCTCCAGCTCCAACCGACACGCGAGTCAATTCGGCGGCCATTTATATTCTTCTCGGTACCACTCGAACCGCTTATAGCGATTTAACAAACGTCGAATGCCCGGCGTACCGCAAATAAAAGCCGGTATAAAACGAGGCACGTTCATACGTTGCCCCCGTTGAAAAAAAGGAAAATTGGATATTTGCTTAATCGCCCTCGACGCTTCGTCTCACTTTCAACTTCTGTTGGTCCCCTCGTTTCTGGCTTCCCCCGGCTTTCGTGCCCCCACCTCCCGCCGCTGATTCTCTGGCTTCTCCCGGGGCCGAGCCGGTGGCTTTCAACGCGATTGATAATTTATTTAAGTACCGCCACGTTAAAGCATAACTACCGTCCGAATCGGTGAAATCAAAACGGCCACGCGGTGCCGGTCATTGCGGCTGCCAACCACTACCCTCATTGTTCGATTTTTAATTTACCTTATGTTTTCTCTCACTCTTTCTCTCTCTCTTCTCTTTTCATTCTCTTTTCTGTCTCTTTCTTTCTCTCCTTTATTTCCATCTCCTATTTCCGTCTCACCTGTACATCGTGTACATCTATATTTGTGTACAATCAAAGCAGCGATTTAACGCTAATATTAATTCTCGAATAGCTTTCGATCGAATTATTCTCGCGAAGAGAATCGATCGTTTTACACGATCGAGTGAACTTAAATTTTTAACGTATATTTTTATTTCTGTGCGCGAAGTTTGCGTAATAATAAGATAATAGCGTTATAACTGTTTGAAAAAGAATCCTGTTTGATCCTCTTGTTTACAAGAACTTTGTGTATGCTTGGAATAATCGTCGTTAGTTGGTTAAACAATGTTTTTGCGTGTTTTATGCATGCTAATATTTGAATTCATAAAGCAAGTATTTTTCATGCGTATTTCGTAGTATATATACGCAGATCCATTGTGGCTGTCCGATAAAAATGCTTGTGGTGTTTTCGATGGATATCCTAAATTTGGTTAACGAATAAATTACACACTCGATGAATTTGTATCGGAAATATAAAATACTTTTCATAGTCTTCGATCTTCCGTTTTCCCTATTGATTGCACGTTACCTAGCAACCGGCTCTATATCGAATCACATTATCTCGATTCGAGAATGGTATAGTAGCACCTGATCACGGAGTAAAGCCTGTTGAAAACATGGTGCCCTTACTTTCCCATAATAGCCCGTATTATTCCAATTTTCTTCTCGTAGTTTCTGCTTGTCGCTTATTTACATGCTACTAAACTCGCCTTCTTCACTTTCTTTTTGCCCTCCTTTTTTCTTTTTTTCTTTCTTCTGCAAATCCCTTCCTAAAGCTCTTCGTAGCCATTCGACTTCAATGCGACTTCATTCCTTATTGTAAGGTGATTGCAATTCTACAAGGTGATTGCATTGAAAAAAATGTATCGTCGGTGTTGGGGGGGGAAACGCGTTCGAAAGTCATGGTATAGCTGTTGATACAAAATAAGATACACAATTTCATCTCTTCTCACGATCTTCGGCGTTGCGAGTCGAACAATTACTGCGACGAATTGTTTGCGAATTATTCCACTCGTTCCGAGTTGTTTCACGTTATTGCATTGTTCGACTGCATTATCGTGCGTGAGGCTTGAATTTCTACCATACCCTCCCTTCCTCCCCCTGCCATGGAATTAGTATCTGCTCAGTTCCAATGCAGCTTAACTTAAATGTTCCTCCCTATTTTTCATCCATCGTCCAATCAAAATATTCCTTTCCGAAAATTTAATTTTTCTCTCACGTATTATATTATATTTATACCGTATTACACAAAAAGATTGGCAAATTCGATTCACTCGCAAAGTCGTAACAACGTATCAACCACGTGGAATAAAGAGATATATCACCACAGATATGGTGAACCGATCGAACGTATATTGCTCTGTTTCATTATACCATAAAGAGGCACGTGGAACACTGATTTTCATTCAGATCAATTCACCATGTTGCTCTTTGTCGATACATTTGCGGTATTGCACGTAATATTGCAGATAGATACGGACACGCCTATCGTCCGACAAATCCTTCGATCCATTTATATTATGGGAGTTACGTAATAATTCCCATTCGATTGCCAGAGATTGGTGCGTAGACCACGGAATAACATGTCCTGCCGTAGTGGAGATGATACATTCCGTTGATAGTTACGTACGGGGACCCCATGCATGCATACATTGGCCGCCTTTATAAGCACCGCGTTTGCACGTACAAGTTACAGTACGTTTCACACTGCGTCGTCGTCGTCGTCGTCGTCGTTCGGTGGAGAGGTTCGGCCAGAATACGACGAGATTAAGGTACAAGCTTCCTGCCGGCAATGAATTATGTCCCGCCACGGCACGGGGAGATGTTTCTTCGCCGGTATCGCGCGCCACCTCCGTCCATACGCGGATCCCTTACGTATGTTACTCGGCCGTAATGGTAGCCGGCGCGGTACCATCCCTTTCTGGACACTAATTCACGCTCTCCGCGCTCTCACGAATAAAATTAACGCCGCGCCGTGAAGAATTGCGCGACGATTTTCAACCAACCCCTCAACCAACCTGGAAGGACGATTAAATTATTATTTAACCCTCTCGGGATTCGGTTAAATTGTTTTCCTCTTTTTTCCCCCTCCTCTTTTTATTTTATTACTCTCCCTACATCCAGAGAGATTAATGAAGAATTTTTTATTACACACACACACGGAGGATGATGATTTATGTCGCGATGTTTAATTACGTCGTTGGTGGACGGTATGAAAATGAGGATAAGCGAGGATACGTTGCGTAATTCTTCCGCGGAAATTCTTTCTTTCTTTCATCGCTTTTTTATCGCTTAGTTTTCTCGTTGATCGATTACAAGAGGAGGATGGGAAATCACGTTGGGAAATTATATCGAAAGGATAGTTAGTATAATAATAACGGTATCGTAAATGGGATTTGTGATCGCGTATTATATAAAAAAAAAATCTCTGATAAAAATTTATCGTGTATCCGATTAACGATCGTGCAGTTGAACGATGTTCTCTGTATAAGGTAGGAGAATATATTTTTCATACACGCCCGTATACATCAGTTGTCAATAGTATTGGAAAGCGATGCAAGTACTTCACCAGTTTCTGCGATTGAACACACTCTTGCCCCGTGATATCGTCAAATACGTCGTGTATATTGGACGTGTATATAATATTTGTTGTAAAAGCGTCGAAACTTGTCTATTGCCGAGGAGAGGATTTAATAACAATTTACGTAAATTACGATCCGAATTCGAGCGAATATCATTTCATATCATGTTTGAAACATATATATATATATATTTGTTTCATTTTATTTATTATCGTGATTCAAATTTCATGAAATATCTGTACAAGTATTTTTGAATTTAGTTTGGTCACGTGATGAGAAATAGCAGTAGCGGCAAATAGATAATAAATCGTTCTCCCCCCTTACTCTCCAAAGGCGAAGCTTAACAGTTCAGCATGAACGCAGAAGAAGATAAATGTAACGTGATTTACAGCGGCTTCCAGGTTTATACACGGGATTCCCTTGTCTCTAGCCGTTTCATCGTGAAATCACTCTGCCTCATTACAGCTGTAACACGTCCCACTGACGACGTGCAGGTTCCCCGTGTAATTCTGCGAGCGCATTGTTACACGATATAGACTGACGTAATTTAATTCGCAGTCGTGTGTGCGGACCGTATGCACAGTAGTGAGGATATATAATCGTACACACGTGCCCTAATACGCGGCATGCTGCCGAGGCTTGCAGCCTGCTTTACAAACACATGCTGCTTTACCGATCTATGAAATGGTCTTCACTCTTACATATATATATATATGTATATATGTATATATAACACTGACGTTCTTGGTGTCTGCGTTTTGAAACAAGGACTAATGTCGCTATAATACGTCTTATTCGATTCCCAATTAACGTTTAATAACGGGATAACCCGGTAGTGGTTGTAAGAACGTTTCGAACGTTGGATAACCGAGAGCAATTTGAAATCCCAGTTTCACAGAGGCGTGAGGAAAGTTTTTTACAAGGAGATTTTTCGGATAATCTTTGATGTAAAGATATATAAGGATGTGATTAATTAGAGATTTTTTGCAGCTTGATCTACAATAATATGCAAAATTGCAAGGTAGTTAGAGACGAAGTCCATCGATGCTCTGTTTCGCGAACGAAACAGACTTTAGATACCGGTCGCATATCTAGCGAGTTCTCAACTTTGTGCCGCGCGACAAGATCCAAACTTCCATTAGAGAGTTACTTAAATGCTCATTAGCTTTCGTTCGATGCAACGGCTTCTGTTCGACGCTTCGCGTTTCAAATTTCTTCTCCCATTCCGCGTATAGATGTATCTCGGCTTTAGTAACGCGGCAGTTAAAACGCTCTCCTATATATATCTAAACGATTTCGTCGTAAGATCACTTTTCCAACTGTCTGTGCAACGATTGCGACAGACGAAGACGCGAGAAATGGTAGCTGCAAGACGGACATCTTATCCCGTTCTACAAAATGAGCTTTAACTTAACTTTTTACCAACTTTTTACACTTATACTTTTTCATAAAAGTGGAAATATTTTTAGATCGGGAATATTCGAGGGATGGAGTGAAGGTTTCCCGTTCTGCTTGAAAAAAAAAAAAGAACAACTCGAACGAAATGGATTAAATGTCCATAAAAGAACCAGTTCTCCCTGTCATATAATGCATTCCACTCGATCTTTTTAAATTGCGGTCGATGCGGTCACGGTTTTTGCCAGTTCCGTGACTGGCTAAAAGTATTGACACCTCGCTCACGTACCCACGGATAACTTCATCTCTCGGTGTAGATGATGTTGTAGTTGCACGACTGTGCAATGATCGGAGGCGCAAGAAAAGAAAAAAAAGAAAAAAAACCGGTGCTGTTGCGGTGTAGCCAAGTAGAGGAGAGGAGAGGGAAAGGGAAGGAATGGCACACCTCGAGGAAAAAGAAAGCGGAGCTGATCGCGGCACGAGGGGGTTGGCAGATGCACCGTGTATCGCGGTATAAACCCACACCGTGACGCGAGCTTGATGCCCGGGTTATAAAGCACAGCTGACGCTAGGTATAATATATTCTTCTCTACCTCCGCTTCTACCCTCACGCTCGCGCCACTTTCGGTCTCTTACGCTCTTGGGCGTCTCTCGAACACGCACGGCCTCTTGCACCCTCGCCGACCGGCCGCTGGAACCAACCCCTACCTTCTCCGACTTGATTCCCTCTGTCTAACTGTCCGTTTCACTCGGTCAGAGTGGCCGTAACCGATACGTTGGAACGAAGGTGGTGTCGTCACGGTTGGTCGAAGACGAATGAGATTGCGAAGTTCGATACCGCAATTAACGGAGCTTTCGTATCAAAGAGAGGGTTTCAGAGTTCATTCGCCCCAACACGTGTAGACGTTAAATGGAATAATAAATCGAGGATCGTACCGTAACTCTTCCCCGAAATGCGCCGTGCCGATATAGAATCGCCGCGAAACTTTTCACGCGACGATAAGATTTTGTTACTTTTTTTACTTTCGGTAGCCATCGTTTTTAAAAAATCGATCGATAATGGCGGTTTAGTTATTCGAGAGAATTGTCGAGGAAAATTTTTCTCGAGGTGAGAAAGATTCTTTCTTATTATTCGTGGCTGATCTTCGAGCATCGATCGATCTTCGACCCAAGAGGATCTCTCTCGAGTAGGAGAAAATACGGTAGGCGGTGCGGTAAATAATAAAAATGTTGGAGCTCGAAGGCGTGTTGCGAAGCGTCTGATCAAATATATAGCTTTTATCGGGAAAGAGATAAGAAGTGTTAGTTTATCGATATGATGCTAAAACTTTGGAGTATATATAGGTGGTTCATGTAAAGGGTTGAAGGAAGGTGGAATAGATATACGAAAGTATCGAGGTGGAAACGCGATAAGGGGGATGCTTGATGTGAAAATATTTTTCCAGCGGGATTTATTCCAGAATCGCTTATAAGACAATTCATCTTCATTGAACGTTTCGAATACAAAGCTTGCCTAAGAGAATCTTGGGTCGACCAACCGACCCGGTGTTCATTGTTAGCGGATTACACGAGGATTTCCCCGGGAAATTGATACTCTGTTTGTCCTCATGACCGGTATGAGGTTCCACCAAATCCTCAAACTCTTGCTAACTTGAATAACGATCCTGCAACCTGTGCAGCTTGTTTTACATATACGTTTCGTATACGATATATTTTTCTTTTCTTTTCTTTTTTTTTTTTTCCTCCTCTCCCCCATAACGATACATGCTAAGCGCGAATGCTAACTCGGTAACTCGATTTTGAAAGAACGGGGTCAGGGTTGAACAATGATATTTCTGTTCTGAAAATCAGATTTCTTTTGCTCGTTAATTTCAGTTCAACGAAACAGAAAGAAACGGCGTGGTCCATTGCGGTGTGTTTATGCGCTGGACATATACCGTTTTCTGTACCGGCAAAGCTGTTCCTATTTATCGCGGTTCACAAAAAGCGTGTTCTCATTTCGAGCACCATTACGATGTCTGGACGATACAAGCTCCACTGGGTTAAACGACGGTGTTATTTCGTAAAATGAAATAAAGGAGACATTCATACCAGTCTTGGCCCTCCCTTCGTACTCAATCCCGGGGTTGAGTAATGAGTCCAAACTTTCTATCCTCTTCTTCCCGCCTCACGACTGTTTTCTAACGTTATCGCGTCTCTCTTTCACCTCTGCAAATCTTCTTTTTTCCTCCCCTCTTTCTCGTTTGTCTCTTCTTTCGAGTTACCCTTTATCTCTCAGAGAAAATTCTCTCCGACAGATGTCAATGTCGGCGAATCGCGTTTAACGAACGCAAAGGGAAGTTTCAAAGAGAAAAACTGTCGTTTTTAAAAGCGAGACGTGGTGCGAGATTAAATCGAAGTATTCTTCTCTCGTTTGCACGGGCGAGAATTAATTGCATGACGCATTACATTCGCTTAGGCGGTATATCAATTCCCGATATTAAATTGTACAGCGTGCCCGTCTTTCGTTTCGAGCCATTAGTTATGAGTGAAATTGAAGGGGTGCGTACTGTCGGACTGGTCTGTGCTTCCAAGTATATTGTCGACATTTGGCGCACCTCTTGGACCGCTTCAACAATTCAGAAGTGGCCATTAGCTTCATTCGAGGGATTAACCGTGGTCCCAATATTCGTCTCGGATCGATTTGACGATCGACTTCTTCGATTCATACATACTTTTATCTCTCATCCTCGAAAGGATCTGCCTGTATCGATTTCTGTACATCGATCTTGTAAATTTCATCGAACAAATTATTTCGAAGTAGCGAAACGATATTTACAATTTGCCTGCATTTCATCATTTCGCCGAGAAAATATTTACAACGGTTAAAGATGTTATACCCTAGACGCGATATCGGTTCTGAGCGGCCATCAAGGGATGTGCCATAATCAAATCTAAACAGATGGGAGTTACGTTTAATCGAGTCATCCCAGACGTCTCAATGTGTTCTAACCTAATTTCGACTCCCTTGATGTTTTCACACAAGTGCGCACGTAAGGGCCACCATCGCGTACACGTACACAGACACGTATAAGGGGCAGAAATCCCGGTTGGCTTGGGCCAATGTTGCTCGAAAGGTATGCATCGGTGGTCGTGCAAAAAGCAGCCACGTTTCGCGTAGCGTTAATTAAGCTCTTAAGTGTCGCTGGGATATCCCTTCATAAGTGTGTACTTCCCACTAACCCTCCACGATCTAAAATTAGAATTTCATTACTTCGTGACCATAGAGAAACTTGGCGTTTCGTTTTTTTCTTCTTCAAATATACGCGTAGGCATAGTAATAATTTCTTGAGTGGGGAAAAAAACGAAGATCGGAGGAATAAAAAAGATGGAATTAATCCCGTTCATTTGTGTGTACGCCGTATGCACCGCCCGCGGGCGACATATTTTTTAATTAGCCAATCAATCGATTTTATTTTCTCCAATTTAAAAATACTTTTTCCCGCGAGTAGGTGAAGTAGAAATGAAATATACAAATGAAAAGCGCCTCGAGCTTCTAAACGTTATCACTAATTTTCTTTCTTCTTCTTCTTCTTTCTTTTTTTTTTTTCTTTTTTTTTTTCAAAGCAGAAATATTAAAATACTCCTCTATTTAAATATTCCTCGTATTAGGGCGGAAGGGAGATATTTTACGATGGGGTACGAACAATTTCACGTTTCTAACTCACACCCCGGATATCTCGTCACGATCCCCTTTATGTTCGACATTCCCCGCATAGCCCAAGTTTCGCGGCGTTTAATTATGAAATATGTATTTAGCAAGGATGAAAGGTGTGCGTTGTCCGATAATTCATCATGGGATAAATACACGCGATGCCTACAGAAATATCGTGTCCCGAGCATGTACCCCATTTTCAAGCGCGCCAATCGCTTTATCGATTTTAATTCGAAAACGGGATGATCCCCTCCCTCCCCGATCGATTCATCTTAATATTATTTCGGTCGAAAATTGTACGATCTTAATCTCTCGATATGGTCGTTAATTTTTATTACAGCGTGGATCGTGGAAAATTGTACGGCAATGCTCGTTGGAAAATTCGTTTTCCATTTTAAGTTCTTTATATATATATATATATCGCATCGAGAAGCTTTAGTTGATTTGGACAGATTGAAGTACGCGCGTTGGAAAATCCATCCTGTCAACTGGGTCAAGCTGCGCATTCCACGCGTATCTTTTTCCACAGACCGTTTTTTTATTTCATCGTTTTTTTACATCCACCTTTTTCACCTGCGTTTGACAGAAAATTGCATTATTAAAAATGAATTTTTATGCGTCGTGTGTTATCGCGATATGGCGCTGGTGTGTTTGGTATTTTTATTTTACAGGTCGAAATTTCAAGTTCGTTGGACAGAAAAAATTTTACGATCGCTTTGTCGTCACGATGCTATGAACGATATTTAAAATAAAAAAAATAAAAAAAAAAAAAGAAAGAAACTAAATACGTTTTTTTTTCCCCCACGAGATTTTGAATCGTTATACGTGTTTTTTTTTTTTTTTTAATCCAATTTAGTCGATCACGTTGAATAAGCGAAAGAAATATCGATAAATGTCAAACTTTTATCGGAATAAAAAAGTATACACGGTCTCTGGATAAAATAAACGGGGAAACTTTTTGATGTCACTTTTCTTAAAGAATGCAAACCCGGGCCGAGGGGGGTCTAGCCGGGCACCGGAGGTAAACGCGAGCTGGTCTCAAAGTTGGTAATCTTGTAAATCCACAAAGACCGAAACTGTGAATAGACGTCTCCTCTGGATAAGCTCTTTGGCAAGTTTCATCGAGAAATTTTCCAAGCCTCGCCTCTTCCTCCGCCTCTTCCTCCGATTCTCTATCTGTACGCTCTCGTTCCCACTTCTTCGCCAATTCCACACTTTCCTACTCGTGCAAACGTAGCCACGGCCGATAATAATTACACGATGAAGCGTGTCCAGCAGGTAAAATAACCCTAACATCCCGATCCATTCAGACGATCGAGCGTAAAAAAAGAAATTAGCCACGGATACGCGATACGCGAGGGGGTTGGGGAAGAATAAATTGCAAGAACGATGTTGTTCTTTGAGACAAAGAATCGAATGGATTCGTCCCGCAATCAACGTTTGTTCATTTCGATTCGAACGAATTTAAACGTGGCGAGACGAACTATATATAACCGTGGAGGACGAAGCGTAGCCTAAGTGGCTCTTGAGCCGCGACGACAATCGCGTGAACGCGCCTTAATTACGCATTAATTCCAGTTTGAGTGCCGTTAAGCTCGAGCACGATGGCGGGACCGCGTCGCCAGCCTGCTTTCTCGCGCTTCTTCCCGCTAAATTGTACCTCCGGGAGGTTTTAACTTCGACGTTCTTCGCCCGTCTCCCTTCCTTCTTCTGCTCCGTGATTCTTTCCTTCGATCTGACGCGGTACGTTCTTCGTTCCTCACCTTAAGAGCAGTCAGTAAAATCTATCGACCGTTCTCAAATATATCATCACGAACGAACATGGACGATGGCGTTTCCTTTTTTCTCTTTTCTCGATGCAACTCGCGCTACTTAAAGGAAATAGGAGAGAAACAGGAAGGTTGAAAGTAAGGAACGAAATAAACGCTCGTTTTGAGAACACGTTAAATTTGAACTTTCTCGGAGGGAAGTTTCACGCGACACACCCCGAGTTAGCTTCTTAAACTGTCCTTAAAACGAAGTTAACAGCATCCGTGATTCGTAGTAGAAAATTCTTCGCGAAGCGGGATTTTCGTGTCACTTTTCGTTGGATAACTCGCAAATTGCGCCGCTTATCTCGCGTTACGCGTTAATGTTTCGCATAATACATTTGCGAACCCGCGCATTGAATTATCCCGAAAGCAACGGCGGCTTCGAGGCTCCCCGTTTCCCAAGCCCTCTTCCCCTCCTCCCTCTTTTTTTCGAGCAAACTTGCACCACCCTGATAATCCCCCTGATTGCTGTCTCATTACGTTACACGAGGAGGAGGAGGAGGAGGAAAGTTGACGCGGCACCGCGGCTTCAAAAGACAACTTCATTTATATTCACCCACCGTTTCGATCCTCGTTGAACCGTTTAAGCGGCGCGTAAAACGACGCTTGTTTCCTGGACAAGCGTCCGGCCCTCCTCCCTTCTGACGCGATGCTTTCCTAACTGCACGTCGCCGAGCAAAAGTTAATAAGGCCGCTGGTGTTTCTTTTATAAGAGTGCTCTCTAGCTAGGTACCAGTTCCTTTAAAGGATTAACTGATCAATAAGGTATCAGTGTGTTCTTCTTCTTATCTCGTTTCTCTTTGAAGCGCGTCTCTCGTAACTGACTCGTTCCCTTAAAAGGAGCGGCGATAGCGACATGGGCAGATAGAAAGGGAGGCGTCTTGTTAGTAAATTTGCTACGATCGTTTCTTCGTCGTAAATACGAAATGCGCGGGGGGGAGAGGAAGGGGAGGGGCAAGGGAGGCATCGGGCATCGGGGGGCGCAAGATTGTTTCGCGAAAGTTGGAGTCCGCGGAAACGAGGATAAGATTCAAACGGCGAGGAAGGAAGGAAGGAAGAAAGGAAAGGAAGGAAGGAAGGGAGGGGGACGAGGGTAGCAGTTCTTATCAGATTTTAAAATTAGAAACTATAACGCGAAGAAACTTGTATGCCAAGTTGGAGCTAGGAAAGTGTAAAAGTTTCGCTATATAAGAGGGTGGGTTGCGGTGATATGGTGGTGGTGGTGCGTTTGGGGAATTTGTAATAAAATTCTTAAACCAGTCTTCGCGTAACCCAGTTTTCGTGCCTATACTGGTCTCTATAAATGTGGCCGTAAGTCATACAGGAACGATCGTACTTTACCGCGACATCGACTACTATTTACTGTCTTTTCCTTTCCTTCTTTTTCATTTCTTTTCTTTTCTTCTTTCCACCCTCCTGGATCTTTACTTCAGCTCGCGTTTCGCACGAAATTTATCTTTCTCGCGGAATCGTGGACATCGATGTTCCAACGACAAACGATACGAGCCGTCCAACAATCGCCTTTAATATCCTCGAATAATTGCGTTCCCGTTGAAGGGAAATTTCGATTTCCAAGAGATTTCGATCGTTCGACCGAATGGGAGCGGTGGTGCAAGGCCAAGGTAGTAGTAGGAGCAACCGTTCGTACTCGAATACACGTATTTAAATGTTGCGTTCGATCCATCTCATGCATTATTTAGTTTAAGCGGTGGGGCGTCCGTTTTGTGCCGCGATCGGGCTGTCGCGTCGTGTCGACGCCGGAACTATACGTACAGTACCGCCATTCGGAAATAAACGTGGCCACGTATATCTGTGGTGGAGCGATGGGAGTGTAGGAGCGTGTCCGTGTGGCCGGCTACGGTGGCCGCACGAGAATGCATTATAGATACGGGTTCTCCATGGATCAGTTCGATTTCGCACTTGTGCGGTGCACACGGTGTATATACACCTCGATATATCTATCGATATATATATGTACATATATGTATATATATATATGTGTATATATATGTATATATATATATATATATATGTGTATATATATGTATATATATACATATATATATACACATATATATATCGTGCTCTAGCGCGTCGACGCGGTGACCTGCTGGGCTTTTAATTGAATGTAATTATGACGAACGGGAAACGCAACACGCCGAGAAATTGGATTGCCACTTTCCCATTTAATTCCCTTTGATCGAAACACTTTATCGATGCCGATATTCGCTTTACGCGTCAAAGCGTATTCCGCGTCGCGAAAGGGAAGTGGGGCGATCACGATCACGCGACTTTTCATTTTCTTCTCACCGAGTGGAAAAATATGGTCGGAGAATTGGGCGAAATTTCGCCCCGTCCGCTCCAAATTGGACGCGTTCTTTATCGTATATACCGATGAGGGAACAATGTACGGGAAGAAAGGAGAAATAAGGAAATCCATGAGAGGCCATAACCGAAGGAAGTTTCGGAGTCGGACTTCCTTTTCGGAACTCTATCGTTGAATTCAATCTAAAGTTGGGCATGGCTGTAAGAATTCCGCCGCAACTCATTTCCCGTTCTTCGCATACCTAGGGGAACGAGACAACGTCAAAATTGCCGCGTAAAGCTGATCCGAAGAAAGATTCGACCGGTAAGGTGTCGTATAAGAACAACCGGCTCCATCGGAACACCCGTACTCTTTGAACTTCTTATCGAGTTTAGCCGTGGCGTATCGACCTGGCTGAAGGGGCGGAAAGAGATAAGAAGCGTGGAAACGGATGGAATTCAAAATAGGAGAAAAATAAGAAAGAAAAGAAAGCGGTAGCAGGATAATTTTTATCATCTTCGATTAAAACGAGTATAATTGGAGGAGAGTATCCGGAGTATCTTTATTTTTTGTAACAAAAGAAAAAAAGAAAAAAAGGAATATCGCGGGAAAAACTCGCGATATTCAAGAGTTCGCGAAAAAAAGGATTGAATCGAAGCAAAAGCGAATTTCACCCATACTAACCGACGTCGATTCGTCATACGAAGGAACACCTTCATTGTGTAGTGTTGTGTTGCGCACAGCGAACTAACGTGGACTAGTTCACGCCGTGCTTTTTTCGGGTACACTTTCGAGGGAGGGTCGGGAGGAAGGGGGTTGAGAGTTGAAAACCCTCTTTCTCTCCACGGTATATTCGAAACCCGGGTCTCTCTGGAGTGGCTATTAATTCGGCACACTCTCACCTCCTGTCGCACAATAAGCGTGAAACGCCAATTCATATTCCGTGCCTTATATACTCGTTGTCGAGGACAAAAGTGCTTCTGGCCCTGGTAAAGGGAAACGTAGGGGGTATATCCTAACCCTTTGACCGTGCGAGCGGCCAAAGTTCGTACATACGTGCGGATGGAGAGGTGTACGTGTACGTGTGCGCGGTACATAGATGCATGCGCGTGTATGCTATATAGATGCACATATTGGAATTCAAAGTGTATGGTACGGCGGTGTGAAAGGTCCGTTATTCTCACCTTGGTGTTCTCCGATCGTCCCTGTCGCTTCTCTCCTCCCTTCTCCTATTCAACCGGACCTTCTAATGAGAGAAAAAAAAAAGAAGAAGAAGAAGAAGAATTTGACGAAGAGGGGAAATAAAAATCGTTGGACGGACATATTTGTCTCGCGTCTCTCCACCAATATGGCCGACCATCCTTCTTCTTAAGTTCCATTATATATCCCGTGAATCGTTGTCTTTCATTACCTCGACCATAGAGGATAGGTTTTATCCGATTGGGGATAGGTTTTATCGAAGGTAATACTCGTCAAATGGCTATTATCACTGGAAAGTTTTTCTTTGCCCCCTCTCTCTTTCGACAGACGATTGACCACGATAAGAAGATCTTCCCTCTTTGCGGAAAGATATCCGCGGACGTGAAAGAGAGCATCGGTGGATAACGAGGAGGATAGAAAGCGATGGAAAGTATGAGAGAGAGAGAGAGAGCGAGCGGATGGTTACAGCGGGATGGCCCGGTCGAATCTCGTTAGTTTCGCGTTCTCTCTAATTGGTGCATCGATTATACCAATTATCGTTTCTACTCGAGAGATTAGCTAATTGCAACCTTCTCTCTCCACCACTGTATTCGAACCTCTCTATCCACCGTTTCTCCGCTCCGGGCGGAGAATCGCCTCGAGTTGCATCGAGGCGAGCGTGATGCACGTGCGTGTGCAACTGCACGACCGTTGAACGTGACGCGTAGCCACGGGAAGGGTGTTGGTGGTACATGGTGGTAGGGAACAGAGCGAGAACGGCTCGGTTTTTTGTACGAGACGAGAAGAAGGAGCAGAGGAGTGAGCGAGCACATTGTGGATACGGGGTATTCATTCATTGGTATCAGGTAACCCGGTTTAGGCCCCTGGACCGCTCCCGTAAGCGGCCGACGAGACTCTCTCCCGATAAAAATGCCTCTCTCTCTCTCTCTATCTCTCCCTCTCTTCCTTGGAACGGCGTCGAAGGCGCCGTGGAGAGGACAGACTGCGCGAAAAAAAAAAAGAAACGAGAAAATAAAGAATCGACCGGTTTACCTGTTCGCAGACACTGGATGTATACCTACCGGACTTATGCGTACCCCGCCGCTCCTCTTCTTTATGTCCAGGACCCGCTCCGTTCTCCCTTCTGCCCGATATTGAAACCTATCGCCTCCGAATAGATTTTACAAGAATCTTGGCCGAATGTTGGACGGCGTCCGAATAAGATAACGCGCGATTAAATTTTTAATCGTTTGTTCGCCATAGGTGGCAATTATCGCGGCCCGTGCACGGCATATCTCCTTTCGACTATTCGGAGCATCTATACGTATATTTTTGCATCGTTATGGGGTCCGCCCCCGGACCGGTTTACTCGTTCGTGCGGACCGGAACTTGCAGGTAGTTGCGCCGACGTGCGCAGGCTTCGCGCGTTTTTTCGCCTCCTACTCCTTTTCCATCTCTTGGACGCCGCCAACGTTGGACGGAACGTGAGAGGAGGAGGGAGGTTGTAGGAGGGGGATTGTGCATACGCGATATTTCTCGCGGGATCGTGTCGGTTGTTACGTCGTGCTCAACGATTTCCTACATCATCGATATTACTTTCTCGACGAAACGAGAGCGCTACTTGTAGTTGGATTTATTTTAAATTTTCCTTCCGTTGTTTTGGGATGCTATCGGGGATTGGGTTCGTGAACGATTTCGAGGAAGTGGCTTGTACGTGTTATGAAGCATAATCCCTCCTCTTTCTAACATTTCGTGTCGTAACGTTGTCGGATCGTAAATTCTCGATTGCGCGAACTTCTCGAGCGCATAATGATCTTGTCCGGAGCATTGGGATCCGGTTACGGGATCTTCCAAATCTATACTCGTTTCATGGAAGCACCAAAGTGGTTGCTTCTCCGCACTCGATCCCTTCCCTTCCAGCTTTCATTCTTTGTCCTCCACGGGATAATGTTACGGAATATCGTCTCGGGATTTATTGTGCAGGATTTTTGAGTAAACGGTGGCAGATGGCAGATTAATCTCCCACTTTTTCTTTACTTTTCGCGTCGTACTCGATCGATGCTCCGTCTTACGATGGAGCGACGTACGCGGAAAATCGTCGAATCGCACGATACAGAGAGAGAGAGAGAGAGAAAGAGAGCTTACGTCGAGCAAGAAATCCTATTTATCCGTAGGATTATCCAATACTTTTTATCCAATCAATATCTAATGCTGTTCGTAGCACAGTAACCGACTGTGGAAAAGGTCACGCAAGATCGGGAAGAGGGAAGAGAGAAGTTGAAGGATAGAGGATTGTTGGGGATTGAAGGATTGGCGGTTGGGATCCGTGGAACGGGATGGCTACATGCAATTTTACGAATCGACGGGAAAAGGTTTTATTCTATTTCCTCCAAGACCCTTTCCACGTACACCTCGAATCGCCTAAGGCTACTCAAATTCGTTTCGACCAAGTTGCCGGAATTTAACCGAAATCGCACAAACCGCACAAGCTGTGAATCGTGTAATTTCCAACCGAGGCACGTATTTATCGGTTGAATAACGCTCTGAAAATTGAACGAATCGGAAGGGACAGAGAAGAATCGGCGTCATCGTGTGAATTCATACGAGCATAACGCGTAACGAAATCGTTTCATCTCGACGCTATTAGACGTCCGCCCGCGCCGAAAATTTCGATTCGATTAATAATTCGCTTTGTTTGCTCCCGCGAGATCGTAACGTATACGCGATTGTACATATTTATCGACTCTTGCTTCTCGTCGATCCCCCCCCTTCCTCCCCCTCGTCGCATCGGGATACTCAAGTTCCAATTGAATAGTTTCTTTAACCGAAAACCACCGAACTTTCTCATTATGCAGAGTTGTTAGTCCGCGCAGTTTGAGTTGAGTTTGGCTTAGCCAATGAGGTTGCTCCGAGCATAAGTCTCCTCCCCCTCCTCCCATCTCCACCGGCTCCTTTTCCTGGGATCTACTCCGCCGGTGGAAGCTGCTTACAACTTTTCTCCGGGGCTACTTTAAAATTGAACCCCACCGCGCGTTTCTATATACGCACGCGTATGCGTGTATAATTCACGTTACGTATCCCTTGTATCCCTCTTGTGTATAACAAAATCTTCGGTGTCGTAGACCAAAGAGAGAACGAAAGAATGGGAATCACCTCGTTCAATGGATTATCAGAAAAGTTGGGACCGGTTTTAACGAATCGTGTCTTAAGTTCGAAGCTTTTTTTCTCAAAGGGGAGGAGGAGTAGTAAAGGGTTCCGCGGTTTAAAGTCGGTATGCTCGTTAAGCTCGTTTACCCGTTGCGTAACTGTCGCTCTTTCGAGCAGCGCTTACAAGCGCTAACTCAACGCGCCTTCGCGCGGAATTCAGGTATGCTAATTAGATAGCCGGCGTGCTTATAACGATGACGAAGGATTATCGAATCGTTGGCAATTTACATGACGCAAATTTATTATGCGATTAATAAATATTCGACTCGATCCATAAAACAAAAAAAGAAAAAAAGAAAGGAAGGAACCGTTTTTTTCCGAAAGGAGAGCGAGAACACCGTTACGATAATTAATTAGCGCAAGAACAGCAAGAGCTGAAACTTCGTTTCTGTTTATTTCCGCGCCTGTAACGGGAATCGATCCTCCTTCTTTAAATTAATCCGACTCCCGCTTTGCGTGCTCGCTAATATGGTAATGCTTAAGCGTCTTTAGAGCGCTAGAGAACGTTGAATACCAAGTTTCCGCGAGTCTTTAGCAGTTAGACTCATAAAAGCTCTCCGTAGGTTTAACGCGGTAGGAGGATATTACAGGATATAAACAGGAAACGACTGAATAATGTAAAGAACTATTTTTTGGTTATATGCATTCGGTTATATTAGTTCTTAATCTTCCCTTCCCCCCTTTTCCTGTAATTAAACGAAAATCTTACGAAGATCGTTGTAACAGGATTAATCTCGATTAACCGTTTCGTAACGACACACATACACACACACATATATATATTTCTAGTGACAGCTAATATTAGTTACGCGCGAGTTATTAAAGGACGTTCAGGATCAAAGGAAATTAGCTAGCTAGAACTATTTGCGTTTCGTCGTCGAGTTCAATTCGTCTCGCCGTAAACGTCTCGAAGACCGCGTTAAAATTAAAGTATAATGGGAAAGAGAACAACGATCCGTTTATCATAATCGCTCGTCTACGAGTATTAACACCACGTGGCCTGTTCGTTACGTTCGAGGGTATAAAGTGGCCGTGTTTAGATCGACGTGGCGTATCAAGACCCCTCCTCCCCTCCCCCGCCCTCCTTAATACCAGGTTGTCACGCGGCAGCATAACCGTAATAAACGAGGGATGATCGCTTTTGAATCGCTTTCGATACGAAAAATGTCTATCACGGCCAACGTAATATCGGCCCCATGCCAATGACTAGTTAGATTATAAGCCGGTGCCCAACCCTCCATCATCTCCTTGCCCCTCGTTTCTTCTACCTTTTTATAATTACATCGTCCCCGCCTCCCCCTCCCTTTTCTCCGTCCCTCGTCCACGTTAAACCGAATTCATTCCACGGGGAGATTAAAATTACAAACACCGGAAACGCATCGATGATCGAGTTTAACATCTTCATCCCATCGGCTTTCCTTTATCTCTCTTCTGCTCTTCGCTCATCCGGACTAACTTGTCCGTTTCGCGCGAGTGGCCGAGCGAAACGGATAAGAAATCGAAATTTTCTCGCGGTAACGCGTGGAAGAAGACGATCGGGCGAAGCAGGGGGAGAATTTGGTTCGACGAGGTGGAGCGCGGGAAGAAGAAAAGGGGGAAAGTAAGATTTGGAACGGCGATCAATTTGGCTTCTTCTATGGTGCTTCCTCGTGGCTGTTCTAATCTTTGAACAGAGATCGAGGAAATTATGTCGTCTCGCTTGGAACGACTTTTCGTGGGCGTGTGCAACCATCAGCGAAGGGAATCTCGTTACACACGGATGTTGCGATGTGGGAACGGATGGATGGCATTCCCTGTAATAATCCCTCGATGCTTTCTCTTCTCGGGGTGGGTTCGGGTCCTTTGGACGACGGGGAAAATTCACTGACTCGTTTCATGATCTTCTTAAGCGTGCCAGATTGCTGTCCTCGCAATCTTGTTAGCGATGCCGATTCCACGCTCCAGGATTCTTATTAAGACGATCGTGAAACGAAGATGAAGGGTGTGACGCGTTCGGGAATATAAAACGGGAATACGAGGACAAGGATTGCAATTATTAATTCCGGGCGAGCGAAAATGAAAAATGTATCGATCCCGTTTTCATCATTTTTAATGGTGCACGATCCCGCGAAATACGTGATACGAATCAAACGATGCGCACAAGCGCGAATATTCGTTAATTCGAGTGTGCCTGTCGCCTCTAATATTTCAACGTTCGTTACAACGGATCAGAATGCAGTTTCCTCTGCGGAATGAACGATAAACGGCCGTCGATAAAACGCATTGGAAATTTATCGCGTGCCAAAACAAACGAACGTATTTATCCAGATCTTGCCCCCGCGATAACACGAGTGACGAATGCGGGGAAACGCGTGAAAAATGCCGGTTTATTCTTATTTAATTTTATAACCGAATCTATATATCTTGTCAGCTTTTCCTCGATGAGACCAAGGTATTATTTTATTTATACCTTGATCGCCGCATTTCCACCCCGTTCCGTGGAAAACTTTATTTTATTCTCGGGGGTATCGGTGAAACATATTGCGACGAATTAAATAAAACGCGATGATACGTGTATTCAACCGATATACACGCAGAGAATAACGAGAGACACTTTTTATTAATTTTTCGATGAAAATTGTTTACTCGTTATCGTTGTTGCACGGTATAGAGATATCTTTGTTTTCGACTGTATACCTTTTCCGGAATTATTTTCCTTTTTATGCAGGCGGTTTCGTTTATGTCGCTTTTCGATTTTCTCTCTTTCTCGTTTCACGTTTCGCACAATTTACTTTATACTTGGCAAATGTTGTTGTCAGACGCAACGTCGAAACGCTGCGTTTTATGGAATACCCTCGAATACGCTCGAGCGGGTTACCATTACGCGCAGTTTGACATTTGAACGTCGTATTTAACGTCCCCTCCTGGAAGAGACGGGATTCTTAGCAGCTCAATTCGAAAAAAGAATAAGGGGACCGCGACTAATCTTCTCTTCTGTGTCAAGGTGGCGGACTAGATCAGATAACTCGTCTCCCTCGCTCGACCCTATTTAGATAGACGCCACGTTATCATCCGTGGGACTCGTCCGTGGGCTATTGTTACCGAAATGAAGAATACCTCGTATAAGAAAGGAGATCCCCAAGATTTTTCGTTTCGCCTTAGGACGATTTTCACGATTTCCTCCCCGACTTTCGATTCGATTATTCGTCCGATTTCGAACTCGTTTTTTGGCCGGCCTTTCAACTATTTCTCGCCGTCTCTTACCGTTCTTTGCTCTCACGTTCCACCAGAGCGTTCGCGTCCTCTCGAGAACGACGTTTGAATATTCCGCGAGCATATTTTGGCAATATTCAGGATGTATATACGGGGGCGAGGGTTGGAGCGCGTAAAAGCCTCGAAAATAAATGCGTGCGCGAAACCCCTGTGCGGACGGGGTTGAAGCGATTCTGCGGAATATTCCCGCTGAAAGTGACGGTAGCTATTGTTCTCGAGAAGCTATCCGGTACATCGGCCGGATCGCGCAAAGCGCATAAAAGCCGTGACGGTTTGTCACCGTGGATAGGGGAGGGTGTGAGGTGTGAAGGGAAGAGGAGGAGGAGGAGCGTTCGGACGAAAAAGCTGGAGCAACCAGTCGGTACGTTATCCTAGCACGCGATACTCGCGCGTAAAGGATAACGTAGGGCGTCGTAAGAAAGTCGATTTGGCGATGTGTTACACGAGACCGCCCTCCCCCTCCCTCATCCTGTTCTGAATTCCGCGCCAGCATCTTTCGAGAAACGTACGGGGTAATGTAATGCGTAATGTACGGCCACGTAACGTAAAGCCACGTTCCTGGCTCGTGTACGACCGCTATAGAAACGAACGAGAGGGGAGAGAGAGGGAGTTTTAGATTAGAGGAAGCAGCAGCCGAGTTTGGCTCTGGTCTGGCCGAACGCCCAGCTGGCCGTGACGTCGTTGCCTTGTAAATTCGAAATATCGTTTTTAAAGGGAAAATATCCTGTTCCTTTAAGGCGATCGCGCTATCATTTTCGCGCTCCTCTTCCTCCGTTCTTCCCAATTTATCGAAAAAGAAAAAAGAAGGAAGACGCCATATCCATTTGTTTCTCGCGATACGCTCGATTAACCCATACACTACGAGAAGATCAATTTCCGGAGATCAAGCGCGGATCGACACCTCCTCCCGTCCCTTCTTGAACGAAAGTTTATTCCCAGATTTTACGCTCGTCCCTTTTATTCCTCGTCTTCCTCGTCCGCATTCACTTAGCTTGATTTGATTTCGCAACGAAGCGCCGAGTCTCGAATCGGAATGATCTCTTCGTGATTTCTTTCGATTTATTCGTATCGAGTTTCTTCCTACCCATCTCCCCCTTCCCAAGTTTCGACTATTCTCGAACGGCGACTACGATTCGAAACGTTCGCTCGTTTGCAACGGAAATTCAGGGGAATAAATTTCGTTTCTTTATTCCGGGACGGGAAAATGATAAGATTCAGAAGACCAGATGTTGAACAGTCGTAAACTCTTACGAACATCGTAATCTGTTAAAAATTTTAGCATCGGGGGACGGGTTAAAAAGTTAGCAAGATCTCCCCTTTTACGAAACGAACCACGAGCGAAATTTCGTTGCTCGTTTCCTCGCCCGTCTTCTATCCTCTCCTCGTTCGATTTCGCTTAAAATTGGGCGACGCACGATTGAGGCTCGTTGTGGTTGCCGCGGAATTCTCCGTTCCCCGTATGTATGAGACGCGCATCCACGTCCGCCGTATCGGCAGTTGCCCTAACGATGTCCACTGGATCGGCAAGGCCGATCGTTTAAAGTCGATTATGCTCGGGGAGGATCGAGAGGGTACCGGGCCTTGGCCACTGTCCGACTGGATCTGAGTACGGAACGTCCTCGTTATCCGTTCGACTCGTCGCCGTGTGTCGATTCAGAGTGGTTGGAAGAGGTACTTAAATATGTGCAACGAATGAGGCAGAACCATCGGCCTCGATGAAGGGGGCCCGTGATCGCCGATATCACCCTTTTTATCGTCTTGATAAATCTGCATGGAAACGCTACCCTTGCCCGCGCGCCGCCATCGTCCCCACCATATGCAATTTATTGCCTCGATCGAACTTGTAATTTCTTCCATTCCCCATTACGCATTCCCCGGTCCTCGTCTTTTCGCGTCTCTTCGTTATTACTTCGTTGTTGTTGTTGTTGTTGTTATTATTTTTATTATTATTACTATCGCGTGCAAGTTTCGCACGATGAATATCGCTTAGATATCGAAACTGTACTCGTTTCTACAGTATGTATCTTGTTTTCGTTTCTGTTTCTGTTTCTTTTCTTTTTTCTTTTCTCGTTACAAAGAGTAAGCACTTTGCTGTACGTAATAAAATGTATGGAGAGTCGTTTCGACGCATATTTCGAGCCGAGAAGATTTTTCCTCCCCCCTCGAGTGTGTGTGAAGGTCCTGTGAAATCGTAGACTAAGGTAGACCCCCCGAGAAAAAAATACGGAGGGACGATGGGTTTCCCCTCTATTTACAAGAGAGATCCCAGCCTACATTGGGGACCAGATATTAAATTTCAATCGATACAGCATCCGCTGCTCGGCCTTTTCTTTACTCGGGCGCCCCTCGCGCTTGCGGGAAAGATACATGTTTGATGGGAAATTAAGGGTGGCAGCGCAAACACCCACCCGAAGCGCGGTATAAAGATCGGTGTAGCTGATGAGTGCGAAGTAAGAGGGTTCCGGTATTATTTTTCCCGTGGAAGAGGATTTACGGAATCGGGCGAGAGTCGCCGATGGAATCGTGTAATCCCGGATAATTTGTTAACGATTTCTTTACATCATCGATTCGATATTGGTATAACACGAGTTTTAGTTTGCGAGCAACGATCGATCTAAAATTTAAACGAGTTTTCGTGGTGGTATCTCTCTTAAAAGTGCGGATCGATACTAATGGGAAACTAGTTTTTCTTGTAATGCCGGGTTTATTTTCAACGGAGGAAAGACGAGCGAAACGACGATGGAAGAAACGATACGGCCGAGCGTATTTTCATGAAAATGCCTGGGAAAACGAGCGTCGGTATCCGATTCGCGATACTGACAAGGACGGAATAAATATGTGTCTGTATAAAAATTTGCACAATCCGTATTCCCGGTACAACCGATATTTTCGCCTGTTGTGTCTTGATAAGAAGCGACAGATGCGAGCCACTTTTCTCCTTCCTACCGTTTCTATTGCTTCTCATTTAACTTCTTATTACTTATCACGTGCTCGAAAATTAAAGAAACAGCTATAACTAGGGGGAAACGATAACGATTTAGCCGTCGTCGAGGGCTAAAATTTCGATAATATTTTCGATAAAGCGCGGATTACGTACAGAGAAATAGTAAGTTGAGGAACCGATGCGTCACGAATGCATCATAATTTTAACCAAACCGTCGTGGAAACCGTCTTATGCTTCGAAATTTTGTCCCTGCACTCTCTTAACGGTACTCTCGAGCGAATTTACGAACTTACACGTCTAAGTAGTTTCTCAAATTCGTCGTCGTAATAGGTTGCTCGTCGTATTTTAAAGCGTGGCCGAGAATCGTTGCCCCGACCGTGGTATATGAAAATCGAGTTTCACGGAAACTTTGTTGACTTTAAACGCGTAATAAATTCAAAAGAACGCGTTTCGCGTCACGAAGTTTCGACTTTTCAATTTGCTTCGAAGGATATTATCCGCCTAAGAGTCGGGGGGCGAGCGGGAAGCGTTAACGCGGGGGTGGGGTCGTTGCAAAACGCGGAAAGCACTTGGCTCGTCCGTAACATTTATAGACGATGGAAGTCGTTGGCGAACGAATCGTGATCCGTAAAAAATATATCGTCCTTTTGTCGGGACCGATGTACGACCGGCAACCCCTCGGTCTCGCCACCCTCTCACCCTCGCGCCATCAAGACTACATTTCGCCCTTACATTGCGTATATCCTGCGGACACGGTGATGCATGAAAGCCATGAACGCGATAACTTATGTCACTTTAGGGGAGAGAGAGAGAGAGAGAAAGGGAAACCGAGAACGGAATGAAAATCGTTCCTTATGGGGTTGCTTCGTTTTATCTACAGCCCTTCCTTCGAACCAGACGAATCACCTTTCGTGGAAATCGTGCAGAAATTCGAAAATTCTAGTCGTTGAGGGGAGAAAAAATGTATTTATGATAGTCTTTTTTCTTTTTTCTTCTTTTTGCGCGGAATGCGCATTTTGATTCAGAACGAAATCCACCCTTTTCAGTCTGTCTCATGTCAGCGACATTGTTAGCGGGTAGGAGAGGGGGGATCATGCTAACACTTATGTGTCTTTCGTTGGCTGGGTACACGATATGCTCTCAGACTTGTGGAGAGAACGACGCACGGACGGATAGACACCCTCGGGAACCACTCGAGTTCCCTTCGCGAGGGCACCCTTACTTTACGTTGAGTCCCCGAGGCTTAATCAATAACGGATGCACCCTGTGTAAATTTTTTATGCTTGTTATTCAATTGAACATCGGTAGAAATGATCGGTTACGTTTCGTCTTCCATTTTCCTCTCGTTTCTCTCTCGTATCTCGATTCGAAACGAATCGCTAGTGCTACACTTCCCTATCTTCGTTAATCGTTGAAAACGTTTTCCATGATGAATTGGAATCGTTAGTTTTCTCGTTCGACCAATCGAACACCAACGAGAGAAAGATAATAAACTGTTACGATTTCTCGATAGAATGATTAGGGGAAGATTCAGAAAAGAAGTTTCTGAATAGGAGGGTTCATCGTGTCGACGTCAGCTTTCGATGGTTTATCAAATCGGCAGAAATTTTCTCAGAAATTCTTAGGGAAACGTAGATACGTAGGCGGAAAAAGTTTGAAAGGCGAAGCGAGCGATTTCGATTTGTTGGCTCAACAGCGATCTAATTTCGAATCTTGGTAATTAACGCGACATAGTTTTCTCGTTTCGGAATCGTCAGTATAATTTCTTGATAATTCCTTTCTTTCGTAACTTCCAACGCTCCCTCAACTTCATCTCTCGTTTTCTCGATTTTATTTCGCGGACGAAATTTTATTATTAGAGAAAAATACTTATTCGAGAAGTCTCGTCCGCTTCGCTCAAGCTTACTTTGCGCGAAAACGACGCTGATATATTTACGCAGAGAGTAAAGTGACGATCTTACCTACCATTACGAAGCTTGGAGGAGCAACGTTACAGTTTTCTTTTCATTCGTTGACAAATTGCCCGCATCTGTAAGTGACGACGATGGAGCGTAGCGCAAGAGTTTCTACATCTTCCGCGTGTTATCGTTTTATCGTAGTAATTTTAACGATGGATGATCGTGTCTTGCTCGAAAACGACTGCCCATCTGTCTATTCGCTTTATTCGATCCATTAATCCCGTTCTATATCGTTTAATAATCAGAATATATTCCGTGATCGTAATTAAAACAACTATATCTGTAAACGTGAATTATAAATGAAACTATCATCGAGCTATCTTTGTTGTGGAGATTTCAATTGGATTATTTACCGATCTCCCTAAATATATTCGTCTAATAGATGTTCTCGTAATAAAGACGGTTATATATCCGTTAATGCAAATCTTGTTGGATGCGCGCAGCTAGATATAATCTTGGAGTTGGCCGCACCGGATAGATTTTGAGACTTGGGCGAGAATCTTGGGGAGGATGAATCGGGAGGGTTCCACGAAAGGTTCCATTTACATGGGCAAATATTCCAGTTGCCTGTATATGTATATATATATATATATCGACGCATCCTCCTCTGCATCCAGCCTGCATTCCAAAGTTGCCCTTTAATTAGTACGTCGCGTCTGGTCGAGAGCCAACTTCTAGATCGGTCCAATCGGCACGTGGTACGCCGATCTCGAATTCGCTCCCGGCTCCAACCGACTTATAGCTTGTTAATTAGTTTGCGTTCGTTACGCTAACTGGATAAGACGTTGACCATTCGGCCGCGCTTCTGGACGCGCATCGTAAGCATCCTTCGTTCCTCCAGGCTTTAATTTAAGGAACGTCGAACAAGGGAGGAATATAATTTCGTGTCGGATGATCCGAAAAAGGAAGAAGGAAAGAAAAAATCGATTTTCGATATAACGATTCGCGAGAGAGATATCAAGACGCGCAACGGTTACACGCTCGATAACGAGTTAATAAAGTTAACCGTGGAACAGACAAATCGATAACGACGTCGTTAGGAGATGCTGCGGTGACCGTTATTCGCACGGACGAGTGACGCTTTCAATCGACCCGCTGGTCGTCCAAGTGAAAACGCGAATTAACTTTCACCGCGGTAACCCATCTATCTCGCACGCTACATTAGGCGCCACCCCTCACGCGTCACGTGCTTTTTCATCCTTTGAATATTGTGTAACGATGTTTGACGTCGCGTCGAAGATGTCTTTCCCGCTTTCTACCGCATTTATACGAAACAAAAGGGGGAAAAAAAAAACAAAAAAGAGAAAAAGGGATAATGAAAACGGAACGAATTTTTTCTTCGCGAAATGATGCACGCGTGCAAAAGTTTTCCTTCTGGCTTGAACGAAGCATTATGAAAACGCTTCCTGTCCTTTGTTTTTCATCCGTTATCGAGGAAACCGTATATATAACTGGATCCGATGAAACTAATTTTTGCGATACCGATAAAATTCAACGGGACGAACGTTGCACGGGAAGAGAAAAGGAAAAAAAAAAACCGGATCACGGAACAAGCGGTGTTTCTCTTTTTTTTTCTTTTTTTATTCTCTAGCTAGCTAGTCGCACCGTCGTCCGAATTTCTCGAATGGAATAGACTTTCGAACGTTCTCCTCGATTTAGATGCCGTTACCTTTTACATATGGAACGCGACTTGCAAAATACGCGTGCAGCAATCACGAGTCGCCGTAGTTTCAATCCCCTTCCTCCTCCCCCGCCTTCCGTTAGTTCTCTTTCTCGTCGAACGTGTCGGATATTATACGATTTTTCGCTCGAAAAATACATCTCAGCGACGTTTCCTTTCCTTCGTCTACCTTCGATCGTCGTCCACGCTTGATTTCCCGGTTGAAAAATGGGCAACGAAAAACAAGTAGAAGGTCGAAGACGAAAGACACGCAGGTTGCGCACAGGTTCGGTATAATAAAGACGGGGAAGAGGGAGGAGGGGGTATGCTTTATGGTATAATTATGTTAATTCATTAATAAAAAGAGGCCGATGCGTCTCGTCTCCACGTTTAACTTTCTCAACGGGGAGGAATAGGACGGCTTGGGTGGAAAATATAAAGGAGATAAATCGGTCGTGTTGGGTTACCGGTAAGATTCGCGGATAGAAGCGGATCCAGCTTCTTGGCCGATCGATTGGCCGATGATTGAAAGTAGAGATGGATTAAGGACGATGGGATAAGCTCCCATTTCCTCTATCACAGCCATGCTAAGAGCTCGATTCGTTCGATTCGAGTCCGTTGGACGATCAATCGAGCCGGAAATAGCCGGATTCTTGGACGCGTCGTTACGAAATAATCGTAAGCGGCGATCTATATAGTCGAGCAAGGTCTCGCGAAATCGTCGATGAGAACATGTCTGGTCTGGTTTGTGAATCGATGGGGATGAGAAAGAGGAGGGAGAGGGGGAAATTCACGGTGTCCCTTTGTCCACGTAGTCGCGTGCTCGAGCCAACGATACGGAGATAATGTGATTTGTGCCGCGTCGAGGCGGAGCGCGTCGACGAAGATGTAGGAAAAAGGGGATGGAGGATGAAAAAGGAGGAAAATGCGAGAAGGAGAAGGATGGCAGGGAGCGTTAACAGGGGTACGCTTGTTATTAATTTTTCATCGGTGTTGGAGAAACGGAATCGATAATGCGTTTCCTTCTCGAAACACTTGTTTGGTGTTTTCGAAATTCGAAATTCGCATGTTCGTGTCGAGCAACCCTCGAAAGATTAGGTAAATAGGAAAGATTACGAGGAAAGAAAAGGATGGAGATTGAAGGGGAAGAGTGGATTTATCGGTTTCGCGATAAACGAGAAATGGGGTGGTGAGGAGGTAGGGAAAGATAAGATCGAGTTTATGGTTATTCTTTCAATTAAGTCGATACAACGAGGCGCTTACGTCTCCGTCTAGTGATTTTCACCTCTTTACAGAGATCCATCCTTTGGTAGATTTTATTGTCGTCTCTTCGCCTTCGCCTCTCTTAATTCCAATTAAATCGTCCTCCTTCTTCTTTTTCTTCCTCTTCTTTTTTTCTTTTTCTTTTTTTTCTATCGGCGCCTAACTTCATCTCTCGACATTGTGTTAACGCTCCTTTATAGGAAGTCCATTGTCCCGGCGACGGGAGATCAACAAGAATCGATTTTACCCTACCCCCTGTCCCGTGTTTAAAGACTCTTTGATAACTGGTCCACCGTTTTATCCCTTCCCTCAAAAAAAAAAAGGAAGGTCATCCTCATAATATCACGGTGATCGCGATGAAACGATAGAAACACCTCTTTTACCTCTTTGTTCGAGGATAAACCTCGTTGCATTTTCGATCTACCTTCGGAAACGAATTGATTGGTTGATCGTTTTCCACGCGGAAGATCCTTTCGTACTACGAGCTACTACGAGAACTTAGTTCCATTTACTCTCGTGCTCGAAAACCAAGGAAATACAATCTGTACTATCCACGCGAACCTATTCCACCGAGGCAACAATTGTCTGATCATCCGTAGTGGTTGTATTCTCTCGAGTAAAATCTTCCAAGTATACGACAACAAATGAAAGCCACGCGTGCCCACGGTTCCTTTCCTTCTTTCCTCTCTCTCTTTCTTTCTTTCGGGTCTATTTTCTTTTTTTTTTTCTTCCTTCGTGTATACCTATTCGAATTTAGAGACGCATTTCGGCTTCGCTTCCATTCCGCTAGATGAATCGAGGCTCGACCAGAGATTGGACGTAGCCGTGAATAGATACGTGGAAATTGGGGAGGGCTGTGTGGGTGGTTCTAAAGAGAAAGAAAAAGGAGAAGGAAATGGCGGAGGAGGAGGCCAACAATACGAGGAAAGCGTTATTCGACGTGGGGCTCGTGGCTAGCTTTTGGCGCCGAATTTCATTTTATTTCCGGCCCATCTTTCGGTCAGCCTTTTGTGAAACACCGTCGAGCCGCGGGTAAGGAGTTCTCGCCACTTCGTTCGTCCTTTGTCGTCGAACGTACACGGAGAGGAGATACACCGGATGGGAACATTGCGAGGGTGGATTTTTGCGAGGGAAAGACGCGACACTTTTCTCTATCCTCTTCCTCGTTGTCTCGGTTTCGACCTTCTTTTTCTGCCTTCGCATCGTTCTCACCCCGAGAACGGTTCGATCAGGAGAAGAATTCCGGAACGAAAATGTTTCTATTCTAAGGGACGAAAGGATCGTCGTGTTAATCCCCTGACGAGGGAAACCGCCTTCCTTTTCCTCCTTCCATTCCGAATTGTTTCCTATGGAAATTTTATCTCCACTTTCCGCTTTCGTTCAATCCTACCTTTTTATGCTGTTCTCAAGTATCAAAAGAAATCAATTTTTGTCCTTCTTTTATCGATTAGAAAATCGATCCAAAGTTTCATTATCACGTTATAATCAATATTTATTATTTATTTATTTTCATCCCAGTTCTAAATAAATATTCTTCAAGTAGGCAAAATGAAAGGGCAAATAGGCCTTATTAGGAGTCTCGTTAAAAAGAATAATAAAAGTACACGAGAGATAGTAAACTCTCGAGAGGAGAAGTTTAACGACTGCTACGATATCCACAGCTCTTTCCTCCCGAGATATCCGTGTCTCGTTGAAAAAAACGCATAAAACCTTCGAGTACGTGAGACCTTGAACCCGTCTGCTTTTCGTACAAATACCGTAGGGCTTACAATTTTTGGCAAAACGGGGAAACTCGCAAACTCGTCTGGTGGAAACGCGTGATCGCGCGAATTCCAATTTGAGAGATCGAGGAGCAGCGTTAAGGTCGGAATGTCGGTGATTTTTCACAGAAGCAAGAATATTAATATGGCGATACGTATATTCATACGAATTTCAGGTATCAAGTGGCCGCCTGTTGCAATTATCGTTCGACTAACGAACTGGGCACGTTCTTTTTTCTCTCCTCTTTCACCTCTCTCTCCTCCGCTCTCGTGGTATAACGAAGATAATTACGTTGACTGACATTATCGTGACAATAATTGATAATAACGTTCGGAGGTCTCGACATCTTTGTCGAGCAGGGCGCGCGTAACGTTCTCGCACGAGATAACGTTCCTCGTTACTCGTTTACAATACGGGTACAAGGGACGAAAGGGGGGAGGGGGCGAGAAAGTTTCTTAACGGCGTGCATGTTTTGCCTGCAAATATTTTGTAATAGGTCTCCATATAGATTTTCCCGCGATGGAAATCGTTTGTCTTTCGTACGCTTCAAAGCGTGTCCAAAGCGTTTGCATAAATTTCACAGGGACAGGGGCGTGTAACCGTTGGCTAACGTGTTGCGTTTAGTAGATCGTCGTTTATGCAACGTAACAGAGTTACACAGAGTTGAATTTCCATCCATGCTTTTCAGCGGTCATCTCGTCGATGAATTTAACGGGGGAAGCACGTCGAGTGCGTCAAAGTGAGATAGCTATCGGTATCGTTTTAATGGCCGCCTGCCCTTCGCGATGGAAATCGTGCGAATCGTTGGTATTTGATCGGCGTGTATCGTGGACGGCATCTAGGAATCGTAAAAAGCGCTAGTCGTTGCGGAGTATTTGCATAGGTAATTGCACGTTGCACACACATGCACGTACGCCAGCTTCCATTGTTAGTACAATCGAATTGGGTCGGCCGTGATTTTATTTTCGCCTGCTTTGACCGAGATTCGCGAAATTTATCCAGTCTTCCCCTTTCCATTGTGTCGATCAAGTTTAAAAAGTTTTGGCGCATTGCTTCTCTTTTTCCCGACGAGTCGATCGCGGGAAAAATCGACGAAGGGAACGCGATTATGAAAATCCGATCCAAGGTTCTCTGAAAATCTGGGAACAGAGCGCGAACCTTGCGTGCGAACCAACCATCCGATCCGATATTTTCAGAAATTCAAGACGGTTTTTAGGAAAATCCAGAATGAATTCGGAATGCGCGCGATATGGGAACTCGTTCGAAATTCCAAAATCCGACGGGAATTCTGGAAAATCGAAGAATGAAATGCGTACACGTGGAACTTTATCGGCATTCTCTCTAAACTTCCTCAAAGTTCGGAGATAATTTTAGAAAAATTTTAAGGTAACAAGGAATGATAGCAAGTCTACCTGGATAACAACTTTCCAATAACAACATTCTCACATACACGTGGAAAAATTGTCTGGAACCGCGTGGAAAATTGAAACTCGAATCCCGAAACGATTCCTCCCAATTCCCTCTCTCTTTGCACAAACGAAAACAACATCGATCCCTCGGATCCTTGCACGCGAAACGTGCGTGGAAACCGTCTACTACACTCGTCCGTCTGTACAGGACGAAAACCGCTTCATAGTCGGCCAATTTCAAACGCGTAACTATCCCTGATTACGCGATACCCGATCCCTTTATCGCGTGTAAATCCCGATCGGTTTAGCAATGAGCATCGAATACAATCGGCGCGCGATCCTTTGGAACGATTAAATAGTCCTCTCCTCTCCTCCTCCTCCTCTCCTCTAAAAACCGAGAGAGACGGTATATCGCGGCACGTCCTCGCCTCGAATTATCGAAGATATCCAGCGGCCGTTATTACGATAACACGGTCCGCGTCCGATGACAGCGTGGCAGGACAGCCTCGGGCCCGCGCCATTGTCGGCGCTCACCCAAGCAGATCGCCCTCTCACCGGGTCCCGTGAGTGCAAACTAACGCGTCTTTTGTCGCATGACTAATTGAGCCCGATATATAACGCGGCGGGGAGAATGGGGGAGGGAAAAGAAAAAGAAAAGGAAAAGAAAAAGGAAAAAGAAAAGGGAAAAAGGAGAGAAAAATGTTGACCGGTCGCGCGGGCATTCCACGGAGCGGAGGCGGTGGTCTCTGTGTACGCGAGGTCAAAGGGCGAGGACGAAGGATGAGCACGAACGAGGCGGCGAGAAAGGGAACAGGGAGAGTGCGGAGGATGCATTCAGGTGCGCGACTCGCGGGATAAAGGATGGGAGAGACTTTGGTAATGCCGGGCTTTACGCGGCGAATAATCAATGCATCCTGGTGTGCTGCCTCGGCCTGCACGGGCGGTTACACCGAGATAAATGTAATGCGGCGAACCTACTTACCCCGTCCCTTACGTACCGGGTGTCCGAGAAATTGATGGACCCGACCCTCCTCGGATCCAAATCGATCACAGTGGCCGATAAATCGAACCGGCCTGTTTCGATCTTTTCTCGGTTTACGAGTGTTTCCTCGATTTCGATAAACACGACCACAAAACGAGATCGTAATTTCCCATCGAAAGCGAAGTTTACATATTTTAAAGTATCGAAATCTCTCCGATTTTAGGCAATTTTATTTCTTTTTGTGTTATAATTATGTGTATATATTTCGTTAAATTCCAATACGCTTTTTTTGCGAAGAAACGCACGCGTTGTTTCGCAATGAACAATGGAATCGCTTCGCTCAAGAGGAAACGTCCGTTTTTCCTTGGCCGTTTTTCGAGACGAAATTCGGGTATTCGGGGGTCTCGAGGCATAACCGAGGAAGGGAAAGAAAAAGAAAGAAGGGGGCGATTGTTCGAAATGGACTTGAGGATATACGAGCCGCGGCACAGGTTGCCGGTTACTTTGGCGCTGAGAGAGATTTAAGCTCTTGCTCCGGGGGAAGGAAGGATGCCCGGAATGGTGGTAGGAATTTAGCGCATTATGGCGCGAGTTAATATTGGGCGGACAGCGGGTGGAGTCCACTGCCACTAAATATACTCACTCCTCCTCCTTCTCTCCGGGCTAGATTCAAAAACTCTCCCAGTCGCGGTACAATAAAAACTTCTTTTTATTATTGGCTTCCTCCCCTTTTTCCCGACTTGTATCCTGTATATACCCTTTTATCCACGAATGAAAATTCCGGAGAGAAACCGACTCGTTATGCGGAATTCTCGCCAATTTCTTATCTCGCCACTTCCAAAATTATTGTTATTTGTGAACAATTTTTATATCGCTAGTTTTTAACTTCTCTAAGATATCGACTTAATAATAATAAAAAAAGAAAAATTAAGAATAGGAAGAATACCCGTAGCGAAAATCTTTGGAAAAGTATCGAAAAACGAGAGTAATTCGATCGAATTTGTTCCGTAAGAGTAGAGTTCGAAATCTGTAAATTCGTAAACAAGGGTTTCCATTTGATAGCGAAACGGACGCTTCACCTATGTAAATGAAATACCCTTTGTAGAGGAGAATCGTGCGTTGGAGTAGTGTTGGGCGCGACAGAATGAACGATTTAATCGGCCCTCGACAATTTGGGTGGTCTGCCAACTTTGAGAACTTGATGAAAGCACATGCCTGATGCGCACGAGCCATGAAATTATCGATACCGGTGAATCGTACCTCGCCTATTGCGGGACCGTTTCAAATCGTGTATCTATGAACCTACCTATCCTTTCCTCTATTTCATCGATCTCAAACACGTCCACATCGTTTCGAATTGCTTAACGAGTTAAGTGGTGCAACTCGACGTTTTTCCAAGGTGACGTGACGGGTATCCAACTTTAAGACACTTGACCTATCTTCCGTATCGAATCGATCTTCCTTTTCTTTCTTTTTTTTTTTTGCTTTCAGTTCTCGTTCAAGTCTCCCGAATTTCTCGACATTTATCGAGAAATTTATTTCTCTTTTTCTTTCATTCTTTCTTTCTTTCTTTCTTTCTTTCTTTTTTATTTCAATTGTTCCCGAATATACGTCGTAAAAATGTTGTACAAGGACATAATACGAGTTCGAGGAGAAATAATTCAAGAGTACTCGAGAAATCGATGCAGAAATTCATTCTTGTGCGTCCAAGGCTATTCTTGTATTTGCTACCAGGAGAATTTATTGAATAACCACTTAACAATGCGCGGATGTACTTTGCATTCCTGAGAAGTTCATCGATCGATGTATCCGTGCCTCTTGCCATGCAAGGATGCACATCGTACCTTAAAGCTTGGCGTAAAAAGAAGCGAAGGCCTTGGTGGCCTTTAGATCCTGCCGTACCGCCGGAGGGTCATCCACCAACGACCCGGACAATATTGCAGGAGTCGCGGCGTTTGCGAGTGAGAAAACTTTTCAATGGATTTACTGGTTCCACTTTCTTTCATTCCGTCTCTATTCACTAAATTCACTTAGTCAAGTTTTATTTGTTCCCCAACTTGGGACATCCCCAACTGCCTCTCCACCGATTATGTAACTCGCCCCTTTCTTTAATTTTCGTTCACTTTTATTATCGTTTCCCCCACTCTCGATCCACCGTCTTATCTAAATTTTTACAACATTTAAAATATCCTCCGTCTGTCGGTTATTCAATTTATATTCGTCCGATTATCGTACGTATTAATGAGACGCGTCGTGGACCGATTGAAATCGCGAATGGAAGGAGGAAATTGACGAGGAATTAATCGTTGATCAAAAGTTCTTTAATCGATCGAGGCGAGCTGTGAATACGGAATGCAATCGAACGGAAGCTGCAACTTTTTCTTCGCGGGTGGCGTCGATCAGGGAAATCGAGCGTCGCCGAGTTCCATTTAAAACTAACCCGGGCCATACTCCAATTTGCAATGCAAAGAAATATCAATTCTTTAAAACGTTGAACGCTAATCGAATATCGAAGAACTTTTTATCGAGAACTGTGACTCTGTACAACGATATCGCCAATAGTATCGACTCTTCTTTCTTCTCAGATACCCCAATCCCTTTTTTTTTTCTTATATAATCCGTGTTTATGCTCCTCTCGAAACGTGGATGCGAATCCACGTAACATTGGTATCTCGTACGAAGCGAATGTCTGGAGCGTTTCATCCCGAATCGCGAATGCGCAAACCGGCCATTATTTTCGCGCGGCCGCCTTTTCAACGCGCGCCAACGTCTCTTGAACACGTAACGACGCGGTTTCGAGTAATATTCCTCGGTGCGCGCTTCCCCAGCAAGACGGGTTAATTAACCCTTTCTAAAGAGGCGGATCAAGGATTAAATCGCTTAACCGGTGGAATAACAGGAAAAAGGGGATGATTAAATTTTCCCCAGGTGCAATTCCCAAGGAGGTCGGTGATCAAATTTGTGCGTTAAACGAGTCTCGTTATCACTCTCGGCCACGTTCGGCCGCGGGGGCTTTATGGCACAATAAATGCATTACATTTAAGAAGTCCGGTGGTAAAAAAGTTTGTCCCAGTTGGCTGGCGAGGTGCACGGTGACACGGTGACCGGGAGGAGAAACGCGGCCCTCCTCGACGTTACCAAGTGAAGAAAAATGAGATTTACGAGTTACTTTAAGCCATAACCAGCCAGAAGTTTCTAAGACGATTGTTGTTCTCTCGTATATTATCGCGGCTCGGCTTTTTGTTAAGCTGCCCGCTCTTTTAACCGCGAATCACCACTGCATGCCGAGGGGAATAATAATAACCGAAACACGCGTAATTAAGCCGCGAACAATGCTCATTAAAGTCGAGCTGTTTGTTCGCGTGAATTCCGTTTCCGCGATAAATTTCGTTTCCCATCTTTGTGTTTGTTCCGTGCGGGAGAGAGCGAGAGAGGGATACGTGGTATCGCGGAATAATTTATTATAGCTGGGCGAGGTGATGCGAAAGTGATACGTGAAAAAAAATGAGAAACGTGTAGAAATTCCAGGTTTACTTCCTTCCCTCGATATAATAGTTGCGCGTATCACTGCTTGGCAGGATTTTTATTTCCCCCTGGCCTCGTGTATTTCACCAACCTGTAATTTTAACCTATAATCATTAAAACGAAGAAACATTCCACGCACGTTGAATTCATCCTTCCTTGCCGAACTTTCATTCAAAGTTTCTCATTCGCGTCTCTCGAGCGAGAAGAGGGGAGGGGGTTCGTCGACCCCGTTGCATCGCGTGCATTTTTCGCCGCATTCCTTCTTCTGGCTTACGTAAAAAAGTTGCGGAAGCACGAAAGAAAACACGGCTTTCCACCCGTTGTTGCACACGAATCGAATCGATCCCTTCGCGATCCGATTCTTCCTCGTTTCCGTATCCGATTCTTCTTCGTGAAGCGCACACTGGAAATAGGGGCAAATTTTTCATGCGTTTACACGACGTGTTCGTGTTTTTCGCGGATACGATATCTTTACACGCGAGTAGTGCAAAGCGGAGAGAGAAAGGGAGAGAGAGAGAGAGGAGGAGTGCACACGCGACGCTGCGTGGCGGTAACTCAGCTGGGGCCAGGAATAATGGATGAAAGTGAGACGTTCGAGGAGAAGGAGGTTTCGAGGAATGGGTGGTAGTCGGGCAAACGTTTCTTTAATACCCCATTCCACTACGTGGATGATGGTTGAAAGCTGGTAACACTCGTACCCTCGTTCGCGACAGTTATCCTCGGCGCGATCGTGACAAATGGGAGCGGCGTGGGTGTTTAATTGTTTGGGGTCGATGACGATCGTAACGAACAATCGTCAACAGTTTACGAGGAAAGAGAGAAACGTAAGCGAGGAATTCAGACTTATCTCACGCGAGCCGGTTTACGTTTACTTTAACGATTCGTCATCGTTCTCGTAGTCGCACCAGAGGGAGAAACAGAGAATGAAATGGAGAAAGAGAGAAATTTATACAATACACGCGTGCCAGATAAAAGGCGTGGGGCGATACATCCCTCTATAAATTTTGCAACGTAACGGGCCACGTACGGTATGAAATACAGGCGAGGCTTAATGCGAGAGCCTCATTGAATATGGGGGAGGGAGGAGGGTTGATAGCACATGTGTCATTGACGTATTAATTTGCTCGGTCGCATGCACAGGTGCGACTTTTCGTTGGTCTTTAACCGGATCGTAACAAATTGCGCTCACGAAAGCGTAAATTATGCTCGTTAAAGGGGGGCGCGAGATGGATTTATTTTAATCGAGCTGGAAATTTTTCTTCTTTTTTTTTTTACGCGGATCTTCAATGCTGCGATATCGGGGACGATGATTGGTCGTCAACACAATATGTTATAAATGCTCGTCCCTTTCGAATCGAAAGAAAAGGTTCTCGCGTGACACCTCTCTCTACGGCTGCGATAAAAATTGAAATTCCCTCTCGAGGTTCCGGGCTTCATTACTCTTTCCAGTCACTTTTCGGCCATCCGTTGATTCCTCTCCAACGTGCTATTATCCCGTTCGCGATCAGGGACGCCCTTATCCGAGCTTTCCTCTACAATTATATCCGTACACGAATTTTAACTCGCCGCCTATCTGGCCCTGTCCGTAAGGCGATCATTGTGGCACGATGACAAATTACCCGGTGTGCTAAGAGATAAATAAAAAAAAAAGGAAAAATAGGGACCCTCCTCGGAACGTAGCCGCGTGTCAGGGCCAGTTGATGTAATGTCCTGCCCGCTAGCGCAACGATCAATCATTCGACAATATTTATTTATACGAAAGCGGTCGAGTGACGGGGGTTGGCGAGCAGATAGGGACCTGTTTGCCCTCTTTTCGCCTCCTTTCGTTCCTCCATCACCGACGCGGAAGGGGTGGAGGTAGAGGCAGAGAGAGAGAGGATCGACGCGTATTGTCGCGCCAGTGTGAATGCGCCGCCGGTTTGATCGGTCCGCGAGATAGATTCAGGACGGATCAAGGATGAAGTCCGTGGACTGTTGAGTCCAACCTTTCGTCCAATGGCCGCGCGTTTCTCTTCGGTTTCGTACGAACGATTTGGTAGAAAAACGATTCTTCGTCTCCGCAGATATGCACCCCGTTTTGCTGTCGTATCGTATCGAAAACAGACAAAATTCGACAGATTCGCATTGAAAAAGCACTCGAGTGATCGAAAAAATGGAATATTTTCGCTTTCCCAGAGATGAGTTAAGAATTAAGAACCCGCGAATACCGGATCCCTCGTCGCCTCTCTCGTGACGCGCCTGTGATTTTCGGTATCATAAAGGCCACTCGAGACGGTGTCATCAAGATTTCAGACCAGACCGCGAGAAAGGGACGAGGAATAAAGAGCCGCAGCCGAGTCGATCCTCCTCTAAGTAGTATCTTTACACCCGCTATCTTTATCGTCGAGCTTTCCTCGATCGCGTGCGCGTCGGTGACGTCGGTGCACGCGGCCTCTCGCACACTACACTCTCTCCCTCCCCGATATCTGGGCCAGGATAATATCCACGTTCACGTGCGATACAGGCTGTAATTATTCCAACTATATGGGTTCTTTTCGCCTCATCTGGCGCCTCGGGGAGGCTGACCTTGCGAGAATAATGGCGGTGGAGAAAGTGTATTTCTGCCCGCGCGAAGTAGATGAAAATGATGGTTATGGATAGAGTTATTTATCGTTGGATCGTAATCGTTTGCTAATGCGTCCATTATCCTGTACGAGATGGAGGAACGTGGAGTATTGCGGGATATAACCACTTGATCGGGATACGCGATGATTTTTGCTACGTTAGACTGTAAGAATTCATCTATCGGAAATAGAATCGTAACTTTGAACGAGTTCCTTCGCTCGCATACGAAATAATATTGGCTGGTCCTCGGCTCTGAGAAAATCGTAACGATTATTCTCCCAGTTTCGCTGACTGCTCCGATATTGGAAAAGCAGTGGCGCTCGGAGTCAAGGAGTTGCAGATACGTCATCCGAAAAACAGGAGAAAAAAATCGTGGGAGAGGTTGGAAGATTGTAACGTTATTCGGTAACCTATTAGAGGGAACGAGGAATAAAAAGTTTAGGGGAATTTCGACGCATCGTTGCGCGTCCCAGTTTCACCGACAGGCTTTCCATCTCTATTTTTCCCTTTTATGACTCCCTACCGGTAGGTCATCGATTTCAATTCGTTCTTCCATCAAAGGCACCGATCGGCTCGCCAAATCGATTTCGAGTTATCGGCGTCGTTATAAAACAAGGCGGCCAGTGCGCGTAAAAACTATGAAAAATCGTGTACACAAATAGCAGGTAACCGGGGAGGGAAACGATCCCCTGTAGGCCATTAGTCATCACGCCTGTTCGCCAACAAAAACTAACTTACGTTCAAACGAACGCGGACGAAGCGAGCCCAATCTCCATGCACCTGACCGATGCATTGAAAAAAATTGCGGATCGTTTAATTTTCGTTTAGTTTCTGTCGCGGCTCCAGTCTGGACAATAAAAAAAAATAAAAATAAAAATATATTTATATATATATACAATACTTACGTACATATTAAAATTCGATAACTTTGAGAATAACGCGCATACTTTCCGCGCAACTTTTTCCAACGCGGTGGCTCGATTTCCGGGGGTTTTCCCAACTTCGACGAAAGTTTTTCGATTTTCGACCCCGATCGTAGTTCGCGGCTCAACTGACACGAATTTCGACTGACCAATCTTCTTCGGGTCTCGACGCGAGGCCAAGAACATAGGGGACGTTCAAAGTCTGCCTCCACCGCGATAGTTTGCCAACTGGTTGACAAGTTTGGAACGGAAGTAGGTGAGCAAGTTGGTGGGACCGTCGTCTCGAGATTACAGAGCGGACGATTGACACACATATCCTGCACGTTTCGCCCTCCCCCGAAAATGGGGCGTCGCCCGAATTTTAGTTGTCGGAAGAGAGGATAACTCGTTCGCGAAACGTATGGACGTTCATGGGGACCGATCAATTTTAACTTGGAACTCAAATTCGGACGATTTGGTCGTTGCGTTTGACGGATCGTTGTCGAGACCGGTGGAGGAGCAATCGAGGATCGAGGGAGCTCGAGGATGACGCGCGCAATAAAATTTCAATCAGGGAAGTATTCGGTTCTGCGGTATTCGGTTCGCGATTGGTATTTGGCGAAAAGCAGAAGAGACATTCTTGAAAAAAAAGGAAAAAGAAAGAAAGGAAGAAAGAAAAAAAAGGAAAAAGAGGAGAAGATAGAACCGAAGGAAGAAAAATTGTCGCGAGAGAAAGAGTAAAGGATTGGCCGTATTTTCGATTACGGATTATAAATGTTACGACGTTGGCTCTGCTCCTGGCAAGCGCATCCTCTGATGGATATAATCGGTCTAAAATTCGGGCGAATTCCCATCCCCGTGGAATCTGTCGACGCGAACTACGATAGAGCGTGGAGAGCGAAGGTGAAGAGGGAGGGAGTGTAAGTGAACACGGTTGCAATGGCGGGGATACGGCTGGTTCTCAGAGCGGGCTCGGGGAGCATGCCCGTTTTACGCGGAGGGAACGGTTTACACTAAGCCGCGAGGATCATACCCGTTTAATAACGCGATAACATATCAATTTCACGCAAATGCTGTTCCGGAGAACCCCTGAGGTAGGCACGCTTTGAGGCCCGACAGAACCCGGGAAATCGTGTGGCGCCGCCGCCACACGACCCAGGAAAATGGCCTCGGATAATTAATGTCGGGCTACGATCGTCCGGGATGATTAATGGCGTACCTGCTCCTCCGCGTATAATAACGCTTTCCTCGCAAATTAGTGCTCACGCGTATTCAGTGTTCGCTCCTCTTTTCGTTATCGAACCCGTTCTTTCATCGAGCCTCGCCAAGACGCTCCGATACAGGAGGGGAGGCTTCAAAGCTTATGAAACGTTTATTCGTGGTCCTCTTTTGAAACGACGCGCGTGTACGCAAGTGTCTGTATCGGTACGCTTTGAAAATTACAACCTCGCCGAGTGAATATTCACAAGAGTCGAACTTTGAACGAACTTTATTTTCCCGAGGGAAAATAATTTATGTTCTCGGCTTCGGGAGAGAAGAAAAAGATATTTTCGTCGGAAAGCCGCGCCTCGTAAGATTCGAGATGAGCGGGACGAGAAGAAACGATTTCAGTTTCGATTCGGTTCGGTTTCGATCGCCGTAGGGGTTAAGATCCCGTTCCTGGGCTGGTCGGTGATCCCTCTCGGCCCAGTGCTCGATTTCACGTCGCCCCGTATTCCCGTACACGCGAGGCGAGCGCGGTAATTGATGGAGTAATTTATCGAATAACAAGATACACGTACGCCGGGCCTCCTCTCTTTGTTCGCGAGGGATATTACCCGGCAATTACGCGGAGGGAAATGGAAATTATGAGTTTTCGGCTTGACGGTACAAGTACCGTCTGTCGTGTAACCTCGTGCGTTACATTCGCGTACGCGGAATTTATGCACGATACCGGCATTATACCGAGATGCATAAGTAAAGAGAAAATTTCGGTAGGCGTGTACATCTACATCGGATGCGTGGATCCGAGGGATCCGATTCCCTGACACGGTTTAACATGCGTACGCCGCGAAGGCAAGCAAGTCAGTCCCGTGCGCGATGCAGCCACGAAATTTTGGATAGGCTAGGATGAATTTGCACGTGATGCCTGGTAGCGTAGCTTGACAGCGACTTGATCCCCCTCGCCGAGTTGCGCGCATGACGGCTGACTGCTATTCCTATCCCATCCCGGCAATATTAATAACGTCTGGAATTTCATTACGAGTTTCTACCCACCTAAGCTTCCAACGTTGATCCGACTGCCATTTCGTACCTACAGGTGATTCCCTCGGTTCCCGGCAACCAACTCGAATATCCCCGTACACGCGACGAGGAGACCGAGACCTGTGCGCGCACCGGTGCTCATCCCTCATTACATCCAAGGATACGTCCCCGCGGGTCCAACGAGTTCCCCGAATCTGGTATTGCGCGATAGCACGGGGCGAAAATCCTTCGGGATTGCGACGCGCTCCCTATCTGAGCGATCGTGTTTGCGCACCACCCACGATCCATCGATGCAACCATCCCGTGCGTCACCTCTCTCTCTCGCCGTTTTATTACGCCGTAACGCACCGGTGACGTGGATCGAGAAGAAGTTTTCCATTTGTTTGCTCAGGAGGGAGGGGGATTCTTCTTAACGTTGAATCCGATTGATGGATGGGGGGCTGGTTAAGAAAGGGATTCGTCGAGAATTCAAGGGTCAATTTGTTTGTCTTTTAGGGCGTAGCAGAATTTTTATCGCGCGTTACGGGGTTTGGATATAGGTCTGGGAGGAGGAGTGCTATGAAATAGTGTCGATGTCGAGTAAAAAATAATTCTCAAATATGGAGCGTATACGCGACGCGATATAAAAGAAACAACAACGACGAGATTTCAACGACCACCATTCGATACCTCGCTCCCTGAACGAATCTTATTCCACGAGAATATATATTTTTAACACTCCCGTATATTTGTATTCTTCTTTTATTTTCGGTTAGAGATAAATTCGCAAACATTCCCGCAACATTCGAATCCCGTTCGATCGTATTTATCAAAAGTTTGAGGGAGATCGTATTTCTCGAATATTCTCGATCAGACACACACACACATACAATGTCAGTCTAAACTGTACTCTAATATATAAGCTGGTACAAGTTTAGAAATATCGAGGGGAGGGGATCCTCGATTCGTTCGAATTAATTGGCGAACGCGGAACGCGGCCACGGCTCGTACGATTTTATTCGCGTAGTCGAGCATACACTATTTCCTTCTGGAACGCGGCATCTTTACGAGACTTTCAAAGCTTCGTGATTTTACAACTCGTTGAGCTCATTTCCTTACCGCTCGAGCGTCGGCCAAACTTTTGATACTCGATTTCCACCGCTTGGCCAAACTTTTCCCCGGCACGTGCATAAAATTATTTTCACGGGGAAATCGCTTTACCACCCTCCCCTCTCTCTCCGCTCGCTCCCTCCTCCCTCCTTTTATTTTCGCGCGTTTATCCGTCCCGGTAACGTTGTTAGCGAATTTCACGGTGACGCGTTGTTCCGTGAAATTTCCTTCCTCAAAATTTACATTTCCATTCCATTCCTCCTCCTCCTCCTCCTTCTCGTCTCTCTTCTCCGACGAACGAAAGGCAAGGAGTAGGAGGGGAGGCGTGGAACAAGATCGAAATCGTGCCGATCCAATGATTAATCGAGGCGTAATCAACGTTAGATTGCCTGTTGGAGCAGGAACGGTCGTAAGCGGAACGGCTAATTCATGGTAACCAATCGCGATGTGTACGGGTACTTGAAATTCGGAAGTGGCGGCGCGGTTACGCGATGATCGATGGCGGGAGGCCCTGCTTCGCCGAGGGTGGGACACGTACCGGATAAGTGGCTCTCGGAAACAATCTTCCTGACGCGCGATTGATCGCGAAATGATCGATGAAAGGATCCCCCGGCCGCGTCTCTACTCGGCCGGGATGAAATAAAAGTGTAAGGACCTCGGCCCGTGCCGCGGCGCCGTTGTCACGGTTAGGGCCTGAGCGAGAGAGATAAGCTTTCGTTATACAAGCGCACCCGCCTCGCGGCAAAGATTGCCTCGCATCATCGATCATTTCGGTAAATAGATGAATTCCGTTGTTTGCCTAGCCGAAATTAGTTTTTCGCCCGTTAGTATCCCTCGCGACATCTTTCAATTCTCTCAACACGAACGAGAACGTTTCTCGACATGTATTGATTCGTTTTCGAATCTCGCGCCCGATCTGCAACATCTGCGCGTTGAAACGGAGGGGATAATAGAAGGTCCCCATCCGGTTGCCAGCGATAAACGGAAGTTGGCGTCTGGTTGCATATAATATGCACTTAAGGCGCATATTATGGAACTGTGGGTGTACAAGCCAGTCGGTGAAACTGCAATATCTACCGCGTTATAATAACGGAGAGTTTACAGTAGTTTCGGTGGTAGACAGCTACGGATCGCGAGGAGAAGTTTTCACGTCTGCGAATACTTCGCTGTGAGAAACGTCATTGTTAAACTGTGAGGTTTCGAGAGATTAAAGTTTTAATCGCTCATCAGTTTGAGAAAGAATCAAAGGAAATTTCTCTTGACGATTCCTCTCTGGAATCGTAGAGAGAGAGAAAAAAAAAGAAAGATCGTCGATGACCGAGTGAGACAAAGGGCATCGTGGTTAGATACGGTGCGTAATTAGATGATTCACTTAGTTTACCGCGAAACAATATAGGTAATCAAAGTTTCCCTGGACCAGTTTCGAACGATCTTGGCAGAGCGGAAATTTCTGCATGGCGCAATACAGAGGTTTGGCCCTCTGACAGGGACGTAAATCGAAGGTACTCGAGAAGAGGGGGGGCCCTTCGAAATGTCGGCAAGTCAATTACATCGCGAAAATTGCATTTAAGATCGCCTTGCTGGCACAACTGGATGCAATTGGAGCGATGGTTACAAAGGATAGGTCCAGGAACCAGGACTTTCGCAGGCCCTTCCGTTAGCCTAGTTATTGTAAAGGACGTACCGTAGTTTCTATCTGTAATACAATCGCGAAATACAGTTTACAGTCAATATCTATTTACCTCGTAAATTCCCTTTAAAACTCGTTAACGGAGAGAATATACGTATATAATCATATAAATAAGCTAAGTTCCTTTTAAGAAGCGTTGTTAAATAACGATTCGGGAGAAAGGGCGTTATCGTTCGTTTTAATGGCGAACTCACGGGAAAGGAATTCCTGTTATGCAAGGATATCGTCCCCGAGCAATTAATCGGACAGTTGCATAAGTAACGAAGCGAGTGCACGCACAAGTTCTAGCCTTGTTGTCCTCGTGGTCGTAAATATAGGCAGGTATGCGAGTATATCCACGGGGTGGACGTGTAAAGGGAAAGGTTTGAAAGATTCCAAGATGCCGGTGTTACGTACACGCGATGTTATTGTACGCGAATGGTAAAAAATGGTAAATGGGGGGCGGAGGATGTATCGGGGAGAGGGAGTGTGTAGGAAAGGAGGAGTACTCGTACCCGACACGGGTAGGAAATGTGGAAGGAAAAAGCGAAAGACATCGGAAGGGTGGAAGGACAAACAAGGACGAGACAAGGAGCAAAGACGAGAAGAGGGCGAGAATGTTGATTGGCCTCAAATTGAATCCCACCCATTTATCACTCCCGGTTTGGTCCGTTCGGCCACCCTTCTCCCTCTTCCCCTCTTGTTCCCAGGATCGCTGGCATCGCGGACAAAAATCGGGGACGAGGAGCCGCTCCCCCCGTGCCCATTTATCGGCAGAAGATTCGCTGGCCGAGGCGAGTGGTAACCGGTAGAGAGCCGCAAATCAGATTCGTGGAACGGAGGGCCGAGTTTCTTGTGGGAAGGGGCCATTCACACCGCGTGCAGAGGGTTGTACGTGGATCGAAATCGTATTGGTCGTGGTGCACGCCTTGGCAAATGGACGAGCTTTTTAGCGCCGCGAGTCGAGTTTTACGGGAGATGTAAAATTAATTAACGTTTTGAAGAGTGAAGCGGTGGATGGGTGGGGCCATGGTGGTTGGAAGAAAGGGGGAAGGGAAGAGAGAGAGAGACGGGGAACGCTGGGACATTATACGATCGGCCCGACCGACTGTCGACTCGACTGAAATCTATTGGCCGCTTTTTCTTGTTCGCGCGAAAGGAGGAGCGGAATTGATCGGGGGGGCATAAGACGAGGCAATTACCGGCGGGGAAGGGACGAGCCGCTTCAAATTCCTTCGATTATTATTTTGATAATGCCTTGTTTCATCGCGCGACACTATTGCCTTTTATTAAAATTTTAATCCAACGAGTGAAAAGCAAACTGGTGCTTTGCTCGCAACGATTCAAGGGGTACGCATATATTTGTGCGAATTTACATCGAATACCGGTTAGATTACGCGAACGTAGGCGGAAACCTGATAATTATATCGAAGTTATTCGAAGTTGGGAAAAGTAATTCTCTTCTTGTTTTTGATAGGCTTCTTCTTTTCTTCTTTTTCTTTTTCTTTTTTTTTTTGCGAGAAACTACGCGAGATTATGTTAATCGTACCGTTCCGGGCCAAACAACGAGGTTGGTTGGTCCAGATGTACGTAACGATCTCATTATGGTTTAAAAGACGGGATATACTTTTGTACGCAGCGTTTTCTAACCTCTTGTCGGTAGTGTCGAAGGATCGCGAACACACTTCGCCGAGCGAAACATTATGCAAATCGAGTTTAATCGCGTTATTTTAAGCGAAAGGTAGGTAGGATTTGCCAGGGATATGCGCGTAAAAGGGGAAAAGTAATTGCGATTCGGCGGAAAAAAAAGAGGTAGGAGAAAAGAGGTACGAGACGGTGTGCAGTCGATTTTATTCGCCATC